>NC_087342.1:152611020-153236020 GCF_030014295.1 Loxodonta africana | reverse complement strand
CAACAATAAACATTGGTGTATTGAAGACAAACATTCTAGAAGGTTTTTAATATAGCTTATAGTCACAATAATGCTGTATATCTCAAGGTATTCTAGGGATTTATTTATAACAAAAAATATAAGAAGAAAACTTGGTGGCTTCCCATTCATCTTAATTTACTTTCTTTTTAGTAAATTGCTCCAAAAAAAAAAAAAAACTAACATTATTTTTACATTTTTGCTGTTTTTCTAGGGTTTCATTTAAGTTATTTAACTTAATTCTGATGACAACAAAGTAGCTATACCATACCCATTTTTCATTTCAACCAGTTGAGAAAGAGAGTGGTTAAGTGACTTGCCATCAGTAGTGAAGCTGGAAATTGGAAAAGAAAGGATTTAACGTGAGACTGGACCCCCAAGCCCTTCTGCTGCACTGGTCTCTGCAATGACAAATAAGTGGAATCTAACTTTAGCCGAAGTCAGTTAACCCCACCAGAAACCTCAGAAACTTGGCTCCAAAGTCTCATCTTTTATAGTAAATAAGACTTAAATGTATACACTGTTAAGTACGTTTTACAACCCACAGGAAAAGCAAATTTTATAATATTGTACAACTCACATTATAAGTAATTTAATTTATGGTATGTAAGCCTACATTTGTTCTTCATATGTTATAATTGTCACTTTTGGGGTTTAGATATCTGCCAAAGGATTTATTTTGAACTCCCACATGTAATTTTACTGCAGTATTTCAACATTTGTGAGTTCCATTTATTTTAAAGTTGCTTAGTTTGATGCTGTCTATGGACTAGCCTTCCATTTTAAAACATACCAATCTGTCTTCAATTTTATCATGTAGCTACTTACAAGCGGTATTTTAAGAACATTAGTATTTAACTCCTTACCTGCATTTTATTCTAAACAATATCTCAAGTTTTTCTTCTATTTGCCAGTTTTCTCTTTAGAAAAAATTAAAATTTAGTAAAAGTAGATGGTCTTTTAGTAGAGTATATTTTTGCACATAATAACTAAGGCAGGTGAGAATGGGGGACTGAGGTTTAATTTCTATTGCTTTTTACACTTCTAAGATTCATGAAGTATACAGACACCATAATTTAATATGGAGAGGGAAAATAAACTAAATTTTCTTTGAAACTTGTTTGTGTAACATCTTCAATGTAACTCAGGCAGCTTGTACTCTGACTTTCAGGCAATTATAAAAATGGCATTATACTACCAGGCAGAAAAGGAAAAACAATAAATATCCATTAAAATTTCTACTATCTCAAAGTTTTCCTTTCTGTAGAATCAATTACCCTGACTAAACAAACAGAAACAGTTTCACAAAGCCAAATATGCTGGAAACACCATTTTTAGCCTGTCAATGTCTTCAGCCTAAGAATCTTAGTTTCTTCACCTGTAGTACAGAGATAGTAGTACTTACATTTCAAGGTCGCTGTGAAGATTAGAGGTGCTATCTGTAAAATATCTGGTACAAAGTCCAGCTCGTGGCATGTATTCATATAGTGTCTGCTATTACTCTTTTTATTTGTATTTTGTATACCATTATGGAGCAATCGATCCTGCTTTACCAACCTGGGTCCACAGTAAAGACACATTTCCTTTATTGTTCAACTTCATCATTGACTGTCCTACCCAGAGCAGCAAGAAGCCTATTCCTTTCCCTGACACCTCCACTCTAATGAACATACAGCAAAACTGCACATTCCACAACCATCCCTGGAAGGCCCCCCAGAGTACAGTGTTCCACTGGAACATGTGGCCCTGCACTACTCCTCCTTCAGAGGATGCCAGTTATTTGGGTTAGTTTATCAATAGGTACATTTTTCCTTAGGGCTGCTGTTATGACGCTCACATATAAACAAAAAATTTTGTCCAGTTGACTCAGACCATGGTGACTATGTATCAGAGTACAACTGTGCTCTACAGGGTTCTCAACGGATGTTTTTTCAGAAGTAGCTCACCAGGGCTTCTCTCTGAGGCACCTCTGGGTGAACGCAAACCTCCAATATTTCCAACATTTCCATTAACAGCCAAGAGTGTTAGCACCACCACTCCATTGCCTACACATAGTGGCACCATATTCTAGAATGGCTGAATATCTGCAAGAGCTGCCCCATCATGAAGAGTGAAGGTGAGGCCATAATGGGCTTTTTCATCAGTGTTTAATTCAGCCAAGGGGGCTGCTAAGGCACAGAAAATGTTTACAGCCTCAAATGACATATTCTATGTGATAAGCAGTGGAAATGGGGCAACATTAATTCTACTTCAAGCAGTGCCAGACTAATGGTAACCCCATATTTGATGAAACTAAAGCCCGTCACTTCATCTGCTTGTATTACAGCTTCTTAAATCATCATGTTCAGAAAACATTATAGAATGGCCCATCAGTACAAGTGGTGGAGAGAGCAGGGACTCTGGAGCAGGGCTTCAAACTGGTTCATTCTGGTTCAATCCCCTGCTGAGAGTTTTCATTTCCACCCCAGATATGCTGAATCAGAATTTACATTTTAACAAGATTCCTCAGGTGACTCTTATGTATACATTAAGAATCACCTGGAGATCTATAAGAATTACCTGGGGGTCTTGGTAAAATGTAGATTCTGACTCAGTATATCTGGGCTGGAAATGCAAATTCTCAGAAGGGGGTGAAACCAGAATGAATCAGTTCGAAGCCCTGCTCTGGAGTCAGACCCACACTGGAACCTGGCTTAGTTACATGTAGCTGTGTGACCTTGGCAAATTGCCTGACCTCTTTGAACCTCATTTTTCTCATTTGTAAAATTGGCATAATATACAAATTTATTGATAGATAATAAATACAATGACTGGCACAGAGTAAACAGTCAATACATAGTCACTCTTATATTTTATTGCTTTTTTTTAAAGCAGCAGCTTTCTCATCTGAAGAATGAGTATAATAATATCTATTGTGAGGCTTCTTATGAAGATTAGAAATAGCGTTTATAAAAAACCTGGAAAATACTTGATGCTGAACAAATGGTAACTATGCATATTTTCGTGACTCAGGAGAATTTAAATAGTGATTAAAAGAAATTGAATGCTGTATCTGATTTTTTGTGGCTTCAGCTCTGCATAATATAGAATAACCCATTACCCGTTGCCGTCAAGTAGATTCTGACTCATAGCAACCCTATAGGACAGAGTAGAACTGCCCTGTAGAGTTTCCAAGAAGCCTCTGGTGGATTCAAACTGCCGACATTTTGTTTAGCAGCTGTAGCTTTTAACCCCTGCACCACCAGGGTTTCCATAATATAGAATAGCACTGTCCAATAGAAACAGAGTGCAAAACACACATGTAATTTAAAAATTTTAGTGGCCACATTAAAAAATAGAAAGAAGTGAAATTAATTCATATATTTTAATCTAATATATCCAAAATATCATTCCAACATATAATCCATCAAAAATATTGTTAGTGAGATATTCACATTGTTTTTTCTTTTAATCATCAAAACATGGTGTGATTTTACACACACAGCACACCTCAGTTCAGACTAACCACATGTCAAGTGCTCAGTGAGTGGCTAGTGACAGTGCAATTTGTTGTCAGTTTACATTTGTCTTAAATATTCAGCTCTTAGATCAGCCCTGTCCTCACACAGGCAGAATTTGGAATCCCAAGTTAAATGTCTCAGGAGATTTAGCACAGTCAATCTTTCACAGTGGTTAAGCTCTGAGCTGCTATCTGAAAGGTCAGTGATTCTAATCTACACAGTGACTCTGCGGGATAAAGACCTGGCAATCTAATAGTATAAAGATTACAGCCTAGAAAACCCTATGGGGCAGTTACATGAGGTTACCGTTAGTCAAAATTGACTCTTTTGCACCTAACAATAATAATAACAATCTTTTTCTGGAATGGTTCTACCCTTCCTCTCATTCCATCAAATTTCTTTTGCTCAGACCCTCTCTTCTATGTCAGTCTACCCAGGACTGCAAGGCTTGCCTGAGAAGAAGAAAACAGAGCTAAAACATAGTCCCACTGCTGGTACCAATCACCAGCTGGTATTCCTCTCCATATGTCCTTGCTTGATCTGTCAGGCAACTGTTCCCATCTCTATTCCCTATATAAAAACCCACGTCCAAGATATTTCCTTAAAGATAAGGCATATCCTGTTGTATAAACAGAGTTCTAGAGCGAGAAGCCCTCAATGACCATGCAAGACTATACAAAATTACAAGATTATGGTGAAAGTGTGGCTTCAAAACACTCAAAGTGTAGAATTCTATCTATTCTTCAGTAAACTGAACACCCACAGTCTTGTATGGGACCTAGACTAACCAGATTTTGTGGTAAAAGTTTTAGAAATCATGACAAGTGAGAAATAAAATAAGTCTGGGAGCACTGACAGGCTAGTGGAGAAGCAGAACCTTCATATATGTCCCAATCCACAAAACCAGACCCATTGCCACTGAGTTGATTCCAACTCAAGGCGACCTCATCTTTGTCAGAGTAGAATTGTGCTACATGGGGTTTTCAATGGTTGTAATTCTAAAACTCATTAACAACTTGTGTTATGCAGATGACACAAACTTGCTTGCTGAAAGTGAAGAGGAATTGAAGCACTTGCTGGTGAAGAACAAAGACCACAGCCTTCAGTATGGATTATACCTCAACAAAAAGAAAACAAAAATCCACACAACTGGACCAATAAGCAACATCATGGTAAACGGAGAAAAGATTGAAGTGGTCAAGGATTTCATTTTACTTGGATCCACAATCAACACCCATGGAAGCAGTAGTGAAGAAATAAAAAAAAAAAAAAAAAACACTGCATTGGGAAAATCTGCTTTAAGGTGTTGAAGAGCAAAGATGTCACCTTGAGGACTAAGGTGTGCTTTTAACCCAAGCCATGGCGTTTTCAATCATCTCACATGCATATGAAAGCTGGATGATGAATAAGGGTGAAGAAGAATTGACGCCTTTGAATTGTGGTGTTGGGAAAGAATATTGAATATACCATGAACTGCCAAATGAATGAAAAAATCTGTCTCGGAGGAGGTACAACCAGACTGCTCCTTAGAAGCAAACTTCCCAAATATTTCTGATTAAGTGGTTCCATCTAGGAATAGCTGGGCCCAAACACAAGTCAAGGATCTTCTATTCCTGCGACTCCATGTCTCTGACTTTTCATCAGAGCAACCTAGGCTGCACCGAGAGCTCTTGGTGCAATCCCTAATTCTTTAAAGACAGGCTGGGAAAATCAACTGTTTTGGTCCATTCTCAGAGACCACTAAAGTGTCTTAACTACAGCGATTGGTACACCATCTGGTACACTGGAATTCTTATCTAGCTGGTTCCTAGAGTAGAATTCAGTTGAGATCTGAAGTCAACTTTCTAAGTACAGAGTAAAAAATAAATCATTACCAAAAAATACATTCGACTGTCAATTTTTTCATTGATTGATAATGGGACAGTCCATGTTTGAACATGTGCACATATTATAGAGCAATAGCAGTAGGAGTTTCATACCCTCTTTACTTATATTTTACTTTTCCCCACTTCTCAAGAATAGTAAAATAACAAATATAATAAAAAAGGAGAATTCTCAACTATTTCTATAACTTTGCTTTGTGTAATGAGAGATGAAAAAATGCATTTTTATTTATACCTATTATTCTTCCAAGCTTAAACTAATCCTGAAGGATTTGAGTAAAGAGCCAGCAATGCTAATTCTCTGGACCAACAGGTGATTTTAATTTACTTGCCATAAATTGTTAAGAAGGACCTATACTAACTTCATTCTCGTTAATTTATCTACAATCTCCCTTCCTGGAGTGAAAGTTGCTGATTGCATTGTTAGGATTCAGAACAAAAGGTTGAACTGAGCAGAATATAGAATGTCAGGGTTTTTTTTTTTTTTTTTTCCTTTTTTGACGCTATTGGGATCTTATGCCACTGGATTCAATACATTAGAAATTCCCCAGTCTGCTCTGACAGGAATCACAACAGAGGGTCCCAGACAGAGCTGGAGAAAAGTGTGGAACAAAATTCTAACTCACAAAAAAAGACCAGTCTTACTGGCTCGCAGAGACTGGAGAAACCCCGAGAGTATGGCCCCTGGACACCCTTTTAGCTCAGTAATGAAGTCACTCCTGAGGTTCACCCTTCAGCCAAAGATTAGAGAGGCCCATAAAACAAAACGAGACTAAAGTGGCACTCCAGCCCAGGGACAAGGGCTAGAAGGCAGGAGGGGACAGGAAAGCTGGCAATAGAGAGCCCAAGGTTGAGAAGAGGAGAGTGTTGACATGTCCTGAGGTTGGTAACCAATGTTATGAAACAATATGTATACTAATTGTTTAATGAGAAACTAGTTTGTTCTGTAAAGCTTCACCTAAAGTATAATAATAATAAAACTACATAAAAATTATAACCTAGAAAGAGGTACAAGAGGGTTAGAATCAGAGAAGGCACATTGGCAAACCCAGCTGAGGTATATAAGGAAGGCATCTTGGAGGCTGTAACATTAAAATGTGGCTTTCACATGGCTGAGGTAAGAGAATCGTACATCCAGGGTGCAGGCAGCGATATTAACAAACGTGCTAAAGCATAATAAACACATGAAAAATGCCAGTAGAAATAGGTAGTGCCATCTGTTTTGTTCAGAAACAATGTTTTGAAAGTACAATCCATAATCCTTAATGGGAAACCCTTGGGGCTAGGTATATTTTGGGATTCAGAGTTTTTCAAGTTTTAGAAAAGGAGTACGATTCACATAAAAAAAAAAAAAACATAGCACATATTCAAACAAACCCTGTGAGCTCTGAGGAGTACCTAGTAACCACACACAACAGTAGTATTTTAATAACAAACATGCAAATATTCACACTAAGCCACATACAAAAGGACATAAAAAGCATAGCATGCATGTCACTTCAGATCAGGTTTTGTCACCAAATAATTTATGGAAAAGAAAAACTAAGTGCTCGGAATTTTGGACAGCTCTGGATTGTGGATGAAAGATTTGGGGCCTGTAGTGGGAGCTGCAGCCTGAAAGGTGGGTTGAAATCACATTATAAGAGTTTGAGTGGTTGGCTGGGGAGTCAGTTTCCATTCAAGGGGGATGTAGTATCCTTACAAATAACTTTACGGACTCAATTAACATTTTTTTTTTTTTTTTACCATCTTATGACTTGAATTTTTTCTTTTAGCTTTTATATTAATGTGTTAATCAAGTCCCTCTTTTAATCCTATGACATGCAACAGAACTAAACTGTAACTTAATTATAACTGTTGGCAATATTAGTTTTTATTTTGTGGTTGTTAGATGTCATAGGATCAGCCCCCACTCATGGCCACTCCGTGCACAACAGAACAAAGCACTGCCTGGTCCTGCGCCATCCCCATGATTGGATGTGGATCTGACCATTGTGATCCATAGGGTTTTCGTTGGCTGATTTTTGGAAGTGGGTCAACAGGCCTTCCTCCCTAGTTCATCTTGGTCTGGAAGCTCTACTGAAACCTGTTCAGCACCACAGTAACATGCAGGCTTACTGACAGAAGGTGACTGCACATGAGGTGCATTGGATGGGAATCAAAACCTGGCCTCCTTCATGGAAAGTGAAAATTCTACCACTGAACCATCAATGCTCTCATTTTTTATTTATGCATACAGTAAACTTGATTCTTTTGGTGTGAATTTTTTTCCACAAGTCTTAACACATGTCAAGATTGGTAGAATCACCACCACAATCAGGACATAGAACAGCTCTATCACACCCCCTCCCTGCCAAAAAAAAAAAAAACACCCCTCATGCCATGACTTTTTTTTTAACTGGACTTCATTAAGAATGGTGTGAGGAATCCGTAATGTTGCCTCGCTGCATCCCTCTATAACACAAGAGAACTGTGGCTGTGGATCCCAACTATAACTGATAACTGTTGCTGGCCAGGATACGTGTGATTGTTGTTCCTATACTGTAGTAAGTCTCATTTTCGAAGGGTTGCTGTCCACTAAGTCATTTATTATTCAAAGGTTACCTTGAACTGAATTTTTCAAAAAGTCACTCAAAGTATTGATCCCTACTGTCTTTTTTGAAATGAAAATACAACTCTTCATTCACTGTGTGATTCTTCTAGCTCCTGAAGTTTCCTTACACACACCTTCCCCATCACATTCCCACAAGTATGTGTGACTTACCCTCAGATGCAGTCCCCGCATTGGAACAATTTATTTTCATTCAACCCATGCTATTAAAATAAGTAACACATTCTTTTAGGATGAATGGATACTTGATCTACACCTTAAGCTGTCAGGTAAGTAGGGTAAGTGTTAAGCATATTGTAGCTATAAAACTGAATTGTGATTGCTCTCTGGGTCTGCAAGTGCAAGAGAAAAACTCAGACATCAAAACCCTGAGCTGCTTGATACAGCATCTTAGCTGCTGCAGGCTCTCCACTGCATAAAAATAAAAAATAAAGACACTTATTTGTGTGTGCCTAAACTTACTGTGCCCCAGTCTCATATATTTCAGTCTCAAAACTGCTCTTTGCTAGACTGGCCCATCTTTGTGGCTCTTTTCTCTCATCATTTGTACTGCACTTCTTAGAAATCTGCTTAAATATAAACTTTAGAAATGAAGGTGCCCAGATCAACCTTGTGGAGTTTTGAAAAATAGCACAAACAAACCAAAGGAAAATATAACTTAAAACCTTCATTTCCCCCCAACAACAACAGCAACAAAAAAACCGGTAAGAATTTGAGAAGATTAAACATTTTTCTCTTTTTTATAAACTTGCTCAAGTTTCAGAGTTCTTTTTTTTTTCCTTTTCTGATGTAGTTAAAAATAACTTGAGGAAGAAAACATTCAGTGAATTTTTGAATTTATGTGGGAGGGTATGCGAAGGAGCCCTTTCAAGGAAGGACAGCTGAAAGGTAGGCACTGAGTTTGAATGAACTTATCTCCTGGTATGTTGACAAGGTTTTATTTCCCCAGAGCAGAACATAATGACACCAACACTATATGTTCTCTACCAGTAGAGTTCTTGTCAAAAATTTAATAATAACAACAGCAAAAAGAGGCCCACATATTTTATAGGTTGTGAAATCATTCCGTTTTACCTCTACAAGGCAACTGGGAGAGGAGTTTACAGGTGGAACACTGGACTGGAAACATCATAATTAATTCAATAATTGTTTTTTTATGAAGTGCTGTCTGAAACGACTGCTAGATTAAGTGAGCCCCAGTAGTACTGTAGAGTTAGCAATGTCATCTCCAACAGTGGGAAGAATGTAAATCTAATAACATTTTACATATGTTTTTATTTAATATCTCTAATCCTGAAGTTCTGACAAAACAAGGCCACCCTGGAATTGTTCAATGGCAGTCTCTGCACAGCAACTGTTCCATACAAGTAGCAAGTCCTCATTAATCCCTTTGGAATTCATTTTAATGGCGCTAATCATGTCAAACTCATTGGATATTAATACAAAGGTTGTGTGTAACACCATAGGAATATGGAACAAAACTCCTCAAATATCCTGCATCCATTCTCCTGAACAACAAAAATTGGTTTGTAGCCTAAGTACCCAGTTATAGTAAATAAATATGTTACTCATTTTAATAGCGTTGACTGAGTACAATTTATTTACGCCACATGTGAACATGAAATAATTAGCAATTCATTGTCCTTCAGTTAGATCAAATGGACTTAAAACAAAATGATTGGGCATTAATTCTAAGTCTAGCCACTTGTTATTCCGCATCTAAGGCACCAAGAGTAAGACTGCTGGTAACGATGAATATGCAGCAAGGATTCTTTCAGAGAAAACCCTGAGAGTATGAAACAAGAGAAATGCATTGTTTCTTCAGTAATACAGTTTACCTTGAATCTAGACCTGATTGTGACTGAGTATTGCCTTCTACTTGAGCTGCTTTAACAGCCCTGTTCCCAGTGGTTGCATCACAACAGAAGAAAAATTGTGTTTATTTTTCTTGGGGTGCCCTGAGCTTCCCACACATAGTAGAGTTGGGAAACTTGAGGGAGAAGTGCTCAAGAAATGGAGAACAGTAACAGAGAAATATGGAGAAAGACAGCAACTTTCACATCTGCGTCGGGGATCCTCAAGGCCACCCTCAGTTTGGATGACTTACAAGAAGTACTCAGAGAGCTTAAAAATGCTGTTCTATTTATAATTATGGTTTATTACAGTAAAAGAATATAGATTAAAACCAGCAAAGGAAAAAAGCACATAGGGCAAAAACTAGAGGAAATCAGACTCTGGCTTCCAGTTGTCCTCCCCCAGTGGAGTCACACAAGCAGCATGTAATTCTCCCAATAATGCTGTGTGACAACATGTATGGAGTATTGCCAACCAGGGGAGCTCACCCAAGCCTTGGCGTCCTGAGTTTTTATTAGAGATTAGTTACGTTGTCATAGAACACTCACGTGACTGACCCTAGGTAAGCAGGCCCCAGTTCCTCTAGAGGTCAAACTGACACAGCATGACCCAGGGCCCCAGGAGAACAGACATAAGCTTTCGCCATAATTCACATCATTAGCATAAACTATCTGTTGTGGTCCAAAGTCCGCAGTATACCAAGATACTCTTATCAGGCAGAATAACCCAAGGGCTTCCAGGCTCTCTCCCAGGAACCAGACAAGAGCCACTCCATTCTTTGGAACGTGCAGAGTTTGAGCACTCCAAGCCTTCTGACTTAACCCATCACTGTACAGCATCCCACTCTCATCATGTATGCATGTCCAAGAGGAGCAGTACCTTGAAGAAGTTATAATTCGTTGAATCATTTTTGAGGTGGCTTAATTCTAAAAATTGCAGTTATGTTGTGCTCTCCAGCCAGATGACATTTAAATATATTCGTATACCTACTTAGAAGTCCCTAGAAGTTGTGATATTTGCAGCTGTTTCCTCTCATTTTGAGTCTTGCCACATCAGCAAATGAAAGGTCCTGAAAGCTTTACTTCATCCATGTCATTAAGGTCTGCTGTACTTTGAGGAGGCAGCTCTTCCCCAGTCATCTTTTGAGTGCCTTCCCACCTGGGGGGCTCATCTTCCAGCACTATATCAGACAATGTTCCACTGCTATTCATAAGGTTTTCACTGGCTAATACTTTTCAGAAGTAGGCTGCTGGGTCCTTCTTCCTAGCCTGTCTTAGTCTGGAAGCTCAGCTGAAACCTGTCCTCCATGAGTGGCCATGCTGGTATCTGAACACCGGTGGCATAGTTTCCAGCACTATAGCAACACACAAGCCCCCACAGTAAAACAAACTGTGCTGATGTGGCACAACTCAAAATGAGAAGAAACAGCCACAAACATCCATTAATAATCTGAACCTGGAATGTATGAAGTATGAATCTAGGAAAATTGGAAATCGTCAAAAATGAAATGGAATGCATAAACATCGATATCCTAGGCATTAGTGAGCTGAAATGGACTGGTATTGGCCATTTTGAATCAGACAATCATATAGCCTACTATGCTGGGAATGACAACTTGAAGAGGAATGGTGTTGCATTCATCATCAAAAAGAACATTTCAAGATCTATCCTGAAGTACAACCCTGTCAGTGATAGGATAATACCCATACACCTACAAGGAAGACCAGTTAATACGACTATTATTCAAATATACGCACCAAACACTAGGACCAAAGATGAAGAAATAAAAGATTTTTATCAGCTGCTGCAGTCTGAAATTGATTAAACGTGCAATCAAGATGCATTGATAATTACTGGTGATTGAAATGTGAAAGTTGGAAACAAAGAAGGATCAGTAGTTGGAAAATATGGCCTTGATGATAGAAACAATGCCGGAGATTGAATGATAGAATTTTGCAAGACCAACAACTTCTTCATTTCAAATACCTTCTTTCACCAACATAAATGGTGACTATACACATGGAACTTACCAGATGGAACATACAGAAATCAAATTGACTACATCTGTGGAAAGAGACGGTGGAAAAGCTTAATACCATGAGTCAGAACAATGCCAAATGCAGACTGTGGAACAGACCATCAATTGCTTATATGCAATTTCAAGCTGAAACTGAAGAAAATCAGAGCAAGTCTACGAGAGTCAAAATATGACCTTGAGTATATCCCACCTGAACTTAGAGACCATCTCAAGAATAGATTTGATGCATTGAACACTAGATGAGTTGTGGAATGACATCAAGGACATCATACAGAAGGAAAGCAAGAGGTCATTGAAAAGACAGGAAAAAAAGAAAAGACCAAGACGGATGTCAGAGAGGACTCTGAAACTTGCTCTCGAACATTGAGCAGCTAAAGCAAAAGAAAGAATTGATGAAACAAAAGAACTGAACAGAAGATTTCAAAGGGCATCTCAAGAAGACAGAGTAAAGTATTATAATGACATGTGCAAAGAGCTGGAGATAGAAAACCAGAAGGGAAGAATACACTCAACGTTTCTCAAGCTGAAAGAACTGAGGAAAAAATTCAAGCCTCGAGTTGCAATAGTGAAGGATCCTATGGGGAAAATATTAAATGATGCAGGAAGCATCAAAAGAAGATGGACGGAATACACAGAATCATTATACCAAAAAAAAAAAAAATTAGTTGATGTTCAACCACTTCAAGAGGTAGCATATGATCAGGAACTGATGGTACTGAAGGAAGAAGTCCAAGTTGCTCTGGAGGCACTGGCAAAAAACAAGGCTCCAGGAATTGATGGAGTATCAATTGAGATGTTTCAACAAACAGATGCAGCGCTGGAGGTGCTCACTTATCTATGCCAAGAAATATGGAAGACAGCTTCCTGGTCAACTGACTGGAAGAGATCTATATTTATGTCTATTCCCAAGAAAGTTGATCCAACTGAACATGGAAATTATAGAACAATATCATTAATATCACACACAAGCAAAATTTTGCTGAAGATCATTCAAAAAAGGCTGCAGCAGTATATCAACAGAGAACTGCCAGAAATTCAGGCTGGTTTCAGAAGAGGACGTGGAACCAGAGATATCATTGCTAATGTCAGATGGATCCTGACTGGAAGCAGAGAATACCAGAAGGATGTTTACCTGTGTTTTATTGACATGCAAAGGCATTTGACTGTGTGGATCATAACAAATTGTGGATAACATTGCGAAGAATGGGAATTCCAGAACACTTAATTGTGCTCATGAGGAACCTGTACATAGATCAAGAGGCAGTTGTTCGGACAGAACAAGGAGATACTGATTGGTTTAAAGTCAGGAAAGGTGTGCATTAGGGTTTTATTCTTTCACCATACCTATTTAATCTGAGAAACTGGACTACATGAAGAAGAACGGGGCATTAGGATTGGAGGAAGACTCGTTACCAATCTGTGTTATGCAGATGACACAACCTTGCTTGCTGAAAGTGCAAAGGACTTGAAGCACTTACTAAGGAAGATCAAAGACCACAGCATTCAGTATGGATTACACCTCAACATAAAGAAAACAAAAATCCTCACAACTAGACCAATGAGCAACATCATGATAAATGGAGAAAAGACTGAAGTTGTCAAGGACTTCATTTTACTTGGATCCACAATCAACAGCCATGGAAGCAGCAGTCAAGAAATCAAAAGACTCTTTGCATTGGGTAAATCTGCTGCAAAGGACTTCTTTAAAGTGTTGAAGAGCAAAGATGTCACCTTGAAGACTAAGATGCGCCTAACCCAAGCTTTGGTATTTTCTATCACATTATATGCATGTGAAAGCTGAACAATGAACAAGAAGACCGATGAAGAATCGGTACCTTTGAATTGTGGTTTTGGTGAAGAATATTGAATATACCATGGACTGCCAAAAGAATGAATGAAGAAGTACAGCCTTAGAAGGAAGGAAAACATACTTACATACTTTGGACATGTTGTCAGGAGGGATCAGTCCCTGAAGAAGGACATCACGCTTGGCAAAGTAAAGGGTCAGCGGAAAAGAGGAAGACCCTGAACGAGGTGGATTGACACAGTGGCCGCAACAATGAGCTCAAGCATGACAACGATTGTAAGGATGGTGCAGGACCGGGCAGTGTTTTGTTCCGTTGTGCATAGGGTCGCTATGAGTTGGAACCGACTTGACAGCACCTAACAACAACAACAACATGGGTTGCAAAAGATTAAATGCTCAACTACTAACCAAAAGTTTGTTGGTTCAAATCCACCCAGATGTACCTCAGGGGAAAGGCCTGGCAATCTGCTTCTGAAAGGTCACATACTTGAAAATAGCTCTACTGTTCTACTCTGCAATACATGGGGTCACCATGAGTCAGAACTGACTTGACAGCAACTGATTTGGTTTTGGTATGCTAATTGCAATTAACAGAGCCCTGGTGGTGTAGTGGTTAATAGCTACAACAGTTAACCAAAAGGCTGGCAGTTTGAATCCAGCAGCTGCTCCTTGGAAACCCTATAAGGCAGTTCTATGCTGTCCTATAGGGTCTCTATGAGTCAGGATTGACTCAACAGCAACTTTTTTTTTTTATCACAAGTAACAGCAATATCATCCTAGCCACACTCTTTGGGAAAGAAAACTCAGATACCAATTATGACAAAGTAAGGGATATTAACTTGGTGACAGTCAACTCTGCTAAAGAGAATTCTATGAATTCCGCGATCGGACTTAAAGAAATTTTGGCTGGGGTAGGAGATCCATTCCATACTAAGTATCTTGACCAATTATACACTGGTCAAATTTACAGATTTATCCTATCTTAGCATGGAAGTAGAGAAGTGTTATATAAGATCTCTGACAGGAAAGTGGATACTAAGGGTATAAGTCACTGAAGACAAGCTGCAAAGCACTCTATTAGACTGATAAAATGAACCAAAATCTCTGGGTGGACACTTTTGCACTGTACCCACAATATTATTCTTGATTTGCTCAGAAGAAAGCAATTTATTCTGTCGCTTTCTGGGGACTGAGAGCTAATTGGCCTTTCATAGTTATGTGATTCTGCAAATGAGCATAAAAGTGAAAGGTGACAAAAATTCAAACAGGAAATCTGAATCTGCCTATTTTCATAAGTATCTTATAATGGTTTGTAGAAAAAAGACGAGATTTTGATTAGAATGGCAAATTTCTTCAGGCAAAGGGAAGTGCTTCAAATTACCCATCACGGTAACAAACAGAAAGATTGCACTTCATTCAGGCTCCTGGATAAAAGAAAAGGAACATTCTTTTCTAAATCCCACCCCCGCCACCCCCTTCTAGACCCTCTATTGCAGTCAGTCAGCATTGTCATCAGTGGGCGTTCCACAGTGTATATGACCTCTCATAGCTCACCATCTCATTTTTGCTTTTCCCAGCCCAATCCACTAGAAATGACATGCATAATACATCACATCTTAGAAACTAGCAAGACAGTGTGTCTACAAATGTAGCAGCAGGAGAAAAGAAAGGGAAAGAAAAATAACTGAAACCTCCACACAACCTTAATAGAAAAGAAGCTGGAAAAGATTAAGTTCAACATGTAAAAAAAGTTTTCAAAGCCCGTAAAGAATGTTAAGGCATTTTCACAGTGTCTGGCATAGGCGACAGAATGAACACCATGAAGGGAAATTGTAAACCAGGGCAAACATGAAGCACCATTTTTCATGTACAAAATATACATGGTGAATTTGCTGAGGCAAATAGACCAGGGTCATTGATGAAACTGAGTCCACCCTAGACCAGAAGCATTTCATATTTTTTGGCTTAGAATAAACCTCTCTTCCTCTAACAATCCTCTCCTCCCCTCCCCTCCCCTCCCCTCCCCTCTCCTCCCCTCCCTTCTCCTCCCCTCCCCTCTCCTCTCCTCCGCTCCCCTCCCATCATCTCCCCTCTCCTCTCCTTCTCACCCCTTCCCTTCTCTCTCTCTCTCACCCTCCCTGTCTCCTGATGAACACCTCCTCTCTCCCTAGCTATCCATGTGACTTGTCTGAAAAGCAGGGATTTACACCATGTGGTTATACATTTTGCAGAACTTTGCAGACATGGGGTAAAACTTATTTTTTAAAAAGGCAGCCTTCCTGACTGCCAGTCCTTTGGCCATATTGAGGCACTAAAACTCCTTTTTTTTTCCTCTGAGCTGGAGCTTTCAAAGTTATTTTCCACTCTGATGATTACAGACAGCTCGACAGACAAAGAAAAAGGGGATTTAAAATAGGCCGTCGCTACTAATATGTGCTTTGCTCCTTTTGACCAGGAGAAAGAATTTCAGGTGTCATTTTGCCATTTCTTAATCATCAGTGGCAAAAAAAAAAAAAAAAAAACTTCTAGAAATGCGACGTAAAGATGCATTTAGACTGATAAGATCTGCCCCCCCCAAAAAATTTAAAAAAGGTAAATCTTGCTCACAAACAGTGCCTTGTGTTCCTACATGAACATGCGGTGGGGCGGGGCGTAGGAACAAAAGAGGGAAAACATGATTATAAAATTTTGAATTTATAAAAAGAATAATGAAAATAAGAAATATATTTAAATTTGCTGTTCTAGTATGTAGATTCCAGGAACTGATTCTGCAGTCAATACTTTCTCACTCAGATCTTGCATTCTCCATCAGCTCTCTGTGTTGTAAGCTATCTGCTTCTCCATTGGTTTCCATTGTTGTACTTTAAAGTGTTACTATGCTAGTTTTGTCTTTTGTTTCTTCACTTTACACCAGCCTTGCCATAATCGAAAGTCTAAAAGAACTCCAAAAAAAAAAAAAAAAAATGTGAAAATGCATATTATCTTATTTCAGAATATTCTGGGGGACTGTTGACTAAGGACAAAGTGAAATGTCACTGGTATAGAATGTTACTGATGAAAAGGAAAATAATGGAGGTATTCTGGGCCCAAAATTTGTGAATTATTTTTAATGTTATTCATCTTTTCTCAAAAGTCTCTCATGTGCCATTGAGATGTTATTAAAAACATAATAGTTTTAAGTGTCATTTTAAAATACCAATAACAGCTATATTCATTAAATGCTTACTTTGTGTTAGGCAGTACCCTTTGCACTTTACGAAAATAATCTTTATTGTAAGTAAGAGTTCTGCAGAGTCGTTATAATTAGTGTCTGTTTACACAAGGAGAAACTGAGGCCCATGGAGGTTGCATTTTGGCGGAGGCCACCCAATTTGTGAGTGGAGGCTGGCATTCCAATCTGAGGCTCTCTGAGTCATAAATTGACACTCCTTCTCTTTCCCCTATACCAAGTCATCTTCTTCCAGTTAGCTTCCTTGGAACTAATTATTGTGCAAAATAATGACAGTTAATGGGTTTATTCCTTGTAGGAAAATCCACAGAAGGTTTCAGTGAAGTCCCCAGACTTTCCAAAAATAACTCAGCACAGAACCAGGAGGCAGTACACGGGTGCTGGACCATGTTCTAGAAACAACCCTTAAATCTTTATTGAAGATCTAAAATATTTTTAACATTGTCTTCAGTGATGTAGGCAAGTATTAGGTGAGGTACATGTCAACAAGGAACTTAAATTCTAAATGGTGAAACCAGCCAAACATAAAAAAAAAAAAAATTTTTTTTTTTTTTTTGAACATAGACATGAAAAAATAGCGTTCATTATAGGGATGCATAATGTAGCCGGCTTTGTCGAAGTGTAAGGTAATACATACAACTATAAACTAAAACTTACTTCTTTTAACATCAAAAAACATTTTTTTCTAATATTCAGTCTTTGATGGAACTCTAAACTCTATTACACACTTCCCTAACTTTACAAACATAGCTTGTTGCGCACAATTTTTCCTTTTCTTAATGAAGCAGGATCACCAACCCTAAGTGCCCCAGGCTTCAGGACTTCCAAGGTTCCTTTACTCACTTTGTACAGGGGTTTTGCATTCTTCCACCTTGTCAGACGTCATCCCTGGCTGCTCTCATTGTGAGTATGCTAATTCTAAACTGCTGTTTCCTAGCATGACAAGAAAGGCTTTTCCTGGCCACACTGGTCTGTTTAGCTTCATCTCCTGGTTTTTCTCTCCCATCAATTCTAAGGCTTGCAATTGCATTTCATCAATTTAGAGGCCCACATAGATTCCATACACAATCTGCTGTTTCACACCAGTGTGGTTATGCACTGAATGTCTTTTCCTTTACTTGCTGACTTAAAAACAAGACAACAAATGCCGTTGTCATTCTCCAAGCCCAACCTAGAAATAAGACTATTCAGAGAGAATCCCTGACACTATTTTCTCAATCCAGCAAGAATCCATCAGACTGGTTTCTGGGCTACCCCTGCACCGTACATCCAAAAAGCTAAACCCTTTGCATTCAAGTCGATTCCAACTCATAGTGACCCTATAGTACAGAGTAGAACTGCCCCATAGAGCTTCCAAGGAGTGCCTGACAGATTCGAACTGCTGACCTTTTTGGTTAGCAGCTATAGCACTTAACCACTACACCACCAGGGTTTCTGCACCATATACAGATGTGTACATACATATACACATATACATACATGGCTCAACATATCACGTTGTAGAGAAGGTCATTTTTTATTTATAAATCCATTCCCCTCACTGAACAGTGAGGTCTTTAAAAGTCTTATCCACTTTTACATCCCCAGGACTTTTGCTGTGGTATATAGTAGATGCTCAATAAATACGTGCACTGAATAAATGCTGCCTTGAGTTGTATACAATACGCACCTCTCCTCTGGAATCAAGCTACTGAGCTCTGTGAGATATGTCTTTGTGCTACAAGTCAAACCTCTGGCTGAAGGATGTGTTGCTATTTATGTTAAATTGTGGGCTACAGAAAACAAATGCGTTACCATAGGCTTTCAGTACGGGAAGAAAGCTCATGAAACAGAGAAGCCGGGGAAGACTTCAGGGAAGAAGTGAGACTTGAATAGCTCCCCTCTCCCCACCCCTGGGTTGACGTGCACAGATATCTGCTACAGCCTTAGTGGCAAATAGGTTGTTTATGGAGCCTATGGAAAGTAAGTAGCTATGTAGAGCTGTATACATGATATATTGCCTTATTGATCTACTCAAAATAGTCTACCCACAATGCTAAAGTTTCTTTGACTTGAGATGAGTCTTGAATTTGCTGAGAGGCTGGTGTAGTGTGTCCAAGCTTAGCCAGAAATGAGCTTAAGCAAAGGTATAAATAGAATCAGCTGTGGAAGAAAAAGATCATTGCAAACGCAAGGTGATTGGTTCCTGATGTCCAGTGAGGGTAGAGAGGTGGGGGGCGGGTGGGGAAGAGCCAATTATTTTTTTTTCCAAGTAGCTCCTATGCCCCTTGGTGATAAACAAGGACACTAGAAGATACCCCTTATGGTCATCTTATTTCTAAAAATGGTCAACCGATAGTACAGGATGTGAGTCTCTGACTTTGGCCTTGATGTCTAGCCAATTGCTCAGCCTCTAGTCAATGTGTATCTTTTAGGAAAGCGCACTATTCTTTTATAAGGTACAAGTTTCCATTTACTTTTTCTCAGTAGAATCTCCTTTGAACTCAGACTATTTTGCAATATTACCAAAGAAACCAGTATCTATTACCAACTGGGTTAAGAAATGTAGGAGGAAATAAAGGGTTGTTTTTTTTTTTTTTTTTCTGTATCTAACCTTAATTCAAGCCTACTTCCTTGATGCAATTTTCTGTTACAATATGCATTTAAAGAAACTTTTCATGACACAGAAAAAAAATGCATGAACTGAAAAGAAGTTCATCAAAAATGACAGTCAAAAAGTCCACTGCAGTCGTTTATAAATGAATTCCCACCAGTAAAGGCACAAATACAGAAACCACTTATGTAAAATCCAAACCAAAGAAAGGAGACCTTGGAACTGTGTGTTACAATACGCAAAGCAATTTGTCTTATGTATGCCAAAGCGTCATCCAAAATCAAGCCACAAACCACGCTTCTAAGTGATGCATTTCATAAACCCATGTTATTCAGGACCCTAATGGCGCCTTCTTTTAGTCTTTTTAATAAGATGATTTCCTCCAATATTAAATAGCAAAACCTGATCTAACAGTTTGTCTACCTTATCCCATTTTAGTCATACATTAACACTACGTTACTGACTTGCAGTGGCTGTCATTTGGAACAAACTGCAAGATGCTCTTACTTTAAGCCTCTCACCTTCAAATTCCTTTTCTATGTTTCCTCCTCGTTGCTTTTCTGAGGCAACAAATCTCCACGCCTTCTTGATCAAGACAGACAACCTAATGGCTGAGTGGGCTTTAATTTCTACGCTTCTGGCATTCAAACTTGATTTGCATTGTCATACGGAATTATTTGGTATTCTGTATAAAACACTTTTTTTTTTCCTCTTTTTAGACAGCCAACCGCTGGGAAATTATTGTCTAAATCTTAAAATGATTTCCCAGTGATTGCTTGTTAGTACAATACAATTTCTTTCTCAGCCCTGGTCTCTCTTCAGCTCTCTTCTGGAGACCAGCGAATCTCCCTGCGTCTGCAACACGCTGTGCATAACGCAGTTTGGAGACGCATTCCAAACACACGGAAGGCTCTACACTTCTCTGTAGTGGCACTTCTGTATCTCAGTGAGTGAACAGGATATTAGGAGGTGGGTGTAAAAAGATTAAAGTAAAAGAAAAAGGCTGTAAATTAAAAAAGAAAGATGATTATTCCCAGATTTTAAGGGTTTACCTCCTGTTAAGACTTTAACCACAAACATTAAGTTCAGCCCCTTTAGAGAGGATTCTCTGTGCAAAGCCCTTTGTCAGGGGTTGGAAGACAGGGAAGAAAATGTTCCCTTTGCCTTCAAGATGCTCACAGTGCAGTCAGCGGGATGGGCATGTGGACAATCAGCTGTCATTCAAGGCAGACAGTTAAGGGCTTTACATATGAAATGGGCTAAAACGAATCTTACAAGAACACAGACTATGGACGTGACACATTCTGGCTGTGGGGGCAGGGGGCAAAAATGGAATGGGGAATGTTAGCGCTAGTCACATTCCCATCGGTAGAGCATCTGAGGAAGAGAAAGAAAAAGGTGAACGGATTATAGAGAGAGAAGGAAATAAACTGGAGGTGAAAAGAGAAAAGGGGGTAGACAAAAAGAGAACGAAATGGCAAGAAACAGGGCCAAATTTAATTTCCAGAGAATTAACCTGGGAAATACTTATAACTCAGGAGGCTGTGAATCTAAGGACTTTCTTTTATGTGCCAAAGGCATAAACTAATCTATTTAATTAGAAAAATATGCTTGTATTGCATTCTGAGTAATTTCCCAAAGGAAACCTTGTTTCTCTTACAGTTAAAGTTTTTGTTTAAAGCTTCTCCCTCCCCCCAGCCCCCACTTCTCCTTGCTCTGGGGTGGAGCCCACACCTCTTCAGCAGGTATCACTCCTATGCAATTATTGTCAACCAGAATGTGAACATGACCCTTCCAATATCTCACATTTGTTTTTAGGTACTGAAATAGAAACACATTAATCGAGATATACCTGAACCCTTCCGCAGTTACATTATAGTAAGCCAAACCCATTGCCCTTGAGTCGATTCTGACTCATAGTGATCCCGTAATAAGAAAGAAAAAACTAATAACTCAAAAGGTGTTTCTTCAGTGACTCATTAAATCTTCACAATGGCAAATAATTCGATAGAATAATACATCTTAATATTTTACAGTCAAAAAAAGGAAAATACCCCTAGTCAATTCACCATTCAGAACTCTTTCAATAAATGTATACAGTTTAGATCCTTCTTTCCTATAGCAATCAGGCAAGGTACTTAGTCTTTCTCGAGCGTGTATTAAAAGAAAAATAGATTCTCATATCCTGCAAATTGAAAGAAGGCAAGCTCCTTTTTACAGGCAGCAGTAAGGGCTGCAAATAGAAATTTAAATACTTTATCACAATTTTGCTCCTGAGTAGAAAAATTTAAACATATTATTTGAGCCGATGACAATTTCTTCAAATTAAGATGAAAATGCTCTAAAAATTCAGTAGGGTTCTTACATTTTCAATGAAAGGATTAAAATGATACATGTATTCTGATCTATTCCTGCCTGGAAATTCTATACTACTAACTCTTCCTACATCCTGGGCACAGTGTAATATGATCTAAAAATCTGTTTTTAGGCTCAAGGAACTTTATTATCTGGAGACATTTTGTATACAGTCAAGCCTATAACATCATTAAGAACTGTGACCAACAATTCATTTCAGGTAAGTTCCTCACTTCCAAGTAACGTGAATTTGAACCTGTATATTGGTGGCTAAAGGCAATGTCTCATTATAAATAAAAGATGAAGTTTAAATCTCAGGCAAAGCTTTTATAATATCTATTTTTGCACCGAATACTAAATATACTTCAGGGTACTTTTATGAACATCTATGGCTTATGGTTTCAGAAACATGTGTATGTAATCGTTCTGTTTTATAGGTTATTTGAATGAATGCACGGTAATTCTTTACACATTTTGTACACATATGTGTAAGTAACTCAGACTCTCAATGAATATATTTCTAAAGGTTAACAAAGGCGTGATGAAAGTTTTATTTTTATTTGCCTTTGCTATTATTTACTGCTTCATGCAACCCATAAAATCTTTCTTATAACTCACAGCTGTATCTGTTAAAATGGTCTTACCCTAGGAATTATACAAACAACTTGCAAGTTATTCTGATATCAAGTCAACTCCAGTTGAAATGGTTTTTCCAATTACTAAAAGGCATGCTCACATAAAAGGACTGATATCCTACAAATGTGTTGCCGTGTGTTTTTCTCCTGGAAAACTCAGAATAGGATCTGTCAGGTATACCCGCTAAGGTAACAAACATGTCACCCAGATTTGCATTGGGAATTAAAACATTCTGTAGCCTGACAAAAGGCTGTGTGTTCTTAGCAACCGTGACGAGAAGAAGGCATTGCAATACCTAGATGTTGTAAGTCAAAAGTCCCTCATCAGACAGCTTGAAAAAAGCTCCATAATCCCTTGACGGAGGTTCCCTGAGTGGCAAGCTGTGCTACAGAGAACTGCGGAGACAGCCCCATCCCAGTCATCCAGGCAAATTTAATTCAGTCTCCTGCAAACCCAACAGTGTCTTTTATTCTTGCATTTACACACCATTTATACTAGAATCGTGAATGTAGGAAAATGTATGTGTAGAAGGTAAGAAATGCCTTTGATATTAAAACTCCAACCCACACGCTCTCTAATGCCAAATGTGAAACAATACTATTTATAAAATAATATGGTTAAATGTAAAACAATAATATTTATAAAATAATACTATGGTTACTATACTATAAGCAAACTATAGTATTTATAAAATAATACTGTCAGCATTAACTATGCCCAGGTTATAGGACACTACTGCAAAATTTATTCCCATTATTTTAATAAAAGAATTGCATTGCTAGTTTCAGTGAGTTTCCCCATTTATCTAATACATTATTCATAATCAATGTTAAATAATTTTACTTTATTAGTGTATTTCTTAATTTCAAAAGAAGACCCAGAAAATAATCCTCATGGTATTTTGTACACATAAAATAGAGATGTACATACCCTAATCGTAGAGGTAGTTTCTTCTACGTAAAAGAGAGAAGAAACACAGTAATTAACATGGTTTTGTTTGAAATGCCACAGACTTCTCTTGTTTTTCGGGTCATTAATGGAAAACAGGCATTAGCTTATTAGCAGCTTCATAAAGGCAGTCTTTTAGAAAAATTTCCAATCATTTAACTCCGTGTGTAACTCGGCCAGGTCATTAGCTCCACAAGCCATCGGAAGGCTTTCCCGTAGGAAGGATGTAACAGAAACCCAGTAAAGTGCCCACCACAAACAGAATTTAATTTTACAAGCAAAAAGCAGATTCCCCAGCAAATGTTCCAATACCTTTACATTTTAAAACACAATGTCCACTGAAGATATTTATTAAAAGGGTTTCTTTTATTAAGTGTAACTGACATGCTAGATTCAATTCCGATATAGGCAATACGGTTTCCACCTAAATATCTTTACTCCAAACATGAAGAAAGGCAACAAACCACATTCATCATAAAGAAATATTAGGACTCACATTCTTCAGTTTCTAAAAGGAGAAAAAAAAAATGATACAAACCATGAAGTGATATAAACTGTCAAGCTAGAATTTAGAAAATATTTTCACCACCTTATGGTGCAGTGGGTAAGTGCTACTACGGCTGCTAACCAAAAGTTTGGCAGCTGGAATCCACCAGGCACTCCTTGGGAACTCGATGAGGCAGTTCTACTCTGTCGTATAGGGTCGCTATGAGTCAGAATCGACTCAGTGGCAGTGGGTTGGGTTTTTTTTTTTTTTGGTTATTGTATAATAGTGCTATTCCCAGTTATTCCTTAATCATGCTTATTGATATGCTAAACATAATCACATTCTTAAAAACCAGAAGCTGGGCATATTCACATTCTAAGCTGAATGCATTCTCCACAAACTTACATTCATGTATTTAATCCTTTCCAACAATCCCCGTGGTAGAATTTTATTATCCCATTCCTAGATGATTAAATCAAGGCCAGAGAAGTTAAGAAACACATCCAAGTTCCCGTGGTTAATGGTAGTAGAGCTGGGATTTGAACATAGGTCTGAATGATGCCAAGTTCTGTTGCTAATGCTTGTTAGCAACGCTGTAACTCTGTCTGTCAACTATTCTCCAAAATACAAATAATGCGAAAGGTGGCTTTAAAAATAAACATTCTTTGATGTTGTATGACAAATGGTTTCTTCTGTATCTTCCTTATTTAATATATAAAATCTAAAAATGTTCTCCTCACAGACACCAGGGCCCTCAGAACAATCACCAAGGAGCACATGACTCAGGGCTTCTCCCTCTGTAGGGCAGAGAGAGGAGTCATGGAAACACATCAGGTCCCCATCTTGGAGAGGAAGCATCATTCTGTAATTATCCTGCCCAGAAGAGGCACCTTTTGCAGTTCACAGAAAGGCATTACATGTATGAGCCATGGTGCCAAGTGCCATCAATACATTTTTATTATTTTCTATAATGTTGTTGTTAGATGCCGTCAAGCTGGTTCTGACTCATAGTGACCCTATAGGACAGAGTAGAAGTGCTCCATAGGGTTTCCAAGGAGTGGCTGGTAGATTTGAGCTGCTGACCTTTTGGTTAGCAGCCGAGCTCTTAACCACTATCCCAGCAGGGTTCCGTTTTCTACAATAGGACTTAGAAATTTATCAAACGTTTTCTTTTCTTTCTGATTTCCAGTTTTCTTTCAGGCAGGGCAGACATGAGACATAGGAGATGATGCATTAGTTGTTAGACCAGTGTCTGGATGGGTATGATCCAGTTCAGTCAACGTACTTCAACACTCACGTATTCATGGAAGTTACCAAGCTGATCGATTTTGAAGAAAGAGGAATTTTCAGGATCCTATGAAAAAAGACAGACGACTGGGATGATGAATAGTGAATTGCCATTTTGGAGGAAAGAATGAACTGAGAGGTATTAAGAGCTTCTAAACCTTTTTTTTAAACCTAGTCTTGGAGTATCACAGGGAGATGTCTTATGTAATGGAAGTGAGGAGAGGTTTGTGCAATTAAAGGATGAGCTAAAAGTGCAATTTTTAGTGATATAGCTCGTCTTTCACTTAATGATTTTTAAAAATTGCTAAAAAGCCAATACTTAAAGTATAAATTTTGTATTAAATAATATCAACAGAAAATTATTTATAAAAGGCATTCTTTAGCCTTTAAAAAATCTTACTTACATCCTCTCACTTATAAATAGTAAATAGTTGTACCACTTTAAAATAGTCTCGATCTGATTTTCATTTACTCACTGACTAGCTCTGTGAACTTGGTCAGGTATCTTACCTTGTGGGAGTTTCAATTTTTTTTTTTTTTTCCATCCCTTACATACCTGTAACAGAATTTCTGTGAGGACTAAATGAGGCAATGTACATGAAACACTTAGCACAGGGCATGACATTGTGTAAACTCTTAATAAGTGGTAGATATCACTAGTTGTTTGGGTTTGTTGGTTGTCTTCCTTGCTCTCCTACCAAGAATGATATGTCCAAAATGCCTGCAGGAAATCTGACTATATGATATTTCAAATCAGCAATTTAGCCTGATCTCTTTCCTCAAGTGAACATTTTTGTCATTTACAAAGCAGTCTTATTTTAATAAAGGCATGACAGAAGCTGCCATCCGAAAGCACTTAGAAATGATGAATGAAACTAAAAAGTGTATTTTCCTAATGTTAGTACACAATCAACCTATTTCAAATCTGATCTCTACCAATTCAAACTTTGTTTGAGAAGCATCAAAGACTATCATGTTAAACCAAGATTATGTACTAAAGTTATCAAACATTCCATTCTTGAAAAAGCCTTACTATGAAAGAGAAATCACTAGGATTTTTATAAAACAGTCACAACAAATTTCTTTCTGCCTTTTTTCCTTTCCAGTAAAAATGAGAAAATAATATCATTATATTAAGAAAAGGGTTAGGATTCATAGATAGATGGGCTCGGAACAACAAAAGATAGCCAAGAGTTAAAGATAATTCAAATAATGGGCTTTGATTATCTTTTTTAGCTGTCCTTTTAAGTACATTTTCTTTTTTCACATTCCAATTATACCAAACATGAAAAGCCCATGTACAAAAGAAACAATAAAATGCTTGTTAATCTAATAACAGAATGCCCAGAACAGAAATCCTATCCTACCACAAAGCGTAACTGAGATTGCCTACACCACAGACAGTTGATGATCAGAAACCTTGAAAAAAATAAAAGAGCCATCAATAGAAATGGTGCTTCCACTGTGAGTTCCTGGTCACAGCAAGGCTACAAGACTAGAGACATAAAGCCCTATTAATTGTACTTCCCAGGGGTCACCAAAGAGCCCAGTTTGCTTGCGAGAGTCCCGATTTATGCCTTCTATCCAGCGTAATTATTAATAGAGCACCTTTAAATCCAAAAATGTCCTAGTTTGGACAATAAATTACATAGTTGCCCTAGGCTTACCCTTACTCCCTTTCACTTTCTCCTCCTCCCCTAACAAACCTAAGGGCAAGCTATTTTAACTCTTGACAGTATGTGAAAAGGAAGAAAAATATATCTATTTTTTAAGCCCAGCTACACATTTGACTACCTTTCATTTTCTTAAAGCAGAACAGACTTCAAGTCCGAATTATCTTTAACAGGTCCTATATACCTGTGAAACGTTTTGGGCAGAATTATCCCTAACTACCCCACCACCACCACCACCATTGCCCATATGAATTTCTGCCTAATACTTACGGCATAACCTTCAGTCTACTTACTGAATTCTATTTGAAATTTTTAAGAAATTCTACCTCACATTGGGACTCCTTAATATAATTGCTGTTTCTTTAAAAAAAATCAGATGTTCAAGTTAGGTTATACAGACAAGAATAGCAGTTCATATCTGCAGCAAGAAAGCCTGAGCTCCTTATAGCAAGAGGCCCTTAATCAAAAAGCAATCTTTTGGGATGAGTTAGTAGTACTTTGCCTCCAGCGCTAACCAGATCCCCTACTTTCATTGTATATATCCAGAGGACTCTAATGATGAAATGCATTAGATCTTCTCACAGGTGAAGTAGAAACATACTTAAAGCCTTGCCTTTCTAGGATCACATGGTGCTTCTCAAAACAAGGGGGAGGAGGTCAGCAGCCATAACGGCATCCAAACCAACAATGTGTCCTGCGAGTAAAAGCTTCCACGGGGACAGGAGGGAAATTCCTGATTGCCACTCTGCAATATTGTCAAGATGGGAAACACAAAACAGTCTGGTTTTGTCATGGGCGGAGTTAGGGGTACAAATAGTAGTTTAAAAATAAAAAGCTTATCTTTTAGTCATGAGAATGTCCTCGTGACTTATTCAGAAAAGCTTAACAGCTGCACGGAAAAAATAGAATTCATCTGAGGAATCGTATTCTGGCATCAGGGAATACAGATTTACACTTATCCAGTGGGCTTTATCTGCTCTACTTCTGTAAAGACACAAGCATCATGTAGTGGGTGAGGATATAGGAAAATGTAGGTCTTCATCGTTTGCCTACGTGGGGCATGGATTGCACTGAACTGGATTCTTGTATTTTATCTATTTCACACATCCATATACACATGCACACATACACTAATAAGGTATGTTTGCTCTCTTTAATGGATACTCTTACATACACACACGTTCAGCTAAACACTCTCACGGACATCAGGATTTTGTGGCACAGGCGACAGCCACAGTATCTCTTCCCAAAGTCACTGTCTCCTGATCCTCCCAGGACAGTGGGACCCCAAGAACAGGACTGAATATAGCAGCTTGATTTTGCTGTGCCTAGAAAACAGCCGCAGCTTTCAGTGTGCTTTGCAAGAAGCTTCAAGTTAAACAAGGAAAAATAAATCATGAATCAAGGTGAAAGGCTATAAGCATGCCACATTTGTTTTTGTTTTTTTAATTTTTTAATTTATTTTTTGCTGTTTTGTTTTTCACCTTCACTGATTTGGCGGAGGTTTTATTAATTAAGTGTTTTGTTATAAAAGATCTCCTGCTGGGTGATAGGCTACATGGGGAAGGGAAATTAGACAAAAGGTATTGAGTAATAACTGCAAATGACTTTATAGCCCATTCTGTCTGAATGTCAGTAGAACTGGAAAGCAAGATTTCCAGAAGATAACCAGCAAGGACTCCCCCAAGGATAATCAGGAATTGGCTCTAATTAGCCATTTGCAAACCTCTTGCCTGCCACCGTGATTTCTTATCTCAGTGGCAAAAAAAAAAAAAATGGGGGCAATGGCATAGTGACCGAAAAACTCAAAATGATTGATGGCTGAAATTCACAAGTATAAAAGGCATTTGTTATCTTCTCAAAATTTATCAGCATTGAATTAATTTGGCTGATTCTTAATGACTTTGCAAAGTGACGGAGTATGTATCACCTATTGAAGTATGTATTATTGTAAGCTGCTTCAAAGCTTTTGAAGAATGAGAGGAAGGTGAAAAAAAATAAAAGTATATATTGTTTAAAGAATGGTGGTATAAAGAAAAATTATATTGGGAATAAACGAAGAATAAAAACGTAACTTGAAGTACAACAAAAATACATAGTCTGCCGTGCAATATACTTCACATGATGAAAACTGTGTTTGGATTTGTTTCTTTAATAGTGAAGTATTCAGTTAGAGAGAGAGAATACATTGAAAGGGAAGCTGATAAGAAATAATAAATATTTATACAATATTAATTCAGTTACAATGACTTTAGCCCATAAAGCTAATGAGCTTAATCAAACAGGATACTGCTGAAAATGGACAAATAGTTTTGCGATTATAAAACTATGCCTTTGAAATTTAGATATAATTTTAAAAAAACTTAAAAAAATTCCAAATTATATAAAAGAAATGATCTTTCTGTTTATCAGAAATTACAGTTCCCAAGGAAGACTATGACACAATATTATCAATATACCTTAGTAACAGGCTTAAAAATGTAATAGTAGATTATTTCTAAATGCAGTTGCTTTTCCCAAGTGATACTTGCCACATTACAATTCCTGGGTAAGCTGAGCATTAAGAAATCCTGGGTAAGCCACCTCGATGGTTATTATGATACTATGCTAAAGAAAAGTCTCTCCCCAGAGGAGGTATTAAAAAGATAACCCACAGCATAAAAGAAGCATCAAAATGAGAACTAATGGAAAGACAGCAACTATGACCAAGCTTGATACCCCTATTTAATAACTAAAATATTGCTTAGCTACAACGATCCGTTCCTTTTTCAAGGAACAGAGTCATTGTTGTGTTGTTTCTTTTTCAAGTCCAAGGCTTTAAGCTAAGTAACTGATATAATTCCACACGCTGTTCAGTATAATTTAACAAATCCTTATTGTACACCCAAAATGTGCCGAATTACTTTCAGATGAATCTAAAAGAAGTCAATTCTAATAGGAGAGGAGTCACTCAAGCCAGGCGTTCTAGATATTTGGAAGTAGAAAGGACCAGGAACAAAAACATATAAATATATAAAAGAAATCACTGATGCTGAGTTGCAAGCCTGTTTTATGGTAAAAGGAAAAATGTATTGCTAACTATTGAGCTATTCTAAATTCCGTTATCATTCTTTGCAGTAAATCTAATGCAAGCACCCATCTCAGTAAATCATTTCTATCCCTCTTGCTAAAGCCTTGCATTATTATCTTAATTTTGTGGGTAATTTATCATTTATTCATTTTAAGTTTGGTTTCCTTTCTAGTCCTGGGACAGCTCTCTTTTTTCAAAGTATCAACATAGCAGTGTGTGTCTTCATCAAACTAGCCCTTGGCTTTTCTTATCACTCTTCAGGATGCGTTGCCAGCTGGAATCCCACACAGCCTTCTTTTTGTTCATGAGGTTAAAGGCAGCTCACATTAGCTAGTTTTCCAATGACCCACGGGGACAAAAAGATTATAAACCAATGGGTTTCCTCTAGAAGTTCTGTATCTCTTTCCTTGGGATAAAAAGAGCGTTATAGAAGCTGAGCCAGGGAACTGGAATGGTGGGGTGTGTGAGGGTTGTTAGGGAAGGAGGGTGTGAATCCTCTGCCATCAATGCAAACTTTTTCGTGTGTCTGCCACCCGCGCTTTTTCTCCTTTTTTTTTGTCACATCTCCTTCATTCTAAGCTGTGTTCTCAGGAGGATTATGATATGGCTGGGCAGATCTAGAGGACTGGCTCACAGAGCCCTTAGCTTTTTATTTACGTGAGAGACTAAGGCGCAGTCTTGAGAAAGAATTTAGTCTTGGAAAGGGGGCATCAGGCCACACAAATTATGTCCAAAGACATAATTTAGGGTCAGAAGTGAGGGTTGTATTTATTGCCTTTTCTTCTGACGGCAACAGGAGGAGATTGCACTGCCCAGGTGCCGTGGGATACGAAGGAGAAGAAACATCTCGCCAAAAACGCAGGGAGTCGTTTCCTCTGTGAGAAAGGCAGAAAAGCCAGAGCACACAGCTTCTCCGACTTGTTGCCTATGCATAGGCTGCAGCGTGACTGGCGCGGGGGGGCGGGGGGGGTCGTTTGGAGCTAACGTTGCAGCAGGCTCAAACACAGAACAAAGTGGTTTGAGCAATTCAATTCTGCAGGCTTTATTCACTGCTGAAGTGTGTGCTAGATCAATATCGGTGTCCGTCTGGGCCAGAAAGGGTGTTTTTGGTCATTTGCATAGGCAACAGCTCTAGCATGAGTCACCGCCATAGTGACTGCACCCTCGACCAACATCGGTAGTGACAACTTGGAGGCATTGCCGCTCCATGGGCAGGATCGAGAGCAAAGGGTCACAGCGTCTGAGAGAGCCGGGATGGAACAACAGAGGAGAGAAAAAGCATATGTGCCACTCTTACTGGGAAGCCCTAGATTAAGAGTGAGAGGCTTAAAGCACAAGCATTGACTTTTAGAATTCCCAGACTGAGAGTATAGGTGTTTCTCTCTTCCAAGAAGACTTGTCTGCTCTCTGTCAGGTTAGATTCCCACCCCACCCCCCCGCCCCGAATGATTTAATAGGAGTTGCTGGGTAGCACAAACAGTTAATGTGCTTGGCTGCTAACCAAAACGTTGGAGGTTTGAGTCCACTCAGAACAGCCTTGGAAGAAAGGCCTGGTTATCTAATTTTGAAAAATCACCTACTGAAAACCCTATGGAGCAGAGTTCTACTCTGGCATACCTGGGGTCACCATGAGTTGGAATGGACTGGATGGCAACTGGTAACTGGTAACGGTTTAAGAATGCCCACTACATGCCTTGATCACAGTCCTTGTCACACTCTATCTTAACTGTTTAACTTATCTTTGTCTGTCCCACTAGTCTATGATTTGCTTGCTCAGTTTAGGGGATATGGTGGTAGGTGGAGGTAGACACACCACCAGCTCTTAGCACGATGGCTACAATGTAATAATCAGGCAGACATATGTTGAACAAACCAATGACTAAACAAATAAAATATCAACTTTCCTCAGAAAACCTCTCCACTTAAACAGAAATGTCTATCTAACTTCATGCCTTCACCAGCCATAATCTCTTGGGCTTCCAGTAGAGGAAGTAGAGTCCAAGATGGGGAAACAGAGAAAACCCCATGTTGCATTATCCCTGGACCTGGTTTGCCATTGTTTTAAATTAAGTTTTTTATCTTGTTTGTCTAAGTTTGTAAAGGAGAGGAAAGAAAGGCTGTGGAATATTAGCATGGAGGGTGTCAGTAGAGGTTCACCAAGGTCCATGAAAGCGCCAGTGCTAATCAGCTGGGGCGCTCTGACAGCCTACAAATGGCTGTGATTTGATGTGTTTCTCTGGTTCATGAGAAAGAACAGTCGTCTTAACGTCTTAGAGAATTTCTCTAGGTAAATATTTGTTCTAGATTTGGAAAGCAATTAAGCATCACCACATTCTCACGAACATATTTTCCTCCTTTAAAATAAACATTCTCACACAGGGTGCATAGGGTACCCCATTCTGAAGGGGTCTTGATCAGCTCCACTTGGTTTCCCTCACAGGCCACTAACCAAATATATGATCTGTGATAGATTTTTAACTGTGTCATGTTAAATTATTTGGCACATGGACATCAAATATGAAGCTGGTCTATCTGTCTGATTAGGAATCACGATAATTATCCATCTGCCCATAAAGATGAATTATTACAACTAATGCAAAGGCTAGTGTCCGTTTAACACCATACCAGACATTTGGCTTTGCTGAACATTTTGATATTTGAAAACTTTAAACACATGCCTTATCATTGGAGTTCTTGGGAGAAAGAAACATCAGGCAGCAACTAGAGGAAGTGAGGAGGTAAGACTCTCAACAAAAGGATCTGCAGATAAAAGCAATTCCCCAGAGACTATAGATTACGCAGCTTAGTTTCTTTAGCCGCACTCACGTGGGGAGTTGATGGCAGCCTTAGTGCAATTTTGCCAAATGTAAAGATGATACAGTATAACTGCAAGAATCTGTGACCTACAGCTGGAATCGTGGACTGATATCTCAGCTTCCATGGAGCCTGCCTGCTAATTGAGCTTCATGGGTCGATCCTCAGTCATCACACCTGTAAAATGGAATCAGTGTGACCATTGCACTGGGTAGTGGTGAGATTTGGGTAAAATACAGAATATAATACTTGAAAACGTAAAGACCTCTACAAATTTTAAAGGAAGTTAATACATTTATGTCACTGCTTTATTCTAACAGATTTTAAAGTAGGTTTTAAGACAGCTAAATTAATAATTACAACACATTTGTCATTTAGAAGACAAAATATCTGGACAGTTGGCTGCATGATTTATGTCTCGTGTTTCATCCAGATGTTTTGGCACTTTGGAGCCAGAATAACTTTTTCTTCCTGATGCATTTCGTTTCTGTTAGAACTGCCAGAATTCCTGATGACTACGATAAGTCACATTAGCTTTTATCTTTTTTTCAGTTCAATTAATGTTTCCATTGGAAAATTAAGGTGCAATTATAAATTTCTCTTTCAGAGAGTTCTCCCACATGTGAGGTGGTGGCAGTGATGGGGTGGGGGTGATGAGGGTGTTCTTTTAGAGGAGCTGTCTTGGAACTAATGAAGAATGCATCAAGCATGGCAGAAAAAGTAATGAATCAACTACAGATGGAAAGAGGCACTTGTTAAAAATATAAAAATCTCGGGAGGAAAGAGAAAAAGATGTGAGTCTATGTTCATCCACAAATATGCATATAAAGTATCCTGGAAGATGGAACTACTAAGAACTCAGTTTCTGTGGCTAAAGGCCCACGTGCACAGCTGAAAGCTCTGTTTTGTGGGTGGCTTTGAGCTGGTGCTTAGATTCTGCAGTCACTTGGGGCTCTGCCTCTACTCCTCCTAAGGTACACGCCACATTTGCGCACAGAGCAAACCCACAAGCAGGGTCATCTGTGGATGGCGGTTCCACAGCCTTCTGCAGCTGTACCACTCCTCCTCTGACACGCCCTGCTCCAGGGAATTCTTTGGTTCATCCCTGCCTCCCTTGATTTGTATTTTCCCCCATTTTCAGCATCTCATGGATCCTTTGCAAATAAGAGCTCAGTATATACTTGCTGAATCAATTAGCGAGTGAATGAGTAAAAGGATCCTGCTGACATCAAGCAGGACTCAACAGTAGTATGGCAATAAGCATGATTTCTGAATAGGTAGACCTCCATTGGTGGTGATCCTGTCTTGCATTTCAATGGTAATATTCAACATGCTTTACTTCCTAAAACAACTCTGTCGTTAGCCACTGTTGAGTTGGCCCCAACTCGTGGTAACCTCACGCACAACAGGAACATACCATTGTGATCCATAGGGTTTTCACTGACTGATTTTCCGAAGTAGATCATCAGATTTTTTTTCCTAGTCTGTCTTAGTCTGGAAGCTCCCGTGAAATCTGTTCAGCACCCTAGCAACACTCAAGCCTCCACTGACGGAGGAGTGGTGGCTGTGCCCGAGGTACATTGGCTGGGAATCAAACCCAGGTCTCCTACGTGGAAGCTGAGAATTCTACCACTGAACTAGCACTAACCTCTAAAAACAACTCTATAGGTATAAAATTTAAAGAAATCTAAGCTTTTCAACATACCATATCTTCATTATTTCCTCCTTTGATAATTTGATGATGTCTTAAAATATGTTGGTGGGATTACAAGGCTCATTGAGTAGAAATCCAGGCCCCTGCCCTCGCCTGATCCCCAGAAAGGGAAGAGGCGTTTCTTGAAAGTTACTGTAGAACAGATCGGGAAACTATTGCCCACGGGCCAGATCTGGCCCGCAGTCTGTTTTGGTATGGCCTACAATCTATTAATGGTTTTTATGTTTTCAAATAGTGACATGTGAAGATTATATGAAATTCAAATTTCAGGGTTCTTAAATAAAGTTTTATTGGAACACAGCCATGCTTATTTATTTACATATTGTCTGTGGCTGCTTTTGTGCTACAAAGACAGAGCTGTAGTGGCCTCAATGACCACATGGCCTGCAAACCCTGAAATATTTACGATCCAGCTCTTTACAGAGAAATTTGCTGACCCTTGTAAAGGAATATTGCTATAGTTCATTGGCTTACATGTTGGGTTTTTGTACAAACAGTGTAAATGTTTGTTTAATACGTGTGCAAGCAAAGATAGTTTGGGCCTGCATAAGGTTATTGCAGGAGCTCGAGTATTCAAATAACCACTATAATAACAGAAAGGCTTTGATTCAAAATTCTTTTTTTTTTTTTTCTTTGAGGGAGATAAATCAGAACCTAACCGTAACCCATGTGGTACTTTTGTGCGTATTTGGCAAAGGTATCTTCTATGCCCAGTGAATTAGAAAAAGCCACCAATGCCTCCAGGCAAATCCAAACCCGTCCTAAGGTCTAAGTTCTGGTGAACCAGGTATTCTAGTTGTCGTCAACTTGATTCCAACTCATGACAGTCTCATGCGTAGCACAGCAGAACTGTACTTCAATAGGGTTTTCAAGGCTGTCACCATTTGGAAGCAGACCATCATGGCTTCCTTCCGAGGTGCCTCTAGGTAGGTTCAAACCATCAACCTCTCAATTAGTAGTCGAGTACTTAACCATCTGTGCCACTTAGGGACTCTGAACTGAGCAAGGCTGAATTTTCCTCTCCACTCACCCTTTATGTTTTTGGGCACTACAAAAAGAGTACAACATAAGCACCAGCCCTGGGCACCACCTAACAGACAACCACAACACTTCCAGTGTGACTGAGCTTATCGCTATTTCCTAAACAGTTTATCACATACTTTCTTAAAAGTGGAGCCCTGGTGGCACAGTGGTTAAAAGCTCAGCTGCTAACCAAAAGGTTGGCAGTTTTAATCCACCAACTGCAACTTGGAAACTCTGTGGGGCAGTTCTACTCTGTCCTATACAGTCACTATGAGTCAGAATTGGCTTGATGACAAAGAATTTGGTTTTTTTCTTAAAAGTATTTTGATGCGGAAATTGTGGAGACAGCATGAATATAGAAAGGACTTCCAGATTCTAGGATCAAGGCAGTTTTGTCAATGAATTCAGAAGAATAACCTTGTTATCCTCTACCATCTTGCCAAGGGCCAACCAATGCTGACTGTCCAGACTTATTCAGTCCATCCTTATGCATGTATTAGCGTGCTTACTGCATTTTTACTTTTTTTTTTTAAGAGAGCAGGGATTTAAAAAAAAACCAACACTTAGGCAAGGTGTTGTAAATATATGATTTGATCTTTCAGCTTAGCCAAATGGCTTACCAGGCAAAAAACTACTATCCAGACCTTTTCAGCAGAACCTGGTGAGAATCATCATTTCAGTCTATTATAGAAGAGCAGGACTCACCATCCTACTACTGAATGAAAACAAGAAAGTTGGCAGGTCAAAAGATTATCATAATATACAGCCTTTCAAATCACAGCTGAGATTAGAGATCTGGCCACTTGCTTTCCAGCCAATCGATAATAAACCAGTTTTCATTTTCCAAAGGGGGATTGGTTTTCTGTGTTAGCCTTGAAACAAAAACACAGTGCTTGGCAAGAAGTCCCAGATAGCACCCCACAGCCTGGCCCTGGACGGCATGTGGCTGACGCTCTCACCAGGTGCAGTCAAGTTTTATAAACTCATTTATTTCCATAAACAAGCAAATTATAACAGCTAATGAAAAGAATACCTGATCCAGGCAAAATAAAGGCAATTTGAGGGCTCTCGCGCAACTTCTCGTTGCTGAGCTGCTGTTCATAGCTTTCCTTTTCCCCCTTAGAGCCAGATAAACCTCTGTCTGTTACAATTGGCAAAGCACAGGAAAAAAGCGGTTCTAATACACAAGTGGTCAAGGAGGCAGCCTTTAAGGAAAAACACTGCTGATAAGATAAACAGCTTGTGATGTCTTTAATTATAATATTTCATACTCATTTAGCCATCTCCACATCACAGAGCTAACAAAGTGGATTTCAAACAGGAAATAAGGCTCCTTCCCACCAGCCCAGAGGCCTAATTATAAAATAGCAACCTACTTTTTCTGTAGTGAATACAGGGCTCTTTTTTTTTTCCCCCTTCTCCAACGGAATTTATTGAGCTCATTACCAGGCTGCTTATGAAGTGATTTGAAATGAGGCAACATTAAAGCATTCCACAAATCCCTTGTACTTAGTCATCCTGACACTTTATTTGAACTCAGAGCATTGATATGGAATAACTGCAGCAGCCCCACACTCCTGACTCCATTATCTGACAGGAGGTCTGGAACCCAAAAATCATCTATTATAAAACTTTCTTAATCATCACAATCGTTTGCAGGAAAGAAGCAGGTATCGTTCTGGTAACACCAGAGGGGCTTGGCTGCTAGAAACAGGGTAAGTGCGGCATGTGTTGGCCTCAAGGAACAGAGTCAGATTAATCAGGCAGCGAAAGGACCCAAGGCGGTGTATGTACGTGTGTATTTTAAGAAAAATTGACAGCTAGGCTTCAAAGCAGTGAAAACACTGAACTCCTGCATGCTATTAGTCTGACTCTAACTTCTGTTCTCTTGCAATCCAAAAGGCAGTTCCAGACCGACCCTCACTGGGTTACCACTGAAGCTAATACAACACAGTTAAAAACTGTATCTGCAAGAGTTTCAAAGAGGGGGAACAATCTCTGAAGAGGGACACAGAAGTCTATGGAAGTTGACTATCTGATATGTGAAAATGTGGCTCATTTTTGCCTTTTATTACCACTTTCCCTAACTTACTGAGCCAGCAATAAATCAGAGTCTAAAGAAACATCTCCCATTACAGAGGAATTATGTTTTATAGCTCACTGGGTCATACATGCCTCTTGATATGCAGCCTGCCTTAGAAAAATGTCGCAATTTTGAAGAGAAGATTCATCGAAGAGAGGGTATGTGTGAATCTGTGTGGGTAAAAGGGGGGAAACTCAACCTGTAAGAACGATGAATCTCGAACACAGTTGTCACTGGCAGTGAGGTGACATCATTTCTGCTGTAGCTACTACTAACCTTTGCTACATTTCTTACTATACTCCACAATCCTGCGGCTATACCTATAGGTTAAATGTGGTCATCTCATGCAGGAAACATTGGAAGACACTTCAGAGCAATAGAAAGAACAACTTGTTTTTCTAAGTTAGACCTTGAAGTAGTTCTGCAGCAAGGCAATAATTTCTAGGGGAGTTTCATTTGAATAGAATACCTGAAAGATTATTATAGAGCCTTTCAAATCACAGCAGAAAATATGCTGTCTTCTGTTACCAGTCAGATCCCAACCTTGATAGTTAAAATTGTAAACCAAATCCCTTATATATGAACTCAATACAGGTTCTTCAAGTGACTTCTTTTTTGGAAAATCATTCATCAACAGTCCTTAAGAAAATATTAATAAAGTCTAGGTCCCAAAACATTACCCCTATGTTTTCTTCTAACAGTTTCATGGTTTTAAAGGTCATACATTTAATTCTTTGTTTTTTAAATTGCCTTCTCTAAAATATTCAGGGGTTCACCATTGCCCAACAAATTAAGTCAACACTTGCAAGCCAAATATTTAATGTCTTCTCTACTCTGGCTACAATCTACCTTCAAAAATACGATCTTTAATTTGTATAACCCTTTAGAGTTTGAGGGTCATTTTACACCTATTGCTTTATTTAATAATTATAAAATGGGCCGTGATATACTTATAAAATGGCCTATCTTACTAAAACATAAAATCTCTATGTAATTAATAAATCCTAAAAGCCCTACGGATGAGGAAACTAAGAATCGAAGCAATGCAAAGTTTTTTTCAAGACACATAAGCATTTAAGAATCAAAAATTAGGCAGATTTGGCGAAAAAACATTGACCTAACAGTGCAATATACCTTGCTTCCACAAATAATAATTGTGGTAATAATAGTAATAACAATACCTCTCATTATTCCTCTTTTCAAATCCCAGAATAATAAATATCAGATGCCCTAAAAGTTGATTATAAGGAATAAAATCAGAAAACCAGGCTTAAGTTTTGACTCCTTATTAATTTAAATTTTTATTCAAGGCGTCAAGTTGATTCTGAGTCATAGTGACCCTATAGGACAGAATAGAATTGCCACATAGGGTTTGCAAGTCTGTAATCTTTACGGAAGCAAACTGCCATATCTTTCTCCCACAAAGCAGCAGGTGGGTTCAAACCTTTGACCTCTAAGTTAACAGCCAAGAACTTAACCACTGCATCACCAGAGCTCCTTTTAACAACTCTATACTTCGTTGCGTTTGGCTTCAAGACAGTCTCATGATCCTTGAGAAGGATTTGTCTCACAGAGAAAACCTGAAGAGTAATGGAAATATATGCCTTTTAAGTATTTAATTCTAAAGCATCGTATTTATTTCATTTGACGCATCAAGGCTTACATGTATATATGTATACACATATATATGCATATATATCTATGTATGTATATAAAATTTGATGCTTCAAATATGTGAATATATACCAAACCAAACCCACTGCCATCGAGTAGATTCTGACTCATAGCGACCCTATAGGACAAAGTAGAACTGCCCTGTAGAGTTTCCAAGGAGCGCCTAGCGGATTCAAACTGCCGATCTCTTGGCTAGCAGCCATAGCACTTAACCACTATGCCACCAGGGTTTCCATGTGTATATATACGTGTATATAATGTGTATATATATATGTGTGTGTGTGTATATGTATACACACACATATATATAAAATATGTATATACAGATGGATCCTTGTTGAAAGCAGAGAATATCAGAAAGATGTTTACTTGTGTTTTATTGACTATGCAAAGGCATTCAACTGTGTGGATCAGAGCAAATTATGGATGACGTTGCAAAGAATGGAAATTCCAGAACTCTTTCACTGTGCTCGTGGGGAAAATGTACACAGATTAAGAGGTAGTCATTTGAAGAGAGCAAGGGGATACTGAGTGGTTTCAAGTCAGGGAAGGTATGCGTCAGCATTGTGTCCTTTTTATTTAATCTGTATGCTGAACAAAAGAATGGGCAGGGAGTTGCATTCTCAGCTTTGGTGTCAGTAAAGTCAAGCAAAGGAATTTTGAAGAAGCAACGAAAGGCACTAGAACTACTTCATTCAGTATCAGCTGATCTTGTTCTAATCATTCAATAAAAACTGTTTCAGCTCTGAAAAAGTGCTTAGGAAAATACCTCCCCAGCTGCCTTCTTCTGATAACTCAGGACCAGCAGAAGGAAACTTACTACCTGTGTCCTCCAGGACTTTCTGACCACTAGCCCATGCAACACTGAATAAGTAAACAGTAAAAAATTATTTTAGAACATTTTCAGTTCTTTGCGCATAAAGGCATAGCCTTTATAAAGGCTTATATTGCCATGTTGTTAGTCATAGTTTGAAAGAACAAAACTGTCTCATAACTAGAAAGGAAACCAAAGTTAAAAAGAATAAACGACAAATTTCACACAAAATTAAGATAATAAAGGAAGGCTGTAGCAAGGATACAGCTGATTCATTGAGATACACTCTCACATTAGGTTTACCATCAAGAATTACTCCCTGAACTCAATATGCATGTCCATGTTTGATGTTACCATAGAGATCAATCACATGATACTTAAATTTATTAAGAGAGGGAACGTACCCACAGCACATAGAACAGCTCTGGTACTTTGTAAATACTTAACAAATCTCAATTTCTTCTCTTCATGCAATTGCTTCCAAAATTTAAAATAACAATCAGTGGTTCCAATTTTCGCTCTTTACATCAAAATTCAATAAATTTTGAGTCATCGCATATGGAACTGGTGGCAGAATAAATAATGCTTGGTTCCCACCTTTTCTCACATGCGTTATCTCTCACCTATGAGGTTTTCTACCATCATCATGAGCCAGATATGTATCAAAACTTTGGTTCCTTCTGGTTAATTGAAAAATAGGAATATTAATTAAACAGGCATTGAAGAAACATACAGAAAATCTGTTACTAGATATCTAGAAATTAGAGGCAATAAAAATTGTGTTACTGAAGAATCTTAAAATTCTTTTGTGAAACTAGTCTATTGCCCAATTGAAAATATGGGCTGTCAACATTTACAGTTAAAATACATATTTTAAAAAATAAGATGTGTCTGATAGGAACATTATTCCAATTTGACACAATAGCTAACAAGACTTCAGTCCAACTGTGACATTTTTTACCACATTTGAAAGAAAATATGTTTGCATTCAAAAGAGTCTCTTTGTTATTCACAGCTACAGCATTTGCTCAGAATGCATTTTCTATTACTACTCTTTTTCCCTCCAAGTTTTCTACTAAGAGAAGCCAGAGTCATGTATATAGATTTTGTCTTAGGCGACATAGGTTTCTCTAGTCTATTAATAAAAAAACAGAATGCAGTACCATCAAGTCGATTCCAATTCATAGCAACCTTATAGGATAGAGTAGAACTGTCCTATAGAATCTCGAAGTATCAGCTGGTGGATTCAAGCTGCCAACATTATGGTTAGCAGCTATAGCTCTTAACCACTATGCCACCAGGGCTCTGTCTGTTAGTATACGGTCATACTAAAGACATAACCAATATTTGCTAACAGATATGATTAGGAGTGGATGTTTCATAACGTCTAATAGTCATTGTGTACTGAGAAAGCATTATCTTATTTGATAAGACATAAAATTGTTTCAGCAGTTAACCTGAGTTTTAGTGAGTTTAAACGTACCCTAACCACTTTATTAACATGAATATTGTTCAATTAATGTGTGGTATATCTTGAAAGGTGTTAACACATATATATTTGTATTAATTTATAAAGTTATGATTACAACTGTCTCTAACTTTAGTACCTCTTAAAGAATATAAACTATGTAGAGCTATCAAATATGGAATTATATAACGGTTATCAATGGAGCTATTAAGTAATTTAAAAAATCAATGGATTAAAAATCCATCTACGGAGACAGGCCGTCAGTGGGATTAATGTGGTGGAATGTCCTCCTGGCAAGGAATCCACAGCTGGGTGAACAAAGGCAGGTCCTTGGGTAGCTCAATGTCACCGCAAAGATGCTGAGATGTGCAGATGTTGCTAGCATTATGGAATTGTGTATTTTTTTTATCCCAACTGCCATATATATTCTCAACTTACTGGGGGCCAGCATAGAGAAAAATGCTTACCCACTATAGTTTTTATAAAGCATAGAAGTGGGAAGAGTAAAAGAGGGATTGCGAGTTTAGCTGATGTGATAGAATAAGGAGGTAGAATGATATGCAAAGGCAATTTTTATTTCTGACAATGATAAATCACACATTGGGTAGAATTCCGTCCGGATTGCTGCACTGCCTGAACCGGTGACCCATTCACAGTCTACCTGTAAAAATAAAGATCACTTCCTCAGATTACCTTTCTTAAAGTCCCAAACTCCGTACAACCTCTCGTGGTCTGTTGAATTCCCTTATTCTTTCCCAAGACTAATTCATCCCACAAGTGACCTAGAAAGTGGTTGGAAGCACCTTCTCATTGCATCAGGCTCCCTTCTCTAAAAGGGCATGTTCAGCAAGGTCTGCAGTGAGAAGCTACAAGCCAAAGGCTCTTATCTGGAGGAAGATATCTGCAGCAACTCCTCCCTAGATCGCAAGCCTTCCCAGGGAGAGAGGGAGGAGGTAGAAGCAGAATAGGAAAGGAAAGTGAGAGTAAAGACGGCACTTCTCACATCCAGTCTACTATTCAGTCCATGGCACCAAACTCCAGCAGTCAAAACCTCAGTTCTTTGATGGAAACTGTACCCGTAGTATCATTAGCTATAGCACCAGTGTTTCCCAGGGCACTGAAGCATCCACGGCCAATTCTTTTCACTACCTTCCCATCTGTTCTCTAGCCCCCACTCCCCCAAGAACTTAGTGGCTATTTAACCAAACTCATTTCTCCAACTTGCAGGAATAGAGTAAAAAATCTATTATTGGGGAAGGAAAGGAGAATATTAGTGAACAGGGCTCAGACTCAGCTTCTAAGGGACTTTTTTATTAGTAGCACACTGAGGATAGAAGGATGCTTCTCAAGGAACACACACACAGAGCACTGGTTTGTTGTCCACCGACTGAGCCACTTACAATGTGGAAAATTAAATTTGGTGGAGGGAAGAATAAGTGTCATTTTAGAAGAGGGAGGACCAACGGCACAGTGGTTAGAACGAGATGTTTTGGAGTCAGAAAGACCTGGGTTCCAATTCGCCTCCTGCATTTACTAACTTTGTCCTTTTGGGTATGTTACCTAACCTAATTTATGAAATGAAAACAGTAGAATCTAACTCATTGAAGGATTTCGTTAAATGAATGTAAAAAGCTTAGCCCAGTTTCTGATAGCTATTTTCAATTGGAGGAAATCAGGAAGAAATAAATATAGTGCTATAAGAGGGGTTTGATAAAAGTATTTTCATTGGAAATGCATGTTGAGTGAGTTAGCAGTTTAATTACTTAGGCATTTTCTTTTCTAAAATGTGTATATCATTGCTGAGTATATGAAATATGGGCTTAGGCAAATTAGATCAGACCATATAATTTAGGTCATCTGAATTTCATTGCTTGTCACTTCCAATCACACTTCATAGTAGGAACCTTGAGAAGTGCATCCTCCGGCTTGTGTAGCACACAACTCTGAACACTGAACTGCCAAATACTGCAGACTTGTTCACGTAGCCTCAACTCTGCCTTAGAGACTGATTTTGTAATACCTGTAGAGCTGATAACACGGATTTAATGTTAATACAAAGTGCAACAGCCTTTTTCTCTTCCACCACCTAAATTTATGTACCCTTTCCCCCATAACGTCTGAAAAATGGGAAATATAGCTAAGGAAAGGAGATGAGATTCATTTTAAACCCTAACCCTGGTTTCCATGCTGTCTGCTCCTTTACTTACTATTAACTTTTACATTTGTTCTCGGATGCATGAACTAAATGTTTCCCCCTTCTGTCTAAGTTAGAAAGAACTGTGGAAACACAGATTGGTTCACCTCGATGTACTACCGCCTCCCTTTACATATGGTCTGCACAGGGCCTAACCTGCTGACAGCCTCTGTGGACAGACCCTGGTGTGTTTATTTTGTCATTCTCTCAAGGGCCAAGAGAAACAGTGGGTGATTACTACATCTTCCCTTCCACACCCAAAAGTCAGGGCTAAATTTTTAATGATAACATCTCCATCAACTATAGAACTTAAAAAAAAATTTTTTTTTTTCCCCTACTGCCTTCCTGGTATAATGTTCCTTTTTGGGAATCTGGGATTTGTATGACCCTTTTCCTACCTCATCACTCTTCAAGAGCAGGAAGCCCCCCTCCAAATGCACCCACCTCCAGCCTAGAACAGAAATCCAGTGGTGATGCTATATTTACTTGTCCTTAATATGCTTTAAATGTTAATGAAATGGGAAATGCCTTCAGCCATCTCTGAATCTAGTGTTTTGGATTAGTTTCTCAGGGTTGGCAGAATTTTCCAGCTCTGTAAGAAAACATGGCCAAATATGGAAAGACCTAGGATCTAGATTATTGATTTCTCCCACAGCTGATACATGCAGGATCCATTGCTTACAAACAAGCTTTAAGTGAGAAAGCCCAAGGTGTTTTAAAACTGTGGAAACCAGGAAATACGTGTAACTGAATTGAAATCAGAATACACAAACTAAAGTACTTGTCCAGAGTTTAGCCACTGACCCGGGAACTCTGATACCGATGCAGTTCCTCATTCACTGGGGTTTATTTATTTGTTTATTTATGTATTTGTTTTGGCCAGGACAACCAGTCCCTGAGAATCTCAGCAATTAAAAGCAAAAACTTAATTTTTCCTCATTGTAAAGGAGAGATTACAGTTTTGCCTTGCATTTTACCCCCTTATTCTGTCATCAGGCTGTTTTATATATCTTAGGCAACAAAAGTACTATTGCTCTGGGAATGGTATTCTGCATTTTAAGAAGTTTTCTTTTAATATATTACTTGTGCAGTGTTGTGGATTGAATCATGTCCCCCAAAAATGTGTGTCAATTTGACTAGGCCATTGTTCCCAGTATTGTGTGGTCGTCCACCATTTTGTTATCTGATGTGATTTTCCTATGTGTTGTAAATCATACCTCTATGATGTTAATGAGGCAGAATTAGAGGCAATTATGTTAATGAGGCAGGACTCAGTCTTCAAGATTAGGTTGTGTCTAAAGTCAATCTCTTTTGGATATAAAAGAGAGAAGCAAGCAGAGAGACTTAGGGACCTCATGCCACCAAGAAAGTAGAGCCAGGAGTGCACATCCTTTCCGCCCAGGGTACCTGTGCTGAGAAGCTCCTAGAGCAGGGGAAGATTGATGACAAGGACTTTCCCCCAGATCTCACAGAAAGAGAAAGCCTTCCCCTGGAGCTGGAACCCTGAATTCAGACTTTTAGCCTCCTAGATTGCGAGAGAATAAATTTATCTTTGTTAAAGCCACTCACCTGTGGTATTTCTGTTATAGCAGCACTAGACAAATAAAACAGGCAGTGTTATAAACAGGCCTCTTATTCCTGGGAGACTGGAAAGAGGATCAACTACAATTGCTTGAGAAAAATAGAAAAAAGTAGTACACTGATAACACTAAAAAAAAAAAAAAACTCTAAAAAAGTGGCCATTAGTTTCTGCAACAAAACAATATTTACAAGTGAAAATAGCAAGAAAGGTCCAGAGTATAGCTTGCAAAGGTGACATTTGTCATGAGCATGTGCCTCAAGAGTAATATAATCTGGACAAATTCCTTAACCTAATTGTCCCTCAAAAAAATGTTTAATGTGAAGATTCCATTGTGCAAGATACACCTCTGGCCCCATTTCTTAGATAACTTTTTGGAATGGAGTTCATGGTGTTGGGAAAAAAAAGTTACCTTTAAGTTGATTCTGACACATGGCAATGCCATGTGTGTCAGAGTAGAACTGCGCTCCACAGGGTTTTCAATGGCTGGGTTTTGTCAGAGTAGATAGCCAAGGCTTTCTTCTTGGAGGACTCAAACCACCAACCTTTCAGTTACCAGCTGAGCGCATTAACCTTGTGTATCACCCAGGGGCCATCCTTGAATTATCATTCAAAGAACCCCTATAGATGATTCAAAAAACTTGGTACCTCATGAAACAGCTTAATGACCGCTGACTCTACATATTTTTTTCTCTTCTCTTAGAAAGCATGAAGTATAGGGCCCAAATAAGACAAAATAAACTGATAGAAGGTTAACTGCTAGTTATGTCCCTTAGCTCTTCAAACAAGATCAAAAGCACTGGGCAATGAACAGTTAGAGGCTCTAGAGCAAAAGGAAAGCCAAGCGAACCCTAACTACTGACTGTAATAGAAATGTAAGATAATATTTGCTGAAACAATTCATCAATGGCACCTCTAAAGAACGAAACGGCCAATCTTAATTGTGTTTTGCTATGTTATTATGTGCCAGGATCACCTGCCATTGTAGTAAAATTTGCTTTCTCAAGAGGGGTTAGGTTGTGTGTTAAAAGAATTGAATGCCTACGGTGCATAAAGAACAAGGTTTTACAAGATCTAATCAGCCTGTTTGATCATGAGCGCAAAAGCGATGAGTGGCAAAAAAAGAGTACAAAAGGGATGGAACAAAAAAGAAGGAAAATAGTAGAAACTAGCTAAAAGTTGGAAAGTAGAAATATAAGAATACTCAAAATAATAAATTAAAGACTGCATACCTTATGAAGCCCTGATGGCATAGTGGTTAAGAGCTCAGCTGCTAACCAAAAGGTCAGCAATTCGAATCCACCAGCCACTCCTTGGAAACCCTATGGGGGCAGTTTAACTCTGTCTTATAGGGTCATTAGAGAGTTGCTATGAGTCAGAATCAACTTGGTAGCAATGTTTTTTGTTTTTTTGTTTTTGTATACTATATAAACTAAATAAGGTTGAGCAAACTACAACCTCCAGTATAAATACGGCTGGTGCCTATTTTTGTAAATAGCATTTTACTGGAACACAGCCACACTCGTTCCTTTATGTGTTGCCTACGGCTGTTTTCAAACTACAAGCGTGGAGTTGAATCCTGTGACATATTGTACTGTCCACAAAGCCTTAGTTATCATTTTATCCTTTTCAGATAATGTTTGCTGACCCCTGGACTAAATAAAAAAGGGATAATAGGCTAAGGGTGCCAGAGAAAGTGGTGAGTTACTCTACTCATAGCCACAAAATGAAAGGGAAAAAAGGACCATGTCTAATCAGTAGAACACACACTAGCAGAGGGTGACCATCGGACAATGACGATAATCCCCACAGCACAATTACTCCAAGATTACCAGGACACACTCTCAGAAGTTTGAATAAAAAACATTTCAAGGGGCAGAAGTAAAAGCTTGTTATCCCAGGAGGCTATAATGTAGAAATACGTAATTCATTTCACAAACATTTATTTAGGCCCTACTGTCTGCCTTGTGGATCAGGGATGACTATGACATTTTCTGATCTTGTAGAGCTGGGGGATAGTTGCAGAGAGGTTTAAGATGGGACTTCAGTATAGCCAATCTCCAACCTTCTAGAAATCAGTGTGAAGAGCAACTCTTCCTGTTCTTGACAAAAGTCTCCCTTCTTAATACTGTCGGAAACACCGTGCTGCCTAAGGTAGGCTTTCACAATGAGGGAAGGGAGTCATTTAAACATGAAGTCTAGGTTTTCCTTTCTAGAAATTTTTAGCGAGGACTTGCCAAGAAATGGTCCTGCACAGAGTAGGTTTTCAAACAATGCTTGTTAATTAATTAACTTTTCAACCAAATCCACTAATTGAGTTCCTATCCCTATAGCTACTGGTTTACATTTTGTTAATTCTCTAATAAAGAAATGAATACAAAAATCTTCACAACTGGACCAATGAGCAACATGATTATAGACAGAGAAAAGAGTGAAGTTGTCAAGGATTTCATTTTATTTGGATCCACAATCAACACCCATGGAAGCCGCAGTCAAGAAAATCAAAGGACACATTGCTTTGGGCAAATCTGCTGCAAAAGACCTCTTTAAATTGTTGAAAAGCAAAGATGTCACCTTGAAGACTAAGGTGAGCCTGACCCAAGCCATGGTGTTTTCAATTGCCTCATATGCATGCAAAAGCTGGACGATGAATAAGGAAGGCCAAAGGAGAATTTATGCCTTTGAATTATGGTATTGGCAAAGAATATTGAATATACCATGGACTGCCAGAAGAATGAACAAATCTGTCTTGGAAAAAGTACAGCTAGAATACTCCTTAGAAGCAAGTATGGCAAGACTACGTCTCACATACTTTGGACATGTTATCAGGCAGGATCAGTCCCTGAAGAAGGACATCATGCTTGGTGAAGTAGAGGGTCACCGAAAAAGAGGAAGACGCTCAATGAGATGGGTTGACACAGTGGCTGCAACAATGGGTTCAAGCATACAACAACTGTGAGGATGGCACAGGACTAGGCAGTGTTTCGTTCTGTTGTACATAGAGTCGCTATGAGTAGGAACCAACTTGATGGCACCTAACAACAATGCAAAAATAATGAGAGTTGGGAAGATGCACGGTGGAGAGAGAGTAAGAAGGCTTCATGATGTTTGTAAATTCATTGTTGGACTAAAAAGTTGCCTTTTAAACCATGTGTTACCTTTGCTGTTCCATGCTCTAGAGCTATCTTTATCATTATAACTGAAATTCAGCTGTAAGAAATGGGGAGGGTGGTTTCCTTCAATGAATCTTTGCTGTTCTGCCACCCAAGTTTAAAGTACCAAACTCAAATTCCTGTTAGAATCATTTTCCCCTCAAAATCCACTTCAATCACCATTTCCTGAAAATTACAATGGCTCTGTGAAGGCTATTAAATTAACTTTCAAAATCTCAACCTAACCTATCACAACCTGCTCTAATTGGCCCACTCCTGTTCCACCAACTCCATTTCACACCACGGACCCCCTGTTTTGCTAAAGTCACTGGTTGGTCATACCCTGGGTAGAGAAGCTTGGTCTGCCTCTACCTCTTGACTTTTACATCATCCTGAACACTCTCCAGCTTCCCTTCTAAAGATCATCCTTCGCTTCTTCAAAATCTGGCCTAACACTCATTTCTTTCAAAAAATTTGCCATACTCTGGAATTGTCCCTTTGAAAACACTCTCTGATTTTTTCCCCTTTTCTAGTTGGGTATGCACTCAAAGGCATATCCTGGCAGTCTTACTCTCCCAAAATAAATCACACGGTCTGAAGGGCAAGAGTCCTGACATGCATAATCATCCCCTCCCTGTCAGTGGCACCCAGCACAGTGGCACACAAATCACAGCCTGACAGACTGAAAGACACATAGCCCACTCTGTATCATTTTCCCCATTCCCACTTCCCCTGGGTATATTTTCTCTCTGTTTCTCATGGTTGTCTCTGCTTAATGTTTTGTTGTGTTCTCTCCAAATCCTAACACATTGCAGAAAACGAGACATGGATATGAAATCATTATAATAGGGGCACTTAGGCATTTTGATGTAGGATTTTTGATTTAAACACTGTTTTTGTGCTAGTATGTGCTGTTTTGTTTCATCATCCATCATGTTTGATAGTAAGCCATTGCCTCTGCCTTTTACTGATTTGCTCAAGAGCCCAGTAAGATATTCTCAGCCTGATAGACACATTCAAGGTCTCAAAATAAATAGGTCCCATCAATATTGGTGATTGTGGACTAATTCAGATTCGTTTCCCTGCAAAACATCACAGGCTTTGTTTGAACCTCATGTCAGATTATCCACGTTAGCGTGATCCACGGCAGAGATGGGCACTAGCTTCTCAAAATATCTTTTAGCTATTACCTATAAATGCTTGAAAGAACGCACAAATGCAGATACCTTGTTATGCATGCTGCTTTCTGAAACTGCCTCTGAGACACCAGATGGCACAGCGAGAGCTGTGCAAGTGACAGATGATGAAGTGTATCAAGCCACATAAATTAACCTCATCATGGCCGTAGTATCGGATGCCACAGGGAAAAGCATATGAGGACCGAGGAGCAACTGCACTATATTACCCACAGGGATGAATTTACAATCCATCTGGGGTCCCTCATGTAAGGATTCAGGAACCCCAGATGGCCTGTGAATTTTGAATGTTTGTGTATGCAGGGGTAGTTTAATCTTTCTGCAAATTAACTGACACTTTGGTCAGGAAGAATGGTTTAGCCAGCACCATAGCCATGTTTCACTCAGCTCGGACACCCTCTGAATATTATTAGAGGAAATGCCCCCCAGGCTTACCACGCCAGTGCACCATGAAGGCTTCCAGGCCAAAAGAGTGAGTGAGGGACCTGTTTCCTGGATACGCTTCAGCCCAGAACTAATGAAGCTGCACTGTGTGTGGTATTACTAAGTTCTATAAAGACTCTGAGGGACATCACAAGGGACAGAGCAACTGCCCACTACTGAGTTACGTGAGTATTAAAAGGCTCATAACCAACTCCAGAAAGTTCAAAAATAATCACACAAGGACCCTGTTTCTCAAGATTGTAAACTGGGGTTTAGGTCTATACCAGCACCACTGCTTCTAGAAGGTAAACTGCTTTCTGCTGAGCAGTTCTAGAGAGCTACAGCCACAATGCCACGCTTGCTGTGGGAGCATCAATCAGTTCTTACAGATGAACCAGGTGGTTGGAACAGAAGGAACAGTCGAGAAATTAAGAAAGTGTGACAGGTAAAAAGTTGGTAAGAGCCAGTGCAGAACAGGTGCGAAGTTGGCAAGAGCACTATTATTGGATAGGTGATATCCTGTGAGCCTGCCTCAGGGGAGCAACACTTCAGACCCTGGCAGTATGGTGTGAGAAAGGCTGGTATCCATTTGAGAAAGCCAAGTACCAGAATAATCTCTGGAACCATAGAGAGCAAGATTCAGTAGTTTGCATTATCAAAGAGAGCAAATAGTAAGAAAGCTGGGAATACATAAATCACTGGAGTCAGAAGAAGGGTGAAAACCTAACAGCATAGTTCAGTAATCTGGGCACACAGTAGGGTAACAGCCTGGGACTGAGGCAGGAGTCCAGGAACCAGAGACCAGGACTTCATTAAAAAAAAAAAAAAAAAATGTCACTTTGGGGCAGGGTTGGTGTGGGAACTTGGGCCAGGGCTGAGCCCACAGGTGAGAATTCAAGTTAAGTCCTCTGGGAAGTTCCTCCTTACCACCAGCACTTGGTTAAAGTTCCCTCCTCGTTGACATAGAGTTGCTGCTTACCCTTATCCTGCCATTGTTTATTGTCTCTGTTTTCATCTTTCTCTAATTGCAACTATAAGTCTTTAAAGGCAGGAACCAGTGCTTGTATTCTAAGGGCCTGGCACATAGTGAACACTTAAGAAATAAATTGTTGAGTGTATGCCCTGTCTAGCTGCACTGCACATGTAGACAGGCTGTGCCTCCAACTTCCAGGCAGCCATAAGACTACTGGGAATGAGACATATAAACCCACTGGCATCAACCATGCCATGGATGCTACATTCATCTATGATCCATCCATACACACAAGCCACTTACACAATCCTAGCAAAGAGAAAGCCATCCTAATTATTTGTAGAAAGCAAATGGCAAACAACGACAATGGATTCTCGAAAAGAGAATCGCTTACTCTTCCACAAATTACCCATGTCCATTCTTATGTCCCTAGACAGGCACGCTGTGGTTCAGGTCAAACGTCAGCTGGTGTCTTCACGTCAGCACTGCCTCTGGCTACCACCACACTGCTTGGGGTGACCTGCACAGCTGCGGAGGCTTCTGCTCTGCTGCTGGGCTTCAATGGCCTCAGCCGCCAGCTCCCATCATGCTACCCAGGCCTGAAAAGCTCTCTTGGCACCATGCTGCCAGGACCTCCACTGGTCAGGTGAGATGTATGCAACCCCTGGACAGGGCCTACTCAAACCTCTCTGTTATAACTGTCATAACTGTTGCAACTGTACAGGTCTTTTAGCTCTGCTGGCAAGCCTCCTGCCCAGAGGCATCTGGCTCCACCCTGCTATAGTTAGACTGCTGCACAGGATGTTCTAAGGCAACCCCTGCACAGGACCTCTGCCCTGCACAGGCAAATGTTACAACTCTTTTAGCTTCACTGCCAAGCCTTCAAACTGAAGGTGCTCAGCTCTCGCTTCATGGGCCGGCAAATCCACCGCCACTGTCTCTCACCATCTTGTGCTGTCTTCAGTATTACAGCTCTTACTTCTGGGTCTAAGAGGTTCTCAGCATAGGGATCCTGGGTCCTTGGTCCAAAGGATGTGCTCCACTCCAGACTCTTCTTGATAGTACTGAGGTCACCTGCAACTCTATGGGATTGGCCCTTATATAAGCCTATTCCAAGGCATGGTCCTCCAATCAGGATCACAAATTGATCGATTTCCTTCGTAGATGAAAATCACACAATTTGCAGAGTAATCGACCAACCCTTTGAAAGATTGTGGCCCAGCCAATAATTCTGTAGGAGTTAGAAGGCCATGGCAAGAAAGGCCATATAAAAGTGATTCATAGCACCACATGATTGAATGGATGATCAAGGATTGATGCAAATCCTCAAACCAGGATCAAACCAAGAGGGACACCTGTCACACTGGAGAACCAGGTGGAGCACTAACTATGGCAGGGTTCAGTGAATTACAGCCACATAAAGTTTTATGGAAACTTGGCTATGCTCACTTGTTTACCGATTTTAAGCTACAACAGCAGAATCGAATAGTTGGGGCAGGGACAACACGACCTACAAACCCTAAAACATTTATTATGTGACCGTTTGCAGAAGTTGTCTGCTGATACCTGACCTATGGAACTTTTGAAAATATCCCTGCCTGGGTTAATTTTGAAATTATAATTCAGGAAGGAGTCAGGTCCAGACATGTCTTATGCTTTTGGTTGTGTGCATCTTTAAAAGTGCTACAAATATTCTGATGTACAGAATTCACAAAAGAGAACCTCCTAATGCCAGCCTGCTTTGAGTAAAAGTGAGAGGTTTAAATAAACTGGTGTAATTTTAGGGACATTAATGGGTCCTCCCCCATCCAACTAAAGCCCCCACTGATGTGGCCACAATGGCTGACCTTTGCAACAAGATTTGTTCCATGTTAAAATGCAAATGTTTTCATTTCTTTGGGACATACTACATGAAATAGTATCTACTTAGTGGAAAATACTACTTAAAAAAAAAATTGTAGTCACTCTGTAGGACCAATGGAGACCACAATATATAAGAAATGATGACAGAAGTCTATTAAGAAAGAAATTGAGCACAAGGTTTTGCTGGAGAGCTCCTCAACAACTAGGAACTGCACTGCTTTGGGGTCCTGGTGGCCAAAGAGGAGGTCCTGAGCAGAAGAAGGAGGAAGAGAAAGGGAAAGCAGGATGGAAAGACATAATTCTCCAACAGAACGGGTTGATCAGGGCCATCCAGCAGCTTTTTTTTAATAACATTTTACTGCATTTTAGGTGAAAGTTTACATAGCAAATTAAGTTCTCTTTTAATAATTTCTACATATTTCTAAGTGACATTGGTTACATTTTTCACAAGGTATCAACTTTCTCATTATTTCCTTTCTGGTTGTTCCATTTCCATTAATCTAGCTTCCCTGCCCCCTTACCTTCTCATCTTTAATTTAGCGTAACTACTGACTGGAAACCCTGGTGGCATAGTGGTTAGGTGCTATGGCTGCTAACCAAAGGGCTGGCAGTTCAAATCCACCAGGTGCTCCTTGGAAACTCTATGGGGCAGTTCTACTCTGTCCTGTAGGGTCGCTATGAGTCAGAATCAACTCGACAGCACTGGTTTTGGTTTTTATTTACTGTTTGGTCTCACATAGATGATTTTTTTTTTTTAAAGAAGCACAGTACTCATGGGTGATATTGCTTATTTCATGAGCCAATGTTATTTAGCTGAAAGGTGACCTCTGGAAGTGGCTTTAATTGAAGGTTTAAGGAGTATCTCAGAGGGATAGTCTTGGGTGTTCCTCTAGTCTCAACCAGTCCAGTGAGTCTGGTCTTTTTAAGAATTTGAGTTTCGTTCTACATTTTTCGCTTATTCTATCCACTTGAATTTTGAGAATTATTATTGTTGTTTTGTGACTTATGTTATACCAAACTATGAGGAAATATTTTTGTTTCTCCCTCCAACATATATGTAGAATCTATACTCTTCTCTCAATCTAAATTGCTACATTTCTACCGATCCACCCACTCTGGGTTCAAGCCACCATCATTTCTCCACTGGACCATTGCACTAGCCTCCTAACTGTTCTCCCGGCTTCCAACCTTTCTCCCTTTCATCCGGTCCCCATCTTGCTGCCTGGCTGATCTTTCTAAACTTAGGTCAGGTCAGTTGCTTAAAACATTCACTTGGCTTCCCCATATGCTTAGAATAAAGTCCAAACTCCTCATCCTAGCTTTGTGAGGTTAGGTGAGCTGCCGAAGTTCACACAGCTAATTAGAGCTAGAGTCCTATTTAGATATTAGTAACTGACTGTTTTCTGGTACTGGTCCAATGGAGACTTTTCTCTGCTTGCCAGGAGTTGTCTTGTCCCTGGCACTTGCACCTAGAGCCTATTCTCCCCCTTTCATATCTGCACGTGACCCAACACCAGCTCCTGCCCCGAAGTTCTCTCCAATAGTGTTAGAGAGAAAGGGCAGTAGGCAAAATGGGAAACTTAAAAAAAAAAAAAAAAGTTTCTTTATGATAATAATAACGAAAGTCAACAGAGAAGAATATAGAGTCCAAAGTGAAGGATAACTTAAGCCTGATCTTGGTATTTATACTACGAGGCTTTTTTTCTTTTCTATACATATACATTGATATGTTCTTATTTACAAAAACTGTAATCATACTATGCGCATTATCTTACAATATGCTTTTTGTACATTTAACAACAAATCTTGACTATCTGCTCATGTTGATAAATATAGTTTCCCAGAAATTATTTTGACAATTAATTTGAAGACCACAATGATTACCTGCTTTATGATGAGAAACAGGTTTTCATGCAAGAAGGTACAAAGAGTTTTACTTAAAGATGTTCTGAGCCCTTTAGAAATCCTATCTTGGTTGTTATCTTAAACCTGATCATTAAAAAAATTAGTTTATAAATGTATATAATCTTTCTATTTATTGATGTTATCATTTCCTAAAGGGTGCCCCTACAGCGTAAATCAGAGTTCCTCTTTGTTACTCAAAAAATGAGCTGCTGAATGCCACTTCTATCTTTGTTTGATTTCTCAATGCTCAGTGCTGCTGACTCATTCTTCCCTAATGCCCTTGTTTTACACTTGGGTTACTACTTACTAGCATCACTTTCAGCTCCTTTTTCCAAGAAATTCTAGCAGCGCCAACTGATTTGTCTCTTTAAAGTCATTATTGTGAGCCTGAAATGCCATTTGGGCAAAGTGAACAAAGGCAGTTCTTTGAGCTTCTAAAAATAAAAGATGAGTTGCTGAGGATTTAATTCTGACTCATGGTGAACCCATGCGTGGTAGAGTAGAACGGTACTCCATAGAGTTTTCATAGCTGTGACCTTTCAGAAGCAGATAGCCAAAGCTGTGCTCTGAGGAATTTGAACCCTTCGACCTTTAGGTTAGTAGCCCAGTGCTTAACCATCTGCACCACACCAGGGACTCCTCTTTGAGCTTAGATGGTTATAATTTGGGTCACATAACCCTGCAAACCTGACAACAGTTAATCAGAGCCTGTCTCAAACCTTGACATAAGGAGAGCCAGGGACGTATAAGGTGGTCCAACACAAACAGTCCACTCAGCCGTAGAAGAGTACACTGGTTAAACCCACCAATCAGATCCTTTCTTGGGAAGCTGGGTATAAGGCAAGCAGATACAGAGTTGCATGGAAGAAAAACACACAGCAGAAAACTTCCCAGAGAGAAGACAGTGTGCATTAGCCATAAGAGATGAAAACAGAGACAGAGAGAAGATATCAGGTACAGAAATAATAGACTGTCAGAGCTGTTGAGGCATTCGGAACAATGCCCCAGTTCTCTGGGAGGCCTATGTGTTACAAGGTGCCTCATGTTTCCTTACTTCCCAAACCATACACAGCCATTGCTTATGCGACTTGAGGTCCTGGGATGAGGTCTCTGTTTCCTGAAAGACCCTGACTGATGGAATTTCCCTGCTTCCCCTTACCCATTTCTTAGACATTCCCATCAATTTTCTGCAGGAGTTCTGGCAAATTTTACAGGTACCTCTTACGCCTGTTTACTTGACGGAAAAAAAAAAAAATGGGTCACAAAATAACCACATAAATTTTCAAGTATAAATAAATCATAAGCAAACGAAAAGACCCAAGTCCATTTCTATTATATTTTGCCATGCCTCTACTGTTTACCATATTATTTGCATCTACTTAAGGCCAATACATTCTGTTTATATTCTACTATTAATAGGCACAAATCATAAAATAGGAAAGGGATAGATCTGTTTCCCGCTTAAAATTAGTTACCAAGTTACTTGTTATACGCCTTTCTGTCTTACCATCTAGGGAGCAAGTTGGAAAACTCACTGTGAAGGTGAACTTGGAAATGCCCTTCCTAAGGTACTTTATACTGTTTTGTGAAAACAACGATTAAAATGTGGCAGGGTATTGCTGGAGTGATTTTTTTCAGTAAGTTATAAGAACATAACTTGGTACTTCAAAAGAGAAGTAAAATATGTACATTAAAGTTCACCACTCTGTAAATAAACTTCTACCCTGAAATTTCCTTAGCATTGATACACTGAAGATCCTTCTTCTAGGAGGTAAGCTTGGACTGGTATGATGCTCTAAGAATAAAGGAATCGTAGGCTTTTCTTTCATTAGATCCTTCCTGAGAGCTGCTAAGCCTGCTGCCTTCGCTCAGCTGGACATTTACTTCAATGCCAAGATTATGTCAAGAGTTTTTATGTAAATACTGGAATTTTCATCACAGATTTTATGTGCTAAGCCTCATTTTGGCTGATGTCTACACATCTGTGTCTTCATGTTCACTGAGGAAATTTTGGAGGCCTCTTCTTTTAAACAGGGGAAGGCAAAATGCTTTTAATTTCTTTCAGAATAGAACAGAAATGTCCCATTCATTTCCAAGAGCTCTTCTTCTTCCCAGTTTACATAAGGCATGTTTATCTCACCCTCTCGCTGTTCTTTGATCTCTTTGCAAGTTCAAAATCTAGGCAAATGAGAGCCTTGGGGAGGTTAGGGATTTTATCTGATATAAAATCATAGCATCAGTAGCCTCTAACTCTCTCATGGGAAACAACTGGCAATATCATTAGATGCGTCACCTGTAAAATAACCTTACACTGCCACCTGAACATAGGCCTTTCCCATACACCTGTCCCATACTCAATTTTCTAATAAATGTTCAAATACCTTCAATCAGGTTTGACTTTTATGTTTTTCTTGCTTTCTCTTCTGCTCTGATTTCCAGGTTGGTCTGTTCACAAAACTTACTTCTTTGTGGAATTTCAGTATCACAAAAGGGCCTCTTGCTTGCTATTTACCTAAAGAGTGTGTAACATTCTGAAGGATCTTTCCATGTTCTGAGATTTCAAGCCATCTGTCAATCAGGCTTCTACAGCAATCATAATAAAGAGCAGTAGCTCTTCATGGTTGCAAAGGGTATTCACGTTCCTCAACACGGAATTCTCATAACAGCCTGAGAAGTATCATTAGCCCCATTATACCTATGACGAAAACAAGAAACATTTAGACTGGTTGATTCTTTCCAAATCCCACAGCTATTTAAAGGTAAAAGTTTAGGTGATGGCAAATTTTCTTTCCCATAGCCATGGCTTTTCTTATTAAATTATAGTTATATATTGACTTAATGGAAACTAACAACTGCAGCAACAATATATATAAGGAGCCCTGGTGATGCAGTGGTTAAGCCTCAGCTCCCACTGCTAATACACCTTGGTGTGCCTTCGTTTAAATTCCCAAGATTGCTTCTTACAATTCAGTTCTTTGTGTATGTGTATTTGTATGCCAGGTGACATCATAGGTGGCTGACCAGCCTATGAATTGCCTGAGCTTATGTGGAATGACCACACATTGTCTACCAGCTGTTACTGAGGGGGCAGTAAGGCCATGTGATACAAAACATGACTGCTTAAAAATTTCCTTTCAATAGGAACTGGGGATGGAGCATAGCCACCCAGAGGGGGCTGAGGCAGGGCAGAGTATTTCCATTATAATTCATTAATTCTGCTTTTAAAAAGAAGCTTGGTAGCCTTGTGTTGTCATTGTATATGTGTCTAGTTGAATTTAATTTGAAAAGAAAATGTCCATGGAAATTTGATTCCAGAAAGATACAAATTCTAAAGTTCCTGGTTGGCCTTCAGCCTATAGCACCTTCCTTCTAAGTATAAAGTGCAAAAACCGAGAATTCCGAAGAGTCTAAATGCCCGGAATTAGCTTCCAACTCACACTTTAGTTCCGAGAGCAAGCTGGGGCTTTCAGAGCCCAGATGATTGGGTGTGTTTGCAAATAAAGCTGCAGTTGGAGTCGGCCTCTTCCAGCCTGAGTGCCCTCCTGGAGCAGAGAAGCCTGGAGTTACCTAAAACCCATCCCCTCCATAGAGCTTTACCACCTGAGAACTCATTTATTCACTTGAGAGCCTTTTTTTTTTTCTTTCATGAAAAGGTAATTATTATTTTTATTTATCAAAATATTTAGAGCAGAAAAAAAAATGCCCTTGAATGGTTATAGGACAGCCATCATTCTGAGATTAAATGCTAAGCTGTCAGTTTCTTTCTTCTACTTTCTTAAGATTACACTAAACATATTTTTTTTATGGTGCTATTTAAAATAATACAGTTGGTCAGTCTCTAAGATACCCAAAAAACCAAGCCCATTGCTGTTGAGTTGATTCTGACTTATAGAGACCCACTATACCCACTGCCATCAAGTCGATTCTGACTCATAGTGACCATATAAAACAGAGTAGAACTGCCCCATAGGGCTTCCAACTTTTTGGTTAGCAGCCGAGCTCTTAACCACTGCGCCGCCAGGGCTCCAATGACTATATAAGGAGGTGGAAAAGCAGAAAGTGTCTGTTACTGATGTCTATGTACTTTTTTTCTTTTTAAAAAGTTATTCCTTCTGTTATTTCCATTTAAATAACTAATAATAAAAAATTATCATTTGTTAGACATCATATTCTTTAAGAAGGCAGCCCCCTGAAAGGATAGGATAGCAAAAATTTAAATTGATGTAAAAATGCATTCCTGCTAAACTATTTTTACTATGATTTTAAGGAAATGCATTTTAAAATTACAAATTTCCAATGGCAGAATCAAGTGAACATAAAATCAGGTAATTTAAAAAAATATATATATATTTTGAGGAAAGTGTACATGTTCAATATATGTATATTTCTGTGTTAAAAATGTTTGTAAAATAATCTCTTTCATTTAGATTTAAATTATCTATATCCAGAAATAAATATGGCAGTTCCTGGGTGGTGCAAACAATTAATGCTCTCAGCTGCTGTCATGGATTGAATTAAAAAAAAAAAAAAAACTAGTGCCATGGATTGAATTACGTCCCCCAAAAAGTGTGTATCAATTTGGCTGGGCCATGATTCCCAGTATTGTGTGGGTGCCCTCTATTTTGTGATTGTAATTTTATGTTAAAGAGGATTAGGGTGGGATTGTAACACCCTCCCTAAGGTCACATCCCTGATCCGATGCAAAGGGAGTTTCCCTGGGGTGTGGCCTGAACCATCTTTTATCCTACAAGAGAGAAAAGGAAAGGGGAGCAAGAAGAGAATGGGGGGACCTTACACCACTAAGGAACCAGTGCCGTTAGCAGAGCACGTCCTTTAGACCTGGGGTTCCTATGCAGAGAAGCTCCTAGTCCGGGGAAGATTGATGACAGGGACTTCCCTCCAGAGCTGACACAGAGAAAGCCTTCCCCTGGAGCTGACGCCCTGAATTGGAACTTTTAGACAACTACCAAACCCAGTGCCGTCGAATCCGTTCCGACTCATAGCAACCCTATAGGACAGGATAGAACTGCCCCATAGAGTTTCCAAAGAGCACATGGCAGATTTGAACTGCCAACCCTCTGGTTAGCAGCCGTAGCACTTAACCACTATGCTACCAGGGTTTCTTCTAGACACCTAGACGATGAGAAAATAAATTTCCCTTTGTTAAAGCCATCCACTTGCGGTATTTTTGTTATAGCAGCACCTGATCACTAAGACAGCTGCTAACTAAAACACTGGTCATTTGAGTCCACTGAGAAGTGCCTGGAAGAAAAATTAGCCCTGGAATACCCTGTGGAGCATAGCTCTATTCTGACACACAGTGGGGCGGCATGAGTCAGAGTCAAGTCAACAGCAACTGGTTGGCTTTTTGTGTTTTTTTGTTTGTTTATAACATACATGATTATTTATTTGAGATTTGATCTTTAACTATAAGTTAACAACAACAAAAAAGCTTTAGTTTTAAGAAACTCAGTGGTGAATTTCTTACACGTAACATAGTAGGTGGAGAACAGAAATCAAAGGTAATTCACAAATCACGGCCTCCTAAACCCTGTCAAATTTTTCTCACTTTTTTTTTTTTTTTTTTACTATAACTTCTTAATAACATCCATTTAAGTTTCAATTCTTATCACTTCTCTCTATGACTGCTGATCGGTGCTGGCTAATGATGCTTAGAAGTATAAAAACCCAAAATGAGGGCTCTAGGAAGGAAAAGAACAAGATGTATGGGTTGTAATAGTCAATTATTGGATAAAAGAGAGCCAGTAAAATTTGATTGCAGATTCTTCTCTTCAATATTTTAGAAAAGTAGTATGAGCACATACATTTAAATAATGTTTTCTTTCTTTCTTTTTTTTTTTTACTTTATTTTTGAGTGATCAAATGATTTTTTTTCTGACTTCTTAAAGATTTATCTTTCTACTGTGTTCTTGTTAGTAACCTTGATTTATAGTCTTTGAATACACAGTAGCTGGCTGGAGATGACCCAAGAATATGATGTCAGCCAAGAAAAACCAAAAATCTGCATATTGAGAATTAATTGTTCCCACAGTCACAGAGTAGCTATGACAGCCTTACTCATTTGTACCATATTTTAGTTTCCCCAGTGACATGCTTACAGATACATATGTAAAAATACATCCTCTTTATGGCAGTCGTGAAGATAACAACTTACCGCCATAAAATAACAACATGCAGCTCAGACAAGCCATTACCTCCACTTCAGCTAATGATTGACTCCTTGCCCCAAAGCAGTTGCTTATTCATTTTTAGACATACTCCATTTGTGCTTTCTGCTCTATCTTTTAAATATTCACACCTGCTAATATTTTTAGTTTATATTATGAAGAAAATAGAGCATGTATATTGAATATGCTTTTTTGAAATACACAATCCACTCCTCACATGCACAAGTACGCACATGCATACATGTGCATACACACACACGCACACATACCTGTTCTCAGGGAGCAATGACCCTCCACTTTGTAAATCACTGTTTAAATGGAGGCTGCTAATAATGAACAAAAGATTGCTGACATCTGAATAAGGCATTGCATTATGCATAGAAGATCTTGAAGAAAGAAAGTGCCAGTGGCCTTGGGATACATAAAGTACTATTCAATGACTTCAAAATTAACAAAAGATATTCAGTGGAAGAATGACTAGTTCATACAAAGCCATAGCATAAAAAGTGAATGATTACCGAGGTGATGAATTTGAAATAAGCATCCTAGAGAAGGCTTCTGAAGCATGCATGGGACGGCTATAAAGTAGTGTTCATTCAGTTAACAAAGAAAAAAAACAGAAAATCTGATACTTGAATATTTTTATTGTAATATTTGGAAGGTGCTATAAAAGGGGAAAAAGGATATTAGCACGTGCCTTATGAAACAAACAACTGCATATTACCACTGGCTTTATGGATATGGGAAAAAATGAAAATGATATCTTCAAAGGCAGACCAATTTTTTAAATTTTTTTATAAAGTAATTCAAATTTAATAAATTACAGTAACAGACAGGAAAATATATCCCTTGGAAGTTTCTTTTCCCTCTAGTCCCTCAAAATTCAAATGGTACATTTTCTTCCTTCTTACCCAGAGTGTACTGGAAAAATCTTACTAATGTAAAATCTTGTTACTCCAAGTTCCTGCCATCGCCATTGGGATAGATCTTTATCACAACAAATACTTTAATATAAGAAGTCTATTGTAGAAAAAAGTTGTTCCCACGTGTGGGGAAAGGTTTTTGTAATTTTTCCTTAGGAAAAAGTTTTCAACAAATCCCACAGAATGTACACCTCTATGCAACAAATCTGCCCTGGTAGAGCACTGGTTAAGCACTTGGCTGCTAACTGAAAGGTTGGCTGTTCAACCTACCAGCCACTCTGCAGGAGAAATGCTAAATGACCTGCTGATCTGCTCCCATAAAGATTAAAACCTGAAAACCAAACCTGTTGTGGTTGAGTCAATTCCAACTGAGAGTGACCCTATAGGACATAGCGGAACCACCCTGTGGGGTTTCCAAGGTTATAATCTTCATGGGAGCAGACTCCCACAACCTTCTCCCTCAGAGTGTCTGGTTCAGCAGAACACTTTAACCACTGAGTCCCCAGGGCTCCTTCCACAAAAATCATGGTCTAGGAAAGCCAACGGGGCCGTTCTACTCTGTCACATCGGGTCACTATAAATTAGAATCAACACAGCAGCACACAACAAGAAGCAACAAAATGGAGTCCCTGGGTGGCACAAATGGTTATATGCTCAACTACTAGCCAAAATGTTGGTAGTTCAAATTCACCCAGAGGCATCTCAGAAGACAGGCCTGGTGATCTGTTTCTGAAAAGTCACAGCCTTGAAAGCCCCATGGAGTACAGTTCTACTCTGGACACCTGGGGTTGCCATGAATCAGAATCAACTCATCAGCAGCTAACAACAACTAACGTGCAACATATGCCTTTTCAGATTCCATCTATGTAAATATCAATCCTTTAAGAGAAAGTACTGAATTATACAATATTTGTGTTCTAGTCCAAAAAGGGAGATTAAAGGTAACTCTGGAATCCTTAAAATTCCATTTCTAACAACTTGATAGCATTTCACTTAACCGCTCTTCATTCTTCCTTATTACAGGGATGCCTCTCTTAACTCCTAGACACCATGTATTTTTCATTCACTCACCGCACAAAACTTCCAAGACTAAAAAGGCCTGGGAGTGTTCATATATAACATTCTGTTTTATCTTCTACAAAGTAAAGATTGTTTTCATGCCTTAAATGACCAAAGAAAGACACATTTATCCCAAGTCTTGAAAACTGAAAATGTGGCCATCATTAGAAAATGTCACTACAATAGAAAAAAATGACAAGCCTAGAAGTGTATTAGAATAGATTTGTATCTGTACACCATTTAAAGGAATGTTTAAATCTCACAGTTTTTCATCACTAAATAAGGAGACCAGAGCTTTTATTTCAGCCTCACAATTTATAGTGCTTAGCGATTTGTCTTTAGCTTATAAAGGAAAGCAGCAGACCCTTCCCTTGAAACAAAAAGTACTGTAAGGAAAAACAATCTTAATTTGGAAAAAACCACTGAAAGGACTCACCCTGGGGACTTGGTGTAAAATGGAGAATAGACTTCTCAGGCAGCCCCCAAATAGAAGCATAGTCTGGTGGATACATTATACCTTCTTAATTTCCTCCTCAATGCCAACCTGGATCAGATTTCTTGCATATCAGATATTTGGGATATCAGTTTTTCTTTTTGTTTTTTTTTCCAGGAGAAATGCTCTGAGCAGGGAGTACGTTCCTTGGAATGAACCCGCTACTCTCCGGCTGGAGCAACAGCAGCAGATCTGAATATACATCATCTCCTCAGATATAACCAAAAGATATTCTGTAGATATGACACTGAAACCAGGACAGATAAGGTGAAAACAAGTAAAGAGTGTGAGCTGAACCTGGAGAAGTTGGAATCTTTTATGCAAATCCAATTTACCATGTTGCTCAGTTGTGACCCTCCCATCTGATACAATGGTTCACAGATGGGCTCCAGAGAGAACATCATCAAGCTTCTGGATGGATGATAGCCATGACACCGTGACACTTCAGGAATATTGAGGATGTAAACCAGGGCAAAGGCAGAGTGTCATTAGACTTCAATTGTGCAGGTGCATATTGTCAAGAAAAAGCAAGACGACTGTATCTTGAGCATTCCTGAACCTGAATTATAACCTGTTAAAAAAAAAAAAACTTCCCTAATAATAGTGAGTATTGTCTGTGAGTTCTATATGGCCATTGCAATGAATTATCAAACCCTGCAGAGAAGTAGTGGATGCTGTAGGAGGGACTGTTGGTGTCAGAATTGGTAAAAAGTTTGGAGAGAGGAGGTATGTCTGATGTTCACTTCATAGGAATCAGCCTTGGACAGCTGGTCTTGCTTCTCGTTCCCCCTTGTGAAGTTAGAAGAGATCAGACCCTCTGCCATAGTTCATTCTTCTATGTATTAACGAGACATCTAAAATTTTATGGAAACCCTAGTGATGTAGTGGTTAAGAGTCTGGCTGCTAACCAAAAGGTCAGAAGTTCAAATCCACCAGGCGCTCCTAGTATATCAGCTAACAGTCTGTTTATCTTAAGTGATTAGCAGACCATTTGAGTCCTAGTTTCCTCTGTCTCTTTTTTCTTTACCAATTCTTTCAACCTTTGAACAAATCATTCATTAAAGATTCAGCTATAGTTGTTTTTTTTTTTCTTTTTCTTTTTTTCCTTACTGGCACCAATTAGTGTTGGGAAACAAGGGAATTAAAAAATATACATCAAGAAAGTCCCAGAGGTTAATCATATGTAATATATACATAAGGAAAGAGCTAATAAGTGCCAGAAAGCAATTCCTCAGTGGTTGGAATGAGTTTTAATTGAGAGGTAGTTGGATAATTAAATACTAAGAGACAGTGGGAGTAAATTGGCAAGCTTATAAAAAGAGCCAAAACAGCACATGGCGAAACAATGAAGAAAGACCTTTGAGCCTACAGAAAATAAAATGGAAAATCCCAGGAGGGACCTTTACCCAAAGAAGACTAAAAGAGAAAAGAAGACATGTTAAGAAACAGGAAGTATCCTTTGCCTGTTTCCTATTTCCCTCCCAATAAAGTATTTTCTCTGCATAAAGAGTAGCAAGGAAGACCCTGTAAGGGCCATTGTTGGTAAATTTCTTTCTGTAACAAAAAAGAAGGGAGAAAATTTTACCTGAAATTTTTAACTATCTCTAGCTTTACCTATATTTATACCCGCTCCTTATAATAATATAAACCTTGATGGTAGAGAAAATATTTTCTTTTGGTTGGTTTGACTTTATTCAACTGTATTAATGTTCTTTTAGTTTAGAATTTAGTTTAATTGTGGGGGCATATTTAGAACAGAAGCAGGAAAAAATAATAAATTTTCTCCATAATAAAATTGATTCAATTCATAACTGTGGTTGGATCTTTTAAGATTGGACAAAGTATGATAAAACTGTTGAAGTATAATATTTCAAAGGGTTTCACCAGTATACTTATTAGTGCTACTAAAGCAGCCATGTGTACTGTGCATGTTTTGGCTACTCAACTACGACCAAGATAGTGTTACCTGAATTAACTCAAGACAATTATTGCTGTCACCGCTTCTCACCCTACCTACTTCCACTCTCAAACACACACACGCAAAAATTGTGACCACAGAATCTTCACCTCCTGGACTCTAACTAAAAATGCTAAAATGTTGACTAATAAGTAAAGGCAGAACTAATTTGGGGATCTTAGTAGCCCAAGCCAGTCTCATAAATAGTATATATCTACACCTAGAAACAGAAGCAAAACTCCCAATATTTATTTTCCTTCAGTTCCAAAACATAAAGGATGATTTCTTGTGTGTCTCAGAAGACCAATAATCACAAATTTATCATCTTTTCTCTGCATAGGTTTATTCAAAAATAAGTAGAAAATTGACCAGTTATGTAGCAAAGGATTTGAGAGACGATCCATTGGGATCAATGAATAGAGAAATGAAATCTAGAATTCTTATTTAACCAGAAAAGCATCTGAAATAATGAGAAAAAAAAAATCTATATATAAGCAGACGAATGTGTTGGGATGTTTAGCAGACAATGTGAGAAATAGTAATTTAAAAAAAGAGACAGTGTATAAACTACAAGTAACCTAAGAAGAAGGGAACATATGGAAACCATAATATTGGTGAGGATTGAGTTCAGAAAAAACAAACCTCAAAGAGATTGATTCAGTTTTCCACATTTGTCCTGCTCTCTGTTTTAGAAATTAATGTGGATGACTCAAAGGCAAAACACTTCCTCTAGAGTTTTTTTTTTTTTCTTTTTGCAGTAGTTACATAGATAGTTGTGTGAGAGCTGCTATTACAGGGAGTAATGACTCCCATGAAGCTCATCTGGGGACCAAGATTCCTAGGTTCCTGTGCCTCCCAAATAACTTGAAAATTTCCAAATGGATACACGAATATAGAGAGATCAAAAACTAAGCTATGAGGTCTGTATGATTAACCTTTCCTTCATTGTTCCTGAGAACAATTTGTTGTCTCTGAGAAAGACAACAAATACGAGGAAGTATTCATAACAGATACACTGTTCTTCTTAAGCAATGATAGTAATTAATAGTAGTAACAATGAATATTTACTGAGCCCGTTCTATGTGCCAGGCACTGTTAAAGCCCTTTCCATGTATAATTATTTTAATCTTCCTAAAAATCCTAAAAGGAAGACATAACAGGATCTAGTCATGAGACAGAAAACATATCACTTATTTTAGCAGAGAGAATCTAGTAAGAATTGCCAACTAGCTCTTAAAGAACTAAAAAGGCAGAAAGGGAGCAGGGACATAATAGCTACTGCTAGGGAACGAAAGGAAGAGTTGGGAATTATTAAAATTTAGAAACTTGAAGGTGGGGCCTCATGGAGCTAAAACTGAGTTTTCTGAGGAGGGTGACAGTGCTCAGCCAGTGCTGGTATTTCTGGTGAGGCTCAACAAGGCTGTTTCTGCCAATGTTGGAAACACTTCAAATAAATAAATAAATGAAATCAGCTCTCGCTGCTAAAACAAACTGCTGCTGTTGGAGTGAAGAGTATTGCTATGGTGAAGCTGACAAGAATAGAAAGTAAAAACAGGAATATGTCCCTTCTTCACCTCTCATCTTCAAGTCTCTCTCCAATGATCCCAACTGACAGCTCTTAGCTGGGAGCTGGAGCCCTGGTGGTGCAGTGATTAAGAGCTCAGATGGCTAACCAAAAAGTTAGCAGTTTGTATCCACCAGCTGCTCCTTAGAAACTCTATGCAACAGTTCTACTCTGTCATATAAGGCCACTGCGAATTGGAATTAACTCAAAAGCAATGCGGGTTTTTTTTTTTTTTTTTAAACAGAGAGCCAGATGGCAAAGGGGACATTCCCCAACCGCAATACCCCAAAGCAGAGAACAGAAGAAAGGCTTGACATCAAGACACAACAGCTCAGTCACTAGCGCAGTGGATGTAATTAACTATCCACACTGACAAATTAGGAAACTGAGATAACAGAGAGGCAAAGTCTCTTGTACAAGGTTTCTCCACAAGTGAGTGAAAAACCCAGGATTCAGACAACAGTGGTCTGGCTTATAGCTCCTTCCTTTATCCCTGGAACTGTGCTCATGGCTTCCATCTTTTAGAAACTAGGTGCAACCTGTTACAATGGGGAAATAGTCCACAAAAGCCAGGTTTGGACTACCAGTTCAGTCACAGCATGTGTAAACTTGAGTAAGTAATATCTCAGTAATACCTATCACTAAAGCATGAGGATTGAATTAGGGAATATCTAATATTCCTTTTAGTTTAAGAACTAGTCCATGAAAAGTTCTAATCCCTGAAGCATCTATGAATACTTTGTGACACGGACTGTAGTAACTCTAGACCACCAATATTTCACAGCACAACTCTATTGGAAAAGAATTCCCTGCAGTTACCCTTTTTTAGTCATAAAAGCTGCTCAGATTCTTCTCCCATTTAGTTGAGGGATTTTTAGAATGATTAGCCACAAGACATACAAGCAAAAGATGGAATTTTTTGTGTTTTCAAAGAAAGATATTGAATTCCTATCATTTGCCATATTGTGCTATATGCTAATGACAAAGAAAAAAAAAAAGCACATGGTTTCTTCCCCCAATGATATTACAATCTGATAACCGCAGGGAAACAGTTCATAATACTAGGTGCTATGAATAGAAAGCTATGGACCACTGGGGCACCTGCCAATTGTTTGTAGGTTCAGGCTTGGGGTGACACGGCTGTGCGTTAGATAAGCCTTCTTAGAGCAGATAGCTCCTGAATTGAGTTTTGGGAAAAAAAAAAATAGAAATGAGTCAAGTAAAAAAATACTGTGCAGGGAGTGAGTGATCGGGCATGTGCATCACAAGGGTATTGGAAGCAGGTAGAACCAAAAACCAAATCTGTTGCTGTTGAGTCCCAAAAGCTTTATTATATTAGTTATTATTATTAGAAAAGGCACGTCTTAAAAAAACGTAGGAAAAGGGGATAGGTAGTTCAGTATTACTCAAGTAAAACATCAGGCTCAGGAAGGAAGCAAGATGTCAATAGGTGATAGAAATACACGTAGCGGGCAGGTTATGAAAGGTTTGTATGTTGAGCTAAAGAGCCTGGGCTTTTGTCCCTAAAGTAGACTGATACAATGGATTACATTCAGCAATGAAAAGGACAAAACACAGCATGGATGAACCTCAAAGATATTATACTAAGTGAAAGAAGTCAGAATATTTTACTATTCCAGTTATATGAAATTTCAAGAAAATACAAATCTATAGAAACAGAAAACAATTTAATGGTTAGCTGGGTAGGGTCGCTATGAGTCAGAATCGACTCGACGGCTGTGGGTTTGGTTTTTGGTTTTTGGGTGGCGGGAGGCTTGGGAGCAACACTGCAAACAGCACTGGAGATGGAAGGAAGAGTATGGGCTGAGGGTCTAAGGTCAGATAATTAGGATGAAGGGCATAAAACAAATACTGGGTGGATTGGAATAGGTTTAGTAGCCAGTGCCTCTTTATGCAAACCCAACCTGGCTCCCTCTGGGCCTCCAGACCTCAGGCAGGATCCAGTGGGGCAGTGCGATAGAGGACAGCATTTCCAAAGCCATCTTTACACTCTCACGTGCTTCTGAACATCAGCTAGGTTTGAGAAGCACCTATGCATAAGAGAGAGAATACTTTTTGGATTCAAATCAATGGGAGTTCAGTTGTGAAAAGGCCGCTTTTCATAAAGGCTGCTTTTAGGAAGTTTCCTAGCCTCTCTGAACCCTAGTTTACTCATTTATAAAAATGCCAGTAATCCTCCTACCCAACTCAGGAAGTTGTCTTGAGTTAATGATAACATAGACAACTATCTAGCAAAATATATATCCTATTTCAGGTTGTACATTTTGTATATCAGCATCATTATCTTAACCTCTCAGGGCTCAGGTTTCTCATCTGTAAAACGGGCCCAGTGACACAGAAGTTCTGTTCCAACTCTTACTTTCTATACCACTCTTTCAAATCATTGGCAAAACGCTTGGTTTCCCAGAATGTTTTGTTTGTGTGAGGTGCTCCCAGAAGTGAGTGTTCAAAGAGGCGCAATAGAATTGCTTGTTCATTCAACACAGGCTTATCTATAGCCGACAAACAGGCTACGTGGTGTTTGTGCTGTATGTGTAAATCCAGCCTAAAAAGGAGAGACCAAAAGCAGAGTGCTTCAGCATGGGTACCCCACGTATTCAGAGAACACGGAACAAGGGACTCCTGCAACTTGAGAAGTTCAAGTGTCATGTTCTGAACAACATGCCCCATGGATCAGGGTCAAGTACATAAATACACTACCCAAATCTATTCAGGTGAGCATTGTGTCTTCCTCACATAACTCAGATATAATTCTACTTAATGATCATCTGACTGATGTTGCCTGTGTTAACTAGCTCAATTAACACAAGTCACTTTGCAGCCTACACCAGGAAGGTGGAAGGGAAGAGTTTAATAGAACTGATTAATTCTTTACTTAATTGTGCGCTATCTTTCCAACTGACCTTTCCTGGTCTCGTTATTTGAGCTCCTTTAAGAATGAACATGCTCTATGGAACAATTAGTCTGCTTCTCTGGCGTTTGATATTTAAGTGACTCTGTTTTAGAAGTACTCTTTAAGAAAAATTTTCCTCCTCATTCTTTGGTAAACTGAAGACGAGAAAGTGGATTAAGTTTCTGAATAGAGAACAGGCTCAACACAAATTAAAGTTGTCACGCTATCTCCTGTGTCTTGCCTTACATGCAGAGTTTCTAAAGAATTTCTCAGGTCTTCAAGGAGATGCCAGGCCAGCTCTGAGGCAACGATTATTCTCTCATGAAAAGTTCCTGTGACCTCTACCTCCACTGTTAGGAAACTTATCTATTTCTCACCTCATACTTCCATAGAGTGAGCCAGCTTTAAAACCTAGCAGGTAAGAAGTTAATATGCATTCTATTTTTTTTTTTTTTAAATCATTTTTGTCACAGAAATTGCTTCTTTCCCTTCTGAATTGACCCACCTTTTTGGAATGAGAACACTTGAGAGGCACCGATTTGAAGACCAGCCATTTACCTCCAGGAGAAAATTAAGGAATGAGGAAAGTGTGGCCTTGGAGGTGTAAGTCTAAAACAAATCTGCATAAGTAGTGCATAATTCATAATGAACCACTTACTGGTCTTGCAAAAAACGCTAACGAAATGACTACTTTCTGCTGCATTGACTAGTCAGCTATTGTTAAAATGTGAGCAATTTAACATTTAAACTTTACTCACCAATAGCACCTACTTATTTTTGTAGTTTGTAAAAACACCCTTGAAGTGCCAGGGCCTCACTTATAAAAAATGATGAGGTTGGTAGTTACTTAATATCTAGGACTCTTGGTATCCACATTCTATGTTTCTGTTTCGTTTTGTTTTAATCACTCCCCACTCTTCTTCATGCACCAAGATCTTCATGTTCTTTCCCTCTATCATCATCAAAATCTGCTTTCAGGAAAAGACCTGACAAATTCAATTTCACTAAGATGCTTATAATTGGTAACAGCCTCAAAGTCTTTACCCCTTGTATTTTAACAACAGGAATCTTTGGTCACAACAGTGATTAATAAAGAGGGTGGATATCAAAGTCACCTGTGGAGCCATTTCAACATGCATACTTTCAGCCTCTCACCTCAAGATTCTGATTTCAGAAGTTTTTATTCTGGCCTGGGAAATCCGTGTGTGTGTGTGTGTGTGTGTGTGTGTATGGGGGTGTGTGTGTGTGTGTATCAGTGACCATGGTCCCATACACATGCTCACAAAGTTCCAAAAGAGATTTTGATGCACTCTTTCTGTTGTGAATCACAGGCTTAAGGGTTGGCAAGTCAAGGGTAAACTTTCAATCTTTAATCAGTTGTTGGGAAGTTGATGGTGCCTTGTTATCTCACCAGTTATGGGACCACCTATCCTACCTTCATGTTACACCACGTTGCTAGATAAGAGACAAATAGATTAAAGATAGATGGATACATACCCAATTTTTGTTTCTCCAAGTAGTTCATGATGCATGCATCCAGTGAATATTTAAAAGGAGTCTCACTCTGACCTACGATTGCAGGACACTTGAAGAATCTGACTTAGAAAAGTTCCCAAATCCTTTTTAGGCAACTGAAGTTGGAGAACAACTGATCTATGTGCTAATGATTTTCTCAATAATTATTTTCCAGGGATTATAAAGAAAATATAAAATATTAAAATTGCATGAAAATAAATGAAAAACTTGGCATCCAAAGATAACCCACTATTCACCTTTGGGCACATTTCCTTCCAGTCTTTTATTTTTTTTTCCTAGTTCATATGTACAATTTTATAGCCATCATTACGTTAATATTATTTTGGAAACCTTTCTCATGTCATTGCATAGCTTGCAAAAAATGTAATTTTAATGGTTACGTATTCTCTCATTATACAAATATATTGAATTTCATGTAATTAATTTCCCATTGTGGACATTTAAGTTGATTACCAATTTTTTTCTATTATAAATAATAATGTAATAGATAACTTTGTGTATACATATTTATTTTTCCTCTAAATCCCAGGAGGAAAGTTACTGGTTAAAAAATTTCTATAAGATTAATGAACCACAACTACCACAGCCTCCACCAGACTGAGTCCAGTACCGCTAGGTGGTGCCTGGCTAGCACCACTGACTGCTCTGACAGAGATCACAGTAGAGGGTCCCAGGATCACAACAGAGCAGAGGGTCCCATACAGAGCTGGAGAAAAATATAGAACAAAATTCTAACTCACAAAAAGAGACCAGAGTTACTGGCCTGACAGAGACTGGAGAAACCCCAGGAGTATGGCCCCTGGACACCCTTTTAGCTCAGTAATGAAGTCACTCCTGAGGTTCACCCTTCAGCCAAAGATTAGACAGGCCCATAAAACAAAATGAGACTAAAGGGGTGCACCAGCACAGAGGCAAGGACTAGAAGGCAGGTGTGGGTAGGAAAGCTGGCAGTAGGGAACCCAAGGTCAAGAAAGTAGAGCGTTGACATGTCCTGGGGATGTGTACAAACTGTTTAATGAGAAGTTAGTTTGTTCTGTAAACCTTCTTCTAAAGTACAACTAAAAAAAAAAAAGTTTCCGTAAGTGCTGAGTATTTACCCCTAGGCTAAAGCTATCTCCTGACCTGCTCTTTGAGGTCATGATGTCAGCAAGCGCTAAGTATAGGAGATTGGAGTGGAATGAGAATACTACAGAACTATATATGTGAGCTGAAGTAATCGAATTAGGACCCTAGTGTTACCAGTAGAGTCAGGGTCTTAGGGCTCACTAGAGAAACAGGAAGAGAGAGAGAGAGAGAGATTAGTTGATTGATTTTAAGAAATTGGCTGACTTGATTGCAGGAGGACTTGCAAGCACAAAATCTGTAGGTCAGGCAACAGGCTGGAGAGTTCCATAGGCTTATGCTCCAGAATCTGCAGGTCAGGTGAGGGAAAGAGTAAAGAGTGAGGGAGTTCTGTCAAGATGTCTATTTATAGTCTGGAGGCAGAATATACCCTAGGGAAAACTCCCCTTTTGTTCTTAAGGCCTTTAACTGATTGGATGAGGCCCGCCCACATTACAAAGGGTAATCTGTTTTAATAAAAAAAATTTTTTTTTTTTTTTAAGGTCAAATGATTTAATCACATGTAACTACTTCATAAGGTTCCCTGGGTAACAGGGTCTAAACTAGTGTTTAAATAAACAACTGGGCACCATAGTCTAGCCAAGTAGAAACAAAAAATTAATAATCACAGGCAGAAATATCACCTTTCTTGTCTCCAATCCCATCTAGAATCCATGCTGCAGTAACAGTGGCTCCTGAAAACCCAGCCTTCCAGTTAATGGGCTGCATCTCATTGACTACAACTACTGGGAGGAACTTGCACACTCACCTCTTCTACTTAGTGACCTGCTGGATTTTCAGCTCATTTAGGAGTTGGTTTTTCACTTCTCAGCTGTTCTTCTTATTAGTAAAATTCATTAATGCCACAGCAATCAGGTAGAGATCCAGCTTAAAAAAAAAAAAGGAAGTAACTAGCAGGGGATGGAATTACTTCAGAGACTCCATCTATGGCCCCTAATGCATAGTGCAGTGCTCTCATTTTAATCAAGCGTGATGGTCAGGTTAGGGGTAAACACGCTCTTATATTCTGCCTAACGCTCCAGTCCAATAAAGAGAACACTAATTTTTTTAGAGTCAATAATGCCTAGAATTTTGAAAAACAAATATCACAATACCAATCTTTATCCCTGCCTTTACCTTCATGTTTCTTGACTATAAAATGACACAGTTGGGACAGTGTTTAGAAGATTTAAATGATATGAATTTGCAAGTATGAAGAGAATAGAAAGCATGCATTCTTTTCACATTACCTTGAATTTTTTTTTTTCAGAACTGGAACTGTGTATGAGTAACTTTCTTACATTTAGTATTTTGAAGTAAGTATGCACATTTAGAAGAACTTTAAATAGTATAGAATGAAATCTTGTTCAGATTATTGTCCTATTATATCTCATTCTATACATGAAGAAACCTGAATGTTTTACTTTGAAATTTACTTAATTCATTTATTCACTTAAATATTATTGATCACCAATTTTATATATACCAGATCACCAACAACATGCTCGGGGTTAGAATAGGAAATAAAGATAAAACCTCTCCCTCAAAGAACTTAAAAGCTGGTTAAAAAAAAAAAGCTAAACCCATTGCTTATTTGACAATGAGATTCTTTAGAGTATTCAGTACGTACTAATGTCTCAGAACTACTGTTTCACGGAAAACTGCAGAACACTGGAGCACTCAACACCTGCATAACATAGAGTCAGTAGATCATCTCAGCCTTCCACCTACCCATTTATCAACTCTTTATTTAAGATCAGATTTACCTAAGCAAATACGCATCCACAAACCAAAAAAAAAAACAAACCCATTGCCACTGAGTTGATTTCAACTCATAGCGACCATATAGGACAGAGTAGAAATGCCCCATAGAGTTTCCAAGGAGCTCCTGGTGGATTCGAATTTCTGAACTTTTGGTTAGTAGCTGTAGCTCCTAACTACTATGCCACCAAGGTTTCCAAATCCAGTACCAAAAAACGAGTAAACAAACCCATTCGTATCCCGTCAATTCCAACTCATAGCTATCCTAAAGAACAGAGTAGAAACTGCCTCATAGGGTTTCCAAGGAGTGCCTGGTAGATTTGAACTACCAACCGTAGGGTTAGCAGCTGTAGCTCTTAACCACTCTCTACCATAAAGATAAAAGCTCGAAAGAAAAATAGAGCAGGGAAGGAGCTACTACTTGAGATAGCCCAGCAAGGGAAAACTTCACTGAGGCAAAGAGCAAAGTTGAAAGATGTGAGGCAGTGAGCCACATGACATAAAAGCAGAAGGCACAATAAGAACAAAGGCCCTGAGGAAGGAACAAACTGTGATTAGTATGGAGTGAGTGCTGGAGTGCGTGTTGAGGTTTAAAAACAGAAGAGTAATATGATCTAATTCATCTAATTCATGTTGCACAAAGAAGGATCACTCTGCCTGCTGGGAGGAGACGAGTCCTTTGGTAAACAGAATTCATGCAAATACCCGCCTACCCTTTTCAGTTGAAGGTACCACTGTTCATGATGGTGTTACCGTATGTACAAATCTAGCTAGAAGTACAGTCTGCACTAGGTTATTCTGAGTTTCTTATTCACTAATTCTCATAACTATCTATTTACGTACTGTTAACAAAAAAAAATTTTTTGTTCTTTTTTGCATAGCACAGTGTTATGAATAGTGTTGTGGAGGTTACAGAGAAATGGGTTACATTATTCTCTCTTCCTCTTGAGATGTCTGATAACTTTTCTCACAGTGAAATGCCCCCCACCATGATTGCCACATGCCAGTTAAGTTTTTTTTTCTTTGTTTATTTTTGTTACTTATTACTCTTTCATGCTTTAGATTCTCTTGAATGCCATCCTTTTCTGACAGATGTAAAGCTTTCAGGGAGCTGAATTGCAGTCAAATTTAAGATTTTTTAGGCCTAATATGTCTGAAAATATCTTATTCTACTGCCATATTTTGAACAATTTTGCTGGATGTTGTCTATGTAATAATATTACCACAAACATTGTGGTTTAAAACAATGTGTAATTTCTGCAGGATAGGAGTCAGGGCATGGCTTAGCTGGTTTTTCTCAATGCTGCAATCAAGTTGTCAACTGGGACTTCAGTCTTATCTGAGGGCAAATTGGGGAAGGGCGCTTCCACGCTCACTAAGGTTATTGGCAGAATTCAGGTCCTTACAGATATAGGACTGAGGGCTTCAGTTTTTTTGCTGGCTGTCAGCCAGATACCACCCTCAGCTCCAAGAGATTTCCCATAGTCCCTTGTCATGCGAAGTTTTCCAACATGTCTCCTTGCTTCCTAGAAACCAACAAAAGAGAAAGAGACTCCAACAAGACAGTTGCTACTATATCTAACAAATTCACATAATCTTATACATATAATCACATACATCCTGTCACCGTTTCTATATTCTGTTGGTTACGAGCAAGTCTCAGATCCTAACCATTCTGAAGGGGTAGGAATTGCATAGGGACAAGAACTTCAGAAGCTGGGTCATGGGGCTCATCCTAAGTGTCTGTCTGCCACACTGGGTATAGAATTCTAGGTTCAAAATAATTTTCACTCAGAACTTTGTAGGCATTGATACACTGTCTTTTAACTTCCAGTATTCTTGTAATTTTTATTTCCATTTCTATGCATATGTACCATTACATTATGTGTCTGTCAGTTTGTCATACTGTAGTAGATAGCATAGTGCTGTGATGCTGGAAGCTCTGCCACTGGTATTTGAAATAACAGCAGGGTCACCCATGGTGGACAGGTTTTAGCAGAGCTTCCAGACTTAGACAGAATAGAAGGAAGGACCTGGCAGTCTACTTTTGAAAAAATTGGCCAGTGAAAATCTTATAATTAGCAGTGGAACATTGTCTGATATAGTGCCAAGAGATGAGCTCCTCAGGTCAGAAGGCACTCAAAATATGCCTGGGGAAGAGCTGCATCCTGAAAGTAGAGTCAACCTTAATGATGTGGTTGGAGTCAGGCTCTCAGGTCCCTCATTTCCTGAGATACCATGACTCAAAATGAGAAGAAACAGTTGCAAATATCCATTAATAATCAGAACATACCCAATGCCATAGAGTTGATTCCAACTCATAGTGACCCTATAGGACAGAGTAGAACTGCCCCATAGAGTTTCCAAGGAGCGCCTGGTGGATTTGAACTGCCAAACCTTTGGTTACTAGCCATAGCACTTAACCATTACGCCACCAGGGTTTCCAACACAGAATGTGTGAAATTGAATCTAGGAAAACTGGAAATTGTCAAAAATGAAATGGACCACATAAAGATCAATATCCTATGCATCAGTGAGCTGAAATGGACTGGTATTGACCATACTGAATCAGACAACCACATTGTCTACTATGCCATGAATGACAAATTGAAGAGGAAAGAAGGTGGAACATTCATCATCAAAAAGAATATTTCAAGATCTATCCTGAAGTACAACACTGTCAGTGATAGGATGATATCCATACTCCTACAAGGGAGACTGGTTAATATGAGTATTATTTAAATTTACACACCAACCACTAATGGCAAGATAAGGAAACTGGAGATTTTCACCAACTTCTGAGGTCTGAAATTGATCAAACATGCAATCAAGATGCATTGATAATTACTGGTCATTGGAAAGTGAAAGTTGAAAACAAAGAAGGATCAGTAGTTGGAAAATATGGCCTTGGTGACAGAAACAATGCCAGAGATTACGTGATAGAATTTTGCAAAACCAATGACTTCTTCATTGCAAATACCTTGTCCAGTAACATAAATGGCAACAATACATGTAGACCTACAGCAGATGGAAAACACAGGAATGAAATTGATTACCTCAGTAGAAAGAGATGATGGAAAAGTTTAAAATCATCAGTCAGAACAAGGCCAGAGACTAAATGTAGAGCAGACCATCAACTGCTCATGTCCAAGTTCAAGCTAAAGCTGAAGAAAATTAGAACAAGTCTAAAAGAGCCAAAATAGACCTTGAGTATATCCCATCTGAATGTGAAGATCATCTCAAGAATCGATTTGACACATTGAACACTAATGGCCGAAGACCAGACAGTTGTGGGAAGACATCAAAGATATCATATATGAAGAAAGCAAGAGGTCATTTAAAAGACAGGAAAGAACAGACCAAAATTAATCTAAAAAGAGATTCTGAAATTTGCTTTTGAACGTAGAGTTGTCAAAGCAAATGAAAGAAAAGATGAAGTAAAACCTGAACAGATTTCCCAGGGCAGCTTGAGAAGACAAAATAAAATATTATAATGAAATGTGAAAAGATAGGGAGTTAGAAAACCAAAAGGGAAGAATACACTCAGCATTTCTCAAGCTGAAAGAACGGAAGAAAAAATTTCGAGCCTCAACTTGTAGTTTCGAAGGATTCTGTGGGCAAAATATTGAATGACACAGGAAGCATCAAAAGCAGGTGGAAGGGACACATAGAGTCATTATACCAAAAAGAATTGTTCAACGTTCAACCATTTCAGGACGTAGCGTATGACCAAGAACCAATAGTACTGAAGGAAGAAGTCCAAGCTGCACTGTAGGCATTGGCAAAAAACAGGCTCCAGGAACTTATGAAATACCAATTGAGATGTTTCAACAAATGGATGCAGTGCTGGAAGTGCTCACTCATCTATGCCAAGAAATTTGGAAGACAGCTAACTGGCCAACTGACTGGAAGAAATCTATATTTTTGCCCATTCCAAAGGAAGGTGATTCAACCAAATGTAGAAATTATCAAACCATGTCATTAATATGACATGCAAGTAAAATTTTGCTGAAGATCATTCAAAAGTAGTTGCAGCAGCTTATCGACAGAGAACTGCCAGAAATTCAAGCCAGATTCAGAAGAGCACGTGGAAGGACAAATATCATTGCTGATGTCATATGGATCTTGGCTGAAAGCAGAGAATACCAGAAAGATGACTAGCTGTTTTATTGACTATGCAAAGGCATTCGAATGTGTGGATCATAACAAATTATGGATAACATTGCAAAGAATGGGAATTCCTGAACATTTAATTGTGCTCATGCAGAACCTGTACATAGACCAAGAGGTAGAAGTTCAAACAGAGCAAGGGGATACTGCATGGTTTAAAATCAAGAAAGGTATGTGTCAGGGTTGTATCCTTTCACCATATTTATTCAATCTGTATGCTGAGCAAATAATCCAAGAAGCTGGGCTATATGAAGAAGAATAGGGCATCAGGATTGGTGGAGGACTGGTTAACAACTTGCAATATGCAGATGACACAACCTTGCTTACTGAAAGCAAACAAGACTTGAAACACTAACTGTTGAAGATCAAAGACTACAGCCTTTAGTATGTATGGTACTTCAACATAAACAAAACAAAAATCCTCACAACTGGGCCAATAAGCAACATCATGATAAATGAAAAACAGATGGATGTTGTCAAGAATTTCATTTTACTTGGATTCACAATCATTGCCCATGGAAGCAGCAGTCAAGAAACTAGATGATGCATTGCATTGGGCAGATGTGCTGTAAAAGACTTCTTTAAAGTGTTGAAAAGCAAAGATGTCACTTTGAGAACTAAGGTGTGCCTGGCCAGAGCCATGATATTTTCAATCACCTCATATGCATGCGAAAGTCAGACAATGAATAAGGAAGACTGAAGAAGAATCGGTGCCTGAATTACGGTTTTGGCAAAGAATATTGAATATATCAGGGACTGCCAGAAGAACAAACAAGCCTGAGAGGATGAGGAGACTTTGTCTCAAGTACTTTGGACACGTTATCAGGACAGACCACTCCCTGGAGAAGGACATCATGTTTGATAAAGTAGAGGGTCCCTGAAATAGAGAAAGGCCCTCAATGAGATGGACCAACACAGTGTCTGCAGCAATAGGCTCAAACATAACAATGACTGTGAGGATGGTGCCGGACTAGGCAGTGTTCGGTTTTGTTGTACATAGGGTTGCTATGAGTCAGAACTGACTTGACGGCACCTAACAACAACAACAAACCATTACATGCCCACCCTACCTTGGGAAGGTAGGATCTTCTCATTATTCCTGAAATTCTATAAGTTTTCTACATGTGTTTTTTAGGTTTTTTTTTTTTCTTTTTTTTCTTCATTTACTTATTTGTTTCATTGTGCTGAGCATATGGTGGACCCTTTTTTTTTTTTTTTTTTCCAATCCAGAGACTCATGTCCCTTCCATGTGGAATATGTTAATACTTTGCTTCTTTTGTAATTTTCATGAACCCTTTACTGTTCTCTCCATCATCCATTTACTTTTCTTTGATTCTCCTTCTCATTTCATGGGTTCATTATTTTCTCCTTTCTTTTCATAGTAACAAGGCTTATTGTTTGTTTTTTTAAGTATGTTTTCCCCTCTGCTCTCTTTTTCATCCCTATTTTTTTTAGAGCTCAATTCTTTTTTTTGTTTGGGTGTCTGTCATGGATTAAATTGTGTCCCCCCAAAAATATGTGTCAACTTGGCTAGGCCATGCTCCCAGTATTATGTGGCTGTCCTCCATTTTGTGATCTGATCTTAACCTCTATATGTTATTCAGGCAGGATTAGTATGGAGTGTATCTTAAGTCACCACCCTTACTCAAGTCACGCCCTTGCTTGAGTCACACGTTTTATCTTACAAGAGATAAAAGGAAAGAGAAGCAAGCAGAGAAGAAAGGGACCTCACTACTACCAAGAAAGAAGAGTAGGGAGTAGAGCACATCCTTTGGACCAGGGTCCCTGCACTGAGAACCTCCTAGACCCAGGGGAAGATTGATGTCAAGACACATGGAGATCTCCAAGGAACCAGGAAATGGAATCTGAAGAGACAAAGACCTTCCCTCAGAGCTGACAGAGAGAGAAAGCCTTCCCTGGAAACAGTGCCCTGAGTCTGGGCTTCTAGCCTCCTAAACTGTGAGGAGATAAGTTTCTGTTTGTTAAAGCCATCCACTTGTGGTATTTCTGTTATAGCAGCACTAGATAACTAAAACAGTATCTAAGTTTTATGTCAGAGGTTTTCCTCAAATATGTTTTTTGTCTATCTGTTCATAATCAAGAGTAACACACTAAAGCTGACTGGAAGCTCTATGTGAAAAGAGAAAGCATGTTGACTTTAGGCCTTGGGGTAGGGTGACTGGAAGGTTACTCCATTATGTCTAGTGTCACTGAGTCTAGACATTCAACATGTGGGAACAAAGATCAGAAAGTCTAACACCTCTGTAAACAACATTCAACCAATCCCTCTGCTGTGTAATAGCCTCTTCCATCTTCCATACTACCTGGGATCATTACATCCCGGGCCTTTCTGGAGTTCTGAAGGGTGCTTCACCTGCTTCTCATCCTCACCTACCTCTACAGGCACTTACGTTTCAGCTTCCTGTGCTACCTCAGTTGCTATTCCTCCATTTACTCTCCATCTTCCAAAGTTGTGTTTCTTCTTTTGTCTACTATCTTCTCTTCTCCATTTGTTTGTCGTTAGAGTTGATATATATATTTTTTTGTTTGAGTCCCTTACTGTCATTTTAAGGATGGAGCAGAGATAAATGCACATGTTCAGCCAGTCAGTTTTATGCAGAAGTCACCCCAAAAAACAAACAGAATAATCCAGTGACTCATGAGGTTAGTTAGATCCCTATTACTTGATAGATGCTATCAGAGGAAGAGAATGCTTTTTAGGAAAGTGATATAAGGGAATTAACACCTTCACTGGGAAATTGTAGTAGAGGACACCATTGCTCAACGCCAACACTCACTATGATACTTTGTTAAACAATTGTGTGTTCCTGAGTATGTGATGGAATATTCATTTATGTTCAGTTTCTTGCAAACAACAACATATAACGTGTTCACTAGAAGACTATGGTGTCTTACTTGTCATTTGATTTTTTTTTTGAGTATGTGATGGAATATTCATTTATGTTCAGTTTCTTGCAAACAACAACATATAACGTGTTCACTAGAAGACTATGGTGTCTTACTTGTCATTTGATTTTTATGATACTCAGATTATGGTAATACTTTCGGTTCTGAGTACTTTACAAATCTTCATCTAATATGATCAAACTTAAGACATATTGGAGCTATATAAGGTAGAATCATCCACCTTCCTTTTCCTGCTTCAAGTCACTTTATTTAAGACACTATGTTCTACCTGTGCTTGATATATTTTGAGCAACTGGAAGTTTCTATAGCAGTGACTAGGCAAGATGCTTAATTTCATATAGCCACAGCTTTGTCATTTGTAATAATAATATTTCTTACTCATAGGAATAATCTTATCATGAGGCATAAATATGCCTGGCACAGGGTAAGCTGCCCTAATAAAAGGCAGCTATTATTTTCAAGGAGTCCCTAAATGGTGCAGATGGCTAATGTGTTCAGCTGCTAACCAAAAGGTTGGAGGTTAGAGTTCACCCAGAGGCATATTGGAAGAAAGGCCTGCTGATCCATTGTAGTGGTTAGATGCCGTTGAGTCAGTTCCAACTCAGAGCAACCCTGTGTACAACAGAATGAAACGCTGCCTGGTCCTGTGCCATGCTCACAATTGTTGCTGTGTTTGAATTCACTGTTGCAGCCACTGTGTCAATCCATGTCAATCCATGTCATTGAGGGTCTTGGTGATTTACTTCAGAAAAACCAGTCGCACTGACACACATGGCGTCACCATGAGTCAGAGTCAACTCCATGTAACTTGTTAATTATTTTCAATATTATTTCAAGATCGATATACTAATGACATTAGAGCATTAGCACTAATGACATTTAAGTAGATGGATTTCCATATAGAAAAACAGTAGTTTTTTTTTTTTTTATGCCTACATACGCCATTGCTCTGATTGTGTAGTCCATATTTTGTCCTGACTCTCTTTACCCTGTTACTAATAAAACATTTATCAAATTAGAGGTAATTTGTTAGATTGTTTCTATTTTTCAAAGGAGTGAAGCATTCACTTAGAGACTATTCTTCAAGTAATTTACAAAAATACTTATAGGTCAATCGTAAAGAACTTCAAATGTATCTGTTGAAGTTCTATGTCTTTACTGCTTGAAATAAGAATCTTGTGAATTGAGGTGTAGAAAATTTCAGTTTTACATAGATTCTCATGTTAATATGAAATTTTATAATAGAATTCATAAAATTTCTAGGTTAAAAAAGATCTTATATGCCATCTTATCCTGCAATTTTTGAACTAGGGCTACTCCATTTCCCGTTACAACGTTCCCGCTAAGCACTTATTTGGTTTAAGTCTGAACACCACTACCTCCCAAGACCATTCTTAGACTATTCTGACTAGAAAAAAACTGTCTGTTTATGTTGAGCCAAAAAATTGCATCTTGGTTATTTCCATACATTAGATCAAGTTTTACACTTTGTGGCACATATATAATTACTCTTCTGAATGTCATTCTTTCAAATGTGTAAAGATAGTAGTAGTCTTTAAGTAGTAGTCTTGTATCCAGGTTAATTGTTCCCAGTTCATGCATATTTCCAGTATTAGAAGGCTCTGAATAGCCTTTCACTATCTTGTTTTCTGGGGACTTACTCCCACTTGACATAAACCTCCTAAAATCCATTCCTTAGGACAGATATAACACTCTGTAGTTGTCTGACTAGCATAAAGCTATTTCTATACCTTCCATCTTAGTAAACTACACTTTAAATATTCCAGGTAACTGTACATTAAAATCTTAATTAATCAATCATATGAAATAATACTAGTAAATGTTCTGTGACTCAGCTCCATGACTTTACCTAGGCCAAAATTTAGAAGGCCAAACACTTAGAAAAAGAAAGAAGTTGCAGGAGATCAGTGATTTTAGAACTGATCCTATAAAATTGCATCTCAAAGTAGCGTATTCCTGGAAAAAACAATCTAGAGAGATTATATTGTTGTTGTTAGGTGTCTTTCTGTCAGTTCCGACTTATACGTACAGCAGAACAAAACACTGCCCGGCCCTGCACCATCCTCACAATCGTTGTTATGCTTGCTTAAACCAATTGTTGCAGCCACTGTGTCAATCCGTCTCATCGAGGGTCTTCCTCTTTTCCACTGACTTTACCAAGCGTGATATCCTTCTCTAGGGACTGATTCCTCCTGATAACATGTCTAAAGTATGTGAGATGTAGTCTCATCATCCTTGCTTCTAGGGAGCATTCTGGTCATACTTCCTCCAAGACAGATTTGTTCATCCTTTTGGCAGTCTATAGTGTATTCAATATTCTCCATCAACACCACAATTCAAAAGCATCAATTCTTCTTCAGTCTTCCTTATTCATCCTCCAGCTTTCACATGCATATGAGGCGATTGAAAACACCATGGCTTGGGTCAGGTGCACCTTAGTCCTCAAGGTGACATCTTTGCTTTTCAACACTTTAAAAAGGTCTTTTGCACAGACTTGCCCAATGCAATGCATCTTTTGATTTCTTGCCTGCTGCTTCCATGGCTACTGATTGTGGATCCAAGTAAAATGAAATCCTTGGAAACTTCAGTCTTTTCTCTGTTTATCATGATGTTGCTTATTGGTCCAGTTGTGAGGGTTTTTGTTTCCTTTATGTTGAGATACAATCCATACTGAAGGCTGTGGTCCTTGATCTTCATCGGTAAGTGCTTCAAGTCCTGTTTACTTTCAGCAAGCAAGTTTGTGTCATCTGCATAATGTAGGTTGTTAATGAGTCTTCCTCCAATCCTGATGCCCTGTCCTTCTGCATATAATCCAGCTTCTCAGATTATTTGCTCAACATATGGATTGAATAAAAAAAAAAAAAGCCAAACCCATTGCCATCGAGTTGATTCCGACTCATAGCGACCCTGTAGGACAGAGTAGAACTGCCCCGTAGAGTTTCCAAGGAGCACCTGGTGGACTGAATAGGTGTGGTGAAATAACACAATCCTGATGCACATCTTTCCTGACTTTAAACCATGCAGTGTCCCCTTGTTCTGTTCGAATAACTGCCTCTTGATCAATGACAGCTTCCTCATGAGCATGATTAAGCATTCAGGAATTTCTGTTCTTTGCAATGTTATCCATAATTTGTTATGATCCACACAGTCAAATGGAAGAGAGCTATATCTATGCCTATTCCCAAGAAAGGTGATCCAACTGAATGTGGAAACTATCAAACAATATCATTAATATCACAGGCAAGTAAAATATTGCTGAAGATCATTCGAAAGCACCAGCAGCAGTATATTGACAGGGCACTGCCAGAAATTCAAGTCTGATTCAGAAGAGGATGTGGAACCAGGGGTATCATTGTTGATGTCAGATGGATCTTGGCTGAAAGCAGAGAATACCAGAAAGATGTTTACAGAGATTATACACACACACAATTCTAATAACAAACTTAGAAAATAATGGCTATAATATATATACTTCTTGGAAATTCACAATGTTTATTGCGTATTAAGTGCATTGAGCAAATTTGTTTAACTCAGTTAAAATTTATTTGACAATGAGATCCTTTAGAGGTATTCAGTATCTACTGATGTCTCAGAACTACTGTTCCACAGAAAACTGCAGAACACTGGAACACACAATACCTACATAACATAGACAGAGTGAGTAGATCATTTCAACCTTCCACCTACCTATTTATCTTTTTTTTTATTTAAGATCGTATTTACCTAAGCAAATACGCATCCACAGTTCAAAAAAACCAAACCCGTTGCCATTGAGTCGATTCCAACTCATAGCAACCCTATAGGATGGAGTAGAACTGCCCCATAAGGCTTCCAAGCAGTGGCTGGTGGATTCGAACTGCTGACCTTTTGGTTAGCTGCCAAACACTTAACCACTGTGCCACACAGGCCCCATGATCACACAAAATACTTTAATCCAGAACTGCCTTACTTGTCAGAAAGTTTTCTACAGCTCAGTTCAGAAACAGCACCAAAGCTTTTATATGCCTAGTATTTCCTTTCTTGGAAGGAACCCTGGTGGTTCAGTGGTTAAAAGCTCTGCTGCTAACTGAAAGGTCAAGGTTTCAAACCCACCAGCCACTCCACAGGAGAAAGATGTATCTGCTTCTGTAAAGATTTTCAGCCTTGGAAACCCTATGGGGAAGTTCTACTGTGTCCTATAAAAAAATAGGGTTACTATAAGTTGGAATTGCCTTGATGGGTTTGAATATTTTTGGTTATTTCCTTTCTTACTCATTCATAGAAAAAAGAAATTTTTTTTGATCTATTTTGTCTTTACGTATTTTGCATTATCACCATCCATTGTCATCAAGTCAATTCTGACGTATAACCCCTATAGAACAGAGAAGAACTGACCCATAGGGTTTCCAAGGAGTGACTGGTAATTTCAAACTACCAACCATTTGATTAGCAGCTGAGTTCTTAACCGCTGTGCCACAGGGTTCCAGTTACCATGTATGTATTATGTATAGGTGGTAAATGAATGCACGGAAATTGTGATTTTATAAACACATTTAAAAAGCTGGTTCTCTTCATATTTTTTGACAGAGAAAAGAAAAACAGATAGTGAAGATAACTTCTGTTTCAAACACATGAATTTGAATTCCTTTTAAACCAAACAAGTCACAATAGAGAGGAAAGACTAATTCACAGAATCCTGGAGGATTACACATAAAAACTGGAAGAAAGCCTACTTCCTTCACCCTCAAAACTCTGAAAATTTATTGCATTCCTTTCACATGTAGAAATTATATACATTTCCTTACCTCTCAAAAACAGACAGCCACAACCAATACATGCTCACAATGTCCCTGTTTATTTATGATACCTAACAGGCTAAAATGAAAAACACCGCACCCTGTATGTTGTGGATGGCTGATCTCTGATCTTTGCCCTGAAGAGAGTCCTTCCTTCAGCAAATTCCTCTAAAGACATTTCCATGACCTGCTGAGCAACCATATCATTCTATTTTAAAACACTTTGCTAAACTTGTTCATTTTTAATAAAGTGTAACTGTTTCCACTTTGGACTTTTGAAGGGTCAAGAGTTCTTCCCAGGTTCTTTCTGTTCTTATATCTAATTTTACATGAAAGTAAGACAAGTTAAATGGATGAAAGCAGTAAAATTCCATGGTACTCAGAGGAATAATGCTTCAGGCAAATTAAACTTAGAGGACAGTGTTGGACATATGGCAGTTGCTAATCAGAATTGTTTGGGTCAAGTAATCAGGTTGTGGATCTGATAGATTAGAATCTGTATTCGTGAAGGGAGGAGCCTTGCTTCTCTCATTCTTGTATCTCCATTACCTAGTTTTGAACAGAACAGGCACTTGGTAAATGTTTGTGGAACTGAATTGCCTGTGTCATAAAAGTAATTACAGTGCTGAATGACAGAAACATGCCAAAGATATGACTGAGGAATGTCAGGGATGCCTTGAGTTGAAAATCATAAAAGACATTAGGTCTCTTTTTTGAAATAATAGGTAGTCACATCATCCTACTAAAAATAGATTTGCCACTTATTCAACAGTATTGTAAAAGTGTTTTATATAGAGTTCTAAAAATGTTTTACACACAGTTTACATTTAATCCTCACAAAAACCCTAAAGATAAGTAATATCATTCCCATTTTCAGGTAGAGATGCTGAAATTTAGGTTAATTGTCTGGCCCATGGGTATACTTACTCCTAGAGAATCTTGGCATCAGGATTAAAGGAAGACCTGACAGACTCCTAAATCTAGAACTTTCTCAGAGCCTTGTGCTAATTCAATGTTTTCTTGTAGCATTGAGTAACATTTCTCTTATCGTGAATTAGACTATTTCCAAAAGGGCAGCATTTTCCAAACCATGACCCAAATCTGTCCACCTAATCATACAAACAGACAAATCCCAAACACTGGGCCAGGCTGCTCTGAATTACTCTCATGGAGAACTTCAGCTTCTGAGCAGAACTGAACACACAGAAAGGGTTCAGCAGCCACCAAGTGAGAAAGAGGCAGGAGGATTTCTTCAGAAATGAGCAAGCAGGCAATTTCTAGCTCAGAAAGTGCCTTTCTTTTTATCCTTATTTATCTTTTGTCTTCCTCACTGTATAGGTGTTAGATGGGTATAAGAATTCCTGGCTTCAGTCTAGCCATTTCTGTTAAGATAGTGAGGTATTTTTCTTTCCTAAGTAAACAACCTTTTTTGTGTTATATACTGACTTCATGATCAGTTCCATTTACAGCCTCTACGATCCTGTAAGCACACCAACAGAAAAGCAAGCCATTTATTAGTAAACATATACGTATTTTGTTCTAGAAGTAATTACCATATTTACATATTCATTAAAATTGCCACTGTACAAGAAAATGGAGACAGTAGCTAATGGCATAATTTTGACTTTGTGGATGACCAGTTTTGTATAAACAAAATGAGATCATTAACATTGCTTCTATACAAGTCTAAGGAAGAAAAATAAAGCACAGGCATATTTCTTTACAAAGTTTAAGAAAACGAACTAATGGTAATGTCAAAAATCAATGTTCCAAAAATGTAAATCAAAGAAAATATTCTAATTTTAATCCCTTATTTAAAAAAAAAAAAAAAAGAGCTGAAACTAAGGGAGAAAAAAGCAAATAGGCGAATCTCTGGCAAACTTAATAAAAGAGTATAAATAAACAAAAGCTAGACATTACTAATGAGCTACAGTGTATACAAACAATTATATAAGTGACCACTGTCCAACACATTCCAAATGTTTAAAAACTGAATTAAATTTAAATTTCTAGGAAAATACATATGACCAGTTTTTCAGAAAGTAGAAGAAACTCTGAAGAGACAAAATATTTTTAACTTAACAAAGACTAATCATAAAAATTTATTTTACTGGTAAGTTCAAACTATTAAAAATAACAGCAAATTTCATCACTACATGAATTTTGGCAGAGCATATGAAAATTACCAAATCCATATCTTAATGCTAGCCAACCCTACTACCAACACCTAACAAAAATATCACAAAAAAAGATAATTATTGACCCATCTTATACACAATAATAGACTTGAAAATCTTAAACAAAATTTAATCATACATTGATAGACCATTGAGCTCTGAAAAAAAAGAGGACCTTATCCCATGAAAGTGAGAATCATTTAATATTAGGAAAAATCTACTCATATGACATTTCAAATCAATAGTTAAATAAGAAAATACTGCAGCTCAATAGATAATGGAAAAATAATGGCTAATATGCAAAATCCATTCCTCCTCACACACACACAAAAGGCCTCTTTAAAAATTATGACTACAAGGAGATTTCATTTTAATTATTTTTTAATTACCAGAGGCTCACTATAAAAATTGAACAATGCGGAAGTCTATATATTAAGAAGTGAAAGTTCCATCCCTAACCCCAGCTGCATCGTCATTTATCACCTGCCAAGAAGTGAGCACCAGAGCAGATTGGTGTGTATCCTTCTAGAACATCAGCATGTAATGTAACAACAACAAAAGGTGAGCATGTGGAGATTGCATACATATGCTATAAAGTGTTTCATTTTTTAAATAAAACTCTCTCTGTCTACCCCCACACACACATACACACATAAACCTAGAGACAAAATATTATGAATTGCACATAAAAATACCTTAGAAATAATGCCACAGCATGGAAATGTCCTTGTGCATTGTTGACAGCAAGGGCAATTACTGGTTTGGCGGAAAAAGACATTTTAGGTGTTAAATGCTTATAAATAGCCTTTCAAAAAGTTTGTATCAATTTAAACTCCCACCTGTGGTATATGAGAATTTCCGTATTCCCCCAATTCACCAATATGAATTCAGTTTGGGGAGGCAGTAAATCATGGTAGTTAAGAGTGCAGCTACAGCAGCTATAGAGAGACTGCCTGGATTCAAATGCAGGTTCTACTACTTGAGAGCTGTGTAAACTTGGGCAAGTTAGTTAACCTCTCTGTGCCTCAGTTCCTCATCTGTAATGATGATTAAAAGATTACTCATAAAAAGTCCACTTCAAATTTAATTCCTTTGTTGTTGCTGTTGTTAGGTGCCGTCCAGCCCATTCTGACTCCTAGCAACCCTATGTATGAAAGAATGAAACACTGCCCAGGCCTGCACCATCCTCACGATCATCGTTATGCTTGAGCCTGTTGTTACAGCCAGTGTCAATCCATCTTGTTGAAAGTCTTCCTCCTTTTTGCTGACCCTCTACTTTACCAAACATGATGTCTTTCTCCATGGCCTGATCCCTCCTGACAAGACGTCCAAAGTATGTAAGACGTAGTCTCGCCATCCTTGCTTCTAAGGAACATTCTGGTTGTACTTCTTCCAACACAGATTTGTTCATTCTTCTGGCACTCCATGGTATATATATTATTCTTTGCCAACATCACAATTCAAAGGTGTCAATTCTTCTTCGGTCTTCCTTATTCATTGTCCAGCTTTCCGATGCATATGACAAACAATATAACAAACTGACAGATGTATAGAAGAGTTACTTTGTGGGGCATCTTTATGTTTTTAGGATATTAACTATTTGCCTATTTTGTATTTCTTTTTTTTCCCCCCCGTAAGTAATTTTTTGTAAGTAATTTGTACTTTATTTTTAATTTATGAGGTCATTTTCCTACTACCAATTTTATATGTTTTTATAGTTGTTTCCTTTTTCCCTGCATTGCTTCTGGGTTTCATGTTTTTCTTGAGAAGACCTAAGCATACCCTAAATTATGTATATATCTAAAGCTCTCATGTTTTATTCTAATTCTTTCATAATTTCATTTGTTACATTTAAGTCTTTAATCCATTTAGTATCTTTTGTGAGTGTGATATGAGGTAGAGGTGCTGATTTTCTTTTAGATTGATAGGTCATTATTTCAACTTGGTGTATTCAGTAGTCTGTATTTTCCTGTTAATTTGGAAAGCTAACGTTTCTCTCTCTATATATATGTATATATACAAAACCAAAAAAACAAACCCATTGCCATCGAGTCAATTCCAACTCATAGCAACCCTATAGCATAGAGTAGAACTGCCCCATATGGTTTCCAAGGAGTTCCTGGTGGATTCGAACTGCCAACCTTTTGCTCAGCACCCGTAGCTCTTACCCATTACACCACCAGTGTTTCCATATATACATATAAATATATAAGAAAATGTATCTATATACATATATAGGAGAAAATATATATTACAAGCACCCACACACCTGTGTATTTGCAGACTCTGTTTTCAGGAACACTAATATATTTGCCTTTTCCTGTACCAGTGCTGCATTTTCTAAATTATTATAATTTATATGCGTTGAATCCATGCAGAGCAAGTAGCCTCTTTCTGAAGTGTCTTAACTATGAATTGTATTTAAGCACTTACTCTGCCAGATGAACTTCAGAATCTGCTTGTCGGTTTACGTGAAGGTCCTCCTGGGATTTATATTTGTAATGCATTAAATTTATATATTATTTTAAGAAGAATTATCTTTGTAATTTTAAGTTTTTTCCATTAGGAATTAGTATGTCTTTCCACTAATAAATGCCTTTTTTCGAGGCACTGACCAAAGCTTTTGTGACCTTGTTTGTATAGATCATGCACATTCCTTGTTAAGTTTATTACTAGTTAGTATGTTCACTGTCATTAATGTGATCCATTTTCCATTTTCTAATTCATCATTATTGGAACATAGAAACTTGATTTATTTATATAGGTAGCTACTTATAAGTATCTATTTCAAAGTGGTAAATATCAAATGTAAAGCAGCATACCTAAGAGTGCAATACTAGGTGCTGTTTCAATTACCAAAAATAAATAAATAAATAACCTCTATAAGAATGAGAATTCCAGAACTTATCCATTGCTACGTGGATCTATGCTTAAATGTATAAAAGACTAGCTGACTAAATTTGAAACTTCAAATTCTAGAACACTTGTGTCCGTGCAGAAGAACTTGTATATAGACCAAGAAGCAGTTGTATGAACAGAACTAGGGGATATTATGTGGTTTAAAATAAGGAAAGATGTGCATTAGGGTTGTATCCTTTCACCATACTTACTCAATCTGTATGCTGAGCAAATTATCTGAGAAACTGGACTATATGAAGAAGAATGCAGCATCAGGATTGGAGAAAGACTCATTAACAACCTGCAATATGCAGATGCACAACCTTGCTTGCTGAAAGCGAAGAGGGCTTGAAGGGATTACTGATGAAGATCAAAGACTACAGTCTTCAGTATGGATTGCATTTTAACATAAAAAAATAACCAAAAATCTTCACAACTGGATCAATAAGCAACATCATGACAAAAGGAGAAAATATTGAAGTTGTCAAGGATTTCATTTTACCTGGATCCACAAGCAATGCACATGGAAGCAGCAGTTAAGAAATCAAAGGATGCATTGCATTGGGCAAATATGCTTCAAAAGACTTCTTTAAAATGTTAAAAAGCAAAGAGTTCACTTTGAGAACTAAGACCCAAGCTATGGTATTTTCATTCACATCATATGCATGCAAAAGCTGGGCAATGAATAAGGAAGGCTGAAGAAGAATTGATCCCTTTGAATTGTGTTGGTGAAGAATATTGAATATACCATGGACTCTCAGAAGAATGAACAAATCTGTCTTGGAGGAAGTACGGCCCGAATGCTCCTTAGAAGCAAGTATGACGAGACTGTGTCTTACATACTTTGGACATATTGTCAGGAAGGCATCAGTCCCTGTAGAGGGACATCATGCTTGGCAAAGTACAGAGTCAGCAGAAAAGAGGAAGACCCTCAATGAGGGGAATTGACACAGGAGCTGCAACAATGAGTTCGAGCATAACAATGATTGTGAGGATGGCACAGGACCAGGCCGTGTTTTGTTCTGTTGTGCATAGGGTCACAATGAGCCGGAACCAACCTGACTGCACCTAATGACAGCAACAACTGATATCACCATTACCATTTAGCTTTGTTCTACAAGTTCAGATCAAAACAAAAAAAACCTGAAATAGAAATAAGTAAAATTACAGGAACCAAGTGGGACCAACCCTTACTTTTCAGCAGGTTGTTCCTTGTCTAGTTCTCCAGACCAGAGATGAATAGGAGCAAAAATGCAGCTGCTGTTCTGCTTAACAACTGTCCTCTTGGTGGGCTCCATTTGCTCTGAGAAAGGAGCACTTTTTTCTAATTTTCAAAAAGGCTCTATCCATGCACCAAGCCACCCACTCATGTGGAGGTGTTGGCCTAGAAGAAGCACTTTTTTTTTTTTTTTTCTATTTTTGGACCTAAGTCACTTAGGAATGAGAAAACAAATTATTGTTATTTTCAGATGATATAAGTGTTAACCTAGAAAATCTAAAAGAATCAGATGAAAAGGTATTAGGATTAATAAAATAATTTAAAAAGCAATAGGAAAAAGACATATAGATATTTAGATTTCCATAGAGAGATATAGATATGACCATTAGCAAAAAGTTCAAGTACATAATTTTTAAAAGGTTATTCACAGTTGCACCCCAAAGTACCAGATTGCCAGGAATATATTTAAAAAAGAACATGAGGGACTTCAGGAAATAAAGTTGTATAACACTACTAAAAAATGTAAAAGAGGATTGAAATAAACAAAAATTAACAGCTTTCTTATTTATCTGAAAAAAATTTAGAATAATTTAATGGAAAAAAAATGGATTTTCATTCTGGTAACAAAAATAAAACAAACAAAGGGCATTTCTGAATGGCCAAGGCCAAAGGGTGCTTTGCAGACAGCGCTCCATCCTCTTCTGCTCCTCGGTTCTGGAGTCTCCCAACACCCACTGTTACAAATGGGAGCTGGGAAGGGGGAAAGATTTGGGGGTTAGTGCAGGGTCAGGAGAAGAAAAATGTCGATGAAGATAATGGTCTCTGAACTGGCCCCTTGAACTCAACTTGATGTCTTATGTTTAGAGAAATGAGAGCCAAAACTATTTTTCATGGCCAACTTAGTGAAAAGTCTGAGCAATGGAGACGGTCAGAAATCAGCCTCTGAGTCTCTGGGCACAAGTACTGCTGCCTTTGCGTCCTGGTGATAATGTGCAGCACACGAAGGAGATGAGGAGGCCATTCTCATGGTGTTTGCATGGTTGCCCATCTGGCACCAGCTGTCTGTGGACCAGAAATGCCAAGAGAATGTGGATATGGCACCCTCAGCAAAAAAAAAAAAAAAATTCCATTCAGTCTCCTCCGACTCATGGCAATTTCACATGTGCCAGAGTAGAACTGTGCTCCATAGGGTTTTCAGTGGTTGATTTTTCAGAAGTAGGTTGTCAGGTCTTTCTTCTGGGGCACCTTTGGGTGGACTCCAACATCCAACCTTTCAGTTAGCAGCCAAATGCGTTAACTGTTTGCACCACCCAGGACTCCACCTTCAGTAAGGACACTGCAATTTTGATAATGAGTAGAGAAGCAGTGGAGGAGGCTCTTCCAAGCAGCTTTACCAGCTCTGGCTAGTGACCATTGGAAGGAGGTGGAGGTGGCACCCTGGGCAAGGGCATTGGTCTGCCCATAAAGAGTAAAAAAGCAATGGAGGGAGGCTCAGTGAGAAGTTCCATAGCTTAGGAATGAGATCGGAGGGAGCCACAACAGGAAAGGGAGAGTGTTGATCCTTTTCTCGGCTTTGGTACCACTGACATTTCGGTCTGGACAATTCCTTGTTGATTTCGGAAGGGGAACAGCCCTGTGCATCTTAGGATATTGAACAACATCCCTGGCTTCTACCCACTAATGCCAATAGTGTACCCCCAGCCATGACAATTGAAAATGTCTCTAGACATTGCCAAGTGTCCCATAGAAAGGCACTGGGGGGTCTGGGGGGCTGGGATGAGTGTAAAGAAGAACCACTTCCCTCATGTGGATTGATTGACTAGGACCCACACTGCCCATGACAGACTGGGGTGTATACCCCTTGGGAGGCTCTCAGAAATAAATGAAGGAGAAGCTAAGAGGAATATTAATTTTTATCTATATACATTTAAGCATAGATCCACGTAGTGGATGAGTGTATGTACCTTCCCATGTTAATAATATTGTTTAGTGTGTTAGGGTCAATGATTTTTATTATTTGAAACATTTCTTTGAATTATTTTTATGCATTTCTATATTTTTCCGTTTCTACAAATGAGCTTTCACTACATATATTCATTCAACCATTTTTTTAGGCCCCTCCTGTGCCAGGTAGACTAATGAGGGCAGAGAATGGGGCTGAAAATTCAGGGAGAGGGAGTAGCGAAGCAGGAGATAGGCCATACACAATAAGCATGATAAACAACTCTACAATAATATGTTGGAGTGATAAATACCATTAATAAAGAAAGATAGAATAGAATAAGGAGAGGGTGATGTCCTTAATAAACAAAAGTTCTTTAAAAATACCAAGAGGGTGCAGAGTTTACGTGGAGGCACTCTGTCCTCCTTCATGGACAATCTGTCACCTAGTCTTCATTTCTTGAGTGCCATTGACCTTTCTTATACAATGACCTTTATGAGAATTAAGACCATCATGCTTCTTGTTGAGCCCCTAAAGACCTCATGAGCTGAATGGAGCCTTTCACTCTAGGACGATAATCTATCTCAAACAGCTTTATCAATAGCCCTTCCAGTCATTAGAATAGACACTGACATCTATTTCCCGAAACCCTTATAGTCCTTACGGCCATTTCATTACCTAAGGCACAGATTGGCTGGAAACTCCTGCCATGATAGCTGGAGCAAAGCTGCATAATGCCCTTCAGGAAGGCTGGAGCTCGGTGTCTGATCCGGGTTGGAACGGTTAACAATCCTGTGAGTTGTGGATGCCAGCTGGTTGCGACTTAACTTGCTGCGAACAGGGGTTATTAAATGACTCATTAAGGCCTGAGCCAAACACCAAATAAATGGATAATGTATTCAAATGGTTTGAAGGAGTGGAGCGGATGATGTGTTTGTTTCTATCTTAGTGATTAGGTAAATCAGTTCTTAGGTAAATAAGGCAGCTACAGTGTGGACCTGCTATAGGAAAAACAACAACATAAAAAAAACACAAAACACCTTCTTTGCAGTGGGTATAAGAGAAGTAGCAGTAATGATTCATTTAACCAAACCGTATCACACAGAATTAGATATTCCTTTTCATTACGGCAGCAAAAGTCATGGGGTTGGGGGAATTTTGGGTTTCACAAATTATTCCGTGATTACACTTTTATGGAGAATTGACAGAAAGTCCTTTTCAGATTCTCCCCAAAGAAATACTCAACTGAAAATATTTTAAAACATTTTCTATTGCTGCCAAATGGAAAAAAAAACCTGAGGTTTAACTTCATTGTTGCCCTTGCTGAAACTTTTTTTTATTTTTCAAGTGGTTTCAAGTGCATTTGCAAACCTCAGAAAGGCCAAGTCCAGTCTGTCAGTCTTGAATGTTTTGGAGTGTAGAGCAAGGTTCTCATAAGCATGAAGATGTCTTGTTTCTAGTAAACTCCATTTTTAAAAAACCCACTGACTTTACTTTGAAGACTTCACATCAGTCTCTGGAGGCAAACAGGGCAACAGTCCAGAATTTTCTCAGCCGTCAGCACAAAGGAGGCTGCACATCAGTAACAAGGAGAAACGGCAAACTTCAGCAAAAACAAAGACCTGTCCCGGTTTTAAAAGAAAGAAAGAAAAACAGGACATATGATCACCTTAGTCTGCTGCCAAGTATATGAAGTAGCTCCAAAAAGAATGTAATGTTCCATTGTAAATGAGCAACTATAATTACAGCTAGAAAATCTGGAGAGAGAAATTCCATAGCACTGAAGAGTGCTAATTGCAGATGGGTAGCGGAGTAGAGTATAATGCCTTTGAGTGAAGACATGCCTGGAGTAACAACCAACGTGCGATACTGTCAACATCATTCTCAGACTAAACCATTTTTTGTAAGCTCTGTAAGATGGGGTGCCACATAGCACTAGAAGTCAGGGCTGCCCAGGAGCCCGAGAGCAGAAAGAGAGCCTTACATGACTGTCGGATGTCTCTGAACTGGTGTATTCAGTTTGATTTCTCCTCTAATGGTTCCTGTTGACTTTAAAAGAAGAACAAATGGCTGTTTTCCAGGTGCACTGCCAGCACCTACCACAAAGGGTCAGGAAGCCTGTCCAGGGGGTATAGAACCAGGGAAGGATGGTCCTTGAACTTGTTCTGCAGATTTGGGGGATCTGTATGTTTTGGACTAGAATCAGTTTATTCATAAACTTCTCAAACGTATTAACCAATTAACAGGTAATAAAAATTACTGTATATTTCATATTTTTGTTACATTTTCCTTTTTGCTGTCTCTTTGTTCTTGTTCTCAGCAATGAAATTAATTTTAGTGGGGGTAAAGTTGGGAACCAGAGACTTCCCCAGTTGGTTCTAATTTAAAGAAGTAGGTTGCCAAGCAAGTTGGGAAGGATGTCATTTTCATTTTCACAGCCTTGGGTAAGGTGCAGCTTCAACAGCCATCTTTACAGCCTTTTTTTTTTTTTTTTTAGGGCCTGAATGTTTAAGTTTGATATGTTTCCCTCTTCATTCACAAAAGATAATCCATCACAATGGATATTGAAAATCCCCTTTAGCATGCTCTTTCTTTATTCTGTCCTGAAAGCTAAAAAGAAAACTCTACTATGAGACTTTTTTTTTATGCTACATTAAAACATACATAAGTGTTATCATGACTATTATTATTCTGAATTATGGAAGTGCTATGAGAGTTGGATGGTTTTAATTTATGTTCCTAAAGGGACAACCTTTTTAGAGTCCTTTATGCCTAAAGTGTCTCCATCTTATCACATACAAAACAATGACAAGAAGAAACTTGGCAATCTCTGAGCACTTAAACAAAAGTAACCAAAACATGGAGTCATGGCTCAGAAAAGTAAACCAGATCACTTAATCCCTTGAAATGGGCAGTCTAGAGTAGTCTTGGAAACTGTTGATAATCTCTAGTCTAATGACTTGAATCATTAATAGAACTGTTGACAAAATTAAGAAGGAGCATAAGTAAATACCAGGAGCCATGGCTCTGCCATAAGCAAACCATGAGGAATCTTAACAGAAAACTACTGTTGCTTTAATCCTCAAAAAGGCTGTTTGGTATACAAGGTCAATGCCAGTCAGAAAATAAGGGATTTTACTGATGCTGCCTCTGTTCAACTCATACAATTTTATTGCTAACTGAAGGTGATAAAGCAAGATGAAAAAGGACAGCAAAGATTAGTCAAAACCGTTTGTCAGGCAGTGGTTAAGAGCTCGGCTGCTAACCAAAAGGTTGGCAGTTTGAATTCACCAGTCACTCTTTGAAAACCTATGGGGCAGTTCTACTCTGCCCTATAGGGTCACTATGAGTCAAAATCGCCTCAATGGCAAGAGGCTTTTTAAATTCAAAATACATAAACCACCTGAGCTAAGGTATAGTCATTCAGGAAAAAAAAAAAAAGCAGGATTTTTTTTTAGGTACTTTTGTAACCACATTGGCATTTCTGATTCAAAGCAGTTTGCTTTAATTCAACACCTAAAAACTGAGGTGACTGCATGGGGCTATGTTATAAACCAGTGTCCTTTCTCTCCGGCCCTCATCTTCCAGAGATGTGTGGCAGGTCCCTCACAGGGTCAGGTCTGAAGTTTTTAGTGAGGCACCTGGTAGATGATGTTACCATTCACTACGACATGGACCTAAGAGGAGCACATAACTGGAGAGAGAGAATGATTGATTTTGAGTTACCACCGAGACATCTGTGCAGAGCTGTCTAGCAAGAAGTCAGCCATCTCTGATTCCATTCTTCCCATTATAACTTCTGTATTTGAGTCTCTTTCTTTAACTCTTCTTCCACGGCCCATCCTGAAAATGAACAAATTTCTTCACATTAATTTTGGGCATTCCAGGTACCCTATATTTTAAGTTAAACTATCTAGAACATAGCCTATAAAATTGGTGCAAATCTTTCTTTTTTTTTTTTTAACCTATGACACACTTAAAAATAAGAAACTTTATTTTACTTATTTATATTACATGGCTGCAATGTTTGTCTTTTAGAAAGTATTCTCTATATGATCTATTCACCAACCAATGAAAATGGCAACCTCAAGCTCATGAATTACCAACAGAAAAGTTCTATTAAATTGAAAATGACTATTTTTTTGAGATACAGGCATTAGGGCATCTGTTATTATTTTCTCTCTTGTGCCCTCTCTCTCTCTCTCTATGTATCTACATGTGTATGTATGTATTTATAAAACTAATGACATATAAATTTATTTTTATAAATTCTATTATTTTATGAAATCAATCACATGCATCTTAATACCATATTTATTAACTTTTAAAAAATACTAAGATGGAAAGAAAGATGTTTCTTTTAAAGTGGGCCTTCTTAAAATGCCAGCACCCTGCTGGCACAGTAGTTAAGAGTTCAGCTGCTAACCAAAAGGTTGGCAGTTCGAATCCACCAACCCCTCCTTAGAAGCCCTATGGGGCAGTTCTACCCTATCCTCTAGGGGCACTATGAGTTGGAATTGACGCAATGGCAACGGGGTTTAGCTTCTTAAAATGACAGATGAATTTAGATCGTAGTGCTGGGATATTGAAGGCAGCAGATTTGTATTGGGGTTGAGGTTGAGTTGAATTTTTTTTTAGTTAAAACTATTTTTATTTTATGACAAAATTCCTTATTGGGTTCAATGGAGTGACCTGCAATTTCACTCCCTAGATGAGAATAGCTCAACCTTTAAAATTAACTTACAAAATATGCAGCACAAAGCACTCTCTATAATATAAGCAAATTTGAGTTATAACAAAGGCTTCATTATGTAGGCTGATTTTAGAGGATTTTTAGCTGCAGGGGACATTAGAGATTTTGAGTACTTCTAAGCTGTGTTGCATCACTGTCCTCAAATTTAATTTTACAAGAATCATAGACCTGAAAGGAATTCACTAATTTTTTTTTCTTCCAATTAGAGTAGGACGCTGGTCCTTTGTTGTCGACATTTATATCTAATCATATGAATAGTTGATAAATACACCATTTCAGAGCACTGCAGAATGAATTACCTGCTGCTTCTCCCAGAATCTTACCTGGTCTTAGCACCACTTTCCAAAACACACAAGCTCCTTTTAGTACTGTTACATCACTGTAATATCCTGCAAGTTGCAAAGGCCTCTCTACCAATGCACACATTCCTATTTTATTTTGTGTCTTAGAAAGGGCCAGTGCTGTTGTACACACCAGAGAAACAAGATAAAAACCTTAAAGCTCTCCTAGGACACCTAGTGCATACCCTTCAAGGTGCACGATTTCCCGACCACCTCTCCGGGACCCTCTAGTCTCCCTATAAATTGTTCAGCTGTTGAGACTTCCATCCATTCCCTTGGGTCTCTACCTCTGGCTCCCTTATGTAGTTTAACACACTTTACTCTTCAAAAACTTCCCCTGACATTCAACCCAAATGTTCTTCAGTCTCACTCACAATAATACTCCCCAGGACTGACCTTTGTTAGAAGTACAATAAACCATCCCTTTCTCTCCCAAGTGCTAACACTCTTTACCCTCTGTGATCCCTCTCCTAACTCTTAGATATCAGTGAAAATATTAAAGTGTGCTCAGGATACACATTTCACAGCAGCTCAGCTATTTGATGATAACAGCTCTTAACCTTCAGAAACCAATTCGATCATTGATCCATTTGTTGAACAAATAGTTTTTGAGCACCTACTGTGTCCTCAGCATTGTGTTAAGCACCCAGCCTAAGGGATGAAGGCCCATCATCTACTTCATTTATATTATTTGAAATCCACTGTTGTCTCCCAGGTCACTGTTGTAACAGGCTCAACATGGATATCATTCTTTTTTTTTTTTGCTTAAAACTTGGTAATGTCTTCATGTACCAAGTATTACATCTCAAGTTATGAATGAAAATTAGGCCATTTTAACTCATCTGGTGCAGGGCTCATTCATTCTGAATATTTTATTCCAGAGGTCAGAAATGACTTTTGTTCTCTTGTCTGACTATAAAAGGCTGCATTCTTTACTCCCAACATATGAAGACCAATTGTTTAGTGAAAATTGCATTATGAGGGAACAGAAATTCAGAAGGAATTCTTTTTAAATCGCCATCCTAATTTCTCTGTCTTTATAATAATAGATGTAATTAAAGTCCTTAAAGTGTATTACTTAAACTAAATTTCTCAAAATGAAAAAAGCACACACACACACAAAATGACTCAATAAAAAGATGCCGTTCAGACACTTTCTTTGTCATTAGGTGCTGTGGAGTTGGTTCCTATGCATAGCAATCCTCTGTATAACAGAACAAAACACTCCCTGGTCCTGTGTCATCCCCACAACAGCAGCTATGTTAGAGCCCACTGTTGCAGTCACTGTGCCAATCCATCACATTGAGGGTCTTCCTCTTTTTGTTCACCCTCTGTTTTACCAAGCATGATGTCCTTCTCCAGGGATTGGTCCCTCCTGATAACATGCCCAAAGTAAGCGAGCTGAAGTCTCTATCCTAGCTTCTGAAGCACATTTACCAATGTATTGTTTTCACTTCTACTCCCAGATCCTTCATTTCATGACCTGTAGATTCACTTTAGGAAACGGGACTTTGATAACTCTCCTCTGAGTGTGAGTAGAACTTTTTCCAAGGTTAATCCCTTCAGTTTTGCTCTTGACCCCAAGCTTCCTTGTCTTCTATGACCCTGACCCATAATAACCCCTTCTCCTGTTGTTCTAACATTACTACAAAGATGTCTCATCAACATGACCAGAGCCAATCTCCTTATCTCCTGCTTTCCCAACCTGCTGCTCCCTTTATAGTCCTTTTGGGTTTAGTGGCAGTCCCACCTACCAAGTACATACATCAAAACATCTCCACTATCTTTAACTATTTTCTTCCCTCATTTTTATCATTATCAGGTTGTACAGAATATAACCTCCACATTTCTCTTAACTCATGGCAGCCGTTCAAGTTGAGCATTTAATTATATATTGCCTTGACCACTCCAGCTATTAGTAGAATTATAGTCAGGCAAACATGAATTCTATTTTATTTACCTACTTACCAGTTGCATATGCTTTGGCAAGTTAATTAATCTCATTAAACCTCAGTTTCTTTACTCATTAAATGGGGATACTAATACTCATCTCCAGAACTTCAGTGAAGATTGAGATGCCACGTGTAATTTCACTGGCCAGTTTTTCAGAAGTAGACTACCAGGTCCTTCTTCCTAGTCTCTCTTAGTATGGAAGGTCCAGTGAAGCCTGTCCACCATGGGTAACCCTGCTGGTATTTGAAATACCAATTGCATAGCTTCCAGCATCACAGCAACATGCAAGCTACCACAATATGGCAAATTGACAGACACGTGGTGTAAGCTCTAATTAAAATTAAGAAAGAAAGGAACAGAAAATTGGGAATCCCTATGTGGTGGAAAAGGTTAATGTGCTCGGCTGCTAACCAAAAGGTTGAAGGTTCCAGTCCACCCACAGGTGCCTCAGAAGGAAGGCCTGGTGATCTACTCCAAAAAATCAGTCACGAAAATCCATACGGAACCCAGTTCTGCTCTGACGTGTACATGGGGTCAGTATGAGTTGGAACTGACTTGATGGCAACTAATTAACAGATAATTATATCCATGATAAATGCTGTGAAGAAGAAGTACAGGAGTGATGGAATCTATAGCAAGGGAGACTGAGCTACTCTGGGAAGTTGGAAAGACTTCCCTAGGAAAAGAGTCAGGCTGGGAAATGTGCAGAAACTGACTGGGGTGGGTTAGGGTTTCAAGCAGAGGCGAACCGGTGAAAGGGCTGAGGCAGGGGGTGGGCCCCACGAGGGAGCCGGAGGGAAGCCCAGTGTAATCTTTGTCCCCAGGTTAGTGTAGACCTGGCTCTGCTCTGTGCCGCAATAGTCTTCCTCCACCTTTCTTGTCTGCCCCAATCCAATTTCCACCCAGCATCTCTGATGTTCCTCTTAGAACATCGAAGCCTTCCTTTGTAACAAGAAAAACATCCAAATTCCTTACCTATGCAGCCCTGCTCAATCTGGCTCTCCCTAGCTCACCAACCTTACCTCCTGTTGTACACCTTATGTACTGTGATCTATGTCCAGTCTCCAAGCATTGGCCTGTGCATTGCCCTCTGCCAAGAAGCAGGCTTTTTCCTGCCACATTTTGATGCACTATGTTTCTATAACTCAGCATAAGCACCACACCCTCAGAGAGACCTCCCAGACATCTCTATTCAAAGTAGTGCCCAAACTGTGTAGTTTAGCTCAGCCCCTTTTCCTTTCCCTCATCATGTTTACCACCCAAAACCAAAACAAACAAACAAACCCATTGCTGTCAAGTTGATTCTGACTCACAGCAACCCTATAGGACAGAGTAGAATCGCCCCATAGGGTTTCCAAGGGGTACCTGGTGGATTCTAACTACCAACCTTTTGGTTAGCAGCCATAGCTCTTAACCACTATGCCACCATGTTTTCCATGTTTACCACAGTTTATAATTATTTAATGCATTTGTTTTCTTGGAATTTTAACCGCTTCTCTCACTTACCCACTAGAATATATTCCCCATGAGAAGAGGCAAAAGGCGGTATTTGTTACAAAAAAAAAAAAGATTCTAGCCCATTGCATAGAACAGAGGAGGTACTCAATAAATACTTGTGGATAATTGAATGGAATTTGACTAGAAGGCATAGAGGCTGAAAAAGTGAGGATGACTCACATCATGCAGGGACTTTTGGGTCAGATTAGAGTTCTAGATTTATAATTTATTGATGGGTGTTTATTTATGAAAGGCAATCATATAAACTGGTAAAAAGGGTAAAGTATAAACTGATCTTTTCTCTCTCTCCTCCTTCTTGTCTACCAATCTATCTTCCTTTTTATGGCCAGTTTTCCCTCTAAAATAAAGACATAATAATGCACATTTACAGCTTAAAAACGTTTGATAGCTATATAACATCTGTGAGAAAATATCCAAAATCTTGGAAAGGCATCCAAGAGCTTCCATCACAGGTTTTCTGTTATCATGGCAACCACATGTCTTACCTTGTTGACCCATGCCTTGAGTTTTTCAAAAAAAGATCAGTACAAATCTCCAAGAAGAGCCTTCACCCATGATGCTTTTTCACTTGAAATGCCACCTTCCAACCCTATTCACTGCCTGCAAACCATTGTGCAATCTTCTAAGGCTAGGATACTTCTTTCCTAAAGCCTTTCTCAGTCCCCTGCATATTTAGCCCCTCCAAAGTACAATGCATTCTCTAATATTTACTTCACTTTTCTTGTAGTGTACTTAATTACTTGCATATCTGTTGGCTATAAATCTGTAAATCATTGTCTAGATTATAAACTACTTTTGTGCAGGTGCTATATCTTACTCATGTTTATACCATCCATAGTCATTAACACAGAGCCTTACATAGAGTAGATATGCAGGGAAATTTTTGGTTGATTGTAGTCTTGTCTGTATGCATTCATTCATTAAATTATCCAAAACTTGTTTATTGAGCACCTAAAATTGGCAGGCACTATGCTTGACATTAAGAATAGAAAGATGAATGTTACCCTACCCTCAAGAATTTCTTAGGCTAGTAGGTGACAAACATATGTATCAATCATGAAAATAGAGTATGGTAAGTGCGACAATACAGAAAGATGAGAAAGATATTAGACACAATGGAGGAACCACTACCTCCTAGGTATCACAGAGAAGGACTTAGCTCTTTCAAGACCCAGTTGTTTTCTGCTTTGAATTTTTTGTTGATACCATGTGTTTTCATTAATAGAAGCATGCTGAATCAAATGTATCTGAATTTTTGGTAGGTAGTAAGGACTGTTTTTCTTCTTGCCCCCTCCCATAAGCCTACCCTAGGGCCCAGTGGGACACATGTTGCCCCAATAATTCTTACCGCTCCCCCCCTGCAGAGTCCACTGGAACAAACATGTCCCAAAAAATTTTCTTCAAAATTTCTGATTTTCCAACCCAAAATTCAGACACCTCATAAAAGACCCTGTAAAAACAGTGATTTGTAGTACACACCCATTTCTTCAGATTCAAATAGCCATAGAAGCCCACCCCTGCAGCAGCATGCACTGTGAGAAAGCAGCTTCCTAATAAGCCTGAGGGGCAGAAAATGTAGGTGGGCAACCATATATCCCAATGGTTATTAAAGTGTTAGGGTTTTGTGAGGATCTTGAAAGGGTGAGTAGGAATCTGCTGAAAACATTAGGGATAAAGGAGCATTCCAGGCAGAAGAAATAGCACTTGCAAAGGCATGCAGGCAGAAAACAGCATAGCAGGTTTGGAAAATTCTAAGTGCTTTGATAGAACTAGACCACATGATAAAAGAAAAGGGATAAAACATGATCTGTAGAGACAGGTATGGTCAGGTAGCAGGTGGGCTTGTATACAAGCAGGGAGTTTTAACTTGTGTGAACAAGAAGAATCATAGAAGGGTTTTAGGCGTGGAAGTAAAATTATTATAATTCACACTTACTGAATGCAATAGCTGAATGTATAAAAAAAAAAATGTATAGACCAGGTTTTTCATATCTGGGTTCTAGTTATTCCTCAAACATCAGTAATTGTTCCTTGAAAAAATCAGTTTCATGGTTGAATAAGCTAGGAAATGTTAAAAACAGGTTTCCTTTACGTGTGGAAATACCTCTTCTTTTTAGGAGCGGGATACATTCATAACAGGCTGCAATGAAAAAGGAGTTCTCAGAAATCCCAACCTTACAGCAGAGGTTAGTAGTTCCATATTTTTTCCAACATAAAAGACAAAACAAAACAAAACAACAACCCAATTTCTTAATTGTAGGGCCTTTTAATAAACAAGCATACATATAACTTTCCAGAAAGAAGGCTTATTAAGGCAGTATTTCACCAACTTCATTTGACTATGAAACATTTTCAACTTGACTGTAAAACTGAATAGGTGGATGTGGTTGAGAAAAGAAGAAAGCCCGATCTGACAAAAATGTAAACTGGGCACAGACGATCAGTGGACATTTTGCCACCCAAAAAGCCCAGACAACTTACCCCTGTCCTTACATGGAGATGTTCTGTCATTGTTTGAAGCACACATACACCCTTAGGAGAAATCTGTGCACTATTTGAATTTATCCAAAGTAAAAAATTAGACAGCAAATTTTCTTCAAGGTTGGCTAATAAGTAAAACTAATTGAATCAGATAGAGGAAAGAAAAAAAAAGGACAAAGGAAAGAGGAAGGGAAGTCAAAGTATATAAAGCATTTAGAATACTGAAATACTGTTTACCATTTAGTTAACACTGGATTTGCACTATTTAAATAAATCAAGGGAAGAAGAACTGTTTAATAAAAATATTAAAAAAAAAAAACAGGAAGGAGGAAACACAACTTTTACGCTCTGCACTTTTTTGAAGCAAAGCAGCAGATGGCCTATTGCCTTCCTCTCCTAAAAAGACAGAAGAGTGGCATTGGAGACGGTTCCTTGCACCGTCCAGTGCTTGGTAGCATTGAAGCTGTTTTTGATGAATATCCACAGTGTCTGGAATGCAAAAATATTTCATTCATGGTTTTGTAGATTTTTACTAGTATGTAGGAAGATTAAAAGAGGGAAGGAAATGTTGGAATTTTAATGAGGTACCTCATCCCCCTCTATATGGAAGGAATTAACGTTGCATCACTAACCAGATTATATATTTCTATTGTAACTTGTCCTGACCTAAAAGCAACCATCTGAGTTATAATTCTTTCTGTCTCCTGTACACAAATTCGCTTGTTTTGGTTCATTAATCAAAACCACCTGGCAACATAAAACAAATTGGACAATTAAAGAAATGCTACAAACTCATATGCATTAAGATCGGAGCACATGTTACCTAAAGATGGTCCAGCCCCTCTGCCAGTGTGCTGGGGGAACCTGCCAGTGAGAATCAAACACCATGCTTCTAGCATCCATCATCACAACACCTAATCATGCAAGCAGCACTCAGCTTCTGCAGCGGGATCAAAGAAACTGTGCCAGATAGTTTCAGAAACTGGTCTATCACACAAAAATGATAATGTTAACATTATATGCATTTCTCTGTATACATACATATTTACCAATTTCAGAGCATATGTATGTCTCTAGTGCTTAAAGAGCAAGAAAAAAGCCACTCCTCTAGAATGGGCATTTAGATATTCATAACAAAGACATGAAGAAGATTCATATAATGTTATTTACAACTCCCGACACGTGATCAATTATTTGAAATATACTTAACAGAAAACATATTGCAAATAAAATGCCATGAAAGAAAACATGTTTTCGGAGTAACTACATTTGTTTTGCAAATCATGAATTCCCTTAAGATCTGGCCAAACGATGCCAAATTATGAACTAGACAGAATGGTAAGACTGACATTGTTTCCACAAATGCAATATTCTAGAAGAGAGCAAACAGGTTCCATGAAGCAGGTTTGTGTAAATCATGTCCAGCAGCAGGAAGGTAGGCAAAGCCTGGGATCAGAGGAATCAGGATGGCTGTACCTGTGACACAGATAAGGGGCTGGCTATCATCTCCCTAACATCAAATCTTATTTTACATAAAAACCGTGACATCAGGCTGTTTACTCTTAAGCTGCCACATCAACTGAGGTTATTATCTCAGACCTCCATGTCAGAATGCTTGTCATTTGAGAAATAGCAAAAAATACTTGCAGGTTTCTGTAATTGTCTCTTAGGTTCAAGCTATAGAGATGGAACCTTCCATTCTAAGTCAGAGCCCTACCTAGCCACATGTCTCACTATTGAAATAAGCGCAATAATCAAATTGTCTGGCCCTTCTTAATAATGTTGCAGAGGGTCAAGGCTACCTAGCGTCTCTTACTGTGCTAGAGACTCTGAGCTATTTTTATTAATGTTTCAAAACGTTTTTACTTCACTTACTTATTCATAAAATATGTGTCAGGACTAGGCTAGGCACCAGGACTACAATTGCCATTAAAAAACCATTGCCATCGAGTCAATTCCAGCTCATAAGGACCCCATAGAACAGGGTAGAACTGCCCCATAGGGTTACCCAGGCAAAAAATCTTTACAGGAGCAGACTGCCACATCTTTCTCCCACGGAGCAATTGGTAGGTTCGAACCTCCAACATTTCAGTTAGCAGCCGAGTGCTTTAACCACTGTGCCACCAGTGGGGAGGAAAAGAAACAGACTAAAATCACTGCGCTTATAGGCTTTGGGGAGGGAAGGGCTTGAGGTGGGGGTAGAAAGAGGGGAGCCCAGAAAATAGGCAAAATAAATAAACTACAAATATAATATGTGCGAATATGTGCGAAGTGATGAAAAATAAAGAAGTAGAAAGGTTAAGAAGTGTGGGGAGAGTTGTAACTTTAAATAGGACAGCCAGTGAAAAAAGCAAATGCAGGAGCCCTGAGGCTGGACCACATCGGTGTGTTCAATTACCAGCAAGAAGACTCAAGGGGCTGGAGCTGGCTGAGGGGACAGTAATAGGTGATGAGGTCAGAAAGGGGAGGGGGAAGAGGGGAGGGCAAACCTGGAAGCTTGTCCTCTGCCTGGCCACTTCATCACTCTGTACATTCCTTCTTCCCTCCTACAAAATTCACCTTGATTGATGCTCATGGACTTTAAAAGTCTGTGGTTCTGCTGGCCACTGTGTGGTCTTCGCTATTTATGTATTTTCTGGGTGTAGGAAAAAAAGTTATTGTGATCCTAAGTACATTTGGAAGCACTTTGAAGAGTGTAAAATGTAAATAAAATGTCACTTGTCACCCAGTCAAGAGTTGCAGTTTGCATCCTATCCTGAAATTGCCCTGATCAGGCATAGTAAATCATCCCTAGGTCACATAAAAGTCTACCCTGAAATAGCGATTTTAATCATCTGTGCTTTAATTTAAATCTTAATGTGATTATTAAAGTTAAATCCTTCACATTGTTATTGTACCTACATATCCATATAACCAGTTTCAATTCCCAAATATTTTCTCTTGAAATTGGAAAATGGCTGCTTGACGTGGAACATCACCAACAGGTGATTCAACCAGCTAGTTTGGTCGCTGGAGATAAGCAGTTGAAGTTGAGTCTTGCAACTACCACAGCTGTGGAAAATATCCTGTGTAAACAAGGTCACACAAGACCCACACTCTTCCGCCAATACACATGACCACAGTCAATCAGTCCAAGAGCCATTTCACTCTGGCCCTTTTCCAACCCAATGATGAATCTGTTTATCAAAATCACTCTCAGGTAAGTGTGGTAAGATGTTGACCTGAGTGTTCTTTAAACTATAAGAAATGGAACACTTTGTAACATATTTTCTAATTGGAAGTCATTTATCCTCTTAGCCAACCAAGAAGGTTTATAAACCAAATGCATGCTAAGAAATATTTTGAAAAGAACCAGTTAGGGCTTAGATAGAAAGCTTCAATGTAGTAGATTGTGGGATACTCCCAATTCTACCCAAAAAAGTTTTCAGAATTTAAAGTTTATAGTCATAGTTACTCAGTTAAAAAAAAAGAAAGAAGAGCAAAGCTAAAGTACTGGAAGAGGATGCAGTAAAACTCTAGGATTTCATCCAACTATTGCTTGGAAATGAAAATTCCCTAATGGGAATAGGTCTTTGAAATGGGACATCTGGGTTTTACTAAGTGGGTAATTAAAAGTTTGAAATCTTGCCTGGAAAATGGGAAAAAAGCTCAAATTACCAAGATAGGTGAGACATTCCCCACTGTCTTTATCGTAGGAATGGCAGGTGGCCAGGCCCCAACAAAGCAAGGCATATGTGTGAGGCATTAAACCACCCAAGGACAAAGGGGACTTTGGAATCTGACTTCCAGGGAACATAGGTCAGAAATCATATTATTCCTCCCACAGCTAATGAAACATCCTGTGTTCCAAGTCCAGCATGGAGCGACTAATGCTCAGCCAGGTAGATCATCATCCTAAGACAACCTCTGCTCTTTCACAACTCACGATCATGACTTGGGTGTTCCAGGGAAATGGCCAGGCATCAGTCCAGAATGAAAAGTCACCATTTACTTGTTCACCTGGGTCACCTCCAAAGCCTAGGATGAACATCCAAAACTAGTTAAACAGTTGCCATTGAGTTAACTCTGACTCTGGGTGACCCCATGTGTGTGAGGGTAGAACTATGCTCCATAGGGTTTTCAGTGGCTGATTTTTTGGAAGTAGATAGCCAGGCTTTTCTTCCAGGGTACCTCTGGGTAGACTCGAACAACCAACTTTTTTAGTAGCACTGTTTGTACCGCACAGGGACTCCAGATGAACCCTAGAGACTTCAAAATCATGTAGAGGCAGCCTGGCTGTTTCTTTCTGAGAAAAATATTATAGGTCAAAATGTTGAACCTAGATGAGAATAGTTTAAATAATAGAGACTTTGGGTGGCCTTCCCAAATCAGCTTATATAGGACTTCTCCCCATATTATATACAGTTTATTTAATTTTTCTGCAGCATCATTTCTGTTTAAAGAACACTGCACTATGCATTAGTGGGATTGAAGGATTAGCAAGAAAAGATATAAGAGAATGCTCAAGAAAAATTGTTCCCCTTCCACCAAGTTTCAGGATATGCCTCATAATAATGACGTCCTACTCAGCAGGTTATGCCAGCCATTGGAACAGTTCATGACATCATCTGACAGTTAACAGTAATATCTTTGGGGCCTTTGCTTCTTCCAGGAAGCTCTGGAGACTTGTGGTTCAAAGCCTGAAATATTTCACTCATTACAAATTTTATAAAATAGTAGGGAAAGTATAATATTATGATAGAAATGTGAACATTGGGCCATGTTAACAAAATGTTTAGTTAGTTAGTAAGTGTAAATTAGTTTAATTTGGCACTCAAAGTAAGAATTTCCTGAGGCTAGGCACTAATACATAACATTAGTGCTTCACAATTAGAATTCAGAAATGTTTAGCCTTTGTCCTAATGTTGGAAATCTTCTCTTAGAAAAAAAAAATATTTTAGAGAATCAAGTCTATTTCAGTTGCATAGTAAATTCAGGAAAGGTTTTATTCTGTTCACTATACATAATATACATAAAATATACATAAAAGACAATGCACACAGCCTGAAAGAGTAGATTAGGAAACAGGGCCAGAGGGATTTCCAAATTTGATCTTGTCCATTCTATAGTTAGTGACACTGAGTGACATGCTGAAGCTATTTGGGCTTCACTTTTTCCTTGTACAGGAAAAATCAGATGACTACTTTGTTTTACTAGGGTTAAAACAAAAAAAAATCTTGATTAAAAAATGCTCAATATTTTATACATAAAGCAGTTAAATGAACAAACCATATTACTAAGCTAAGGCCACGATACCCTCTTCAACCATCTGCCTGCCTGCTTCTGATGCCTAAATCCCCTGTTTTAGATGTCTAGATCCTGGAGATAGTTAGGCAAGACTGAACATCTCTTTCCTTGCTTTCAGGCCTATCAGAACACCCTAAACTTACCACTAGCTAAGGCAGGTCAGTTGATCTGGTGATTCATTGTACCATCTCTGGCCCAAGGACCCCAGGGTTATTTACATGGAGAACAGAACAATAGAAAGGTGACCTGTACATCTGTTTTCCAAATGCCTAGATCGGCTATGGATAAATGAAGAGAACCACGCATTCTGAGTATACTCGTCCACCACACTGTCGTGGAAGAGGACTCTGCCATAAACTATGCTTTCATCAGAAATGCCAGGGGCATAGAGTCCTGGAGCCCAGGTCCATTACCCCTACACCACCATCACTATGACCAAAAATCCAAAACCAAACACGCTGCCGTCGAGTAGATTCTGACTCATAGTGACCCTATAGGACAGAGTAGAATTGCTCCATAGGGTTTCCAGGGAGCAGTTGGTGGATTCGAACTACTGACCTTTTTGGTTAGCAGCTGAATGCTTAATCACTACCCACCCTTAACCCCATCACACGGTGTCCTTTCTGTCTGTCTTTAAGAACCTAGAGGATCACATGGCTTTAGATCAAGAGCAGAGAGGTTGGTGACACTTGATTTAGGGTGTTGGCTGGACCAAGATAATATTCCTGTTGTGTTCTGCTTTAACTCACCTGCCTCTATGCCACACTTTCCTTAAAGATAGCCTTAACTTGCACAGGGAGCAGAAAATGAGGATTTATACTTTCTAAAAGCCCTAATTTAAGAATCTTGGTCTCACATCCTAGCAACCACCAAACTGGGTATGTAGGTTAGGATACAGCCTTATTGTGCTGCTAGAATAAAGCACTGTGGACCATCAACGAAGTACTTTTTTTGGCTTATTCTGACTTTTTGTTTCAATAAATCAATATGTGTTTTTTCCATCCATCGACTCTTGCATAATCTCTCAGATTCTGGATTTCTTCAAAATCTCTATTGTTAAGATTATTAATTTTATAATAGAATAAAAACAGTGCTAGTTTTTTTTTTCTGTCTATTGAAGGTTGCAAAGATTAGATAATAGTGTTTATTTTTAAGAAAATCAACCAAAACACCACAACTTCTTAACAGATGCTAAAAATTAACCTAACTAGGTTCTGAACATGGCATCTTTAAATATGTCAACCAATAAGGTAATATGATACATGGGAAAATTGTGAAAAAAATCAGTAGTCATAAAAAGTAATTTCTTTCATAAAATTCAGCGCAGATATCTGGGTATTCTTTTGGTGTTTAAACCCCCCCCCCAAAAAAAACCTGCTGCCATCGAGTCAGTTCCAAGTCACAGTGACCCTACAGGACAGAGTAGAACTGCCCCACAGGGTTTCCAAGAAAAGGCTGCTGGATTCAAACTGCCGACCTTTTGTTCAGCAACCGAATTAAATCATAATATAGAATGCAAGGAAAGCACAAATACTCGTAAGTGGGTGTTTTTCCCCCAAACATGGCTGATATAACAACAAAATAAAATAATCGCGAAATGTCAAAGCATGAAATATATTCCTGTCTAAATGAGGGTAGCGTCTAGGTGGCCCCTGTAATCCTACTAAGCAATTCCTGGCGAGCCATGATTGTATTCAGCTTTCCCACAATTCTCGTATCAAACGCAAAGATATACACGCCAAAAACTAGATGTGGTTCTTTGTGAGTTTCCCACATAATTTGAAGCCCTCGAGGAAATTCTAAAGAAAGGCTAAAAAAAAAAAAAGCTAGAACCCGATTATTCCTAATTCACGAATGGGCGACTTTTACTTTTCACTGCTTTTATTCATGAGAAACTCCAGAAATAGCCGTGGCACTGCCTGGCTCGAGCTGCTGGCCGCCCGCCTAATGGAGAGAGCTGCCGCCATGTCTGTAAAAGACCCCCAAGAAATTGTCTCCAGGAGAGTTTGCCTAAATTCACAAATCCTCTCTTGTGCTTCTGTAAATATCAGGAAGAGGTAAACATGAAGAAGGAAAGTAAGTCACCTGCACAGTAAAAGCATGTTAATGAGAAAAAAACAGACTGGGATTAAGAAAAGTTTTAGCCTAAGTATCAAGGGGGAAAGAAAGAACTTAATAATAACAAACCCACTGGATTACAGTATGGAATGTTTTTAAGAGTATGGAAATAATGACCTCAAAACCATTTAAAACTGGATTTTTAGGAAAAAATACAGAAGAATTTCAAATAAACCAAGGCAACAACAGCTCCTAGAGAAAAAAGTTGGTATTATATTTATATTTTCATAATTTAGCATCTTCTAGAATATTATTTTAAACTAAAAATAGCTAATATTTATATAGTCGCAATGAGTCGACGGCAGGGTTTTTTAATTTATTTACCAGTCATTGTTCTCGGCACTTTAGATACATTGGTTCATTTTATCCTCAAAACAACCCTATGAACTCATGACTATTATTCTCTCTCTTTTATAGCTGAGGAGTCGTCTCTGGATTGCACAAACAGTTAAATGCCGGACTACTAATGGAAAGGTTCGACTACTAATTGAAAGGTTGGCAGTTTGAACCCACCCAGAGGCACCTCGGGAGACAGGTCTGGTGATCTGCTTCTGACAGTTCACAGCCTTGAAACCCTGTGGAGCAGTTCTACTCTGCACAAGTGGGGACGCCACGAGTTGGGATGGACTCAATAGCAACTAACAACTACAACAACAGATAATGAGACTGAGGCAATATAGCTAAGTACCTTATCCAAAATAACTTAGCTATTGAGCATGGAAGAAGGATTCAAATCAGGGTGTATGGCTCAGGCATTGGTATCCTTCATTGTCACACAACACCTCTTGTGTAGAGATTGGCATAACAAATATCTTGGTTTAAAACAGCAAGTTTACATAGCTAATTTATCCATCAGCAATTGTTATCCTACACGAGATCAGACTGAGGCAAAATTGTGAAATTTGTTGTTTTGTTCATACTCTTCATGACCGTCTTCTGAGCCTTGTCCCTCATGAGAGCCCTCCTCCCATAGCCCTTGACAACCAGGGGTCTTGTACTTTTTTCTACCTTTCCCCCTAACCAACCCTTCAGTCAGTTGTAAAAATGATTTAATAAACATATTTCAATAAAGAGCCAGTGGCCAGAACCTCCTAGGATATAGTTGGTACACAATAAATATTTGTTGAATAAGTATTGAATACTAAGCCATTGCCTCGCCCAAAAGTATCTCACTGGCTTTCTAAAAAACAAAACCAAAAACCCGCTGCCTTCAAGTCAATTCCAACTCATAGTGTCCCTATAGGACAGAGTAGAACTTGCCCATAGGGTTTCCAAAGAGCACCTCGCAGAGTCAAACCGCCGACCTTTGGTTAACAGCCGTCGTGCTTAACCGCTAAAACACCAGGGTTTCCTACTGGCTTTCTAAGCACCAGACATTCTAGGACCAGCAGCAAATAGGCTTAAAGCCTTCACAATGCTCCTTAAATCACTGCATAACAGAAATAAGAACTAACTTCAGAGTCAAGTTACGCAGTTTACAAAGCGAATCATCTCATTCAACTATATTCAAATCAGTTGTAATTATTAAAAAAGAGACAGGAAAGGGGCGTACATGGTTTTGTGGGTGATTACAACAAATGTTTAACGTGCTCTTTGAATTGGGGAGAGTAGAGGCAGCTTCCGGTACATGGGTGGGAAGTGAAGAGTGAGGAAAGACGATTCTACACCGGACTTTCAGCACCACGGCATTGCACAGAAACCCACAACCAGCTCAGCAGGGAACATCTGGCAGTTGCTTCCAAGCGAAGGAGAATCTTTCTTCCAATGAGAAAATAGTGATGAAGGATCATCTTGGACTGGGAATCAAATTGAATTTTTACAGTGCCAGCACTGGGCTTATTTTTAAAATATTCCCTCAACATTTGTACTCGGGTGTGGGGGCAGAAAGAGAGAAGCAGAAATGCAGTTCCTCAGAATTAAAAGCATATTGGAAAAATAGTTTCATTAAACATGTGCCTAATTTAAAATACTGAAGATTTATTAGGCGGAACCATATGAAGCTGCCGTCTTTGCAGGCTAAAAGTGGTCAAGTAGAGGCAATTTCATATGGTTCAACCTAAAAGAATGTAAGTGGCACCAATTAAACTCTGGTTGTAAATCACAACAATAACTAATATTTGTCAAGTTGCATTTGGTTTATAAAATGCAAGTATATGTCATTTGATACCTCATTAATAATATTCTCCTTTTTATAGAAGAGAAAATGGAGGCTCAGAGAGACCAAGTGACGTTCTCATGGTCAAGCAGCAGCAGTAAATGGCAAGTTTTCTGACTAATGAGATCTCCTTTCATTAGCCATACGTGCCTTCCCTAGAAAAGCTTTTCATTCAGCAAATGTTTTTGAACACTTACCATGTGCCATTCATGGTGCTAAAGATATTTTTTAATGTGGAAGAATCACACACTATTTCTTGTCTAACTGCTGGCCTTCAAGCAATTAACTTGGAAACCTTTAAGTATGTTTCCAATATGAGTTGAATTAGATCAAAATTGGGGGGTGCAGGTAGGAGAGGGTATATGAAAAATGACAAAGAGGAATTGCACACCTCATACTGAAATATATCTGTTTTTTTCAAGGAAATCAGTCTGTGAAGGAAAGAACTTTAGATATGGTAGCCAGCCAAGAAAGGGCAGGGAAAGCTTTAAACAAACACATCAAATCCTGCCACAGCCTGTAGTTGCTGCTGTTTGCCTTAGAGTGGTACACTACCTATACATAAGGCCTTCCCTGGGAAGGTAAAGCCAGGGTAGAAGCCATGGTTACAGCAGGGGGCGCTGGGCCTCAGACCAGCATTAGTGGCACTTGAACACTGTTTAGAAATGCAAATAAATCATCAGCCTCCCCTCCTCCCACCCCACCTACAGCATCGGAAACTCTTGGATGGAGCCCAGCAAGCAAGTTTTAAGGAGCCCTCCTGGTGATTCGGTGCATACAGATATTTGAGGGGAATCCCTGGAAGGTGCAAACAGTTACCTTACTGGGCTGCTAACTGAAAGTTTGGAGGTTTGAGTCCACCCAGAGGCACCTGTGAAGAAAGGCCTGGAGATCTACTTCTGAAAAATCAGCCTTTGAAAAACGTCTGGAACACAGTTCTGCTCTAACACACATGGGGTTGCTATGAGTCAGAGGACACTCAATGGCAACTGGTTACTAGTAAACTTTTGAAAAATGCTGTTTGGGGGAAAATGAGAGGTCATGCCATGGATTAAGAAGGTTAAAAGGACCCCTGGTGGTGAAACGAGTAAGTACTGGACTTCTAACCAAAAGGTTGGTAGTTTGAATCCACCCAGATACTCTGGGGGAGAAAGACCTGGTGATCTGCTCCAATAAAGATTATTGCCAAAAAAAAAAAAAAACCCTATGGGGCAGTTCTACTCTGTCACATGGGGCCACTATGAGTCGAAATTGACTTGATAGGATACAACAACAACAAGAAGGTTAAGGGCATGCAGGATGCCAAAAGGTAGCCAAAAAATCCAGGTGGCCCAGTTGGAAACACAAACCCTGTTAAATTTTCATATGGAAAAGTGACTTTTTCTGTCAGCTAAAAAAAAAAAAAATAGCTAACATTGGGTGAAATGAAAAGTAGGAATATGAATAATAGTAACAACTAACACCTACTGAGGGTTTACTCCTCGCCAGGTTATTGGCTAAGTACTTTACATAGATTATTTCATTCATTCCATAAACAACCCTGATAAGCAGCTATTTAACAGATAAAGAAACTGAAAGAGGTTAAAAGTTGATGGGTTAAATAACTTCGCATTTTCACGCAGCTAACAAGTAAAAAAAAAAAATTTTTTTTTTTTAACAAGTCGTGGAATTCAATTCAAAGTGAGGCAGTCTGATTCCACGAAGCCATCTACTGCATTTCACAGGACATCCTAACGCGTAATATCTTTCATTCCCACTATGAAAATATGTCCATTCTTCATACATTTTTCAATCAAAATACTGTAGCTCCCACAACAAGGTGAGCGGGAAGAAGCAGGTATGCTCTCTTTGCTGAGTTCCTCCCCAAACCAAATACGATGGATTTAGGGAAAAGCATCAATCAGAGAATAAAGCATTTATCGCCACCTAGTGGCTAAATGTCCCCTTTATTTCAAAGGGCCTTTTAGTTGTGCAAAGAGCACAGTAATGAAAACAACCTACTCCTGACAAATCACTACAAAGCTAGCAAACCCAGCTACAGAGCAGAGACACGGTTAGAAGTGAGCTTAGCTGTATTGCTCTTAGTCAAAGACCCTGTCCTGTGAGTTTTAAGTGCAACAGCCCATTTTGAAGGAGCATAAGAAAGGACACTCCTAGCTAGAAACCCTGCTAAACCTGAAGCAGCTCCTGCCTCAGGCACATCCCCCAAATCCCAAATCTCTCTGTGCTCTGCTTCCCCCATCTGTAAATGCAATGAATGGCATCTGACTTCTCTTGGCTGCTGGTAGGAATAACAAAGAGGGATAATACTTGTAAACAGGAAACGCTAATTATGTTTTATACAAGAAACCAAGTATATACTTGGTTAAATGAGAAACACCTTTCATTCTCTGCACAGCCTTCTGAGAAAAGTATAGGAGGGCAGGCGAAGAAATGGAACACGGGAAAATGAAACAATTTGCTTTAGTTCACTTAGTCACAGGAAGATCAAAATGACAGATATTATCAGGCTTAACCCGATTCTTGATCCAGAGCATTAAGAAATGGAGCTGTTCCCCCTGGCATATGCTCCAGTGGTTGTTCAGGGAAAAATTCAATTTTCTGTGGTTCCATGATCTTCCCCCAAACAGTTAAAACTCTGAAAACCCTGGCAGCATAGTGGTCAAGTGCTACAGCTGCTAACCGAAAGGTCAGCAGTTCAAATCCACCAGGTGCTCCTTGGAAACTCTATGGGGCAGTTCTACTCTGTCCCATAGGGTCGCTTTGAGTTGGAATCCACTAGATGGCAACAGGTTTGTTTCTTTTGTGTGTGTGTGTGTGTGTAGTTTCATGATCTTCTCCCAAACAGCTAAAACTCTAATCTGCTTTTCCAAGCCACTCACAGTGGCAGCATTTCTAAAAAGAAGGGAATAGAGGTTACAAAGCAATGGGGCTCCATATCTACCCAAGCTCCAGAGACACTGCAGTAAACAAAACAAAGCCTGTTTACTGAAATCCAGAGCTGTGTGCTATTTAGATGATCAATCTCTAAAAGAAGGGTGCGGTCCATTCTAAGTCCGTCAAGTATTTGACCAAAGACCTTTTCTTTCCTTCTCTGGTGGAGTCCCCAGTAGAAGTGGGATTCAGAGGGGCAGGTTTTGGGAAACTCTGGCCTACAGTGGGCGATGTATTTATCACAAACACTGCTTTCTTCATGCACAGCTTAAAATGATGTTCCCCAAGCAGGCCTTCTGGTCAAAATGGTAATTTTTGTAATCAGGATTTAAGATATTCAAGTCTTCAAAATTAAAGTATATCTGAGGAAAGCAAAATAGCCATCGTAAACTTCTAATTATAGGTAGCTCCTTCTCATTGGCTATCTCCACCAGCTCAGGACAAAGATCTCTTTCAGGCCTTTGCAGACAAGAGGGAATATTCTCTCACTCACCTCTTCGTCACCACATATGTTTGAGTCTCGGTGTTCTGTCCTCTTCCCCAGCCATTGTTCCGGTGGCCCCTCCTTTCCCTAAGGTCGGGTTCTAAGGTTCGTTCTGCCATTCAGCAATTAAGGATGCACTCCTCATAGACTGAGAATTCAAGGAAATGCAAGACACAGTCTTTCCCCCAAGGAGTTTAGATTCTTATCATCTTTGCCGCCGCTCTTACCTGCTCAGCTGCTCACCTTTATTCTCTGACCCTAAGAACTAGGATGATTAGTGGGTTTCTCCTGCCCACTGCAGCAGCACCCACAGAGCCCTCCCTTGGCTCTGCCCAGATTTTCCCATACTTTTCTGCCCCAGCTTTTCACAGAGCAGATTTAGGGCCGCTACCTGGAGCTGCACTAGGTAATTTCTCTTGCTTGTGTTTCCCATTGCATGTCTAGCACAGACTGCTCTAGAAATGGTAAAGACAGCTTCCACTTTTCAGTCTTTTGCATGAAAAAAAAAAAAGCATAAAACCCAAAAGGAAGATGAGAGTGCAAGAGAGCAAGAACAAGAGGGAACGAGAGAGAGGGACCCAGTCACGTGCATGCTATCAGTTTCCTCTTCAGCCTTTGGAAGCCAGGAAACAAAGGTGCCATCCCCCAGCACTCCTTTTCCCACAGGCACGGTCCTGCGCCACAGGGTGAGAGAGAAGGGTTGTTCCAGGCTGACTGCAGCTCTGGGCAGTGCCCTCCCAGCCTTCCCACAGCCCAGCTCAGGCGCCATAGGCCCACCTGGAGGCTTGCTCCAGAGACCCCCTTTCAGTAAGAGTTTACGCTTATCCTTGCAGCTCTCTCTCTCCCCTCTCAGACAGAATTTTCTTATTGCTCTAATTTGAGAAAAAATGTGCCTTTTTCAAAATCACACCCAGGAGAGAAGGAAGTAAATTCTATTCTTCCTTTCCTCCCTTATGAGCCGCCTGGTCCCATTTTCCCTGGGCTCCTAGGCTCGGCCTGCCCCAGAACAGGACTACCACTTATAACTACCACTTATAACCTCACTTCCAGGAGAAAAGAGGAGGCCCGGTAGGTCAACGAACCCACCTGCTGGCTCTACAGGAGAAAGACCTAGCAACCTGTTCTCGTATATATTACAGCCTAGAAAACCTTACATACACAGCAGTTTTACTCTGTCACGTGGAGTCACTAGAAGTTGAAATCAGCTCGAAGGCACCTAAAAACAATAGGAGAAATGGCAATGTCTAGAGCACAGACCAGAGGCCTGGTGTCTCAGTGGTTAAGAGCTTGTGCTAACCAGAAGGTCAGCAGTTCTAATCTACCAGTTGCTCCCTGGAAACCCGATGGGCAGTGCTACTCCTACAGGGTTGCCAGACACCTGCTGAAAGAGAGCCTCTTCGATGATTTCAGGGATAAGTCCAAGGGCTACCCTGCCTTCTGATGTATAAACTTTAGAAATGAAAGTTTATGAGTTGAGGACCTCTTTTACTTAGGTGTTGACTGAATAATTTGCTAAGCCCATTGAAAATATGAGATCAAAGGCTGCCTGAAAGTAAACCTTGTTATATAACACTTCAAGTGATAGATAAAGGAGAAGGGCAAACTATAGTTCCCAGGCCACAGGGGGCACAGAACCCCATTGCCAGAGGGCACAGAGGCTGATCTCTGACATGATCTGACATTGTGAATAATCACCAGCTGCCCCTTATAGGATTTGGCCCATCTCACACGGTTTTACGGGCCTGTTAGGCTAGTACGGAGTGCCAGGTTAGCACCTTGCTCTGCACGGATGCTGACTCCTGTCTAAATTCCAAAGGAAAATTCCAAGGGAAATGTCTGTTTGTTTCTTCTCCTAACAGAGTATATATTTCATGGGTGACGATAAAACACTCTCCAATGAATGACAATGTCTGCCTCCCCTCCAATCCCACCAGCTGAATGACATGCACATAGAAGACAGTTATTACTTGTGAAATAAAGGAAAGAAGGAACATCAGAGTGTAAAAACATACTTGAAAGAACTCCACCACCCCACCCCACCAGCCCAGGTCTCAAGTTCTACGTACAGGTGATACAGCATAGGATCAAGACCAAAAGCTCTGGAGTCTGTCTACCTGGGTACTGGTCTCACCTCTGCCCCTTACCAGCTCTGTGACTTTGGGAAATTTACATAACCTCTCTCTTCCTCAGATTCCTTCTCCGTAAAATTAAAATTCTTGTACTTACGTAATGTCTAAGTTGCTTTATTATTATTAAGCTTTTCAACCAGGCAGGCTACTTGAGGATATAGTCTGCTTGGACTAAACAATGTATCTCTTACTGTGCCTAGCAGAGGTCTATCTCCATGGTGAATTCTTGTGAGGATTTCATTTCTTCAGACTGAGTGTAGGTGAGCACTATGCTTTCAATGACCACTCAGTACTTAGTAGAAAGCAGAAGTCCACTGATCGAGGTTGTTGAAACTGCTTTGGCATATAACTATTATTTTCATTGACAAAGCAGTGCCCATGAAATGACTTTGAAAGAGCAGAGGTCATGGGTTTTACTACAAAAATTGTTATCATGGAGTTGTGGTCACATCTTTCTTTGCCTTCCCTGACCTTTCCTTTTACCTCAAACTCAGGAACTTGGTTCACACGGGTCATCCTAAAAAGTCTCATTGGGATAGTTTCCAAAACTCACGTGGTGTGATATATATATATACATAATTTCACTTTATTTTTCTCTAACAACTTTCTTTACCAGAAAGCCCCACTGATCCTTTAAGAGGCTAACTTCTTGTTTAATCAGAAGGCTTCAAATTCTGGCATTGCAATTACCCAAACTTTGGATTACTTCCTGAATTCTAACACTGCGAGTGTCTTGATAACCCATCACATATACCCAAAATGCACAGTGTGAGGAGAAAGAAGACACAGAAGGAGAGAAGCTCAGCATTATTATATTTCCTAATTAGTTGTTTCCTGGGCAATCTGATGGAGGAGGGCTGCTCCCTAATGCTGAATGTCACCCTCACCGCCTATTACTGGACGTTTTTCCTATGCATTTAAAACAGATGGATATGCGCAGGTATATAGAGTGAAATGCAAAGCGTCACATAATTAGATAACTAGAAAAGTGGGAACACAGGATCAGGATTGGCTCTGGGTGCTCGGCTGAGCTGTTTCAAACAGGCCACCATAGGATCCATTGAAGTGCGACAACCATCTCACCTTCAGCGTGGCTGGAAGGAATAAATTGGCCATGCACTGATTGAGGATGACCCAGGATCTCAGACTTCGTCAGTAAATAAATCCTGCTAGCCTGCATCCCTCCGTATTTGATACGAGTCTTTCCAGCTGCCCCTGATAGCTCAAGCGTAACTGTGGGAACAGACTGAGCAAAGATTCACTAATCAAAATTTGCTTAAGTCCAAGTCCAGCATCTGACTCGTTCTTCCCCTCCAGTGACTGATTCTACCTAATATTACTGCAAAATAATATTTGCTTTTGTTTCTTTTTATCTCTCATTGCTTTTAAATGTTTTTGCTTACATTTCTTATACAAGTTCACGAGATAACTGATTACCCCAGATCTATGAAGGGACTCCGTTTACTATTATTATAGCCATGTCATTCTTCCAAAGCTTCACTCTGGAATGTTATGACAAAATAGCAAGGACATAATTTTAACACACATAAAAATTATTACCATGCAGCTGTGCAAGTAATTCTTTCCTGTGCTGAGGTCCACAATCAATTCTGTTTCTGCAAACTACACAAAGAGAGCAATAATTTAACACCCTTTGATTTTTTTTTTTTTTTCCTTTTCCTGAAGCCTATTCAGGAGGTGGTTAAAGGCCTCAAAAACGTAAGCTTTGTGCCAAATATCTACAACAGCCCTTCTGCAAAAACTTGGATGAAATCATTAAGAAGCTGCTTAAGCAACCATTTGCCACAAACCAGATTGAGGGATTTGAAATGTGTACAAATATTTTTAAATAACACCCCAAAGGGGAAATTCATTCTAATAAGTGAGGGCTGCTGCAGCGTGGGCTGCCGGCTCTGCATCCTGGGAGTACATGTGAGTAAATATAAACAGGTTCCAGCATTTTTCATCTTCCCTAAGATATCTGAAAGAAATACTCTGATTTTAACTGTGACAAATCTGGGGCAGAGCCTTTTCTAATAAGACTCCGTAATCTTCACAGCACAATACTCTGTATGTGAGAGCAATCCCGTGACTCATAATTCCCCAGCAGTCAGTGTGCCAGGGTGAACTTCTGAGTCTCAGATAACATTACAGCTGTGGTTTATGCCCTGATTGATAACATAGTCAATGGAGGCAACCTGTCCCAGAGAAAGAATCCAAAAAGCTTTGCATAGTGTTTACGATACAGATAACCTCCTGGCTGACATCTGTGGAGGGAAACCTTTGATGGATGAAAGAGGCTATAAGATCCTGTGCACCCAGATAGCTCTGGTGAATTTCTCGTATATCACTCTTTAGACAATTATAGCACTTTAGTCATTCTATTTAGTCACAAATGCTTAACTGATTTTTATAGCAATATGCTTTGCAGAGAGTATTTGATAAATATAATGAAATCATTTTATGCTAGATCCTGGGGGACAGGCTGGGGAAATGCTGTTAAAAGACAGTATTTCTTTGTTATACATCGTATTAGGCTCTGTACTGTTACTGGAGCCTGAGTTTAATTGGACTGTTTAAGAGCTTCCCAGACCAATAATTTCTCTAATCCCTTGCTCCTCAAAGTGTGGCCCATGGACTAGTAGCATCAGCACCACCAGGGACCTCGTTAGAAATGCAGTATCTCAGGTTTCACCCGAGACCTACTAAAGCAGAATCTGAATTTTAACAAGATCCCCAAGTGTTTCTATCACATTAAAGCCTGAGAAAAATCAGTTGCTGCTGAATCAGCCTCAACACCTGGCAACCCCTTGTGTATCTGAGTAGAACTATGCTCCACAGGGTTCTCAAGGGCTGATTTTTCAGAAGTAGATCACCAGGCCTTTCTTCCAAGGCAACTCTGGGTGGATTCAAACTTCAGCCTTTCAGTTAGCAGCCTGGATGGTTATGGTTGTGTGTCAACCTGGTAAGGCCATGATTCTCAGTGGCTTGGCAGTTATAATGTAGTTTGGCACTCATATAGTGATGTAATTACCTCCATAATGAGATCTGATATAATGTAATCACTTCCATAATGAGGTCTGCTATGAGCAGCCAATCAGTTGAAAAGGAGTTTCCTTGGGGGTGTGGCCTGCATCCAATATAGGTGGACTTTCTGCCAAAGCTTGCTGGCTTTTGCTCACTCTGGATCCTGCAGTTGACTCCTGTTCATCTGACCTCCACTTCTTAGACTTCAACTAGCAGCTTACCTTTCAATCTTGGGATTCATCAGCCTTCACAGCCTATGTGGCAGCAGCCTGCCACCTTACCTGCCCATCTTGGGATTTGTCGGCCTCTTCAGCCTGTGAGCCAGTGGGCTGCTGTCTTACCTGCCTGGTTTCTCAGCCCTGGCAGGAGTCAGGGGTCAGGAGTCAGGAGTCAGGAGTCAGGAGTCAGGAGTCAGGAGAAGCTTCCACCCTGGCCCGTGGGCTTGGGACTTTCCAGCCTCTACAACCTCATGAGCCATTTCCTTGATATAAATCTCTCTATATATTTTTACGCTTCACTGGTTTTGCTTCTCTAAAGAACCCTGTCTAAGCCACAGTCTAATGCGTTAACCATTTGTACCAATCAGGGACTCCTAAATTGAGGAGCACTGCTCTATTTCACCTTAGAGCACTTTGCAGCCACGGGCGGAAGCAGTAAAGCAATACAACTAGATGGAATGGGGCCACCAAGTAGCCAGATTCTTCTACATCTCTTTCCTCTAGCATCCATTCTGTGGTAATTTAACATTGACCAGCAGCCTCAGACTGAACTTTAAACAACTTGGCTGAGTCCTGGATTATTTGAAAACTAGTAAATACACAGAGGGTTCATGCCTTGGGGGAAAGGCAAAAAGGAAAAGAAGACACTTAAAAAAGAATGTCCGCAGTGCATGCTGAAAATTCTTGCATTGACACAGAGCAGCTTCATTAGTGTGGTGTGTGCAGAACAGAACTCTGTATACCTGAAGCCTATCAGCTTGCCAGGGTAACTTTTCCTGCACTTATACCTTTAATCTATCATGATTGACTCCATTCCTAATAGGCTTCCCTAGTCTCTTAGAGAATAGTCCAACTAAAAGAATGAATTGCTCCACACAAAGGCTAATAAGAAATATTGGAAGCAAAGAGAAAGAAAGAAAGAAAATACTCCTTGGACTTTGACTCTCTGATGCACTTGTGAAGTTTGTGGTTATAGAGAACGCGAGATTAGTTACCATGTGTATCCTGTTTAGAGATTAATCATGACTTTGAGACCCTCTTAACCGATTGAACTGAACATTAACTTTCTGAGCTACAAAAGGAACTTCCCTCGACACCTTTAAAAGATCAATAACCAGTGTAAATAGCATGCTGCCTACCAGCAACCCCTAAAATCCAAGGTAGAGGGCCCTCTGCAGAATGCTGGAGACCAAATCAACAGGCACCAGGCAGCGGGGCTTTTCAGGAAGATGCCCCAAGAGAAAGAAACTTTTGCTAAAGAGGGAGTCTTTAGCCTCCAAGTGGCAGGTTTCTGGAAGCAGCAACTACTGGATTGTTCTGTCGCTGGCTAAAGGGACTGTTCAATTGGACTGTTTCCTTGTAACAGCAAGAGAACCCAGAACTTATTAGTTTTTGTGTTTTTCAGGAAATGAAAAATAATAGAACTGGATTACTTTATTTTTGAAGTCTCGGGTCAATCAAGAACAGCTCTGCGGTCCTATCACTCTTTTGCGTTCTATCAGGACAGCTGCCGGCCAAGCTGGATACAGCACAGTGCTTCCGTGAACAGATAGAAATGTCTGACATGAACGACAGGGCTTCAGTCTTTTCAAAGCTATTGTATTCGCATACAAAGATCCTTTAGCCAAACTAGGTCACAGGACCACAGGCGAACACCCCAAAAGAAATGTTGTAGCTTTTGTTTTTCCTCTAACATTGTCGTACTTGAAGAAATTGAATTAACACCTGTGGTACATCTATATGATGTTTACACTTTACAAGTGCTGTCGTATACACTATTGCGATTAATACTCAAAATATCTCTGGAAGAAGTGTATTACCATCCCCATGTTGTGGATGAAGAAATAGCAATTGAAAGAGACACTATGTGTGCTCAATAGAGGGAAGACAATGCTCTACTTGACTGAGAAAAAGACATGTCAACAGCCTCTCCCTAATCCCACAGAAAGAAATTCAAAACTTTGCAGAAAAATATGCAAAGAAGTGATTTGTAAATGAAGATTAATGCAAGCCTCCAGGCAGTGTCTTTTCTAGATAACACTACTGTGATGAAGTCTGTTCCCTGATTTTAAAATGCAGCTCCTCTCTCCACACTTTGGAGTTCTATTCATCTTTAAGAATTCATAATGTGTCCTTCCTCCTCCTTGAAGGCTTCCTTGCACGCCCCAGCCAAAAGTCCATACTCTTTCCTTTAAAACATGCACAATAGGAATTGCCTAGACATGAACCATCATGTAATGCACTTGTGAGATGGACAGTCATGTCCACAGCTTGCCTGCCTATTTCGTGTGAAGAATCCGTATCTTATGAATGGAAAATCAAAGCCTGGTATGAAATTCATGTACTTTGAATCCCCATGTCTTCTGTTCATAGCCATGAAGCCTTCTTCGGGCCTCTCTGACACTGCTCTATATCATGATGGCTTTAATTTATGTTAAAGAATTTTGGTTTATCAGCATGACAACATGTAACTGCTGTATAGTTTAAGTTTTTACTCTAGGTGTGGTCAGCTAACATGCTCTCAAGGATGCACAGTCCAAGGGTGGTCAGTTCCCATTCTAAACAAAAGACCACATTCCAGAGCTGCCACTGCATTTCCTATTGATGTCTTGATTCACAACAGACCCTTTGCTAGTTTGTACAAAAGACATCAAAAACAGTTTTTTCCCCCTTGATGAAACTAACTTTCTGTCAACTAGTATGATAGATGAAGAAGTTGTCTCTCATTGAAATTACAGGCAGTCAAGATTTGTGGATTGACCAAAATTGTTTAGAGTCCTACACATCATTGCATGAAGAGAGAGTATAAGAATTCATTGAGGTCTGTGCCCTCAAACCCTTGGACACAGCGTCTGAGGCTTAATTCCTAACTGGTTCTCGATCCAACTGTTGCTTTAGGGGCTTCCTGACCACTTGATGCCACTAGAAGGGCATAGAACCTTGCCTCAGTCAAAGGGAAAGGTTCATATAGGGCCCAGTCAGAGCTTCTGAAACATGGACTTTATTGAGCTTGTGGACCAAGTCATGTGCACTGTTTTGTGCCTGTTTAGATAATAAATGGGGGAGACATAGGTGGTAAGGGTAATGGTGGTTCGGTGGCATAATTCATGCCTCCCAGGCAAGAGACCCAGGTTCTATTCCTGACCAATGCATCTCATGTATAGTCTCTTAGTGGAGGGTTACCAGTTGCTATGATGCTGGACAGGTTTCAACGAACTAAGGGGGACTAAGAAGAAAGACCTAGTGATCCACTTTTGAAAACTATGGATTGCAAGGGTCTGATCCCGGGGATAGACCAGGACAAGGCAGTATTTTGTTCTGTTGTGCATGGCAGCTAACAATAGTAACAACAGACAATACATGTTTGTCTAATAAATGTCTATGTCCAATTCAAGCAGCCAACAACCACATAAAAAAAATGCTATCAATAGACGTTAAAAAAAAAAAAAAGACCCAGTTGCTGTCGAGTCTATTCTGACTCATTGCAACCCTATAGGACAGAGTAGTTTGATGACAAGGACCTTCCTCCAGAGCCAATACAGAAAGCCTTCCCCTGGGGCTGACACCCTGAATTTGGACTCTAGCCTACTAGACTGTGAGAAAATAAATTTCTCTTTGGTAAAGTCATCCACTTGTAGTATTTCTGTTATAGCAGCATTAGATGACTAAGACACCAAGAATGATGTCCTTCTTCAGGAACTGATCCCTCCTGATAACATGTCCAAAGTTTCTAAGGAGCAATCTGGCTGTACTTCTTCCAAGGCAGAATTTTTCTTTCTTTTGGCAATCCATGAAAACCTTATGAATAACCATTTGTATAGAAATTGTCAAATGGTAACTTAATTTTACTTAAATTTACTGCTCAAACTTTCATCAAAAACATAGTGAAATATTATTTAAAAATGTCTATGTCCAACAAATATGTGGCAAAACTTGATCTAAGACTTCTAGAAATACTAATTCTGCACCCTTATCCACCCAAATGGGTTTGGTTTTTTTGTGTTTTTTTTTTTTTGATCCACCCAAAAGAACATAAATATTTCATAACCCACTAGGCTTTGGTCAGTTTGCCCACTTTCTTATCTGCAAACAGTGATAGGAACACATGTCTTCCAGAGGCAGTGTGTAGATGCAACTCAGATAATGAATACAACCATTCAGCAGCTCATTCAACAGAGTCCTTTCACTCTCTTACTAGATGACTAAATTATAATTTACCATCTCTTCCCCAGAGTCCAATACCTTCTGCCCCAACTCACTCTCAGCTAATAAATTCCTTGATCCACTAAGAAAATGGAAGCAACACAAACCAACTTCTGCCCGTGCTACCACCACATCTACTCCCCCAGTTGCATTTGAACACCTGGGACCTGCTTACATCTCGTTACTCTGGTTACAGGTCCATGGTCCCACCCAGTGCCAGGCCCTCCCAGACCCCATCATCTCTCTTCTACACAGGTACTTCACTCCAACAATCACCCCACTGTCTCCTCAATCATCATTCCCATCAACATGTAATCATTACAAATTTTTTTATGTTATAATTTGGACTCCAAATAATAATAAACCTTCCCTTGATCTCACATTCAATTCAAGCTATAGCTCCTCTTCTGCTCTCATTTATAACAAGAATACTCGAAAGAGTTATCTATACTCCTTGTCTCTAACCTTTTACCTCTTGATCTTGAGATCATTCGATCAGGTTTGTATCCCTAGCACTCCACCAAATGGCTCTGGCAAAGGTCCTCAATGACAACCCAAATGCTAAATTATTAGTCCTTGTTGTATGAGAATTATCAAGAGAACTTGATACAGTGTGTCAGGCCACCATTCTCTCAAGACTGTCTTTCTATCTCATTGATTACTTGTCTCCATCTCCTTCACTGGTTCTTCCACATCTCCTGGACCTTCACATGTGAAAGTGGCCAGAACTCAGTCCTCACAACTGTTCCCTATCTTCACTTACTCCCTAGCTTGATTTCATCCCATCTCATAACCTAAATAGACATTGATATGCAGACAGTCCTCCCTAATTTATAACTGTAGCTAGAACTTCTCTCAAGGACTCCAAGCTCAATTCTTCCATCTACCTTGACATCTAGTCTTGGGTATCAAATACGGAGCTCATATGTACCAGGTCCAAAAACCAAACTCCTCATCGTCTTTCCTACCCTTATATCAGTACAAACCTGCACAGGCCAAAAAACGTGGAATCATCCTTGACATTTCTCTTTCCTCACATCATACAACCCATTCATCAGCAAATCCTGGTGGTTTTTACTTCAAAATCCTGCTTTTGTCCATGTTGATCACTATCACTGTATCATCAATTCTCTCCTAGGTTATTGAAACACCTTCTAACAAATTTTCTTACTTTCTCCCTGGCCTCCATAGAATCATTTCTGTACACAGGAGGTGAGGTAATTCTGTTAAAAGCTAAATCAGACCTTGTCAACACTTCTGGTCAAAAATCCAAGTCCTATTAGTGACCCCCGAGGCCCGTTACAGTGACCCTACCACCCCCTCACCTGGTGTCTCTGAATTCATGTCCCCTTACTCAGCCCTCTCCAATTGCACTTATAGTTCTCCTGGCAGCCCAAGCACACTCACCTCAGCATCTTTGTGCTGGCAGTGCCCACTGTCTGAAAATGTCTTCTCCCAGATTTCTTCATGGCTTTATTCCTCACTTTGTCAATGAAACCAGGTTCATACGTCACAAGATAAGTGAGGCGTTCCTTAACCCTCTTATTTAAAAAACACCTCTAAGCATTCCCCACCCCTCCCTCTGTTTCTCCAAATCCTTTGTTTTTATCTGGCATGCAATATACTTACTCACTTATTATTTCTGTCTCTCATTAGAATGTAAACCTTGTGGGGCTTCCCTGCTCTATCCCCAGAAGCTAGAATTGTGCCTGGTATATAGTAGATGCTCAGTAGACATTTATTGAGTGAATGAATAGCAACTATTTTGCAACTTTCATTGTTGTCATCATCATCATCTTCATTATCCCTTAAAACTCCATCCCAAGGTCTTCCACAAGAGAAGAATGTGACGAGTCACTGCTGACGGTGTACATGTCATGAGTGCACTGTGATCAACATAAATCTCTGCTTTCTTCCAAGTGCCCATAGATTTATAACCCCGTGATTTAGTAAGAATTTAGCCCAGAGTATACTTTCTAGCAATAAAAGATCTCCTTCTACCCACTTAGTACTTATTGAGGATGATGGGGATTATGAGGATTTTTGAGACATCTCAAGTACAATGGCCCACACTGAATATCACATGGAAAAAGTGGTCTTCTAGTCCTTTAGATAGTCTGTAATAGTTACTTGACCCTAAGAATAGTGAAACTCAATTTTTTGAGAAATAGTTAATATCCTGTTTATTCTGATTCCCTTTTGACTGACTCCTGCCATATCAACCCAATGTGAAAGATAACACAACCTTTTCACCATCTTTCAACATTGATCGTATTCAGAATTTCCTGGCTTACAGCCCTTTCGAGTCATATTATGCCATCCTCTGCATTTGTTTCATTTTCATAAATCCTATTTGTAAATTCTTTGTGATCCCAAATAACCATAAATCATTAAGTACATAATAATTGTAAATTGAAAATCTACATATGGGATTAGCTCAATTACTCATTTTGTGAATAATTCAAGTCCCCAAAGACACTCGTATTCCATTGCTGTGTTATTTATTCTGGAATTGTAAATACTGCAATCCTTTATTCATATGGGCTTCACCAATTTGGAACTTGAAGACATTTAGACCAAGGTGAAAGCTGAAGGTTATCTTTGATTAAGATGTTCTTCTTTATAGGTTGAATAGCTTAATCATGCAATCAAATATAAATGAGAAAAAAAAATTGAGAATAAACAATGTTACAGAACCCTTGGAAATATTAGAAGAAAGGTTTAAAAAAAAAAAAAAAAACCTTTAAATGTCCATTCAGATACTTTGGTACCATTTAGTAAAGTATCTGGAGCCCTGGTGGCACAGCAGTTAAAAGCTACGGCTGCTAACCAAAATGTTGGCAGCTCAAATCCACCAGCCGCTCCTTGGAAACCCTATGGGGCAGTTCTATTCTGTCTTATAGGGTCACTATGAGTCAGAATCGACTCGATGGCAATGGGTTAGTAAAGTATCCAACCTAATAGCAAGGTACTTTCAACTCGAATTCACTGGTTCCTTCAACTCTTTGATTTTATTAGTTTAGTCTATTAATACCTCTAGTAGGCACTAACCCTGTAGTTCATGCCGAGTTGTTATTGTTATTATTATTGGCTTAAAAGTAATAATCCTCATCGCTACTAAAATAAATTCTATAATTCGACTTGCTTGTAATTTCAGTCTTGCTTTTCCCCAGCTAGTCTGAATTAGTAATGTTTTAATATATAATACAGTATATTTTAGTATATAATAAATATAATGCTATCTGTGCATATGAAACATTTTAAGGAAAAATAACATTTTTTGAACAAAACAATTTAGGTGCATTCTACCTTTGGTAAGATTTTGTTTCCAATTTAAAGCAAGTGCGGTTTAGTGAATTTGCTTATATGACTTTGAGATATCAAACTGTTTGCCCAGTTAAAGAAATACAAAATTAATTACACTATAAAACTACATAAAAATAGTATATTCTATATTTTGCTGTAAGAATCACTAGCATGATGTATAAAGCCAACACTCAGTATGAATTTAACGAGGACATACTTTCAAAACTGACAGCTAATTTGGAAACACTGCTTTAACCTTTATGGGTTTGAAAAACAACAACAAAAAAAAAAGCTTTGTAAAACATTTCTCCTTATTGACACTGAATATTTAGAAAGTCAGTATTTAATGGATTGTGTATTATTTTCATTATTTGAAATACTTCAAAGAGCCATTAGACCAACAGATCAGATGAATTAAAATTACCTTAGCAGACACAATGTCAGTATGTGGGGAAAAATTTTTTTTTTTTTTTTTTTGCACCTGATGCTCAACAAACTATCAGTTTGCTTTTCCAGAAGGGAAGGGAATTTCAGTGACAGGAGCCCTCTGAAACCTTCTGTGTCTGTTTCTCTGAGATTCAAATATGGCCTTGTACATTCTCTCGGAGCCTGAAGGCTTGAAAGTCATCCAAAAGCCAGGGACCAATCTAAAGTAGATTGGCTTATACCCAGATTTAATGAAACTTCCTTAGAGGAAACTGATTTCCCTCATTATCCTTTATGCAGATAATATGTGGAATTAATTCTCCTTCACTAAGTTATCATTACATCGAGCAGACAAACATAGATATAACGTTATTAAAAGTAATGGAATGAGTTCATCCACTGTTAACTTTAATGGTTTGTATCCTCTCAAGTGGCCCAGAGAAATGCCTCCGTCTCATCTCTTTAGCAGATTAAAGGTCAAGGCTAAGGTTACCAAATTTTGTGCTCACTAGGGAAGGATCTGCTCTCTCTCAGGACTTAACTCTCTTGGAGGAGGCTGGGAGGAGCAGTCATAACTCTTCTAAACTTCTTCCCTACTGTGATGGTAGCAGTCACTGCTTTGTATTACCACAAATTTATTTTGCAATGCCATTGCAGAACACAATTTTATTCTTGCAATGAAATTATAAAGAGGTACACATGTGATATTTAACTTTAACTTTTGCTATAGATTTTTCCTTCCCGGACCTTGGAATTAGTATTTCTTTTTTAATATTCAACAGTCATACTTCCACACTTACTAATATTCTGAGTGAGTAAAGGCTGGGCAGGTAACACCTTTTCATTTTCAGCATCAATCTTGTTGTTCATTTTGTTGAAGTAAAACCTAATCAACTTTTCTTTGCTGGAAAAAAAAAAAAAAAGCTTCTTTTCTAAGCATCTCTCACCTGTATAAAAAAGAGAATTACAGAATGATAGGTGCAATGTATGTAAGGGACACATATACACATGCGTACACACATTCACACACATATATAACATAAAATATATTTTATAAACATATGTATGTGAAATATACTAACAGACTATCACAAAAACATGTACCTATGCCAATTTTATTTTCATTTACTCAACAAGCATTTATTGAACACCATTTTTGTTGTTGGTGTTAGGTGCCGTTGAGTCCATACCGACTCATAACGGCCCCATGTACAACAGAATGAAATACTGACTGGTCCTGTGCCATCCTCACAATTGTTGCTGTGTTTGAACCCCTACTATGTGTTAAAGGAGCCCTGGTGGCTCAACAGCTAAGTGCATGGCTGCTCCCGGAAAGGTTGGCAGTTCGAATCACCCAGTAACTCCATGGAGAAAGACGTGGTTGTCTATTCTCATAAAGATTACAGCCTAGAAAACCCTATGGGGCAGTTCTACTCTGTCATGTGGGTCGTTATGAGTCTAAATCAACTCGACGGCACCTAACAACAATAACTATGTGTTAGGCACTGTATTAAAGTTTAGAATATAAAGAAAAACAAGAAAGATTTTCTGACCTTAAGAAGTTAATGACGGAGGAAGGAAGGCAGATTTAAATAAATACAGTTAAACTATACATGCGAACGTCCCAACACAAAAAGAAGCTGTTGGCATAAAATAAAATTAAGAAGAAATACAAGGCTTCCAGCCAAGACATAATAATCGGGACCAGATTTACCCTTTAGTTTGAAACAACTAAAAAAAAAATCGTGAAACCGTGGTTGTCAAGACATAGAAACAAAGAGAAGTGATGATTCCCAAGAGAGAGGAAACAAAGTAAGCGTTACGCAGTCCCAGCTTACTGCCTAGAGAAAGGTTCTAGGTTGTGATGCAGAGAGCGGAATTCCAGGCAAAGCCTAATGAAATGCCAGAGTTGGGGAGACAGAGCTGGAAGTCTAGGGAAGTCCAAGTGCCTGGTGCGAAAGGTGCAAAATTCAGAATTCAAAATAAACTATTCAACAAATGGCGATGGAACAATCAGATATTCATACGCAGAAAAAAAAAAAAAAAAAAGAACTTTGAGCCAGGCCTCACAATATAGACCTACATTGGAAACCTAAAATTATAAAACTTCTAGAAGAAAATCTTTGTGACTTTGAGTTAGCCAGAGATTTCTTAGATAAAAAACCAAAGCAATATCCATTAAAAAAAGAAAGAAAAAAAAAATGATAAACTGGATTTCATTAAAATTAAAAAAAAAATAGACAAAAGACTATTAAGAGACTGAGAAGATATACCATAGACTGGGAGAAAATATTTGTGAATCATGTATCTGATAAAGGACTTGTAACAATCTAGAATATATAGTAATTCTCAAATTTGGATACTATGAAAACGAATAGCTAAACAACAACCACAAAAATCAGCAAAAAGTTTAAAAAGACACTTTACCAAAGACTATATATGGATGACAAATGGGCACATGAAAAGATGCGTTACATCATAGACCATTAGGGAAATACAAATTTAAACCACACTGAGCTGCCAGAATGCAATTAATGAGAATGTTGACATACTGTAGAAAATGTAACTAATGTCACTGAACAACTTGTGTAGAAATTGTCAAATAGGAACCTAATTTGCTGTGTAAACTTTCACCATAAATGCAATAAAATATCATTTAAAAAATTAAACCTCAGCGAGGTACCACCACACACCTCTTCTAATATCTAAAATTAAAGAGACTGATCACAGCAAATGTTGATGAGAATGTGGAGCAACCAAAGCTCTCATATGCTGCTGAAGGGAATGGAAAACTGGACAGGAACTTTGAAAAATAATTTGGCAGTGTGTTAAAGAGTTATACATGCATTTACCACATAAACCAGCCATTTTGCTTCTAAATATTTACCAAAAGAAATAAAAGCAAATGTTGCTAAAGAATGACTTGTACATGACTGTTTATAGCTACTTTATTTGTAAAACAACCCAAATGTCTATTAACAGGTGAAGGAATACACAAATTGTAGCATAGCCATAAAAGAGAATTGCACTCAGCAATAAAGGTAATGAACTGTTGATACATACAATAAAATAATGAAGTTGAATGAAAGAAGTCAGGCTAAAGAGTAAAGATGGGAAGGGTACATGCTGTATAAGTTCATTTATATAAAATTTCAGAAAATAGAAACTAATTTATACTGACAGGAAACAGATCAGTGGTTGCCTGGAAGGGAGGTGAGCCAGGGAAGGGAGGAGGGACATGAGGAAGCTTTTGGTGGTGATGGATACATTCATTATCTAATTACGGTGATGCCTTCACAGGTGTATACATGTTCAAACTTATCAACTTGTACACTTTAAACATGTGTAATTGATTGCATGTCAATTATACCTCAATGAAGCTGCTAAAAAATGAAAAGGAATCTCAAGGTTAGGCAAGGAGAAGTCTGCATTTGGTAAGCCCAGTACACTGAAAGAAAAGAAATATTTAAGAAGGAAGTGGCATTCAAAATACTAAAGGCCTCAGACATGTCATTCAGGGTATGTTGGAGGAGGTCAAGTAATTTGACATTTTTGTAGATACTGGTGATTTTTAGGGGCACATTTTAATCACAGTGATGTGAAGGCATGTTAAAGTTCACTTAAGGAGTGAACTTTATAGAAGGTTATAGAAGAAGAAACTATTGAATACTTTGATAAAGGATGAAAGAGATGGAAATAGGTAGTCCATGGCTTTGAAAGAGAAGTAGAGGTACGGGAAAGTTCTTTCTGGGATGTGAGATGTTTGAAGACTGAAGGGAAGGAGCCAATGAAAAAGAGAACAAGAAGACTAGAAGGTTTAAGAAAGGAAAGAGGAAAGAGATGAAGCAGAGCATTAAATGGACAGATTGGTAGAAAAGTAAGAGTGAAAGCAGATCATGACACCTTAGAAAAGAGGAAAAACTTCCCTTACATTGAGAAACAAAAGAAGAAATAAGAAATGAAAGATAGATAGGAGCATTGGGTAAATGTCTCAAAGGAAAGAATACTTTGTAATGAGGGCTTTCCATATAGTACTAGTTTCTATCTTCTGAGTAAAAAAGAAAGTCCAGGTAATTAGCTAAGTTGTGCTAGGAGCTTAAGAAGAGGGCTAGATTTAGAAAGTTGCTGTAGCACCATCTAGAGATAAGAAAAGTTTTCCAGGTGGCACTGAAGGTTTAACCAAGTTTAAAAACATAAATTCAATTAACAGAAAGATATGATTTTCTTTATCAATATTCCAGAGGCAACAAAAACCAAACCCAATGCCGTCGAGTCGATTCCGACTCATAGTGACCCTATAGGTAGAGTAGAACTGCCCCACAGAGTTTCCAAGGAGCGCCTGGCGGATTCGAACTGCGGACCCTTTGGTTAGCAGCCATAGCACTTAACCACTATGCCACCAGGATTTCCTCCAGAAGCAAAAACAGCAAAAATAAATGGTTAGTTTGGCCAAGAGTTGGAGGTTAGCCAAGTGGGTGCAGGCAAAGGTCAACAGGGAGAGGGAAGTGGCTGCTTCTTGAAGTGTATTTGAAATGGTCGGTTACAGTTGTGACACACCCGTCCATTCACTGAAAAAATATATTTATTTAGAATCCTGTAGATCTGTGTTGTGGAGCATGCAGGGATAATTATCTCCAGTGAAGGTTAGCAGTATATAATCAGTGGGAGAATCAACACATTTATTGATTCCTCTTCTTTGCTGTGGACATTAGGCTGCCATTGAATCACAGCATCTTAGAGCCAGAAGAGATTTTCAGGGTTATAAAGGTTGACACTATCATTTCATTGATGAGAAAACAAGCATAGAAAATCCAAGGATTTTTCCAAAGGGAATAAGAAGTAGAACAAGCCCTTCCTAACTCCCAGGATTTTATCCACTCAGCAACATTCTTTTTCAAACTTTCTGATCAACACTAAGAACATACCTAGCATACCTAGCAACACCAAGACAACTGCAATATTTTCAGAATATTAGGAGAGCACTGTTCTAAGAGCAGATTTGAAAATATACCAATTTTTAAATATACCCACTGTCTACAAGGTAGTTAAAGTGAGTAAATTTTAAACTTGAGGCAATACCAATATTAACAAAAAAAACCAAACCAAACCCATTGCCGTAGATTCCGACTCATAGCGACCCTATAGGACAGAGAAGAACTGCCCCGTAGAGTTTCCAAGGAGTGCCTGGTAGATTCTAACTGCTGACCCTTTGGTTAGCAGCCGCAGCACTTAACCACTGTAACACCAGGATTTCCACAAAATACCAATATTAGACAATACTTATTCTTAGCATATTCTAGCTCTAATATTGTTCTTACGTGTTTACAATGGAAAATTTAAGACTATTTCATATAATTCCATTTTTCTTGCCTAGTGTTTTTCAATTTCTAACTATGTTCCTAATTATAAGGCAAATGGTATATCAGGAGTTGGTTTAGATTAGATGTTTTGGGATTACAGCAACCGAGAAAAACAGGAGTTATCCCCTAATGAGAATATGAGATTCTAGGCCCTTTGAAAAGACTCTAAGTGAAGGACAATGCTTGATTTGTTCACTCCTGAACTATCCAGCACTCAGAATATTACCTGCCATATAGTCAATGCTTAATAACGCTTGTTGAACAAATTTGTGAAGTGAGACAGGTAGACACAATATAATAATGCTGCCTTTCTCTGTACGGTACATATATAATATATACTCACCTAGAGAATAAAGCCTAAACTCATTATCGTGATATGCATGGTGTTCAAAGGCAAGGCAAACTCAAGCTTGGTTCATCAAGGCACTGAAGCCTGCAAGGAAGGTATAACCTAGCAGCTGTTGGAACAGGCAAAAGGGAGCTACAACATTCAGTATGATTGAGACAGCTAAGAAGTAGATGGAAGATCCAAGGGCAGGAGAGGTCAGGAGTTTATTCTATGACTCAGTAGCAGCTTATTCTATGAACTCAGCCCCGACACACAGAATATCATCTGTGTGATATGGGCATCAAGGATGAACCAGGTGAAAACCTGGTATAGTGGGAAAAGCATAGAGTTTGGAGTCAAAGACACTGGGTTTGGATTTCAATTCTCTTATTAACCAGCAGTGTGAACTGAGCGGTTTGCTTGACCCACAACTACTCTGTACCCACCTTCTTGCAAAGGGTGCCAGTGAGTACCTAATTGTCAAAACTAGTAATACTTTTCATACTTCATGCAGCTTAAACTCTGCTCTCTTGCCATTTGAACACTCACTCCTCCAAGCTCCATGCTGCTGCCTGTTACCTTTTTCCTTCTAGACTCATTTTGAGTTTCCCTTGGAAATTCACATTGGTGTTCCCAAGGATTCTGTCATTAACTCTTTTTCCTTCTCACTCTCGTATGCTCTCTCTTGTCAATCTCGTCCACCATATTGCTGTAAATACTTTATCTGTAACTTTAGTTTAGATAGCCCTTTTGGACTCAGACCCATATATCCAACTTCCTTCTAAATATCTTCATATAAATATTTCTCAGTCACTTTAAGCTGAGAAACAGTATGGCCAAAACCAAGTCCATTGTCTTCTCTCTTTCCCCCTCTCCCACCATCACTTCCAACTACTCTTTCCGTTTATCTATCTATGTTGTTTAATGGCTCTGCCTGGTCACCCAAGCCAGGACTGGTCTTACGTACTTCCATCCTCTCACCATTACATATTCAAGCAATAATTTAATCTTAGGCTTGCTATCTGTTAAATATCTTCCATGTTTTCTCTTCTTCTCTATGTTCACTGCTGTCCAGGTCAGACTCACCTCCTCCTCATCGAGAACTCCTGTGAGTAAGACTTCTACCTGTCATGCTTTCTCCATCCGTTCCCCACTCTGCATCCACAGTGATCTCCTAAAAATGCAAATCTAATCTTGATACATTCCGACTTAAAACTCTTCAATATCTCCTTAGCTAGATGACTATATGTAACAGTTTGCCTCGGAGAGTGCCAGATTATGCCTTGAATTCTGGCATAATTATTAATAATGTGTCCTTACAATATATCACATTGTAATATGTAATCACTCTACCTGTACCCTAAAGGATAAAGTCCAAACTCATTATCATGATATGCAAAAAGTCTTCCATGGTCTGAATCTTATTGCCGCTTTAGTCTCATTTATGGCCACCCTTCCTATGTTCCGGTCATATTAAATTACTTGTCATTTCTACATGTGCTCAATTTTTTGCATATTTGTGGGGAAAGCCATTTCCCACCTGAGTCACAGAATAATCCCTATTTATTCCCTTCTGTGATGCTTTGCCTGAGCTCCAAGACATAGATAGCTAGGGAGTATGGCTTACTTCTGTTTTGTACATCTACTTCTTTTATCAACAGCCACCCCATCGTCTTTCTTTCTTTTAATTATACCAGTCTTGACTACAAAATTGTTATCTGTTAGATGTCAAGAGCTATGTCTTACTTACCTTCAGTTGCTTGGCACATAGAAAGTGCTTAAAGACTGTTGAAGAATGGATGATAGAATTAATGAACATGCTAGAAAGTGATAGTGGATAAGAGAAGGGGAAATGAACAGAAGAATCCCAAGGTCAAGGTAGTGAGTCAACAGGGCAACTTTTGTGGCTTTATTTCACCCCCCAAGTCTGAGCTTTAATCTCCCAATTCAAATTCCATTTATGTGTCAAAGTCTTTGGCTTTGAAATATTACCACCAGTAAAGCTGCCCTCTGGCACCACTGGATCTCACAACAGGAGGACAGGAATCAGCTGGCTATAGTATTTTTTCCCCCTAATTTATTTTTCAATTAGAACAGTAGGGAATTACCATTTAAATACTTCTCGTTTTGCTAGAAGCGTGCGACCTGGAATGAGTCAGTCTCAAATACAAGTAAATACCATCAATAGTTTGAATTAGGAAGCTTCACTCCAAACCACATAAAACTGCTTCTTTCCTCCAGGAGAAGCCCTTGGTTTTCTTTCCCAATGATTTTCATCTCATTATTTCAAAGTTTTATAGACCTGTCCCAGGAAGATCTTTGACTCCTTAAATATACTACCTGGACCAGTCTTTAGAGACACCTCGTCCTACCCCTTCATCAGATGAAAACTGAAGCCCAGAGAATGTAGATACCCAAGGTCACACTTCTGTTAAGCCAAGCCGCTCACCTGCTTCTTAGTTCCCTTCATCACGTCCATCATATTTAGAGGCAATTAAAATCAATACAATGAAGCAATGTGTATATTAAACCCTAGGCACTAAGTCTGCAATTTTTGGAATTTCTTCATCATTAATGCTCACAGTATTCCACTAGTCATTTTTCAAGAGGCTAGTTTGAAAGAGTCATTTCCTTTACCATGTGTATTCCTAACACACCTCCTTCTCCTGCTCCCACACTCAATCCTCTCTAAAAAGAGGCCCACTTTCTGCTTCATTCTCATTTTGAACTGAGAAACAACTCAAGAAATTTTATAGCCCTTTGGTCTATAAGACACTACACTTTATATGAAATAATCACCATTCTTTTAACCTCGCCACTCTGGAATCTACCGTCCTTTTCTCCCTTTAAGGAGATAATTATAGTAATGACCTTACCATCAGGTATTTCTTGGGAATTAATGATCAACTGAGGTTAATGGCTCACAGAATAGCCATGGTCCATCAACTCTACCCAGCCTGTCATTAATCCCCAGGAAATGCCCTGCTTCTCAATTGTTATTGCTTAATTTAGACTCACTTCATTCTCATCAAGCCTTACAATATTGCTACATCTACCAAGAAGCTTTGTGTTTTATTTTATTAGTCTATGTCCTAATGGTTCAGCAAGAATGGTTTCCCTAACTGGTGATCAAATAAAACTAGAATGCACCTTATTAAAAGTTTCTTTAAAAGCCGTTAAACATCCCCAGACATTTTAATATTATATGCATCTTATAAACATTTGACTTTTTAACTAACGAAATAGGATGGTGTATTGTTTCCTTAAGAGTACAGCTCCCAAGACTCCTTCCAATTCCCCTTAGTCCACTCCTTTCTTCACCGTACAAAACAAATCTAATCACTTTATTTATTTTTACAAGTTACTCTTCCAGGCTCAAAGTAGTCTAAAACACTAAATGGTGTCATACATTGTCTACAACACTAAATGTCACATATCCCTTACAAGCAGTTTCCAGACATTATACAGCTCACAGCACTGGGCTTGCTTACCTAGGATGCTACCTCTCATTCAAAAATGCACAAAGCTTCACTGGCCCTCTTTTTGGTTCATTTCCTTCTTCAGTTTGATGAATGGAGCTACCTTGGTGTTAAGGAAAATGGGAGTGTGGAAGGCATGGAGAGGCAAGGTCTAGGGGTATCATTTAACAAGGAAGAACTCTTTCATTGCCAAAGCAAATTTAAAAAAAGGTCCCCATGCGGAGAAAGGTGACATAGTGTCACCAAATAGCATTTAATAAAAATCAAGGGAAAGTATACATGTAAAGTCATATTTCCATAAGAGCACAAAGCTTAAGAAGGAAAAGCTTGGGGAAAAAAAAAAAATGTTCTTGTAAATTCCACGATAATTATTTTAATGCAAGCAAAATGCAATAACAAATATTGAGGGATTCAAAAACATGTGCAGTAGGGCATACATAGCCCTGGCTTTGGGTAATAGGGTTCACTGCAACTGAATCAGACTTTTATTTTACGTAACTGTGTTTCAAAGGGCATCAGTTGAGCTTTTATATTTCAAGAGCACCCAGGAGATATAAGTTTTAGTCTTAGATCTGCCACTCATTAGCTATATGACCTTTGACAAGTTATTTATTGTCTCTGGATCTCAGCTTTCTTGCCTGGAAAATAAGATACTGAGCTAGATAATGTCTTAAGCTCTTTCAATAATAATATTCTATAATTTTTTGAGTCCATATAATAATCAATTGTTATAATAGAATCTAATTCTATGTGACAGGTTTTTTTTCAAATTATTTATTTTCTTCTACTCCAGTCTCATGATTTACTTACATATTTATTTATTTGTCAAATATCAGAACACATATTATCAGCTAAGTGGACTATAATATACTGGAAACACCCCCCCCCCCCAAAAAAAAATTGCTGTTGAGTTGATAGAGTAGTATGGAAAAAAAAAAACTAGCATATGAAAACCAGTATGCAATTCCTGCCCCCAACCTAAGTAGCTTACAATACAGTGAGGGAAACAGAAAATGATATTAATAATGGCAAACGGAAATAAGTAAGACATGAACAGGGTGGATAACAAAGAATAAAAGAGAGTAGAAGCAGGGAAATACTTACTCAAAAGTGATGAAGGAAGACTTCTCTGAGAATATGACATTTGAGTAGAGACTAGAAGCAAAAGAAATTATTCTTTTGTATTTAAACCTTGGATACTACAGCCATTGGGCTAGAGAACAAGGAGAAGGTGAGATTGCGAAGGCAATAAGGCTAACTCAAGGCGGACCTCATAATTTATAGTAAGGAGTTCGGAATTTATTTGAGGTGGGATGGAAAGCTACTGAAGACTGATTGTTAATAAGAAAATTAATTTTCAACCATCTAAGGAAAAGGTAAAGTTTAATTTATTCAACCAGAATATTAGTAACAAAAACTATTTCAGCTCTTTCAAAGTTCAAACACAATTTTTTAAAACCACATTAAATGTATGTGTGTGTGTGTATATCTGCATTAGATAATGGCTATGATAATTAGTTGGATTACATTCTCCATGTCAAATTTATACTTACACAAAGAAACCCCAATTTTTTTTTTTTTTTTTACTTCTAAAATGTGAAATGATTCTTATTATCAAATATTTCACAATCGTTTGGGCTGAATTCAGAATTCAGCATAAGTGGAATTGATTTACCAAGAGAAAATGGACTTAATCCATACAGATATGCAACTAATAGAAAGTCCTTAGGTAAGAACAAGAACCAGTAGTCAGTGAGGGCATTGATGAAGAAAGGAGGGGAAGAGTGTTGGGGCAGCAAAAATTCACGAGTGGCAACAATGAATGAGCTTACTTTGGGTTTCAGGTACTGTTTGGTACAGTCCAATCCACTATATGAGATATAATTTTCCAAGAGAATTGATAAAAGTCTCAGCAGTTGGGACTTTTAAACCCACACTGGATAACATATTAGGAAAGATTTGTCAAGGAATCGGTTCTGTGCTGGGAATAAACTGAGCCCATGGTACATTTCATTCTTATATTTTTCTACTGTTCAGTGAAACTTTAAGAATGGGGTGAAAGGTTTTATTAAAATTCTTTTTATCTTTGCATATACTGCATTTTATTTTCTTTCCTCTCAAGGATAACTATATTAGTACAACTAATAAAGGTGAAAATATAACTTGTATTATACCAATGTAACAATAGATGGATGATGGTGGATAGGATAACATCGAGAAAACTGATGCAATTGACTGGAATTTAAGGGGTTGTAAGTTTTTATGGACACTTAAAGCACATCATTTAACTTCTTTGAGGCTCAGATTTTTCAACTATAAAATGGGAGTACTGGGGATAGGTCTCTATATACAAGGTTTACGCATTAATCAAACTTTGATCTGTGCTTATAATGGTATAAAAAAAAGAAAAGACCCTTGTTGTTAAGTGGATTCTGATTCATAGCGACCCTATAGGGCAGCGTAGAACTGCCCCATAGGGTTTCCAAGGAGCAGCTGGTGGATTAGAACAGCTGACCATTTGGTGAGCAGCCGTAGCTTGCCATAACTCTCAACTGTTGCACCACCAAGGTTCATTATATAATGGTATAGTATAGAATAAATAGCATGTAAATTACATAAATTATAAATACAAGCATAAATAAATAAATATATGCATATTACTTACATTTCACTAGCAAACTGAAATTGGTTTAAGCAAAATATGGAACATGTTAGTTTCCATAAAATCTAGAGGGTAGATCCAAGCAGGGCTAGGAGCTCAAATGATGTTGTCCTAAGAAAACTCTGTGCATGGGTACAGGGGTTGGGATGGAGTAGTGCCGGGCAAAGGGGAAAATATACAAAGTTCTGGGCATGGAAAAACAACAAAATCCTCTGCACATTCAATCTGCTAGTAACAGAGATCCAAATAAGATAGAAGTTGACTCTCGTTTCCTAAACAATCCTATGTAGACAGCCTGGGACTGGCTTGGAAGCTTCTCCATTCTGTGGAAGCCAGGCCTCTTCCAACTTTCTGCTCTGCCAACCCTAGGGTGTGGCCCTTGGCTACATTTTCAGAATGGAGTCCTAGCCAACATACTCACATTTCAAGGAAGCAGGAGGGAAGAAAGGTGGCAATGGGACTCAACAGCTCTATTTGAAGGAAGTTTTCTGGAAGCTGCCACACTAGATTTCTGCTTATTCTTGGGCCAAGCTCACCTGCAAGCCATGCTGGCACTTGTAGTATTTATTTCAGGTAGCTATGCGTTACCTCAAATTTGGGGGTCCTAAGACGGAAGGAATACATATTGGAATTAGAAACTAATAGACTTTGTCCTAACATATATCCACAGTAGAACATAAACTCTATGAGATCAGAGATTTTTGCCTATTTTATTCCCTTAATCCCAGAATGGAAACCCTGGAGGCATAGTGGTTAAGAGCTGTCTGCTAACCAAAAGGTTGGCGATTTGAATCCACCAGGTGCTCCTTGGAAACTCTTTGGGGCAGTTCTACTCTGTCCTATAGGGTTGCTAGGAGTCGGAATCTACTCGACAGCAACAGGTTTTGGTTTGGTTAATCCCAGAATGTGAAACAGTTCTTGAAATATATTGCTGTTGTTGGTAGCTGCTCTCAAGTCGGCCCATGACTCAGGGCACACTGCTTGGTCCTGGGCCATCACCATGATCAGTTGGAGATAGGACTGTTGTGTTCCATAGAGTTTTCATTGGCTGATTTTTGGAAATAGATTGTCAAGCCTTTCTTCCCAGTCTGTCTTAGTCTGGAAGCTCTGCTGAAATCTGTTCAGCATCATAGCAACATGCAGGCCTCCACCGATAGATGGTTAATGGCTGTGCATGAGGTACATTGACTGGCTGGGAATCAAGCCCAGGTCTCCCACGTAGAAGGCAAGAATTCTACCACTGAATGACTGAAATATGTTAGGCACTCAATAAATGCCCCCTGAAATATATTAGGCACTCAATAAATATTTCCTGAGAGAATGAATCAGTGAATGCATACATATACCCATAAACACATAAAAATGTGTTAATAGTAATAAAATTCACCAGATCTCCTGTATAGATTTCAATAGCTATCATAAGGAACCCAATAATGCATAAAGCCCTTAAAGAGAATGTTTAATTACTGGAACATGACTCTGTAAATCATGGACATATTTTTCTTCTTAAATATATATACACACACATAAAATAAAGCATTTATTTCACTATGTACTAACTACAGATGTCTTACTTTGGTAGTTAAGGAGAAAAATGTAATCTGAAGAAATAGAAATAACAAACAATGGAGGAATAAGAAAAACTAACATGCTTCCTTAAAAAAAAAAGCACAAAACAAAACACAAACAAAAAGAGCCCATCTAATTTTTTAAAATCGTTATATTTTGATTTGCTTTAATAGCAATTTTAAACAGAAAAAAAAGTAGCTAACTAAGACAAATTAAGCCCGTTAAAGGTGCATTTTATCCTTCAAGAGCCATCTGAAGAAAGATCCATGGCTAAGATAATCACTAAAGGTCGAGTTTACTGGAAAAACTAACTCTGAAGTAGGTCAAGAATTCTTTCAAAGCCACAGATACACTTAAAAGCGTCCAACCTGTCAACTGCACATCAAGTAACAGTGTTGATACTGAAAAATTTCTTCACTGTCACTATGAAGTGAACTAAAAAGAACCAAGAAAATGGTCAATGCCCTGAAAACTATAAATTGCTTTAAGGATTTATATTTTTCATCCTTCTAAAAATGGCATTTAATAAAATAATCTGGCTCTTACTCCAATTCAATCATAATAAAACAGAGATTCCCAAACCCAATTTACCGTTATTTCTTTACCAAGTTTTAAGCACCCTTCATCCTTACAGCCAGAGTCTTGTTATCAGAAAAGGTATTTACCCATAAGCCCACTAAGTATCATGAATTTTTGCGGGAAAATAGCAATGACCTGCCGCTGAGATGTTTTCCTTCCTAAGCCACTTGTATGGACAGCCCATAAAATGACATCAGTCCTTGGGCATTTACTTGATCTGAGTTTGCACGGTTGTTGTTTTGTTTTGTTTTGTTTCTGAATGGAGAAAAGCAGAGAGGGAACTGATATGTTTGAGCACTTAGCCTATGCCACAACTTCACACACATTAAAACATTTTTTCCTCAGCAATCCTGGGCAAGTAGATGTTAATATTCCCATTTTGCATTTGAGGGAATTGATGCTCTAAAATTGGCAATGTGATTTACTAAAGATAACCCTATTAGGAGGTAGTAGGTCCTGATTCAGGCCTCAAGTCTATTGACTCCACACCCTTTTCTTTACTAAAAAGGAGGTAAACAATGCCTCTTTTCCAGCAGTGGTGTCACTAGAGGGGTGCAGGGGTTGTGAACCTCACCAGGTGACACTGTCAGAGGAAGTAACACCAACCAAAACGACTGTCTCAAATTTTTGTGCAGCCTTTCAGCAGAAATTTTCTTATTTTTTAATAAAAATATCCATGTAGTTAGTTATAACAACAAAAATATTTTTTGTAACCCCAGCTGTCCTAGTTATCTAGTGCTGCTATAACAGAAATACCACAAGTGAATGGCTTCAAAAAACAAACAGAATTTTATTCTCTTACAGTCTAGGAGGCTACAAGTCCAAATTCAGGGCGTCAGCTCCAGGGAAAGGCTGTCTTTCTGTTCGGTCTGGAGGAAGGTCCTTGTCATCAATCTCCACCTGGTCTAGGAGCTTCTCAGGCACAGGGACCCTGGATTCAAAGGACACACTCTGCTCCCGGTGATGCTTTCTAGGTGGTATGAGGTCTCTCATGTCTCTCTGTTCACATCTGTCTTTTATATCTCAAAAGAGATTGGCCTAAGACTCAACCTAATTTTGTAAAATGAGTCCTGACTTATTAACGTAACTGCCGCTAATCCCACCTCATTAACATCATAGAGGTAGGATTTACAACACATAGGAAAATCATATCAGATGACAAAATGGTTGACAATCACACAAAACTGGGAATCGTGGCCTAGCCAAGTTGACAGATATTTTGGTGGGACACAATTCAAGCCATGACACGAGCTGCTGTTGTTAGGTGCCGTCGAGTCGGTTCCAACTCATAGCGACCCTATGCACAACAGAACGAAACACTGCCCGGTCCTGCGCCATCCTTACAATCGTTGCTATGCTTGAGCCCATTGTTGCAGCCACTGTGTCAATCCATCTTGTTGAGGGCCTTCTTCTTTTTCGCTGACCCTCTACTTTACCAAGCATGATGCCCTTCTCCAGGGACTGATCCTTTCTGACAACATGTCCAAAGTATGTGAGACGTAGTCTCTCCATCCTTGCTTCCAAGGAGCATCCTGGTTGTACTTCATCCAAAACAGATTCGTTCTTTCGGCAGTCGATGGTATATTCATGTATCAGTAAACCTATAAGGCTAAACCTCTGTGCCAATTTAATTTTTGAAACTTCTAATGTGCTCTGGTCGGAGCTGTCATTATTACCCAGTAACAATGGCATTTCAAATCACGTGGTTTCATCTCAATGCACTATAAGCACACGCTGTTGTTCTCATTGCTGCTCATGTTTTTATAGTCACCGATTTCGTTAAATTTTCTGATATTTTAGCTACAGTATTGTGGTAATTAGTATATGTGAACATATGTCAATAACTTTTTTAAGAATAAAGTAGTAATTAAAGGAAAAGAAGACATGATATACATGAATTATGATTTACCAGTAACATAAGTAAAAAAAACATTATTAAGGATTCTGTATGATCTGGTACAGGAAAAGGTCCATGGAGGGTGGGGGGATGTGACACTATGAGTTACCACACTGGGTGACACCAACCCTAGTCATGCCACTGTTTCCCAGTGTACAAAGCTAAGGAATCCTAGAAAAAAAGACACATTTTGTCCGTAAGAAGTGGAAGGCCCTCCTCATGTCTAAGACAAGTAATTATTTTAACAAACAGCCCAGAGTAGTGAGCTGGCATAAACAATGGATTTAAAAGAGCTTTAGTCTAGCAATGCAAATTTAGGAAATAATTTGCAATCCTTCACAAATTCTTCTTGCCTGCGCTCTTATGTACCCACAGCTATGACAGATACCAAACCTAGACTCATGATCATGGGGATATTCCAGTGAGCAAATATTTACAAACTTTTCACCTTACAAAGAGGCACTAACAAGAATCAGATTTCATGTGGACAAGTCTCTTGTTTTCTATAATCACAGTACTAGTAGTAGTGCCGTTAATGGTGAGTAGCTGTTGAATTGGCTCTGAGTCATGGCGACCCCATGTACAACATAACTAAATGTTACTGGGTCCTGAGCCATCTTCTAGGGCAATATTCTTATACTTCATTGGGTAATATACTGTAGTCCACAGAATTTTCACTGGCTAATTTTCAGAAATACATCACAGGCCTTTCTTCCAGTCTGTCTTATCCTGAAGCACCTCTGAAACCTGTCCGCCATGAGTGACCCTGATGGTATTTGAAATACCAGTGGCATAGCTTCCAGCATCACAGCAACACAAAAGCTACCCCAGTACCACAAACTGACAAATGAATGGCGGTAGTAGTAGTAAAAGTAGTAGTAATGGATATAATGCAGTAGTCATAAATATAACTATAATAATAATATTTACCATTTATTAAGAGCTTACCCTAGGCTAAGGCAGTTCAATTATTATATCAATTAATCTTCAAACAACTCTCTGAGATAAGAACTATTATTTTTCCATTTCACAGGTGTGGACAACATGGCTTAAGAAATTAAACAAGCCAGTCAAGTTCTCACAGATGGTGAGTGGCAGTGTAGAGACTGAGAATCTGGTTTGTTGGACGCCCAAATCCCTGCACACAGGTGTTCTGGGCCACCACCACTACTGGGTCCTTCCACCCTCTTTCATCTCCACCCTCACACAATACCCAAGGATGAACTTATTCAGGCTAATGTGAGAGCGAGCACCACAGAATTATGGACAGGAAATTTTCTCTAATATATACACTTTATTCCTTCTTATTTATTTTTTTCTTCTTTAAGGATATTCTTTTATTGAGAAAAACTTCCCCCCTTTTATTACCTTTCCAGGCCTTACACAGTCTAAAATGTGTTCATAATATTAAAAAGTTTTGCTAAACCCAAAGGTAAGATGGAAGCTTCATTCCCAGTCTCTCTTAAGCAATATGATTCAATAACAAGAGACCCATACATGAAAGACAAAAATCTTTTCCTGTTCACTGTCTTTATTTATGTCCTTTGGAGTATTTTCTAATTCCTTTGTTAGAAGACTGTCTCAGTATCATTCCCCCTTTCATCAGAGCTTTAGCAGTTTCTCATTTATTTTCAGCCTTCTCTTGTTATCAGCACTTTTTTTTCTATCTTAAAAACAGAGTTATGAGTCTTCTGTCCCTTTAGACTTTACAAGATGGTAAAAATATAACTGTATGGAGATTTTTACCTTATTCAATGTTTTACTCAGCTTGCTTGTCTGAATCATTTCAGTGTTAATTGATTGGAAATACTGGTTTACAAGTTCACAACTAGAAATAAAATTTGATGGGTTCGGCCTTGTCCATAGGGACGCAGATCACCAAATCCTTATTGAGAGTTGTAGTTTGAGAGACGGTAACAGTAGAAATAGCCAGGTGAATTTTGTTGGTGTGTGAGTCCAATGGGTGGGTGTCAGATGTGTGGAATATATTGGCTTTTTCATAGAGGTTTGGGCACTGTTGTTCTGTGTTATGAATCTGTAAAGTAATGACGGTATCTTCTACACATTCCACTTGACAGTCTCCTTCTTGCTTTCATAGTCTCCTCTCTGTTCATCAATGGAAGTACCCACTAACATGTCCCACCACACTTTCAAATCACAACAGTGTGTAACCTCAAAAAACTGGTATGTTTTAAAGCACTTAACACAGATAAGGAAAATAAGCACAAAACATTGCTAAGAAATCTCCCTGTTCATCCTGGCAATCATCCTAATTGCTCGAGTCACTTACAGAATGACTTCCTTTTAACTGCTGAAAATATCCTCTCTAATTTGGGCTTAAAGGAGTTCCTAAATTACCTGTATTTCCTAAGCACATTCGGAGGGTAAATACTCTGTAAAAATTTAAGAACTGCGCCTTGTAAAAAATAAAATGAAGCACGTTTGAATGATCTGACATCCTTTATTTTATTATGAATATATATATACATATATTTTTTTTTACCAAGTGAAATAGAAGTGATCAGTTATATCTCTGGCACTCCTAGGAGACTGAAAACATTTACGCAGCCAAAGTGAAAAACAGTCTTAGGTGGGAGGTTTTCAAGTCCCACCTTAGAATTAAATCAACCAGAAAACCTCGTGAAATAAGACCAGGGTGTTAGCTCATTGGTTTGGAATTGTCTGGCCACAGGTTCTAATACAGAGCTTCTAGAAAGTCAAATATGGACAGCAGGTAGTTTTAGTTGTGGCAGATCCCATCTGGGAAAGAGGGGAGCTTCTGTGGTAGTCATGGATAATCTGATATTTCTGTCACTCTTGCCAGCTACAATATCCATGCTAAATCCTTGCTGTATAGAACAGACATGTTTTTAGGATTACTGAGGGAAGATGAGAGCCCTAGATGTTGACTAATTGGATTCCAAATAGTTGATCTGATATCTATGACTTTACAGCACTAACACAGAGGAAAATATCAGATCTACTTGCCCTTTTTTCCTATGAAGAAGACTTAAGAGAATTGAAGGTCAGCTTATACAACAACTTCTGCCAAATGCTTATTTATGACGACAAATTATCTCAAATTTTGTCTGCTGATGCACTAAATGGCACACTTTCCTCTCCTGCATTACTACAAGGCTCTTAGGAGGCAAGTATGCCTCAGCAACTCTTGTTTTTCACAGTCATCGGGGATAAGGGGGTCAAAACAATGTGGATGACTGCCCTTACTGATAACTTACTGTGTGTTAAGTAGGAATCTACTATCCTTCTATCAGTTTGTAGTTCTGTGGTGGTTTGTGTGTGATTGTGATACTGGAAGCTATGTCACTGGTGTTTCAAATACCAGCAGGGTCAGCCATGGAGGATAGGTTTCAGTGGTGCTTCCAGACTAATACAGACTAGGAAGAAAGGCCTGGAGATCTACTTCTGAAAGTTAACCAAGGAAAACCCTAGTGATCACAATCAGAATAGTGTCTGATACAGCGCTGGAAGATGAGTCCCCTAGGTTGTAACGGCATACTATAATGATGTAAAGGCACTCAAAATGCACAGTGGCATCAACAAGGAACTGAAGCACACCAACAATCTTGAAGACGGCAAAGGACCAGGCAATGCTTTGTTCTGTCGTATATGGGGTCACCATGAGTTGGAGCTGATTCAATGACAAATAATAACAACAAAACCCTTTTGCTGGCAGGGAGAAAGCATCCCCTGAGCAAAGCCAAGAAACCTCTAACTTGTCTCTTGCCTGATCATTACCCAACCTCATTTCTCTGCACTCTCACCTCACCTCCTGCTCTATAGCACTGGACACGCCAAAACCCGTGCATCTGTTCTTGGAACATTCTTCTCTTCTTTTGGAAAACTTTTATGTTTGCTTCAAACCTCTGCCCAAGGGTTAATCACTTACCCCAGGAAGCCTTTCCTAATCCCTTCACCAGTTTTCCCAGATAGAGGTCAATGCCCCTTGCCTATCTTTGCAGGTGCTTATGTCTTATAACCAGATTACCACGGAAGAACTCATTTCTCTCCGTCCAGGGAGCCCCTGGAGGGCAGGCAGGGACTTTGTCTTGTTCTGTGCATTCTCCATCTCTGACACAGAGCAGGAATCCTGTAAAATACTCAGCGGAAAGATTTATAAAGACAAACTTTTGGTTTGTGTCTGTAGCTGTTATTTTTGGAACCTAGCATTATTTGCAATTCTTCCTTTTACACTCTTGACTCCCTCACTGAAAATTAATACTTCATATTCCTAATACCTTCAGGCCAAGTTAGCTCTGTACTATAACTTCTCAACATTTCATAGTCAATGCCCCATCATTTGAAAATTCCCAGTAATGTGTCTTTAAGGTTTCTCTTGTCTACAGGAAAACAGCTGTAATACGCTGTTAGAAAAATTACCTAAAATTTAGAAATAAGCAAAAGAGAATACTAGGTATTCTTTTCAGAACAGTGATAGAATTGATTTTTTATTTATTGAGCTATTTTTAAACTACGTATTGAAAGAAGCTAATTTGTGGGTTTTGCTGGTAGAAATGCAAATACTTGCTGTGCAGTGAGAGAGATGACCCCAAAGGTTTCAGTTTATGGCCCTGTTGGACATGAACCAATTTTGTATCTAACTGTGCAATCTATTAAATTTTGTATGTCTCCCTAGCTTCTTAGATTTTCTTTGGACTGATTTTAACATCTCACTGGTTCCCTCATTAATTAATGAAACCCATTGACTTTGAGTCAAATTAATAAGTTATATAAAATATTTGACATACGTTCATTTTATATTTTCCTGAGATTTGTGATTTTACCATTTTGGAAATTATTCTTTATCCATGTTGTTGCTGGCTACTGTTGAGCCGGCCCCAGACTCATGGCGACTCCGTGTGTTACACAGCAGAATCGCTCCATAGAGTTTTCTGGGCTGTAATTTTTACAGGCTGCTCGCACCACCTAGGCTTCTAACTATATAGAGAAGAAATCTTCCCAACATCATAGCAGAGCTTCCGGTATCATAGCAACATACAAGCCACCACAGTACAACAAAATGACAGACAGGTGATGGATTGTAGGATTTTGCTCTGTGAAATATTATGGTTTAACTGGGTCTCTGATGACAAGAAGAATAGATCTAAAGGAAAGGGGAACAGAAGCAAGGGAATGAGTAAGGAAGTTAATGCCATACAAGATAGGAGGTGATAATGCAATAAAGGAGATAAGAAAAGTCTGATCCAATCCTATACTAACAGGTTGGGGGGAAGTGTTTCCCGGGGATGCTCACCTAGCTAGTTCCCTGTCTGCTCACTCTGTTTTCCTCTTTGATAACAGAAGTGGTTCTCTGCTCCCTGGGCTGGGTTAGCTGAAGGAGAGCCATCGCCAACTTCCCCGTGAGCCAAAGGCAGGAGGGGCAACAAGCGTCTCTTAGATCTGTGTACAACATTCTCATGGCTCTGTCCATCCGTGACAGACACCTCCTGCACCTGCTGTTCTCCTGTCAGCTCCCTGACCTGAAGCCAGGTACACGTATTTCTTTACTTTGGGTTTTAGTTTTGATGCTGCCGGCTCCGTCGATGACTTCTGAAAGTAAGCACTTGTTCATAGAAGGGCCACACATTTAGGCAAAGGAAGTTAAGCGGCTTTGTTCAGCAATTTCTTCACAATTTTTCGTTTCTTTCTCAGGCCAAAAAAGTTTAATCGGTTTTGAAATCCAAATGAAACCCCCAAGAACTTGCTAGGTATTCTATTTTTGAAAGTTTGGGAGTCAGGGAGAAACTTAAGGCTAGCAAGAAAAGAAATGGAAAACCCCTTTCTCTACCCAAATCCATCCACTTTCCCTGACTTAGTTCTTCCTTGAACTTCTCTGCCTTGACATTACCAAGGAAAAGGTAGTCGTTAGCTTGGTTGTTATTTGTTTTATGGTTTTCTTTTTCCCTTTTTTTTTCCCCCTCTGTCTCTTTTCAAGGTACTTACACAACTGAAGAAGAATTACTCACACGTCTCATTTGACATTCTAAGTCAAGAGGTGCTGGGGAATCAAAGTACATGGACGCAGCTGAAATATAGAAATATCCCCTGGGCACTGAGAACCTCAAAGATGCTCTCTAATTTTGCATCCTTCAAGGCTTGAGAACTTTAATTAAGAAAGGATATAAATATAACAAATGTGGATGAATTCCCTGAAGTTTAAGATGGGACCCCAAGATCATACCAGGGATAAAAACTGTGCCTTAAAAGTTCTTGATTGACTTCACTAATGAGAGCCTGAGATTTCCTCCTCATAACCCGTGCTTGTCTCCCGGTTAATTTCCTCCCAGTACTTAATCTTCAGTGCATGACACTTTAACCACTAAGCTTATTATTCTAAAAATAGTAGTCAGGTTGTACCATCGTGGCAGATATATATGTGAAGAACTCATTTCGACATGATTTCCTTGGTTGTTTAAATGTTAATATCAGACTTCCACAAAATGAAATAAGCAACCGTATTAACAGAGATAAATAATATTTCATCCAGCTCAATTTCTGGACTTCTAATACATAAAAGGACTTTCACATATTTTCCCACTGTGAAACCTCACTGGAATTGATAGATGTTCTTTTATGGTAACAAAGAGGAAAGTCACTATGTTTTCATCTGAGAGCAGCAGTGTATCTCTATCTATACAAACAGATCAAGGTAGCTCATTCCACAACACCTTGGTCTCTGCCTTGTCAGTGAATTTTAATGACAACTTCTACGATAAAAATAAATTATGGAGGATTTTTATCGAGACTCTAGGTTAAGAAATTCATTATACCAAGGGAACAAGGTAAGAGTCGGCATCGAGACAGAATCAAAGGGAACAATTTAGGTTTGGTAATAAGATGAGATTTATGTTTCAATCCTTTTCTTTCCTGGCAGTGTTGGGTGAATGGATACACAGGAAGACATTTCAGTTCACATAAAACCTTTACTAGGAGAATGAGACATCATAACACCTCAGTGCTGTCTGTTGAAAGCACGGCACTTGCTGTCATGAATGTGGTTGCCTCAGTGTATCAGGTTTTCTGAAAATTATAATGCGACACCTGCTTTTACCACCTGCCGGAAATACTGCCCTTCTTCCCTGAGAGCACTGATCCATCCCTGAGAAGCAGAAGACTCAAGTGGCTGGAATTCAGAATGAGCTTGGCTCTTTGCCAAATTGCCTGGGAATATGTAATCAATAGGAAAAGCACTCTGACCTTGGATTCTCCATCAGTCTTCCAAACAGAGGTCTTTACCCCCCTCTCTTTCTGTCTCTCTCAATCTCTCTGTCTTTCTCTTTGTCCCTCTTTCTCCTTTAATATCTCTCACTCTTAGAAAAGTTACATTACCCACATAGTTTTTGAGGCAATGTTGTTAAATAAATTTCTCCAAAAACAAACCTTAATGTCTTGTTACAGCACATCCTAAAACTTTCTCTTCCTCAACATGGTAGTTTTTCAGCTCCAATAGTTTAGGTATGAACAGAAACCATTTCATAGTCACTTCACAACTCTGGGAGAGTGTAAGTACAGGTGAATAATATTGTGCCGTCAGTATTTTTTAAATGCTGATTCTAAATGTGTTCCAGTAAGATATTTATACTTCCTGTGCTTTGTGCAGGATCCTTGAAATTATAGAGCTTAATTGTGTGACGACTATTTTAAGATGGTCAAAAAATATCACAGTCTTTTGGCTTTACTCTCTTACCAACCACAACAAAAGTCAGAAGAGAAAGATGATGTAACGTGTAAATTGAAAAATCTCTTGGCTGTATATTGCCTAACACAACACATTTGCTGCTATGTGTTGGTAACACAAGAATTCATCCTTGTCATCTCTGGACCTCTGGGTCACTCTTCATCCATTTGAGATTCTATCCCCTGGCTCATAGTTATGCTCTCTATCCCAGGTCTTACATTATCGTACAGGCAAGATACAATATGCCCACACTGGCTTCTTCAATAACTTGGCTTCTTAGATCCTTTCGGGGCATTCTCTTTCACTCACATTCAGTCTCCTACTTTACGCTCACGTTATAGACACTGAATCCTCGACTTCTGAAATGATAAATTTAGGTATCCCACTCTCTTGTCACAACTTTGTATCCTTCTGGCATTGCTACTTGTTAGTACAGATAAACTTGTTAGGATCTCCAAACCACAAGCCCGTCTTCCCTCTCCATCTTTATCAATCCACCATGGGTTTCATATTCCTATCCAGGTTAGTCCATCATCTCCAAAATCCTTTTAGCCATTACATTAATTTCCTTTTCCCACTGCCATTCTTTTATCCCACCTGGCAAAATTCAGAAAATCCATGGTCTGCCAAACTATGCAGGTTGTTGCAACCATTAAATAGTAGTCACCAATCTCAACTGGGAGCTCAACATAGATATTGGGCTATATTTCTCCGATTAGCACTCTCTCTGATTCTTCATCATAGCTATGTCAAACATTCTGGAACCAAGGAGACAATACTTATCTGAGATAAAGATATCGGGGTTATTGGTATGTAAGTGGAAAATGAAACCATGGCTGTTAATGTAATTGCCCAGGAAGAAGATGAGGAGGGAGAAGGAAATGGACCTAGGAAAAAACCCTGAGTTACAAAAATAATTAAACAGAATTTCAGAAGAAGGAAAAACTGATTTGCCAATGAAATTGAGAAGGAATGGCCAAAATGTAGGAAAAAAGCCTAAGCAAATGCAGTGTCAGGTAAACCAAGTAAACAGAGTATTTTAAGAAGTAAGGACCAATGAAAATATCAAGAATTACTTACTGACCACATAAATACTAAAGACTAGTTCAACAGGTTTAAAAACAATAATGTCACTCTAGACCATGGAGAGGGCATTTTCAATGGGGAAGTGGCTGCAGATGCCAGATTTCATCAGGTTGAAGAGTAAGAAAGGGGTGACGAATTGGGGAAGAATGTAACATTTCTAATTAGAAGTTTGGCCAGAAAGACTCAAGCGTAGTAATTGGAGAGAAGCACGGAGTTGAGGTAGATCTATGATATTACTAAAAATATGACTTTTTAGTATTTATGAGTGACTTGAATGTCTACGGAAACTGTCTGAGAACTCCACTAAGGACAAGAAAAAACTAGCCCATAAAGCTGAATGGAAAGGGGTAGTGGTAAGAAAGATATAATTTGTTTTATGTATGTGCCCATCAAATCCTGCTTGTTCAAAAAATTTTTTTCTGTGGTTTTCCATTGCTGTTAGTATAAACTCACTCTTTAATGTAGCTTAAAGTTCCTTCACAGCCTAGCACCTGCCTACCCACTCTTCCCCAGACTCCCTCCTCCTGCCACACTCAATGCCTTTTAGTTCTCTGAATGGATGTCCTGCTCTCTTTCACCTCCATGGCTTCGTATACAGAGTTTCGTCTTCTGGGTGCAATTGCTCCACTATTATCCTGGCCAACTCATACCCAGCCTCTAGTTTTGTGATTGCTTCCTCAAAGCAATCAAGGTCAGGAGTCCTGCCTCCACACTCGCATAGCATCCTGCACTTCCCCATCACACCTTCTTTCCCATAACACCATACAACTATGTCTGCCTGTCTCTTTCTCTACACAGTTGTACCCTGTGAGGACAGAGGCAACATCTGTATTATTACCATTATATCTCCAGCACCTAGTGCGTGACCTGGCACATAGGTACTGTGCCCCTATAAAACATACAAGTTACAATAAAAAACATGCTAAAAGATGACAAGTGAACATATTTTAAAGAAGAAAATTAAAACGCTCATTTAATACAAGAATTTTATGCAATATTAGCTCAGATTCTTGAAAATAAAAATATTTTATCTATCACTACTGTGGTTTAAGATATATTTAATGAAACTGAATACTGCTTACTCTACTTTCCATTTCACATTATAACTTTCTGTACAATGTATTTATAATCATGCTTACTACCAGAGCTCCTTCTCTAGAATGTAAGCTCCATGAGGACAAGGGTCTTTTTTTCTGCTTTGCTCACTAATGCATTCCATGGTGGTTAATGTTATGTGTCAACTTGGTAGGCCGTGATTCTCAGTATTATGTAATTATCCTCTATTTTGTGATCTCCCATAAGTAATATAATGTAATCACCTCCAAGATGTGATCTGATGCCATCAGCCAATCAATTGTAAGGGGAGTTTCCTCAGGGATGTGGCCTGCACCGAGTACATATATAGACATTCTGGCAAAGCTTGCTTGCTTGAGCTAGCTCCTATGTACAGTGCATAATCTTCAGACCTCCAGTTTTTGGTACTTGAACCAGCAGCTTCTGATCTGACCTGCCAAACTTGGTAATTGTCAGCTCCATAGCCCTGTGAGCCAGCAGCCTGCTGTTTGACCTGCTAATACTAGGTTTGTTAGCCCTTTCAACTACATGAGTCAGAAGAAGCCTCCAGCTGATGCCTGACGCACAGACTTGGGGCTTGCCAGCTTCCACAACCATATGAGCCATTTCCTTGAGATAAATTTCTCTCTCTCTCTCTCTCTCTCTATATATATATATACGTATATACGTATATGTATGTATGTGTGTAAGTGTCCTGAGCAAATAATCTGAGAAACTGGACTATACGAAGAACATGGCATCAGGATTGGAGGAAGACTCATTGTCTTAGTTATCTAGTGCTGCTATAACAGAAATACCATAAGTGAATGGCTTTAACAAAGCAAAATTTATTCTCTCACAGTCTAGTAGTCTACAAGTCCAAATTCAAGGCATCAGCTCCAGGGGAAGGCTTTCTCTCTGTTGGCTCTAGAGGAAGTTTCTTCTCATCAATCTTCCCCTCGACAAGGAGCATTTCCTCGCAGGAACCCCAGGTCCAAAGGACATACTCTATTCCCAGTGCTTCTTTCTTGGTGGTGTGAGGTCCCCATGTCTCTCTGTTCACTTCTGTCTTTTATATCTCAAGAGAGATTGGCTTAAGACACTATCTAATCTTGTAGCTTTCATCAATACAACCGCCACTAGTCCGTCTCATTACATCATAATGATAGGATTTACAACACATAGCAAAATCACATCAGATGATGAAATGGTAGACAATCATAAAATACTGGAAACCATGACCCAGCCAATTTGACAGATACTTTTGGGGTACACAATTCAATCCTTGACACTCATTAACAATCTGTGATATGCAGATGGTACAACCTGAAGGCAAAGAGGATTTGAAGCACTTACTGATGAAGATATAAAACTATAGCCTTCAGTGTGGATTGCACCTCAATATAAAGAAAACAAAAATCCTCACAACTGGACCAATAAGCAATGTCATGATAAACAGAGAAAAGATTGAAGTTGTCACGGATTTCATTTTACTTGGATCTACAATCAACACCCATGGAAGCAGCAGTCAATAAATCAGACAACCTATTGACTTGCGCAAATCTGCGGCAAAAGACCTTTCTACAGTGTTAAAGAGCAAGGATGCACTTTGAGGACTAAGGTGTACTTGACCTAAGCCATTGGTATTTTCAATCACCTCATATGCATGCAAAAGCTGGACAATGAATAAGGAAGACTGAAGAAGAATAGGCTCCTTTGAATTATGGTGTTGGCAAAAATATTGAATATACCATGGACTGCCAGAAGAACAAACAAATATGTCTTGGAAGAAGTACAGCCAGAATGCTCCTTAGAAGCAAGGATGGCAAGACTTTGCCTCATGTACTTTGGACACGCTATCAGGAGGGATAAGCCCCGGGAGAAGGACATCATGCTTGGTGTTATGGATTGAATCGTGTCCCCAAAAATGTGTTTAAAATTGGCTAGGCCACAATTCCCAGTGTTGTGTGGTTGTCCATCATTTTGTCATTGGATGTGATTTTCCTATGTGTTGTAAATCCTACCTCTATGATGTTAATGAGGCAGGATTAGAGACAGTTGTGTTAATGAGGCAGGGCTCAATCTATCTACAAGATTAGGTTGTATCTTTAGTTAATCTCTTTTGAGATACAAAAGAGAGAAGTGAGCAGAGAGACAGAGGGACCTCCTACCACCAAGAAATCAGAGCCAAGAGCAGAACACATCCTTTGGACCCAGGGTCCCTGTGTTGAGAAGCTCGCAGACAAGGGGAAAATTGATGACAAGAATCTTCCCCCAGAGCTGACGGAGAGAGAAAGCTGTCCCCTGGAGTTGGTGCCCTGAATTCAGACTTCTAGCCTCCTAAACCATGAGAGAATAAAATTCTCTTTGTTGAAGCCATCCACTTGTGCTATTTCTATTATAGCAGCACTAGATAACTAAGACACTTTGTAAAGTGGAGGGCCAACGAGAAAGAGGAAGACCCTCAATAAGATGGATTGACACAGTGGCTACAACAATGGGCTCAAGCATAGCAGAGACTGTGGGGATGGTGCAGGACCAGGCACTGTTTCATTCTGTTGTCCATGGGGTCGCTATGAGTCAGAACTGACTCAACAGCACCTAACAACAACAGTTTTGCTTCTCTATAGAGAACTCATCCTAGGACACATTCCCATATAACTGTGTCCTGGCATATGAATAAAAAGGAAATGAATGAAGTGTTTCTTCATACTCTTTTAATTGGACCAGAATTTCATAGTTACCCCACCTATGTCTCAAAGTGTGTAAAACAATTGACATATTCCAACACTGTGCGACCTAACTCATTTATATTTCAAATAAATTGAGCCCACCCAAATGTAGCAGAGCTAATGCTTCCAGTAATTACATTTGAGAATATTACAATTCTTGGACAATAAATTCAGTACTAAGCTTTTCAGTAGACAAGGTAGAGAACTGGTTTTATTACATTGTTTTTATTTCCTGACATCAAAAAGAATAAAACTTTCATCTGTAGCATCAAAATTGTTCTTGCAACTGTTCTCGTGTAAGAATTTATGACAACACTCCTTGTATTAAGTACACAGTCTTACAAAGGATACTATCAAAAAATTACATTTTTGTACCAAAGGCATAAATATAATGGGCAAAGAGGACAATTCTCACATCAACAGAGGACATATCATTTCATCAAAACTTAGTGAAGGCGTTTTTGTAAAAGTCTGATAAAGTGGAGTATAGAAGGTATGCTTTGATAGTCTAGTAATAGAGTAAAAAAGATAACCTTCCTTGATTAAAATGAGAATAGAGACAAATCAACTTTCTGTTGTGGAAGCTTAAGAGACAAATTTAAAAACATAGATGGCTCACAATTTTTTTAAATAATTTTATAATATTGAAAAAGCAGGAACTATTCATTGTTCAAAATTTGAGAAATAAAATAACGTATACACACAAATTACCTGAAATCTCGCCACTGAGAGAGAACTGATTTGGGTATATAGGTAGTCCCCAACTTAGGTATTTGAGTTACAACGAATCACACTTACGGCCAAGCTTTTTTTTTTTTTGCATCTTATCATTAGGAATATGTACTACACAAAAGGTTGCAGTAAGTAATTTGCTGTTGTTATCATTCTCATGCCAGCCCCCCAAAACAGACAAAGATCAGTTTTATAAAGATACTGATAATAAAAAATAATGAAAACTAAAAAAAGTGAAGTATTTGACTTACATCAGAATTGACTTACAATGGAGTTATGGGAACAGAGCCCCATCATAAGTCGAGGGCTACCTATATACACTTCTTTATAAATCTTCCACACTTACAGACACAGACAAATGTCCCTAATCGGTGATAATATAAAGTAAAATCACATATCTTCCTAGAGTTTCTGATTCACCATGTAACATAATTACATGTATTGTTATGTTTTAACAGAAATGAGATCATAAAATGCACAACGTTTTGTCATCTGCTTTTCTCCCCAATTATAAATATATACCATTACCACCATATACGTCAGGCCACAGGGCATGTGCTTTTATGTAAAGCTTATACATAAATATATACTTATATATTTTTTCAATGTTCTCACACTTCCTTACTAGTGATTCATATGTGACTTCAAAGTTCTATACCACATATCACAGAACAGTATAACTTGAGCCTAAGCATTTTATCCAGCTGAGTTTAATCCAGTTGCCCCCTCCCTTCGATAAAGTGAAGGAGCGTCAGTGGGCCTTTGTTATTACTTTGGATTTTGAGCACAGCATGCGACCGGACCAACCAAAATATTTTACCTGCAAAATGCTTCTCTGAATAGCTAAAAATATTAATAGGTTGACTAATACGATCTAAAGAGCCCTAGTGGTTCAACGATTAAGTGCTTGGCTGCTAACCAAAAGGTCCTCAGCTTCGACCCACCAGCAGCTTCTCGAGAGAAAAGGCTTGCCCTGGTAAAGATTACACTCTGGGAAACCCTATGAGGCCCTTCTACTCTGCCTATAAGGTCTCTAGGAGTCAGAGTCGACTCAGTGGTGCACAACAACAACAATATGGTGTAGCTTCTTTTTTTTTTTAAGCATGGCCTCAGTCTAAGAGAGAATGTAAAACGTAAGGAATCTCTTTGACATAACTATACAATTTTACTTACCCAATATTTTTTATATTTCCAATTTCCTTTTATTCTTATATCATCAAAGTATGGTAGAAATGCCAAAACCACAACTCTAATTTGATGAAAAACATGTGGTTCATATCCTATTTTTTAATTTCAAAACCATGGTCCAAGAGCATATAGTAAGCAGGATTCAATACCTCCTGTCTGTTGTATCAATAACTAATGATGATTTGATGAACGCTGAAAACATCTTTGAGGTGTTATGGTAATCTCATCAACGAGGTGGAACAGGGGACATCATGAATCTAGATCATTCCCCATACAAAAAATTATTTTCAGAAATATCAGTCCTGCTATTTAGGCTATTGAATGAAAAAATAAAAACAAAAACAAAATCCATTGCCATCGAGTCAATTCCGACACATGGCAACCCTATAAGACAAAGTAGAACTTCCCCATAGGGTTTCCAAGGAGCAGCTTGGTAGATTCAAGCTGCTGACCTTTTGGTTAGCAGCCAAACTCTTAACCACTGAGCCCTCAGGGCTTGTATTTCTAATTAGTATCTAATAAAATGATTGGTCTCTCCAACAGATATAACGTATCTTATTTTTTATACACGAGATTAACAATGATTTATATGAATTTTGAAGAATTCAGCCAGTGGTTTAGCAAGGAAAAGGGCTCACAATCGACAAAAAAAAAAAAAAAAAAAAAACAGACTTCAAGGAGTTCTAATGGGAAGAGATTCTCTTACAGTGTTTTGTGATTTTATTTTGGTTAATCAAACACTTTGGGTAAATGGAGTTACTCACTTCCTGGGTGGAAAATTTACCAGCACCTAAAAAATATGAAGATTATTTTGAAGTTGAATTTTTAAACCAAACACTTATTAAGAAGGATAGAAATTTGGGTTTCAATAACTCCTCTTAACATTCATTAAATCCAGCCAACAGATATTTATTGAGCTCCTAAAATGTGCCAGGCACAATCCAAAACACTTGATATATATCAGTAAACAAAATCAGTATAAATCTCTGCCCTCGTTGAGCTTACTTTTCAGTAAAGGGCAACAAATGATCAATAAACACACAAAGAAGTAGCTTATATTGTATGTTAGAAAGTGTTACGGACTGAATTGTGAATAAGAGCCATGGTGGCACAACGGTTAAGGGCTCAGCTGCTAACCAAAAGGTCACAGTTTGAACTCACCAGCAGCTTATCAGGAAAAAAGATCTGCTGATCTAAACAAACCCATAGCTGTGGAGTTGATTCCAACTCACAGTGACCCCATAGGACAGAGTCAAACGGTTGGTGGATTCGAATTGCCAACCTTTTGGTTAGCAATTGAGGTCTTATCCACTACACCACCAGGGCTCCTGTAAAAATCACAGCCTAGGAAATCCTATGGGGCAATTCTACTCTGTCCTATAGGGTCACTATCAGTCGGGGTTACTCTAAGGGTACAAAACAACAACACACCTGTGAATGTAATCCTGTTTGGAAATAGGGTTTTCTTGGTTATGTTCGTTAGCTCATGCCTGAGTAGGGTGAGCTCTAAATCTAATCACTCTGAGTTACAAAAAGAGCAGAATGAGCACAGAGACACACACGTGGAGAAGACAATTGAGACAGATACAACTACAGGGATTGCTGACACCTACCAGAAGCTGAAATAGACAAGGAAGGACCTCCCTGCAGAACCATGCCCTGAATTCAGATTTCTAGCCTCCTGAACTGAGAGAAAATAAAGTTCTGTTCTTTAAAGCCAACGACCTGCGATATTTCTGTTCTGTTATGGCAGCACTAGGTAATTAAGAAAGACGGTGAGTACTCTAGAAAACAAAACAGCAAGGCAAGAGGATGGGGTGTTTTGGAGTTTAATTGTAAATAGAGTTGTCAGGGTAGGACTCATCAAGAAGATGACATCTGACCTAACTCTTGAAGAACATGAGAGAATTACGTATCTGGATATCTGGGGGACCACCTTCAAAAGAATTACAGCCTTAGAAATCCTATGGAACAGTTCTACTCTGTCCTATAGGCTCGCTATGAGTAGGTATTGACTTTACGGCACACAGCAACAGCAATACTTCAAGCCAGAGAAAAGTACAAAGGCCCTAAAACAGGAGTGTGCCTCCCATATAAGGTAAAGGAGAAAAATCAGGAGTCTATAGCAGAAATCCAGATGAGACAGGATGGTAACTCAGTTCAGGATATTAACTGTGAAGATAATTATAAGCGGTTGGATTCTGGATGTATTTGGAAGATAAACACAACAGAATTTACCGAGGAATTGGATGTGGTATACTGGAGAAAGAAAAGTGTCAAAGATGAATGAATCCATGGTTGTGGGTCCCAGCAACTGTGGAGGTGGTGTTTCATCAGCTGAGATGGGGTGAAGCATGTATTGGGGAAAAGATTTTGAGTCAGTAAAATGTTACATAAGAAACCCAAATCACACTTACAATTAATTTTAAAGCTTATGAAAAGAGATAGCCACCAATTAAAATTAATTAAAATCCCATTACCCAGGGAAGAAAAAAACATGTGTTTTACGCAAATGGATACTAAATAGATCTTTGCAGCTCCAGAGATTTAATATCATGTATCATGAATCTAAGACATCATTGATGTAAGATGCAGTGTTATTTTAATTTACCACTAGGAAAGAAAACAATTTTGGCAAATTATAACACAACATTGAATGTAAGACATTCTAGTTTTAAAGGATGATGACATGGTAATTGGTATGCTGGTATGATATTGGTCATTGAGAATCCACTAGGTACCAGGCACTGTTAGACATCTATGATACAAAACAAGAATAAAATATAGCCCTTGAGGATCTGAGGTATTTTCCATGTACAATAATTTTCATTTTTTATGTTCTCTGGATAAGTCTGCTAAAGGGTTCAGGCTATCTGTGGGACTTCTCTGGTATTCTTTTTTTTTTTCTTTTAAACTTTAAGTGAAAGTTTATAAATCAAGCCAGTCTCTTATACAAAAATTTATATACACCTTGCTATATACTCCTAGTTGCTCTCCCCTTAATGAGATAGCACACTCCTTACCTCCACTCTCTATTTTCATGTCATTTTGGCCAGCTTCTGACCCAGCCCCCCGCCTTCTCATCTCCCCTCCAGACAGGAGATGCCCACATAGTCTCATGTGTCTACTTGATCCAAGAAGCTCGCTCTTCACCAGTGTCATTTTCTATCCCATAGTCCAGTCCAATCCCTGTCCAAAGAGTTGGCTTTGGGAATGGTTCCTATCTTGGGCTAACAGAAGGTCTGGGGACCATGACCTCTGGGGTCCTTCTAGTCTCAGTCAGACCATTAAGTCTGGTCTTTTTATGGGGATTTGGGGTCTGCATCCCACTGCTCTCCTGCTCCCTCAGGGGTTCTCTGTTGTGTTCCCTCTCAGAGCAGTCATGGGTTGTAGCCTGGCACCATCTAGTTCTTCTGGTCTCAGACTAATGCAGTCTGGAGCCGTTTCTGTCTCTTGAGTTCATAATCACCATGGGTCTTTGGTGTTCTTCATTTTCTTTTGCTCCAGGTGGGTTGAGACCAATTGATGCATCTTAGATGGCTGCTTGCTAGCATTTAAGGCCCCAGATGCCACTCTCCAAAGTGGAATGCAGAATGTTTTCTTAATAGATTTTATTATGCCAGTTGACCTAGATGTCCCCTGAAACCACGATCCCCAAACCCCTGCCCCTGCTATGCTGGCCTTTGAAGTGTTCAGTTTGTTCAAGAAACTTCTTTGCTTTTGGTTTAATCCAGTTGTGCTGACCTCTCCTGTATTGTGTGTTGCCTTTCCCGTCAGCTAAAATAATTCTTATCTACTATCTAATTAGTGAAAGCCCCTCTCCCTCCCTCCCCCCATAACTATCAAAGAATATTTTCTTCTCTGTTTAAACTATTTCTCCAGTTCTTCTAATAGTAGTCTCATATAATATTTGTCCTTCTGCAACTAATTTCACTCAGCATAATGCTTTCCAGATTCCTCCATATTATGAAACGCTTCATAGATTCACGATTGTTCTTTCACAGTGCGTAGTATTACGTTGTGTGAATATACCGTATTTATTTATCCATTCATCCGTTAATGGGCACGTTGGTTGCTGCCATCTTTTTGCTATTGTAAACAGTGCTTCAGTGAACACGGGTGTGCACGTATCTGTTCCTGTAAAGGCTCTTATTTCTCTAGGATAAATTCCAAGGAGTGAGATTGCTGGATTGTATGGTAGTTCTATTTCTAGTTTTTTAAGGAAGCTCCAAATCAATTTCCAAAGTGATTGTACTAGTTTACATTCCCACCAGCAGTGTAAAAGTGTTCCAGTCTCTCCACAACCTCTCCAGCATTTATTATTTTGTGTTTTTTGGATTAATGCCAGCCTCGTTGGAGTGAGACGGAATCTCATTGCAGTTTTGATTTGCATTTCTCTAACGGCTAATGATTGTGAGCATTTCCTCATGTATCAGTTAGCTACCCGAAAGCTTCTTTAGTGAAGTGCCTATTCATGTCCTTAGCCCATTTTTTAATTGGGTTATTTCTCTTTTTGTAGTTGAGTTTTTGCAGTATCATGTAGATTTTAGAGATCAGACACTGATCAGAAACGTCATGGCTAAAAACTTTTTCCCAGTCTGTAGGTAATCTTTTTACTCTTTTGGTGAAGTCTTTGGATGAACATACGTGCTTGATTTTTAGGAGAACCTAGTTGTCTAGGTTCTCTTCTGCATTGTTAGTGATGTTTTGTATACTGTTTATGCCATGTATTAGGGCTCCTAGCATTGTCCCTATTTTTTCTTCCATGACCTTTATTGTTTTAGATTTTACATTTAGGTCTTTGATCCATTTTGAGTTTGTTTTTGTGCATGGTGTGAGGTATGGGTCTTGTTTCATTTTTTTGCAGATGGATATCCAGTTACGTCAGCACCATTTGTTAAAGGGAATGTCTTTCCCCCACTTAACTGACTTTGGGACTTTTTCAAATATCAGCTGCTCATATGTGGATGGATTTATGTTTGCATTCTCAATTCTGTTCCATTGGTCTGTGTATCTGTTGTTGTACCAGTACCAGGGTGTTTTGACTACTATGGCGGTATAATAGGTTCTAAAATCAGGTAGAGTGAGGCCTCTCAATTTGTTCCTCTTTTTCAGTAATGCGTTACTTATCTGGGGCCTCTTTTCCTTGCACATGATGTTGGTGATTTGTTTCTCCATCTCATTAAAAATGTCATTGGAATTTGGATCAGAATTCCATTGTATCTATAGATGGCTTTTGGTAGAATAGACATTTTTACAACGTTAAGTCTTCCTGTCCATGAGCAAGGTATGTTTTTCCACTTATGTAGGTCTCTTTTGGTTTCTTGCAGTACTGTCCTGTAGTTATTTTTGTATAGGTCTTTTACATCTCTGGTGAGATTTATTCCTAAGTATTTTATATTCTTGGGGGCCGTAAATGGTATTGATTTAGTGATTTCCTCTTTGATGTTCTTTTTGTTGGTGTAGAGGAATCTAGATGATTTTTGTATGTTTATCTTATATCCTGATGCTCTGCTGAACTCTTCTATTACTTTCAGTAGTTTTCTTAAGGATTCTTTAGGGTTTCCTGTGTATATGATATGCCATCTGCAAATACAGATACTTTTACTTCTTTACCAGCGTGGATGTCCTTTATGTCTTTATGTAGCCTAATTGCTCTGGCTAGGACCTCCAGCACAATGTCGAATAAGAGTGGTGATAAAGGGCATCCTTGTCTGGCTCCCGTTCTCAAGGGGAATGCTTTCAGACTCTCCAATTAGGATGATGTTGGCTGTTGGCTTTGTATAAATGCCTTTTATTATGTTGAGGAATTTTCCTTCTAATCCTATTTTGCTGAGAATTTTCATCATGAATGGGTGTTGAACTTTGTCAAATGTCTTTTCCATATCAATTTATAAGATCCTGTGGTTCTTGTCTTTAGTTTTATTTATATGATGGATTACATTAATTGTTTTTCTAATGTTGAACCATTCCTACATACCTGGTATGAATCCTACTTGTTCATGGTAAAAATTTTTTTTTGCTAGGTTGTTGAATTCTATTAGCTAGAATTTTGTTGAGGATTTTTGCATCTAAGTTCATGAGGGATATAGGTCTGTAATTTTTTTTTTTCTGTGGTGTCTTTACCTGTTTTTGGTATCAGGGATATGCTGGCTTCATAGAATGAGTTTGGAAGTATTCCGCCTATTTCTATGATCTGAAATACCTTTAGTAGTAGTGGCGTTAACTCTTCCCTGAAAGGTTGGTAGAACTCTGTAGTGAAGCCATCCAGGCCAGGGCTTTTTTTTTTTTTTGATGGGAGTTTTTTGATTACCTTTTCAATCTCTTCTTTTGTTATGGGTTTATTTTGTTGTTCTACCTCTGTGTTAGTTTAGGTAGGAAATGTGTTTCTAGGAATTCATCCATTTCTTCTAGGTTTTCAAATTTGTTAGAGTACAGTTTTTCATAGTAATCTGATATGCTTCTTTTAATTTCAGTCGGGTCTGTTGTAATATCACCCATCTCCTTTCTTATTTGGATTATTTGCTTCTTCCCCTGTTTTTCTTTTGTCAGTTTGGCCAATGATTTATCAATTTTGTAAATTTTTTAAAAGAACCAGCTTTTGGTCTGGTTAACTCTTTCAATTGTTTTTTCTGTTTTCTGTTTCATTTAATTTTGCTCTAATTTTTATTTGCTTTCTTCTGGTGCCTGAGTGTTTCTTTTATTGCTCTCTATTTGTTCAAGCTGTAAGGCTAGTTCTTTGATTTTGGCCCTTCTTTTTGTAAGTGTGCATTTACTAACATAAATTGACCTCTGAGCACTTCTTTCGCTCTGTCCCAAAGGTTCTGATAGGAAGTGTTTTCATTCTCATTGGATTCTATGAATTTCTTTATTCCAACCTTAATGTCTTCTATAACCCAGTCTTTTCTGAGCAGGGTATTGTTCAGTTTTCAAATGTTTAATTTCTTTTCCCTGCTTTTTCTGTTATTCATTTCTACTTTTATGGCCTTATGGTCACAGAAGATGCTTTGTAATATTTTGATGTCTTGGATTCTGCTAAGACTTGCTTTATGACCTAATATGTGGTCTGTTCTAAAGAATTTCCATGAGCACTAGAAAAGAAAGTATACTTTGCAGCTGTTGGAAGGAGTGTTCTGTATTTGTCTATGAGGTAGAGTTGGTTGATTGTGGCATTTAGATCTTCCGTGTCTTTTTGAGCTTCTTTCTGGGTGTTCTGTCCTTCACCGAAAGTGTTGTGTCGAAGTCTCCTACTATAATTGTGGAGCTGTGTATCTCACTTTTCAGTGCTGTTAGAGTTTGTTTTATGTACCTTGCACCCTGTCATTGGGTGCATAAGTATTTAATATGGTTATATCCTCCTGGTATGTTGTCCCTTTAATCATTATATAGTGTCCTTCCCAATTCTTTGTGGTGGATTTAACTTTAAAGTCTGTTTTGTCAGAAATTAATATTGCCATTCCTGCTCTGTTTTGATTGTTGTTTGCTTGATATATTTTTTCCATCCTCTGAGTTTCATTTTGTTTGTGTCTCTAAGTCTAAGGTGTGTCTCTTGTAGGCAGCATATAGACGGATCATGTTTTTTAATACATTCTGCCACTCTCTGTCTCTATTTACATTCAGCGTAATTATGGATAGGTGTGAATTTAGTGCTATTATTTTGATGTCTTTTTTTGTGTGTTGTTGACAGCTTCTTTTTACCACTTAATTTTTTGTGCTAAGTAGTTTATATTCATGTATTGTCTTTTCCTCTTATTCATTGTTATTGATTTTGTTTCTGTTGAGTCTCTGTTTTTTTCTTGTATTTTATTTTGATGAATAAGATTGTTAGACTCCTTCGTGGTTACCTTAACATTTTCCACTATTTTTCTAAGTTTAAACCTAACTTTTATTTCTTTATATCGCCTTATCTTCCTCTCCATTGAAAAGATCTATGACTACATTCCTTAGTCCCTCTTTATTGTTTTAATGTTGTCTTCTCTTATATAATAACATCACTGCTTCCCTGTTTTGAGCATTTTTATATCTTGGATTATTTTTGTGATTTCCCTGTCTGAGCTGACACCTGATTGCTCTGTCCAGTGCTCTAGTCTTGGGTTAATACCTGATATTATTGATTTTCTAACCAAAGAACTCCCTTTAGTATTTCTTGTAGTTTCGGTTTGGTTTTTACGAATTCCCTAAACTTCTGTTTATCAGGAAATGTCTTAATTTCACCTTCATATTTGAGAGACAGTTTTGCTGGATATACGATTCTTGGCTGGCAATTTTTTTTTCCTTCAATGCTTTATATAAGTCATCCCATTGCCTTCTTGCCTGCATGGTTCTGCTCAGTAGTCCGAGCTTATTCTTATTGACTCTCCTTTGTAGGTGACTTTTCATTTATCCCTAGCTGCTCTTAAAATTCTCTATCTTTGGTTTTGGCAAGTTCGATTATAATACGTCTTCGTGTCTTTCTTTTAACATCTACCTTATGTGGAGTTCATTGAGCATCTTGGATAGATATCGTCTCATCTTTCATGATATCAAGGACATTTTCTGCCAGGAAATCTTCAACAATTCTCTCTGTATTTTCTGTTATCCCTTCCTGTTCTGGTACTCCAATCACTCATAGGTTATTTCTCTTGATAGAGTCCCACGTGATTCTTAAGCTTTCTTCATTTTTTTTTAATTCTTTTACCTGATTTTTCTTCAAGTATATTGGTGCCAACTGCTGTATCTTCAGTCTTACCAATTCTGCCTTCCACTTGCTCAACTCTGCTCCTCTGACTTTCTATTGAGTTGTCTAATTCTGTAATTTTATTGTTAATATTCTGAATTTGTGATTGCTGTCTCTTTACGGATTCTTGCAGCTTATTAAATTTTTCATTATGTTCTTGAATAACCTTTTCAATTTCTTTGACTAGTTTATCTGTGTGTTCCTTATATTGCCTGGTCTCCTTCCTAATCTCGTTCCTGATGTCTTGAAGAGTTCTGTATATTAATCTTTTGTATTCTGCATCTAGTAATTCCAGGAAGGCACCTTCATCCAGAAGATCCCCTGAGTCTTTGTTTTGAGAGCTTGTTGAAGAAATCGTGGTCTGCTTCTTTATGTGATTCGATATTGACTGTTGTCTCTGAGCCATCTATAAGTTATTGTATTAGTTTATTTTATGTTTGCTTATTGTATCCTAGCTTCTTGCTTTGTTTTGTTTTGATATGCCCAAATGGGTTGCTTGAGTGAGCTAGCTTGATCATTTTCATTTTTGAAGCTCTAACATCCTGTCACAAGTGGCTAGAGCTGTTATCAGGTATATGAGCCTAGAAATCCATTGACTTTTTTGTATGGATTCAGCTCAGGTGTCTAGGTAGCTGATCATCAAGTGTGTGGTATAGGCTCTGTCCTACAGTATTAGAGGGGCAAGGGTGGTTAGTGTAGGTACCAGTATCTGGTTGCAGATGGGGGTCACACTCTGAGCAGGGGGATGACAACTGTCCCCTGAGTGACTCTGAGGAAAGTGCATCCCTGTTCCCTACAGCGTACAGGTGGGTGTGTTCTGCAAATGGGCTATGAACACCCAGTGCTTTTGGTTGTAAGGACTGGGTGGTACCAGTTATCCTTGGACCCCTGTCATGTGTGGCTGGGTGACATGGGTGGAGCCACCAGTCCTTAGGCCCCTGATGTGGGTAGGTGAGGACCCTGTTTAATAGGCAAAGTGGTGTCAAACTTCAAACACGCACCTTTCCACCACACAGCTGAAACAGTTGCAGTCTGCCAACAAGGGCCCATTCTCCGGAAATAGGCCCACACAGGTCCATGCAGGGGGGAAAGGTATTCAAAGTCCATGAACTGTTTATGCCTGGACAGGAACCACTCTGTCCTGAGCTCCCAAGGTTAGTGGAGCTGGCAAATTATCTTTTCCCCTAATTGTGAATTTATTCTTTTTCCAAGGCTGGGAGAATGGCTCAGAACACTCAGCAGAACCTATCTTAGGCCCAAGGAAATCAACAGCCACTGAAGCCAGCTTGGGGGTGGGGGCTCAGTATAATATATGCAAGTACTTAGCTTTTGTCAAGAGCACTGTTCTTCTCTGGTTCCAGAGGTGTGCGTAGGCTTTGTGGCTGGATTTTTCTCCCTGAGGAAGCTGTGGCCGAACACTACCACCTGCCCACCATAGCTGATCCCAAAAATGGTGCCTGAGGGATTCCAGAGATTCAGGTCCAGTAACCCCTCTCCGCTTCTGAACCGTCTCTCTCTTCCGCTGCCACTCAGTCCATTTTCTAACTTTGCTTTTGATTTTTAGGGTGACTAGCTTGTCATAAACATAATTGTTTCACTTGTCTTTTCAGGTCTTTGTTGTAAGAGGGGCCACAGGAAGCATCCGGCTATTCCACCATCTTGGCCCTGCCTCTTCTCTGGTATTCTTGTTGAAAGAAATACTATCTTATGCAATTACATAAAAACTGAATTATCTCATAAGCTGGTCCTGTAATTCTTCCTAGGGTGGAATCTATGTTGAGATACCCCTTGATAAGTCTCTGAAGTGGAAAATGAATACTGAGAACATAGATATCAAGATCCAAGGCAGAAAATCTTGTTCCTTGAGAATAAGAACACTGCCAACACCTTGATTTTACTCCATTGAGACCCATTTTGTACTTCTGACCTCCAGCACTGTAAAATAATAAATTTGTGTTCGTTTAAACCACTAAATTTGTGGTAATTTGTTACAGCGGCAATAGGAAACTAATACAATGGCCAAATGTCTTTCAACAACAGTAATGACCCTTCCCTTCCTGTATGAGCATGCCACTCAGTCATAGAGACATAGTTTATTCCTCAGCTCCCATTAATTTGTATCATCCTACAATTCTTTGACAGAATACAGCAAAAGTGATGTGATGATGCGATGCCAGTTCTAGCCTTAGATTTTAAAAGGACTGGCAGATTACACTTGGCTCTTTTACAATGCTGTCTGTTAGAAGAGTCCCTCTCAGAATCCAAGCACCATGCTTTGAGAAGCCCAAGCTACATGAGGGCCACTTATAGATGCAACAATTGACAGCCTTGGCTGAGCTCTCAGCCAAAAGCCAACATCAACTTCCTGCCATATGATATGAATGAGCCATCTTGCACTTTCAGACCATTTTGAGTTCAGGTAATTAATTGAACCTTAGATGACATATAATCACAACCACTTGAAACCTCCCACCTAAACCCAGTCAACCTACAAAACAATGAGACATAACAAATTATTTTTAAGCCACTATATTTGGAGGGGACCCCTAGTGGCACAGTGGTTAAGAGCTCAGCTGCTAACCTAAAGGTCAGCTCAAATCTACCAGCTGCTCTTTGGAAGCCCGATGGGGCAGTTCTACTCTGTCCTATAGGGTTACTATGAGTTGGAATTGACCCGACAGCAACAGGTTTATGTTTGGAGATGATCAACAGAAACAGATGTTTACTATATAAAATTTTTAAATTGCTGTGATAAAATGCTGGTCTCGTTCTTCCCAAATAAATTTTCAGAAACATCTGCTATCTGCATGAATATTGTGTGTGTGTGTGTGTGTGTGTGCACGTGTAGTGCATGAGGGCAACAATTAGTGGAAATGTGGAAATTATAGAAAGGACTGAATTTCACATTTCACAATGAAAACAAAAGCTCTCTGGTGAATTTTCTGGAAACTTGTGTTTAACCTCTTCGTGATGTGGTATTAGAGACTTGAGCCATTCTCAAGTGGCATGTAGACATCAGTTTATATAGGTTTATCAGTTTCTTTAGGTAATGGGTGATCAGAGCTAAATTTGATCTCTCTACAACTCTGTCTAACTCACCTATATATCTCCAGTGTCTAATATCATGTATTCATAAATGATTATTGGTTGGTTAGCACAGAGTTAAGGAAGAAGATAATGAGATTAGGTAACAGGATAAAAATAAATGTGAGCAGGAAAGGATGATTCACTAAGTTTACTCTTGGAAATGCCATTGCTCCTAAAATAATGCAGTGATCGTGCAATTTAGGAGGGTTTTCTTATTTGATTTAGTTATACATCCTTAGAGGCACAGTGCATCCAGATTAACTTTAGATTAAGAATTGACAAAACCACACTTCGATTCAAAGTTCCCCATATTAGCAGCACAAAAGCTAATTGTTATTTTTTAGACATACACACAAACATCTTCACACATACCTTATTAATTTGCCCCCTTCCTTTATCCAAAACAGATTTGAAACCATCGACAACATCATTCTCATCAATAATGACATATAAAACCAAGGAAAATAGGAGAAATTAAATAAACTACCCATCAAATAGTGCCAGACATTCCACCTGAATCTCAAATTTGCTTTGTAGTTTCATAACCTAGTTAAAGGAAGATGGTACAGAGCTCAGTATCAGAAAGGACTTTGAGGATAGACTCAAAGTCTCTCCAATTGATTCCAAATAGCTAAGGGATTGTTGCATAATGTATTTGATGCAATCTATATAATATGGATTTGTAAGAAGATGAATAAGTTCACAGTGAATGGTTTATTGGACACCGAGACTCTGGTCCAGTTTGAAGATAAATAGACATGAGGAATGCTCTTCACATGACAAATGTATATTAATAAAACACGCAACATAGAGATATGTGGTCAGAATGTCAGCGTACTTGGTGGGTCTAATGGCATAAGAGAAGGCTCTGCCTTCAATTCTATTCTACTGAGCAAGTTTAGTTAATGATATTGATACTATGCTGATAAGATTTGAAAATCATATAAAGTTGGAAAATTACCTAATATGTTGGATGAAACAATCAGTACTGACAAGACAAATAAGATCTTAGCTGATTGCAATAATGGTTTTTTTGTTTGTTTGTTTGAGGGACTACTACATACTGATCATCGTGTAAGTATTCACCACTCAAATACAGTGGTCAGGTGAAGGATAAGCAGAATTGGGATCTATGTGGGACTACCTGCCCTTCCACCCAACATAAAGGGAAGAACTCTCTGGATCCCAAGAATAGATCTGAGTCAGCTAACACAACCACATAGAGTCAGAGAGAGAAGAGAAAAATAACAAGGCCTCAAAGATGTAGACAAGGAATCTACGTGGGTGGAAGAAAAAGATTAAGAGACACAGTGAAGCCTGGCCTTATACTTTTTCAAGTACAGTGACTGTAACCAGTTGCCATTGAGTCAGCCCCAACACATGGTGACCCCATGTGTGTCAGGGTAGAACTGTGCTCCATAGGGTTTTCCATGTTTGATTTTTCAGAAGTAGATGACTAGGCTTTTCTTCAGAAGCACCTCTGATGGACTTGAACCTCCAACCTTTCAATTAGCAGTTGTGCACGTTAATTATTTTCACCACCCAGGGACTCCTACAGTGACTATATCCACTATTAATTGTAGACTAGTTTATGCCTTAGAGCTGAACAAGCAGATTGGAACTCTTCCCTCCATTGAGAGAAGGCCTAAAGAGGGTGATCAGAGGTGGGTCTAGAGCAGAGAGAGGGATAATCTTCTTCCCAAATCCCCTCACATTTTTATCTCTTAGCCCTTTGAAAATGGTAAATCTTCCTGTGATTAATCAGGGATATGGCTGACCATATCCAGCAAGAAACCCATGAGTGTGTCAGGGAAGACATGATCCCACTTTACTGAAGTCGTCTCTCAACATCTACACTGCTCTTTTGTCTTCCTAAGGGCGGGGAAATGAGTGGTCTAGATGTGATGTTGGACCAAATGTCAAAATAAAAATGTCATAAAAGTTAACATAAACCCAAGAGAGAGTCAATAGGGTGTTGGAGAGGCATAAACACATTTTACCTGAATAAGAATGGAGGGAAACTGAAGATGTTAAGCCTATGGAAAAGAAGGCACACAAAGGTTACAAAATCTTATATAAAATCTTATACTAGTTAATAAATTGCCATATGCAAGACAGATTAGATATGTTCTATGGGATCCCAGATAGTGAAACTAGTTCTCCCAGATGGAGATTATAAGAAACACAAAATTTGACTTCATGTAATGTAACAACATTGTAATAATTTAATTCATCACTCTCTTAGAAGATGTGTCATTGAATCAGGCATTATGAGTTTCTGGAACACCAAGACAATAATCATGACCTCACGGTACATCCTGCTGAGGGAGAAAAATAAATTTATAAACAAATAAATGAATTAGAGATGCTTATTACTGTTATAAAGGATAGGATCAGAGTGATTTAAATGCCTGTAACTTGAAAAGGTTTTTCTCAGTTAGGAAGGTCAGGGAAGTCTCACTGAGGACAGGATAGATTCGGTCAGCCACATGAAGAGCCAGGGCAAGACAGAACAATATGGACAAAGGATCAGAAGCATAAGGAACTTGGCTTGTCCGAGGCACAGACCAGACAGAAGGCCCATGGTGCTCAAATGAAGTAAACAAGGGGTGAGAGTGGTATGAGGTGTAGTTGGAGAGGAAGGCAGGAGCCAGATCCTGCAGGGGCTTGAGTTATGATGAGTTTGGATTTTATCCCAAGAGCATTGGGATGCCTCTGATGTACTTCAAGCAGGGGAGCAAAATAATCAGAATGTATAATAGGGAAAGAATAACAGAAAAGCAGCAGGAGAAATGGAGACATGAATAACTGTAAACGACTTTCTTGTCTAGACTTAAAAGGAATGGAATGAATGAAGACAACAGAGTCAGTAGGAAACAGAAGAGAAATATGGCAGCCATCAGTGAAAATAATTGAGTTAATTCCCACCTGGTGAAACTGGCAAATGTTCTGTGGCATGGAGACAACAGAAGAAACCATGGAATGCAATCAGTGATAACTGCAGGGCATATGAAAGAGGGCTGAAGAAGAGGAAATTTTCTTGGGTGAATTAGAAAATACTTTCATGCAATTTTATTGTTGAAGTATACTGGTGAGATGCTCTGGGGGAGACTGAAATATTGCTGATTCCAAAGAAGCAACAGTCAACATCAAAATGGGAAGAAATATTGGTCCATACATTTAGAAAAGCCTTGGAAACATGGGGCTCCTAAACAGTGAATCCAGAATATTCCAGTGTCTCATGCCATCCAGAAGATAAATAAACATTGATAGTTGCTGCTACTGAGGCCAAGTTGATTGCTGAGAGTGGGAGTGGGGATCTGTTCCTAAAAGAGGGTCACAATGCATTTCAGGTAGAAGCACTAAGATCCAGGGTAGTTCACCATAGTCCATCTTTAATCTCTACTATAAAACTAGCAGCGTTTCAGATTGAGGTACTTTATAAGCCTGTGCTCTGGAGAGAAAATGATGTGGAACGCAGTTTCAGTCAAACTGCAATGGACATGTAGCATGAGTAAGAAAGGAACCTTTGTTGATGTAAATCTCTAAGATTTGGGATCATTTGTTACTGTAGCATAATTTAGAATATTCTGATTTATTGTCTTAGGCTGGGTTCACTATAGAAGGAAAATCAGTAAAGCATATACATATATAGAGAGAGAGATTTATATCAAGGAAATGGCTCACGAAGTTGTAGAGGCTGAAAAGTCCCAAGTCTGTGGGTCAGACTGGAGGCTTCTCCTGGCTCACAGGCTTTGGAGACCAACAAACTCCAAGGTCGGCAGGCAAGGTGGCGGGTATGCTGCTACCTCAAGTCTCAAGAACTGGAGGTCAGATGAACAGGAGCCAGCTGCAGGATCCAGAACAAGCAAAAACCTAAAAGCGTTCCCGGAAAGTCCACCTATATTAAATGTAGGCCATGCCCCCAAGGAAACCCACTTTCAACTGATTGTCTACTCACAGCAGATCCCATCATGGAGGTGATCACATTATATCAGATCTCATCATGGAAGTAATTAAATCTTTATATGGCTGCCAAACTATATCATAACTGCCCAACCACTGAAAATCATGGCCCAACCAAGGCGACACACAAGCTTAATGATTAGAGTCCACCCGCTGTCAACTTGCCACCTGTACACATCTCCATAAGCCATACATAATCTCTGAGTAAAGACAATTATAAAGTCATACTACTTGCACTTAACATGATACAACTAACACATATACAATCGAAGATGCACTAGCCCTGTTTACATCTTCTATTTTATAAGTGAAGAAAACAAAAATATTTAATGCACACATACAAGGAAGAAATACTTACAACAATTACAGTCCTCATTTCTGCGACTGGTCACATAGTCATAACTGGCATTTAGAACTACCTTCTTCTAACACCCATTCCATATTCCCTTTGCCCTCAGTAAGCATCTCAGCTGGTCATAGTTCTTTGCTTAGTGGGGTGGCTCAAGCCATCATTCCTGAAGAGTCTGAATCACTAGTAGTCGTGTCAGAATTGGGTTGCTCTAGTTATCCATTGACTTTAATCACAGGGCATGGTAGTACTAAGAGATGCCCTAAGAGATCTCCTGCACTCCAGACGTACTCTTCTTTGCCTCCATTGTGTAATATCAACCTGATTTCCTCTTGGTAATCAGGATCAATCACACCAGCCAGTGTGGTAACTCCTTTCTTTGCCTGTTGATCCAGAGACATAAGGAGTCCAAAGTGGTCAGGTGGCATTCTTAGCTTCCAGTTCAATGGAATCAGTAATGTGTCTTCATGTATTCCTCCCTTTGGAACAAAGACCTCTAGAGTCATGGGATAAGAAGCAAAAATCTTGCACATGGGTCACTAGGGGTAATACTGTCACTCCAATTTCTACCCCTTGATTCCCGGACGCATGAATCCTGACTAAGGGAGAAACAGCACCATATATTGGATGATGGTTTAGCACGTATACAGCTGCCTGGAGAACATTGCCCCAACCCTGCAAGGTATTGCCACCTAGCTGGCTCCATAATTGTGTCTTTAGAAGGCCTTTCCATAGTTTATCAAGCCAGCTGCTTCAGGATGATGGGAAACATGGTAATACCAGTGAATTCCATGAGCATGGGCCCACTGCTGCACCTCATTTGCTGTGAAGTGAGTCCCTCGATCCTAGGCAATGCTGTGTGGGATACCATAATGGTGGATAAGACATTCTGTAAGTCCGTGAATGGTAGTTTTGGCTGAAGCACTGCATGCAGAGAAGGCAAATCTATATGCAGGTTAAGTGTCTATTCCAGTAAGAACAAAATGTTGCACTTTCCATGATGGAAGCAGTCCAATGCAATCAACATGCCACCAGGTTCCTGGCTGATCACCTTGAAGAATGGTGCCATATAGAGGATGCAGTGTTGGTCTCTGCTCCTGGTGGAATGGGCACTCAGCAGTAGCTGTAGTCAAGTAGGCCTTGGTGAATGGAAGTCCACATTTCTGAGCCCATACATGACCTCCATCCCTGCTACCATAGCCACTTTTTTCATGAGCCCATTGGGCAATGATGTGAGTGGATAGGGAAAGAGGATGACTGGTTTCCACAGAAAGTGTCGTCCTATCCATTTGATTGTTAAAATTGTCCTGTGCTGAAGTCACCCTTTGGTGAGCATTCACATGAGACAAATATCTTCACTTCTTTGGCCCATTCAGAGAGGTCTATCCACATACTTCTTCGCCATGCCTCCGTGTCTCCAATTTTCCAGTCACGTTCCTTCCAAGTCCTTGACCATCCAGCCAAATCATTGACCACAGCTCATGAATCAGTATGCAATCACACATCTGGACATTTGTACTTCCACACAAAGTGAACAACCAGGTGTGTTGCTCAAAGTTCTGTCCACTGTGAGGGTTTCCCTTCACCACTGTCCTTCAGAGAGTCTGCAGAAAGTGGCTGTAGTGCTGCTGCTGTCCACTGTAGAGTAATGCCTACATATCAAGCAGAACCATCTGTAACCAGGCACAAGTTTTCTCTTCCTCAGTCAACTGATCATAAGGAATGTCCTGTGAGGCCATAGGTGCAGGCTGGGAGATGGAAGTTAATGTGACCATGGGCATTTGAACAACTTCTTCATGAAACTTGTGCCTTCAGGTCCTGCTCAGCCCCAATCTTGTATATACCACTTCCATTTAATGATGGAGTAATACCGTGCAGGCCAAATTTATGGCTTTGTGGGTCAGACAACACCAGTTCATGACGGGCCTCTCAGGGCACATGGTGACTTGGTGGCCTATGGTTGAGCGTTCAGTCTCTATTAAGGCCCAGTAACAAGCCAAAAGCTGTTTCTCAAAAGGAGAATAGTTATCTGCAGAGGAAAGCAGGGCTTTGGTCTGAAATCCAAAGGGTCTGCACTGTGATTCACCAATAGGTGCCTGTCAAATGCTGCAAACAGCATTTCTATCTGCCACTGACACTTCAAGCACTGTTGGATCAGTCAGATCAGATGGTCCAAGTGGCAGAGCTGCTTACACAGCAGCCTGAACTGGCTGCAGAGCCTGCTCTTGTTCTGGGCCCCAATCAAAACTAGCAGCTTTTTGAGTCCCTTGATAAATAGGCCAGAGTAGCACATCCAAATGAGGAATATGTTGCCTCCAAAATCCAGAGGCCCACTAGGCATTGTTCTTCCTTTTTAGTTGTGGGAATAACTTATCCTTCAGTTTAGAAGGAATATCTCAACATGCCCCACACCACTGGACCCCTAGAAATTTCACTGAGGTGAAAGGTGCCTGGATTTTTGTGGGGTTAATTTCCCACTCTCTAGCATGAAAATGTTTTGCTAATAAATCCAGAATCATTGACACTTCTTCCTTACTAGGTCTAATCAGGGCAATGTTGTCAACGTAATGGACCAGTACGATGTCTTGTGGAAGGGAAAGGTGATCAAGGTCCCTATGGACTAAATTATGACATACAGATGAAAAGTTGAGGTAGACCTAAGGTGGCACACTGAAGGTGCATTTCTGGCCTTGCCAGCTAAAGGCAAACTGCTTCTGATGGTCCCTTGAAAAAGGCATTAGCCAGATCAATAGCTGCATACTAGGTCCCAGGAGATGTATTAATTTGCTCAAGCAATGAAACCACATCTGGAACAGCAGCTTCAATTGGAGTTACTACCTGGTTAAGTTTTCAATAATCCACTGTCCAAGATCCATCTGTTTTCTGCACAGGTTAAATAGGCAAGTTGAATAGGATGTAGTGGAAATCACCACCCCTGCATCCTCCAAGTCCTTGATGGTGGCAGTAATCTCTGAAGTCTCTTACTATTTTCCTAGGTAGGGGCCGTTCTAATGGCTTTCATTTGGCTTTTATTACCATAATATCCCTTACTCTACTTCCCAGGGACCCACTGTGGGGTTCCACCACTTGCTGAGTATATCTATTCCAATTATGCATTCTGAAACTGGGGAAATCACTACAGGACGGGTTCAGGGACCCACTTGACCTACTGTGAGACAGATGTGAGCTAAAACTCCTTTAATAACGTGACCTGTATGTATCCCCATACTGGGTGATGGGACACAGTGATGCTTGGGTCTCCCAGAATTAGTTTCAGTCCAGAGCCATTATCCAGTAGTAATCCCTGAAAAGTCTTATTATTTCCTTTCCCCCCAATAATAGTAACTCTAGTAAAATGTTGTAGATCCCTTTGGGGAAGGCTGGGAGAAAGATTAACAGTGTAAGTTTTTAGCAATGTACTAGAGATTTCCTCAAGGGGAACCAGCCTCCCCTTCATTCAAGGGGTTGTGGATCTGTAAACTCACTTAAGTCTGGGAATTGCTTGAGAGGCCATGACTGTCCCTTCTGGTGATTCGAGTTTGACTACTATTCACCTGACTTAGAATTCTGCTTTTACAGATCAAGTAAATACTTAACGAATCACTATCTATTTCACTCCTTGGGACACCATGCCTAAGTAGCTAACACCATAAGTCCATATGAATCAGACTATTCTAATTACTGCTCTGACTCCTCTGTCCATTACAGTAACCATGTCCACCTTGTCTTTGTTGATTGAATGCCACTTGGCCCTACTACCACAGGGCTCAATCTGCCTCATTATAGTTAATTTTTGTGTGTGTGTGTGTGTCTTAATTTAGTTATGGCAGTTCCCACTGTCAAATACAACTTACATAAAATAGCAATCACAGGAGTCTTCAAGGATGCTGGGGCTCCCTTCACAAATTTGTTCTTCACAGCTGTAGTAAAAGGTGTGTCCTCTGGGCTCTCCATGTGTGGGTCTGTAAGCCTAACTGGATAAATCAACTCTAACATGCCAATTTTCCTAAGCCTTTGGATACCTTCTTCTACAATATACCAAGACAATTCTGGCACTTCAACTTAATTTAGTGCAGGCCACCACATAATCCATGCTTCAGTGACCCAACCAAATAAACTATTAGATCCTGTCCTAACCTCTCGAGTTGAAACACTGAATGAAGAGTCTGTGCTTAGTGGATCCATATCAATAAACTCAGACCAATCCATCTTTATGTTCCTTGCACCATTATCCCATATGCTTAATAGCCATTCCCACACATATTCCTCAGGTTTCTGTTTGTACATATTAGAAAAGTCAAGCAGTTCTTTTGGAGTGCAGTGTACCTACTCCTGTGTCACACTTTCTACTTTACCTTTTGGGGCTCGCTAGGACTTAAGTCTAGTTATAAGTCTAGAAGCGAAAATGGTGGTAGGGATGTGTTTTATGAACATCCAGCACTGTTTAGTAAGGCATCTGCCTCAGGCAATGCCCCAGGCAATGACTCAGACAAAGGCTCTTCAGGCATAGCTGGGTTAATATCATCATATAGGGATGAAGGGGTTAATGGTTTTACTGGGGAAGGTGGCTTAGCAGGCAAAGATGAAGTAATCTCTTCAGATGTGAGTGAGAGGGCTGGTTCTGTTGGCAGGAGTGAGTCAACAGAATTTTTGTGCTCAGTGTCCCCAGCTTCCTGATTATCTACTCAGATGTCTCCATCCCAACTTTCAGGGTCTCATTTTTCCTAGTCAATGCCCTCACTTTAACATCAGACACGCCTCAGGGTTGGGAATTGTGTTGGCATTGTAATTCATAAGACTTTGGTTTTCGCCAATATCAGCTCTGTTACTACAAGAAACAAGGTTTTCTTTCAAGGTACAAATGGAAATTTTGAAGCTGTTTATGTGGCACTTAACCCTTGACTCTGAAGCCCTGAGCTCATCTCTTTCCTCCATCACTTTGTCTAGAGGAAGTAGGACCAACCAACCAGCTTCCTTATACTTCTCATTATGACAAAATTGTAGAAAGATATCAAACATGTGATCACCTAGAGCCTCATCTCTCACCAATATCTGACCTATTGTTGGTGATATTTTGCATATTTCTATTGCTACCTTATACCATGGATTAGCAGTGCCCTCTTTACTACTGGAAGCAGAATTATCAACAACTTTAAGACTAATCAGACTTGAGAACCAATTTAGAAAAGTTATCCTTATAATTTTGTTTCTCTAGAACCACTCTCAGTACCAAATGTCCTAGGCTAGATTCTCTAGCAAAGCAAAACCGATAAAACATATAAATACATGTAGAGATTTATGTCAAGGAAATGGTTCATGTGGTTGTAGAGGCTGGTAAGTCTCAAGTCCGTGGGTCATACTGGAGGGTTCTACTGGCTCACAGGCTTTGGAGACCAATGAATTCCAAGACTGGCAGACAAGACAGCAGGTAAACTTCTAGCTCAAGTCCCAAGAACTGGAGGTCAGATGTACAGGAGTCAGCTGCAGGATCCAGGGCAAGCAAAAGCCTTGCCAGAAAGTCCATCTATATTGGATGCAGGACACATCCATAAGGAAACTCCCTTTCAACTGACTGGCTACTCACAGCACAGCACATCATGGAGGTGATCACCTTATATCAGATCTCATCATGGACATGATTACATCATTATACAACTGCCAAACTACATCTTAACCACCAAACCACTGAGAATCATGGCCCAAGTTTACACACAAATTGAACAGTCACACTTATACACCATTCATCTCTAGGTAATAACTCTGAAAGCAGTAAGAAAAATTTTTAGACATAGAACACCATTGCTTCTCTCAGGACTGTCCTCTGGACCTAATGGTCCTAAATTTTCTTGTGTAGCTGAGGGATAATCCTAACTTATTTTGGAAGCAAGGATGTGGCTTCTAAGACATATACTTTTTCTGGAGGATTCAGTATTAATGTTGGCCCTAGCGTGGGTAGGAGAGGAGAACATCTCCAAAGAAATATTTCTGTTTCCTGCTCAGGGTCATATCGACCAACAGGGTAGGGGTTAAATGAAGTAGATGTACATTATGGGTTGAATTGTGTCCCCCCAAAATATGTGTTGCAAATCCTAACTGCTATACCTGTGGATGTAATCCCACTTGAGAATAGCATTTTCTTTCTTATGTTAATGAGTCCATGTCAGTGTAGGGTGTCTTGAACTTATCACTTTTGTGATATAAAAGGGCAGATTAAGCACAGAAGAAAGTAAACATGAATGGGGTAAAGATAGATGGCCAAGGAATGCTGAGGAGGACACTAGAGAAGTCAGGCCAAGGATTTTTAACCAGAGCGGACAGAGAGAGCCTCCCCCTAGAACTCGTGCCTTGAATTTGGACTTCTAGCCTCCTGAACAGTGAGAAAATAAATTTCTGTTAATTAAAGCAATCCACTTGTGTTATTTCTGTTATATCAGCAATAAGTAACTAAGACAAAGTAATTTACAGCAATGGAAGAATCAGTGAAAACTAAGAACCTGGAATTTTTACATTTGAGAGTAGCAGTTGGCTCAGCATTCCATGCCTCACTTTATATGAACTAATTTATTTATGGAAACCCTAGTGGCATCATGGGTACGTGCTTTATTTATACTACAACAGCTCTATGAGGTAGGCTGAGTTATTATCCTCATTTCACAGATGAAGGAACTGTTACTCTTATGATCTTAACTTCAACATTGGGCTGACTGTGTTTTAGTTGTCACAGCTTTCTACGAAAATTCTCAGAGATGGAACTGTCACAGGTAACTTGTGAAAGTCTAGATTCTTGTAAAAGGCATCTGTCTGACAGTTTTGGGCTACCTGACACAAAAAACCCAGGAAAGCAGAGTTCCAAAGGATGATGTCTAATGCCCCTCCAAGAAAAGCAAGAATCTCCATCTAAGCTGCTGAGCTCAAGCTGGGCTCTGTCAGTGGAACAACACAGGAAAGGACTTACTTGCTAGCTGTAGCCAATAAAACCAGAGAGGGTAACCCAGGAAGTGGCAACCAAGGGCAAATTCAAAATGAAGAACAAAGTAGCTATCCAATGGTGTCAACATGCCACAGAGTCTAGAATGAAACAGAAAACCTAGAATGAAGCTATGAGATAGAACCCAGGAAAACTAGATGAGAGAGAAGAAGCGTTTGTTGAAGCTGAGGGTGGGAGAAAGAACCTAAATATCCCTAAACCGTGAAAACAATCTAATAAATACTCAGTGACCATTCACAGAAGGCAAAACACTATATTAGGCTCTGGAGGCACAATGGTCCTTGGTCTCACAGAACTTAAAATCTAATGAGATCTCAGATGCTATTCACCTCAGCAAGGTACCAGCAACTTTAAGAAGGAACTGAGAAAAAATTGTTGAGAGTATCAACTCAGACCAAACAGACTGATGTCACCCAACCTATCTGTTGTTGTTGTTGTTAGGTGCCGTCGAGTCGGTTCCGACTCATAGTGACCCTATGCACAACAGAACGAAACACTGCCCAGTCCTGCACCATCCTCACAATCGTTGTTATGCTTGAGCTCATTGTTGTAGCCACTGTATCAATCCACCTCGTTGATGGTCTTCCTCTTTTCTGGTGACCCTGTACTCTGCCAAGCATGATGTCCTTCTCCAGGGACTGATCCTCCCTGACAACATACCCAGTCTCGCCATCCTTGCTTTTAAGTAGCATTCTAGTTGTACTTCTTCCAAGACAGATTTGTTCATACTTTTGGCAGTCCATGGTATATTCAATATTCTTTGCCAACACCACAATTCAAAGGTGCCAATTCTTCTTCAGTCTTCCTTATTCATCGTCCAGCTTTCACATGCATATGATGCGATTGAAAATACCATGGCTTGCGTCAGGTGCATCTTAGTCTTCAAGGTGACATCTTTGCTTTTCAACACTTTAAAGAGGTCCTTTGCAGCAGATTTACCCAATGCAATGCATCTTTTGATTTCTTGACTGCTGCTTCCATGGCTGTTGATTGTGGATCCAAGTAAAATGAAATTCTTGACAATTTCAATCTTTTCTCTGTTTATCATGATGTTGCTTATTGGTCCAGTTGTGAGGATTTTTGTTTTCTTTATGTTGAGGTGTAATCCATACTGAAGACTGTGGTCCTTGATCTTCATTAGTAAGTGCTTCAAGTCCTCTTCACTTTCAGCAAGCAAGGTTGTGTCATCTGCATAATGCAGGTTATCAATGAGTCTTCCTCCAATCTTGATGCCCCGTTCTTCTTCATATAGTCCAGCTTCTTGGATTATTTGCTCAAAAAGAACATGTCAAGATCTATCCTGAAGTACAATGCTGTCAGTGATAGGATAATATCCATACGCCTACAAAGAAGACCAGTTAATACGGCTATTATTCAAATTTACGCACCAACCACTAGGGCCAAAGATGAAGAAATAGAAGATTTCTATCAGGTGCTGCAGTCTGAAATTGATCGAACATGCAAACAAGATGCATTGATAATTACTGGCGATTGGAATGCAAAAGTTGGAAACAAAGAAGAAGGATCAGTAGTTGAAAAAAATGGCCTTGGTGATAGAAACAATGCTGGAAAGTGAATGATAGAATTTTGCAAGACCAACGACTTCTTCATTGCAAATACCTTCTTTAACCAACACATATGGCAACTATACACATGGACCTTGCCAGATGCAATACACAGAAGTCATACTGGCTACATCTGTGGAAGGAGATGATGGAAAAGCTCAATAACATCATTCAGAACAAGGCCAGGGGTTGACTGTGGAACAGACCATCAATTGCTCATATGCAAGTTCAAGCTGAAACTGAAGAAAATCAGAGTAAGTCTAAGAAAGCCTAAATATGACCTTGAGTACATCCCACCTGAACTTAGAGACCATCTGAAGAAAAGATTTGACGCATTGAACACTAGTGACCCAAGACCAGACGAGTTGTGGAATGACATCAAGGACATTGTACAAGAAGAAAGCAAGAGGTCATTGAAAAGACAAGAAAGAAAGACAAATAGGTATGTCAGAGGAGTCTCTGAAACTTGCTGTCAAACATCGAGCAGCTAAAGCAAAAGGAAGAATTGATGAAGTAAAAGAACTGAAGATTTCAAAGGGTGTCTCAAGAAGACAAAGTAAAGTATTATAATGACATCTGCAAAGAGCTGAAGATGGAAAACCAAAAGGGAAGAACACGCTTGGCGTTTCTCAAGCTGAAAGAACTGAAGAAAAAATTCAAGCCTCAAGTTGCAATAGTGAAGGGTTCTATAGGGAAAACATTAAACAACGCAGGAAGCATCAAAAGAAGATGGAAGGAATACACAGAGTCATTATACCAAAAAGAATTTGTTGACGTTCAACCATTTCAGGGCATGGCATATGATCAGGAACTGACGGTACTGAAGGAAGAGGTCCAAGCTGCTCTGAAGGCATTGGCCAAAAACAAGGCTCCAGGAATTGATGGAATATCAATTGAGATGTTTCAACAAATAGATGCAGCGCTGGAGGTTCTTACTCGTCTATGCCAAGAAATATGAGAGACAGCTTCCTGGCCAACTGACTAGAAGAGATCCATATTTATGCCTATTCCCAAGAAAGGTGATCCAACCAAACATGGAAATTATACAACAATATCATTATTATCACCTGGAAGCAAAAATTTTGCTGAAGATCATTCAAAAATGGCTGCAGCAGTATATCGACAGGGAATTGCCAGAAATTCAGGCTGGTTTCAGAAGAGGACGTGGAACCAGGGATATCATTGCTGATGTCAGATGGATCCTTGCTGAAAGCAGGATGTTTACCTGTGTTTTATTGACTATGCAAAGGCATTCAACTGTGTGGATCATAACAAACTATGGATAACACTGAGAAGAATGGGAATTCCAGAACACTTAATTGTGCTCATGAGGAACCTTTACACAGATCAAGTGGCAGTTGTTTGGACAGAACAAGGGGATACTGATCGGTTTAAAGTCAGGAAAGGTGTGCATCGGGGTTATATTCTTTCTACCCAACCTATCTGAGCAACATTAACTGTGTGACCATGACCTAATCATTTAACCTCTCTGAACATCAGTTTCCTCACTAATGAAATGAGCAGAGAAGGAAGGAACAACACTGAGTTGCTATTAGAATTAAATCAGACACCCTCTTAAAGTGCCTAGCACAGTGCCTGGTATACCGGGACAGATTACCCAATAAGCAAGGCATGCAGTGGCTTACTTGTGCTTACTTATTAACCTGTAATGCACAATTTCATATGGGTTTCACTATATCAGATGTGATGAAAAACAGGTGAAATTGTGCACTACAGATTAGTAAGTAAAGGCAATTTGTGGTTAATCCACTCTTGCTGGTGTATGCTAATTACTACATTAAAAAGCGATAACTTTTTAGTGATGTTAGTTTATATGAAGAATGCATATGTAACGCTAAAGTATTAGATTTTATAGTATTCTACATTAATTTCATTTCTGACACTTGTCCCATGTTTCAGAATATCCAAGAATGGTGGGAAAATAAAATATGATAATAAGTGTCCACCTAGAGAGTAACAGAACACAGAGAACAAATGCATGGATGAACATGCTCTACTAGTAAACGTTTCTAAAAACAGTTGTGGATCTAAACTGTCTGTAGGTCTGATGCGTGCAAGCAAATATCTCAGGGATATTGTGGCATTGTGGTGTTGTGGGTATACATGGAAAGTAAAATCCTACTGGAAATTCTAAACTTTGGCTTTTGTCTTTCCTCAGATTCACCCATACCTCAACAGGATAATAAAATGATCTTTGGGGAAGGTAAAACCTAGTGGCAACTTCCTGTGTAGAAATTCTGTACAAAATTTTTGAGGTTCTGTCTGTCACTATGACTTTCCTAAGGGCCTTTGTTCTATACAAACCATAACTCCACCGGCTTTGTTTTGTTTGGCTTTACTTTGCTGGTATCTTCTTAGGCTTTATATACTAATAGATATTTGCTGAGTTAAATTAACTGAATTGAAGAGTAAGATTATTCAGTGGAGAAGCAGACCATTTTCTTTTTTTCAAGGTGATAGAGGAGACCTACATTACTTTATTAAGGCCTCTTGTAAAGTCAGAGTTCATACATGAGTTTCCAGTAACCTCACACCAAGGCCTACATCAGAACTTGTCAGCAATTGCCTCAAAATCCCTTCCTTACAGACACATGGAGTCCCTGGATGGTACAAATGCCTTACAAACTCAGCTGCTAACCTAATGTTTTGAGGTTTGAGTCCACTCAGCGGTGCCTCAGAAGAAACCCTTGGAAATCTACCTCTGAAAAATCAGCCACTAAGAACCCCGTGGACCATAGTCCTACTCTATACATGGGATCCCCATGAGTATGAATCAACTTGACAGGTTTTTTTTTTTTTTTTCTTACAGACATAAACAATTGGAGAATCACTCTTATCACATACTCCTCCCTGTCATTAGCATCAGGTGTCTCAGGGATTTTTTAGGGGGTGGGGAGGGAAAATCAAAGTATCTATCTCTCTTTAAGTTTCTTTCAAAACTCTTAGGGACCAGGAACAGAATGATAAACAAAAACAAAAAAACAGATGCCTTCAAGATGATTCTGACTCACAGCGACCCTTTGTGTGTCAAAGTAGAACCGTGCTCCATAGAGTTTTCAATGGCTAGTTTCATTTATTTATTTGGAAGTAGATCACCAAGGCTTTCTCCTGAGGCACCTTGATGGACTTGAACCATCAACCAACCTTTCAATTAACAGCTGAGTGCATTAACCATTGTATCTCCCAGGGCCTCTGACAGAAGGAAAAAGCCTTATTAATAGTTCCCTTGGAACTTCTTTTTGATCTAAGCTTTCTTCTTAATAGAAAGCATTGTTGTTGTTGTTAGGTGCCGTCAAGTCAGTTCCAACTCATAGTGACCCTATGTACAACAGAAGGAAACAATGCCCAGTCCTGCCTAATCCTCACAATCGCTGCTATGTTTGAGCCCATTGTTGCAGCCATTGTGTCTGTCAATCCATTTCGTTGAGGGTCTTCCTCTCTGTCACTGACCTTCTACTTTACTAATCGTGATGTCCTTCTCCAGAGGCTGGTCCCTCCTGATATCATGTCCAAAGTACATGAGACGAAGCCTCACCATCCTCACTTCCAAGGAGCATTCTGGCTGTACTTCTTCCGAGACAGATTTATTTGTTCATTTTTCTGGCAGTTCATGGTATATTCTATACTCTTTGCCAATACCATAATTCAAATTATCAGTTCTTCTTCAGCCTTTCTTATTCATCATCCAGCTTTCGAATACATGAGGAAATTGCAAATACCACGGCTTGGGTCAGGCGCACTTTAGTCCTGGAAGGGACATCTTTGCTTTTTTTTTTTAAACACTTTAAAGAGATTTTTTGCAGCACATTTGCCTAATACAGTACGTCGTTGGTATCTTGACTGCTGCTTTCATGGGAGTTGATAGGGGATCCAAGTAAAATGAAATCCTTGATAACTTCAATATTTTCTCTGCTTATCATCATATTGCTTATGGGTCCAGTTGTGAGGAATTTTGTCTTCTTTATGTTGAGGTACAATCCATACTGAAAGCTGTAGTCTTTGATCTTCATCAATAAGTGCTTCAGGCCCTCTTTGCTTTCAGTGAGCAGATTCTATCATCTGCATATTGCAAGTTGTTAGTGAGTCTTCCTCCAACCATTGGTAAAAATTTGCATCTTTTGTAAACTCACGGGGGTCCATCAACCACCCTGGGAGTCAAGGTGGGTCCAGATTGGGTCTCCAGAGGACTAAAAGGAGCAAAAAATAAATCTAGCCTTCCCTGTTTGGGACTAAAAAGAATAGTGAACACAAGAAAATTGGTGAAGATATGTGAGGCAATGCTCTGTACTATATACTTCCTTAGAAAACAATGTAATTAATAACATGGATTAAGGATTATATTATTAATAGCTGTTTATATTAATAAATAGCTGGGCAAGAAGCACAATATTTTTAGTTAACTAATATCAATGCACCAGCAAGGGTATACTAGGTAAATATGCAAAATGCAGATGATACTCTCTTTACTCAGATGAATCATAAGGCAAAGATCAGGGCTGGGCTTTCTTGTTTATGCATATTAATTTTGGATATTAGCAATTATAACTTGTGCTTTCAAATTCTATAAAAATGCAAAGCTACCATGAAATAGAATTAGCAGGGAGCTTTAGAAATTCATTAAACTGGACTTTAGTAGCAGAATCATTTTTTGCCTAATACAGGAATATATGTCTGTGCATACACTATTTATGGTATCATTTGAGACTTACATAAAATATAAGTTGAAAGAATGTGTTGCATTCAATAATTTACAAAGGTAGAAAATAATAGCAAGGGGAATTGAGAACAAACCTCACCTTTTCTCTTACTGTAATATACAGATATTGCATCTGTGGCTTCCAATACAGATTCTCAATTTGAACCCTGACGACCCTTGCACAGTGAGGAGATTAAAGGAGTATCTGAGGGAGGAAGTCTAGCTGCTGTTTCTCGTGTATAATCATGTTTGCAAACACGTTAATCAAATCTGGGTGCTAGCTAACTTAATAATTAAATTTACAAATGATTGGAAATATTTGCCACCAAAAGATTTAAAGTCATTCTTGAAATTCTAATGATAGCTCTAGCAATATGTGTATGCCTCTTGAGGGCCCACTGAGGCTAGATGGTATTAAAAATATAATTGGTTTTAAAGCACATTAGATTAAAATTTTTCCTATGATTCATTCTCCCTTCTTTGTATTCACCTTTCAGGTCATTTCCTGCTTCCTGAACAAGGTATTCATAACTAAAATGAACTACCATATGAATTTGTATATTTTCCTTAAAACCAGCTAGCTCAAAAATGTTCCATTTCCACGTAAAATTATGGGCTTGGAAATGAAAAGATTAAACTTTCAAATTAAGTAATGCTTAGAAAAAACAGTCAACAGTATTTGAAATCTAACAAAAGGCACACTGTTAAAAAAAAAAATAGAAAGCGGTTAAGAAATTAGTTGAGAGTGCTATAAATTTTTAAAATTACGTATATACATATATATGTATATGGATGTTTATCCCAACCGAGAAACCCAGTGCCGTATACGTATGTATATATATATATATATATATATATGTAATTTGCTAGGTCTACTTTTAGCTCTTCTATATGGTCTCATACCAGACCCGAAATATTACATTTACATGATGAATAAAAGCATCCTGGTTGATTTAGAATTTTTAAAATGATGTATGAAGTTTTAGTTGCATTAAATGACTTTCTAAAAGAATTTCCAATCCTCCACTGGAATCTGCCAACTTCCCAACCTTTGGTCATTCCAGATAGCGACATAGCACGGAGTGTTCTCCGGAATGCACACATCAAAATGGTGTCAAGAGTCTTGGGAATAAATTGGTTGGTAAACAATATCAATGGTGCCCTGGGCTGACCTTGTATATAATTGTTTGCAAAGCAGAGCTGAAGGGCAACATGGTTAATCCGTATGTGTTTATTTCTAGCCACGCAGAGACCTTAAGGGTCAATGTGATTTACTAACATTCACCAAAGGTTATTAAAATTGTTGTACAAAGTTGATGGAAAGGTGTTATTGCTTTTGTAATAAAAAATGACTTTCATGGAACAGTTTACACATAATTTTTTATTAGATTTTACTTCCTGTCCTCCTCCTCACCCCTTCAGAGTTTCACGGTTGATAACAGTTGATTATTTGTGCTGTCTAGTAGCATTTTTTATTTGTATAGGGCCATGGATGTGGATAGTACTTTCCAGGACTTAAATTATAAATGAGGTAGCCTCTCTGCCCCAGATAGCTCCAAGGTTCCTGCCTTCACAAAGGACACCAGGAGGAAAGCAGTCAATTTGCCCTCAGAATAATATGATCGTGGTAACTGTCCAAATTAAAAGATTTGAATGATGTTGGAGCTTTCATACTTCTCCAGATTACTCCAGGCAGCCAAAGAGATGCTGTTTGAAAATGCATCAAATGAATTGTTAACCTTTTTTCCCTGAAAATAGAACCACCTCTTTAGAAAAACCCCATAGCTACTAGCAGATCTAGATAGAACAGCAAAAGTGAACAGCACATTCTACATAAAGGTATAAAAAGAAAAAGAAACTGGACACAGAGAAGGGACAGGAGGCGGCAGATTATCATCATCACAAAACATGCATTACACACAGCATCATGGAAGGCACTGGAATAGATGCTGCACGAAAATACAACATAGATATATGGTTTCCGCCAACTGGGAGTTTAACATTTAAGATGCCCTTTGAAAAAAAGCTCAAGTAAAACCAAAAAAAAGTTCTTCAAAGCAAGCTTGTAAAGAGAAAGGCAGTGAAGAAAACATAAAAGTAAGAAGAAAAAGGATAGCTTTAAAAAAGTTCAATTAGAACACTATTAAGAAATATGACTATAAATTTATGATCATATGTATCCAATACCATGCAGTCTTCCTACTTCACTCTAGTGTGTTTTATTTCTTTTCATTGCTTCATACTAAAGCATAAACTGGAAACAGTATCCAATTTAAACTGTGTCTGGTTTTTTTTTTTTTTTTTCCTGGTCTTTAGCGAAAAATAATAGGGCCACAGGAATCTGACTCAGCATTTAGCACAGCACCTAGTAGAAGCTCAATAAATTTTTTTAAATAAATCAATGACTCCAAAGTTAATATTTTTCCTAATTGACTATATGTAACTCTAGATGTATTCTTCATTTCAGGTACACTTTCATAGTTCACACCCTCTTTCACTCAATGCATAATAATGAAATGCCCATCGTGTTTCTATCATTAGAAACAAGTGCAAGATCTGAGAATGCATAGCTTATAATTTTAAAGCAATTTTAATTTTTAACTCATATTGTAGTTCATTCTTCTTTGGGAATATGAACAGGAAACTATAATGAGATTCAGGTTAAGCTAACATTTATTGCCCAGTAAATACGTGCTTTACTGTTCAAGTGCTCCCACAGTAAAATCAAAACCTATGGAATTTTTATCACCATGAGAAAAGGGCAAGGGAGCTATAAGTATATAGCAGGAAGAAGAAAAAAGCTAAAGGGACAACAGTACTAAGGACTCCCCAGCATTACTTAAGGGAGAACAAAAGAAAATATCCCCATGTCTGGGAAGTATTAATGAGAAAATTAAGGAAATTCTATAAGTGGGATTTCAAGTTCTAAAACAAGTACATAAAGTTAGATTTTCTCCATTCTTCTCTGGAAACTCATGCTAAAGCAGCAAGATAACAGAGGAAAACGCAAACATTGTCTCCAGTGGAACTTAGATGCCTGAATCTCTGAAACCACAAATAAGAGGAAGCTCTGGCAAAAGCATTGAAGTTCAGAAAAGGTGTGGAAAGAGAGGATGAGTGAGGATGTTTGCAGCTACAGATATCAAAAAAAGCTAGCAAGCATTAATCTTCTAAGACAGTGGCATAGTTTTAAACCCTAAAGTTTAAAACTAAATAAAGCAACCAAACAAAAACAATACCTTATCTGCAACAATGGAATAGGTTGTGGGGACCAGAAGCTGTACTTCCCTTGATCCCATTTGTGCAATCTTCAGAAAGTAGAGAGTGGGGCTGGCTTAGTGTGGGGGTGGGGGAAGGTGGCGGGGGCTGTGTCTAGGGGACAGTGGTGGTAGCAGTAGAAGAGAAGATATTTGGCAATGTGAACATTCATGGAGTACATATAAAATCTCTCTCTCTCTCTCACACACACACACACACACATACACACACAGTCATAGTGAGATTTCCAGGTAGCCCTGGCCTTTCCCCAATAAGAGCTTCCTGCAAGAGATGCTCAAGGAAAAAAAAAAAAAAAAAAACTTGCTCTAGTCAAAAATGAGAAGTAACTAAAACAAAACAGCAAAGAACCTACACAATAATATACAACCTACCACAAGGAAAAAACTAGTTCATGAAGTAGAAATATAATCAATCAGAGAAGAAATTTTAAGGAGAAGAAGATGAAGGTGGTGCTCAAGAAAGAAGTATATGTATGGGTGTGATGAGGGTTGGGGAATTGATGATCATAACGAGGAATGTCTGACTGGACATAGCACAAAAAAGATTCAGCATTGATAAAAATGTGGTGAAGATGAGAAGACAACAAGATTAAGAAAGCGAACAAGGTGAAGTGAAGATGACCAAAGAGTTAAAGGGAATCTGGAATGAAAATTATACATGTAGAAGAGAGGCAAAGAGCATCAAAATATAAGTAATACAAAAAAAAATAATAAAACCAAACCGAGTGCCATCGAGTCGATCCAGACTCTTAGCGACCCTATAGGACAGAGTAAAACTGCTCCATAGAGTTTCCAAAGAGCACCTGGCAGATTTGAACTGCTGACCCTTTGGTTAGCAGCCGTAGCACTTAACTGCTACACCACAAGGGTTTCCTGTAAGTAACAGAACCAAAATAATAGGACAGAATAAATACATAAGAATATAATAAAAGGAACTTTCCAGAAATAAAAAGGTCTTTGTTGTTGTTAGGTGCCATCAAGTCAGTACCGACTCATAACAACCCTATGTACAACAAAACAAAACACCACCCCATCCTGCACTGTACTCATAACTGTTGCTATGCTTAAACATACTGTTGTAGCCACTGTGTCAATCTATCTTCTTGAGAGTCTTCCACTTTTTTCACTAACCCTCCACTTTACCAAGCATGATGTCCTTCTCCAAGGACAGGTCCTTCCTGATAACATGTCCAAAGTATGTGAGATGACAAGACAGATTTATTTGTTCTTTTGACAGTCCATGATATATTCACTATTCCTCGCCAACATCACAACTCAAAGGTGTCAACCCTTCTTCAGCCTTCCTTATTCATTGCCCAGCTTTCACATGCATATGAGGTGATTGAAAACACTTTGGCTTGGGTCAGGTGCACCTTAGTCTTCAAGGTGACATCTTTGCTTTTCAACACTTTAAAGAGGTCTTTTGCAGCAGATTTGCTCGATGCAATGAGTCTTTTGATTTCTTGACTGCTGCTTCCATGGCTGTTGATTGTGGATCCAAGTAAAATGAAATCCCCTACAACTTCAATCTTTTCTCCATTTATCATGATGTTCTTTATTTGTCCATTTGTGAGGGATTTTGTTGTCTTTATGTTGAGGTGTAATCCATACTGAAGGCTGCGGTCTTTGATCTTCATCAATAAGTGTTTCAAGTCCTCTTTACTTTCAGCAAGCAAGGTTGTGTCATCTGCATAAAGCAGGTTGTTAATGAGTATTCCTCCAATCCTGATACCTATTCTTCATGTAGTCCAGTTTCTCAGACTATTTGCTCAGCATACTGATTGAATAAACATGGTGGAAGGACTCAACCCTGGAGAACACCTTTCCTGATTTTAAATATAATTAATAGGTGTTAGTAAATAAGAGAACCAAAATAATGGAACAGAATAAATACTTAAGAATATAATTAAAGAAACTTTCCAGAAATAAAAAAGGTTAGACTCTATAAAATGTAAAGGTACACTCTATCCCAGAAAGAGAAAAAGAAATACAGGTATAGAACAATCAATTCAAAGGCATATCTTAGTAAACACACTGGATTTCAAAGATCAGAAAATCTTTTGTCAACCAGGCCAAAAAACAAGATGAAGATCAAGAAAAAAGGAAAGACCTGACTAGGACTAAATTTCTCTAGCAATGCTAGAAGGGAGTGGGTCATGCCCGCAAAGTGATCAAAGAAAGGAAATTTGGCTCATAATTACATTACTAGAAAAGGAATGTAATTCAAGTCAAATGAAGACACGAGTATTTTGAAAATATAAATAAGTAAAAATTGTAGCCAACAAGTGATGAACAGAAACACAAGGTCAAAATGTCTAGTGATAAGGATTGAGTCAATTCGAGAGGAGGACTGAGACTAAAACAAATGTGATGATTACAGTTAGAGAAGAGAATGAAGATGTATTATATGCTGATAAAACAGAAGTAGGAAGGGAAAAAAGAAAGTAGGACATTTAATGCTGGAGGGTAGAGTCAAGACATTTTAGCTAATAAATCAAATAAGTTGATAAATCAAATAATAAATCTTTTTTTTTACACTTATGTGAAGTTATGAAGATAAACATTGAAAAAGGAAGGAATGAATGGAAATGAGTTCTGTCATTATTCAGAAAGCATAACATAAAATATGACAACAAACCTAAGGCAGAACATATATATTTCATATAAAAATGTAAATGAGAGACTTTTATTAAAATAGACTCTCAAATAAACTAGAAAGCAAACCTAAATTACATGCTACATTCAAAAGATATACTCAAAACAAAGTGACTCAGAAAAATTATAGAACTAATAAATAAATTCAAAAGCTGGCTGTAAACACACACACACACACACAGTCAACTGATTTGTCATTAAATATCTAGTCAAGAAAAAAAGAAAGCACAAATATGCAAAAGAGAAATTACGAGGAAATTAAAAGAATCTTACAATATCAATTTTTTTTAACTATTGTAAATAAATCTAAAAATCAGGATAAAACGGATCATTTCTTAAGAAAATATAAATTAAGAAAACTTATCAGATTTAAGCCAAACTCAGAAGAAGACACGGATCAAGGAACATCACTGCTGACATCCGATGGATCTTGTGGCCAAATGGAGAGAGTACCAGAAAGATGTTTACCTGTGTTTTATTGAAGATGCAAAGGCATTGTGGATCATAACAAATTATGAATAACATTAGAAGGAATGCGAATTCCAGAACACTTAATTGTGCTCATGAGGAACCTGTACATAGACCAAGAGGCAGTTATTCTAACAGAACAAGGGGATACTGAGTGGTTTAAAATTGGAAATGGTGTGCAGCAGAGTTGTAGCCTTTCAACATACTATATGAAGAACAAATGATCATAGAAGCTGTATTATATGAAAAAGAACCCATAGTCAGGATTGGAGGAACAATCATTAAAAACCTGCAATACGCAGATGACACAACCTTCCTTGCTGAAAATGAGGACTTGAAGCACTTAATCATAAAGTTAAAATACTTCAGTATGGATTACATCTGAATGTAAAGAAAATAAAAATCCTCACAACTGGGCCCATAGAAAACATCATGACAAATAGTGAAGAAGTTGAAGTTGTCAAGGATTTCATTCCACTTGGATCAACAATCAAAGTCCACAGAAGCCACAGTCCAGAAATCAAAAGACATATTGCATTGCACAAATCTTAATCAAAAGATCCCTTTAAAATCTTCAAAAGCAAAGATGTCATTTTGTTGACTAAAGTGACCTGACCCAAACCATGGTATTTTCAACTGCCTCATGTGCATGTGGAAGCTGGACAATGAAAAAGGAAGACTGAAGAAGAATTGATTCATTCGAATTGTGGTGTTTGTGAAGAATATTGAATATACCATGGCCTACCAGAAGAAGAAACAAATCAGTTTTGTAGTAAATACAGCCAGCATGCTCCCTGGATGTGAGGATGAAGAGACCTCTTGCTTAATTTGGTCACCTCATCAGGAGGGAACAGTCAATACTTGCAGAAAGACATCATGCAAAAAAGAGGGAGACCCTCAATGAGGTGGATTGATATAGTACTACATAAGGGGCTCAAAGTAGCAACAAATGTGAGGATGGCCCTGGACTGGGAAACATTTCGTTCGGTTATACATAAGGCCACTGTAAGTCAGAGCTGACTCAAAGACACCTAACAACAACAACAACAAATCATAAAGAGGAAGAAACTGTAATAACAGTCCACTAAAATTAGAAAATGCCTAAGATGAAGAAATTGAAGATTTTCACCAACTTCTGCAGTTTGAAAATGATCAAATGTAAAATCAAGATGCATTGTAATTACTGGTAATTGGAATGAGAGAGTTGCAAACAAAGAAGAAGGATCAGTAGTTAGATAATACGACCTGGATGATAGAAACAATCCCAGAGAGCCCATGATAGAATTTTGCAAGACCAATGACTTGTTCATTACAAATACCTTTTTTCAACAACGTGAATGGCAACTATACATGTGGACCTCGCCAGATGGAATACACAGGAATGAGATCGACTACATCTGTGGAAAGAGACAATGGAAGAGCTCGAAATCATCAGTCAGAACAAGACCAGAGGCCAACTGCAAAATAGACCATCAATTGCTCATGTACAAGTTAAAGTTGAAGCTGAAAAAGATTAAAACAAGTCCACAAGAGTCAAAATATGACCTGAAGAATATCTCACCTGAATTTAGATACCATCTCAAGTACAGATTTCATGTGTTGAACATCAATGACCAAAGACGAGACAAGTTGTGGGATGACATGAAGGACATCATACATGAAGAAAGCAAAAGGTCATTAAGAAGAGAGAAAAGATCAAATTGGATGTCAGAAAAGACTATGAAACTTGCTCTTGAACAAAGAGTAGCAAAAGCGAATGGAAGAAACGATGACGCAAAAGAGCTGAAGAGAAGATTTCAATGGGTGGCTCAAGAAGATAACGTAAAGTATTATAATGAAATGTGCAACAACTTGGAGTTAGAAAACCAAAAGGGAAGAAAACACTCGGCATTTCTCAAGCTGAAAGAGCTGAAGAAAAAATTGGAACCTCGAGTTGCAATTTTGAAGGAATCTATGGGCAAAATATTTAAGGAAAAAGACAATGACAAAAGAAGATGGAACTAATGCACAGAGTCAGTGCACTAAAAAGGGCTGGCCAATGCTCAACCATTTCAAGAGGTAGCATGTGATCAAGAACTGATGGTACTGAAGGATGAAGTCTAATCTTCACTAAAGGCATTGGTGAAAAGCAAGACTCCAGGAATTAACAGAATACCAATTGAGACAGTTCAACAAATGGATACAGCACGGGAGGTGTTCACTCATCTATGCCAAGATTTTTGGAAGACAGCTACCTGGACAACCAACTTGAAGAAATTCATATATATGCCCATTCCAAAGAAGGTTATCCAACAGAATGTGGAAATTATCTAACAATGTCATTGATATCACATGCAAGTAAAATTTTGTTAAAGATGATTCAAGAGCATTTGCAGAAACTCAAGCCAGGTTCAGAACAGGACATGGAACCAGGGATATCATTACTGATGTCAGGTGTATCTTGGCTGAAAGCAGAGAATACCAGAAAGGTGTTTACCTGTGTTTTATTGACCATGCAAAGGCATTGGACTGTGTGGATCACAACAAGTTATAGATAACATTTCGAAGAATGGGAATTCCAGAACATTTAATTGTGCTCATGAGGAAACTGTACATTGCCCAGTAGGCAGTTGTTCAAACAGAGCAAGGGGATACTGCATGTTTTAAAATCAGGAAATGAGTGCTCCAGGGTTGAATCCTTTCACCATACTTATTCAATCTGTATGCTGAGCAAATAATCTGAGAAGCTGTACTATGTGAAGAAGAACATGGCATCAGGATTGGAAAAAGTCTAGTTAACAACCTACAATATGCAGGTGACACAACCTTGCTTGCTGAAAGCGAAGAGGACTTGAAGCACTTACTGGTGAAGATCAAAGTCTATAGCCTTCAGTATGGATTACACCTCAACATAAAGAAAACAAAAATCCTCTCAACTAGATCAATAAGCAACATCATGAGAAGTAGGGAAAGCATTAATATCGTCGATGATTTCTTTTTACTTGGATCCGCAATCAATGCCCATGCAAGCACAGTCAAGAAATCAAATGACATATTGCATTGGGCAAATTTGCTGCAAAAGACCTCTTTAAAATCTTGAAAAGCAAAGACATCACTTTGAAGACTAAGGTGTGCCTGACCCAAGCCATGGTAAGCTGGACAATGAATAAAGAAGGCTGAGAAAGAATTGATACCTTTTAATTAGGGTGTTGGCGAAGAATGTTGACTATACTATGTACTGCCTGAAGAACGAACAAATTTGTCTTGGAAGAAGCACAGTCAGAATGCTCCTTAGAAGCAAGGATGGTGAGATTTTGTCTCACATACTTTGGACATGTTGTCAGGAGGGGCCAGTCCCTGGAGAAGAACATCATGTTTGGTAAAGTGTGGGGTCAGCGAAAAAGAGGAAGACACTCAATGAGATGGATTGACACAGTGGCCGCAACGATGGGCTCACGACCAGGCATTGTTTTGTTCTGTTCATGTGGTTGCTATGAGTCAGAACTGACTTGACGGCACCTAACAACAAAAAAAATAGAAAACATTATCGAAATGTAGCACATCCCCAGTGTAGCAGGTCCCAGATAATGTCAAAGGAAAGATTAGAGGAATAGATCACTCCAGAGTTATTTCAAATTATCCAGTGCATAGAAAAACAATGAAATCTTCCAAAATATTTTTTGAATGAAAGAGTTAAAAAAAAAAAAATTCAGATTAATCTCACTTCCAAATATAGTTGCAAGTATTACTAAATAAAATGTTAACCAACCAATATAAAGGTAGATTAAAAATTATTTTCCATGATAAGGTAGGGCTTATTTTAAGAATACAAAGGAATTTCAATGTTAATATAATTCTCCACAAAAATGAACTTACAGTAAAAGTGAATACTAGTATCTTTATTGAAGCCTAGAAGGCATCTAATAAAATTCAACAGTCAATCTTGATGAGACCAAAATTTTTAATAAAATAAGAACAGTCATATTCTTTCTAATATTATAATATGTATCTTAATACGATAATATAAGATTTGACCTAAAAGCAAACATCAAATTTTAATAGGGAAACATTGAAATCCTTTCCAATAAAGTCAAAAACACAATAAGGATATCCTTTATCTCCACTGTTATTGACATTGGTCTGGAGTTATAAGCCAAAGCAATTAACTCATATAAATATATAAAAGGTATAAGAATTACAAAGAAGTACATAAAATTATAATTATTTATAGTTATTTTTAATCTAGATAGTGCAAGAAAATCAACAAAAAATCTTACTGTAAGATATAAAATAATTCAGTGAGGGAACAGTTTGGCAAAAAAGTAATAGAAATTGGCAGAACATAGTGTTAATTTTTAGAAGGTATAATGGAAGAAAATCTATCTTCAATAGCAAAAAAAAGATGAAGTGTTCAAAGACTACTAATTGCCCTTCGCCCTCCCAGTATTCATTCTTTTCTCCTGCTTTGAATAATAGAACTCCCCAAGTTTTAGTTGTGCATGCCTGCCCAGCTAGAAATTCCACGCCCAAGCCTAGAAAGGCAGTTAGATATACCGTATGTCTGTTTTAGGGGCCAATACGGATAAGCAAAAGCACAATATGGGAAATTTCTTATCTCCTCCTTAAAGATCATGTACATTCCAATGGACTGGAAACTAGCTGTGATGCTGATAACCAAAGCATACCACGTGAACAAAATCATTATCCCCTAGAATGGCGGAGCAAGAAGAGAGAAGCAACCCAGGTTTCTGAATGACCTAATAGAGCACCAGCCATTCATCTATGAAATGTTACATTTTTACACAGGCATAGACTTATATCTTGTTTGAGCCACTAGTTGTTTTACTTTGTTCTGTTTTTTAGTAATAGTAACTGAGCCCTTCCTATAACTAATTAAAAAATGAAAAGAAAGTTCTATATGGAGAAAGCTTTAAAATAATATTAAGTGACCAAAAAGACTTGGCTAATTAGAGACTGAAAAGTCACATCATGTTTGAAATAAAATGATAACACAAAGATATCGATTCTTCTCTGCTTAATCTATAAATTTAACACAATCCCAACTAAAATATCAACACATTTCCTTTGGAAATAGATAAACTGGAATGGAAAATATAAAGCCAAATTATCCAGAAAATCTGCAAAAGAATATTGAAGGGAATCTAGCCCTCTTAGACATTAAAGCATAATATAAAGTAATATACTAAAGCTACATGAATAGAAGGACAGCTCAACGGATCAGATAAAAATTCCATAACAGACTTCAGTGATAAATTTGATATTTCAAATCAGTGAGAAAAGGATGGATTATTCAATAAATGGTACAGAGATAACTTTCCAGCCATATGGGAAAAAATAAATTGGATCCATATCTCACACCTTACACAAAGATAAATTTCAGATGATCAAAGATTATTAAAAGATTAAAAAATGAGGCCATAAAAATGTTTTCTCTAAAATGTTTAGAGAAAACATTTTTTTTTATAATACAAGATTGGGAAATGATTGGTTAAATATGATTTAAAGGAACTGCCATAAAAAAAAAATTGTAAACTCGACTACATTAAAAAATGTATGTCATAAAAACACCATAGAAAAAGTCAAATAACAAATAGTAAATGTAGCTAATACTTGAAATTCATATCACAAAGGCTAATTTTCTTACTGTAAAAATGAATTCCCATAAATCAATTAGAAAATAGGCAAATATTGAGGTTAGAGAAAAAAATACAAATGTCTCTTAAATCTAAGAAAAGGTGGTAACCACAATAAGAGAAATGAAAATGAAAACTGCAATGAAAATTGGCTGATTCTATGTCTTGGGCAAAAAATAAATAATATGAACCTGCAACATCTGGTTGTGCCGGAATGCACTGCAACTGTCAAGGACCATATCAGAGGGACACAGAAGCCAACAGGAAGGGGATACCACTGGCCAAAGAAATGACAATTTAAGCTTGAAATAGAGTGATGAATTCAAATAATTGAAGTGTGTAAGGCACTGGGTTTAAAGTATATAAACTCAAGAGTTCATAATGGCAGCCTTCCTGAAAAAGAGAGAAAGAGAATGAAAAAATTAAAACAATAGAACATCACTAGAATTGCTAGAGCCCCTAGGTGGAACAAATTGTTAAGTGCTCAACTGCTAGCTAAAATTTGGTGATTCCAACCCACCCCAGAGGCACCTTGTAAGATAGGGCCGGTGATCTGCTTCCAAAAGCCTTGAAAACCCCATGGAGCACCGTTCTATTCTGACATAACATGCACTCAACATGAGTCAGAATCGACTCGATGACAACTAACAACAACAGAACTACTAGGGTCCCAAATCCTTGTTTTAAAAAGAGGCAATTAAAAGGAAATAATTTATCCTGTCTTTCCCGTATGAAGTATACCCACGGCTGTCAAGTAGATGCCGACTCAAAGAGACCCCATAGGGTTTCCAAGGTGGTAAATCTCTACGGAAACAGACTGCCACATCTTTCTCCCACAAAGCCACTGGTGGTTTCAAACTGTGGACATTTCGATTAGCAATCAATTGCTTTAACTATTGTCCCAGGGCAATTAATTAGCTCTAATTGATGGGGGAAAAGTCACTAAAAAGTTAATAAACACAGGATTAAAGGTAGAATTTTTAAAAATCACTATGCTTGCTGCTGCTTTGAAAGGGCATGAATACCCCTCACTCTGTAAAATGTGTAAGGGAGCAAGAGAGCACAAACTAACACCTTCTACGGCAAGCAGCAAAGTAAATGCACTCTCTGTTTTTGAGACATATGAAAATTATAAGAGGTCAGAAGGAGAAACTGCCTAAAGCATTTAATGCACTGGGATCATGGACTCCAGGTGAATTAGAAAGAAACAGCCTACTCAGTCATTAAGAGAAAGTAAGACTGGGGCTTGAATTAAATTGTCATTTCTATAAGAAAAATATTAGAAAAGTTATTCTTTAAATCTTACTTATTCTCACTGTGTTGGGTTCCCAGTACGTGCTTTAGTCAGGGGTGGATCATCCGATAGGCAAAGTAAGCATGGTGCTTACCTCGCTTACCAGATCATGTGTAGTGAATCATTTCACTACAGATTAATAAGAAAGCACAAGTAAGCCCACGCTTACCTTCCTTACTGGATCATCCACCCCTGTCAGGAATTTTAATTCCGAAAATAGGCTTCGACTCTGTAGTAAGGTGCTGTGGGATTGGGAGAAAGATAGATGCCAGCCATACCTACAACAGACTCTTTGATGTGGTGGAAAAATGTGAAATCACTCACCACACTTACTCCTCATTTATGGACTACATCATTATCCGACATTTTGCATTTATGATAATAGTAAAAAATCTACTGACTATTTTGTGCATTAATGATATACATCTGGCAGTAATGAATTCTGAGGTCCAAGACAAGCATAAACTTGGCTGTGATGGTTAAGGTTATGTGTCAGCTTGGCTGGGCCATGATTCTCAGTGGTTTGGCAGTTATGTAATGATGTAATTTAGCAGTTATGTAGCGATGTGGTCATCTTCTATTATGTGATCTGATGTGGTTATCCTCTATTTTCACATAACACCAATCTTCATGTAATGACCTGGTGTTTGGAACCTAGGCATGTAGATAAGTGAGGAGTGGGTGTACAGATGATCTTGTAAGCAAGGTAAGCACCCTGCTTACCTTGCCTGTTGGATAATCTGCACCTGGCTTAAGTATTCTTATGAAACCAGTTGTCATCAAGTTGATTACAACTCATGGCAACCCCATGTGTGTCAGAGTAAAACTGTGCTCCATAGAGTTTTCAAGGGTTCTTCAGAAGTAGATCACCAGGCCTTTCTTCCAAGGAGCCTCTGGGTAGACTCAGACCTCCAATCTTTTGGTTATTAGCCGAGTGTATTAACCATTGTACCACCCAGGAACTCCAGTATTCTTATAAGTAGTCATATTTCTGACATCTTTTAAAATGAAGGACAATTAAATATAAAAACAAATTAATTATCTATTTACAAAAACATTACTGTCAAGTCAATCCTGACTCATAGCAACCCTATAGGACAAAATACAACTGCCCTATCGAGTTTGCAAGAAATGGCTGGTAGATTCAAACTGCCAACCTTTTGGTTAGCAGCCGAGCTCTTAACCACTGCACCACCAGGGCTCCAAATTATCTGTGACAACCCTAAATAAAAGGTTATGACCCAGAAAATGTTACGTTGCACTCAGGAGAACAGGAAAGCAGAGAGAAGGGAAAACAACACATAGCACATATCTTCTGTGTTCTGTGCTAGGCACCACTACATACGCTGCTTTATTTAGCCCTCATAACAACCCCAGATAATAAGCATTCTAAGGACCATACAGAGTCAATGAGACTACAGGAGGTTAAAGGATAGACCAAAATCATTCTACGATAAGCAGTTGAACTGAGATTTAAGCCCAGATTGTCTCTGGATATATACCCATGATCAGTTATTTTGGTAATGCCTAGTTAATAACTAAATCTCAATAATGAAGATGAGAGGTATAGCCACAAACATGTGCAAAGGTGACCATAGGGGAAATGATTAGGTGGTGTCGGCTTCAAGTCGTCTTATCTCTGGTTAAAATTATAAACCAGCTTTAATTGCTTGGCCACTTACTATCACCAATTTTACACAAACTGCTCCTTATCGGACACAAAAAGTTGTGTACTTTTTGGGAATTATTGTTTAATCCATTAAGAAATATTATTGAGTACCTATTATTGGCTACCATTGTGTTAATACATTTGAGCTATGAATAAGATAGACACGGTCATGCATATCTTACCGTCTAACAAGAGCTCACTTAATTACCTTTATCTGAAATACGGAAGAAAGGATCTGTAGAACTGACTACTTTATCCCCAATAACCAATAGTATAAGAAACCCTGGTGGCTCAGTGGTTAAGCACTTGGCTGTTGACTGAAAGGCCTGTGGTGCAAACCCACCAGCTGCTCCGTAGGAGAAAGATGTAGCAGTCTGCTTTTGTAAGGATTACAGCCTTGGAAACCCTATACGGCAGTTCGTCCCTGTCTTATGACTGTCCAATGAGTCAGATATCTACTGGCAATGGGTTTGGTTTTTTCGTCGTTTTGTTTTTTGGTTAACCAATAGCGTTTTCAGTCTCTGTTTACCAATACAGTACTACAACTTCCCAGATATACAAAGGGAACTGAAAGAAAATGAGATATTGTGAGCCTTTAAATATAGGTAGGTACCTAACAATCAGCTTCTAAAAAGTCACAGCCTTGAAAACACTATGGAGCAGTTCTACTCCGCACACATGCAGTCACTATCAGTTGGAATTGACTCAAAGGCAATTAACAACAACAAACCTGTAATTGGACGTCATGAGATTGTCCACCACATATAACAGAGAATAACAAAATCGAATTTGCTTATCCCAAACATTTCTCAAATTTTCAAATTGGTCATATTATCAACAAGATGCTTCTTCTGAAGTAATTAACAGCACTTCTTAGCTTTGAATTTTAAATTTCCTACATTTTAAAACTACAGTTTTAACAAATGACTACTTCATTGACTTATTTAAGAGAAGTGTCACTAAACTTATATTATCCATCTTAGTGGCACACAAAAAAAGAGATCTTGGCAAGAGCTGATACAACTGTGTAGGAGGGAGATTAATGGAAAGCAAATTGGGGAGTAATTAATCAAGCTGCATAAGAAAGTGAAAAGAAGAAACAAAGATGCAAGGCTTGACAGGAAAATTCTAAGCTCTTTGTACTTGGCACCAGTCAAAAAAAAAAAGAGGCATAATAGGGCTGAAAAGTTCATGAATATGCTCCAATTAATCTGTATGTGCACTGAAATGCATTTTAGTTTGGTTCATTTAAATCTGAAATTCCCTTCCCCATTGATGTCAGCTAGTTAGCCAAGATGGTGCATTACTGTTATGATCACTGCAGCGCACATAATTTAGATATATCTCTTTGGGGACTCAGCTCCACCCCCTGCTAGCTAATATGCTCACCATGTTTAATGATGCAAAAAATTTCCCTGAGTACAGGTTATTTATCTTTATCAGGGGCTGCGTTTGGCTGGCTGTCTGTTATCAGCCAGAATATTTGTTCCTAAATGGTTGGTTTTCATCCATATTCCAGGGCAATCCTGAGCCCCATATTATCACTGAGATTTGCAATAAAAGTGTTTTCATTCTTCCGATACACCTTAGCAATGCTGATTTATGAGTTTGAAACAGCTGAAATTGTTATTTAGTCTATGAACCCTGAAATCACTGTCACGAAATACAAAATCAATCTAAAATCTGAGAAAGGATTTGAATTGGGGGGATATGTAATCGCAACACGGGAATATGAATCTATAATAAGAAAAACTTGTAAGTAACCTTCCAGTACTGGTGTTGCCAAAAATACAACCTGGAGGAGCAGATCCAAAGGAATAGAATAATCAATAAACATTGACCATCATCCCATCTCCCCAAAATTAAATGAAGAGAATGAAATCAAGGCTTCTTGACAAGATGGTGAACAAACATAGGCAGCTGGTGCTCTCCCCGAATACAAACCAAAAAAAGAATCAAGGAGGATATTGGCATTTCTGAGAGTCTTATATTGAAAAAAGCAAGAAAATTCAAGGAAGACAGAAAATTTTGGAGTATAAAAGCATAAGATGATTTGGCAAGAACAATATGGGTATGAGGGAAAATTTTCAGTTGAGCTTCCCTCCCACTCCCTAATTACTGGGGTGGATCACTACACACTCATTTCCCATGCAAAATAGATGAACAGCAATGTCAACAGCCTAGCCCAGGCCAGGTGGCGTGGCAACATCAGGGTGGAGCTCTAGTGGCTGGCTCGGTTGGGAGTGGATAATATGTGTAGGTAGGTACTACATTTCTAAACCTATGGAGCAGTTCTACTCTGTCCTACAGGGTCTCTGTGAGTCAGAATCGACTCAGTGGCAACGGGTTAAGCTTTTTTTTTGGGTGGGGGGGGATACCCTATTCCTGGGAATAGCATCAGCCCCCAATTCCCTCAGAATCCTGACATCTAGGTACTTCAAGTAGATGTTTTTGTTGTTGTTAGATGCAACTAGTCAGTTCTGACTCATAGTGATCCTATATACCTCAGAATGAAACACTGCCTGATCCTGTACCATCCTCCCAATCATTCTTATGCTTGAGCCCATTATTGAACCGACTGTGTCAATCTATCTTATTGAGGATCTTCCTAATTTTGCTCACCTTCTACTTTACCAAGCATGATGTCCTTCACCAGGGACTAATCCCTCCTGACAATATGTCTAAAGTATGTGAGACATAGTCTCTCCATCTTGCTTCTAAGAAGCATTCTGGTTGTACTTCTTCCAAGACAGATTTGTTCGTTCTTTTGGCAGTCCACTATATATTCAATATTCTTCACCAAGTCCATGATTCAAAAGTGTCAGTTCATCAGTTTTCCTTACTCATTCTCCAGCTTTCGCATGCATATAAGGCAATAGAAAACATCATGGCTTGGGTCAGGCTTAACTTAGTCTTCAAGGTGACATTTTTGCTTTTTAACACTTTAAAGAAGTCTTTTGCAGCAGATTTTCCCAATGCAATGCATCTTTTGATTTCTCAACTGCTACTTCCATAGGCATTGATGATGGATCCAAGTAAAATGAAATCTTTGGCAATTTCACTTTCTCTGTTTATCATGATATTGCTTATTGGTCCAGTTGTGAGGACTTTTGTTTTCTTTATGTTGAGGTGTAATCCAGACTGAAGGCTGTGGTCTTTGATCTTCATCAGTAAGTGCTTCAAGTCCTCTTCACTTTCAGGAAGCAAAGTTGTGTCATCTGCATAAATGCAGATTATTAATGAATCTTCCTCCAATCCTGATGCCCTGTTCTTCTTCATATAGGCTAGCGTCTCAGATGATTTGCTCAGCATACAGATTGAGTAACTATGGTGAAAGAATACAACCCTGATGCACACCTTTCCTGACTTTAAACCAAGAAATACCCTTTTGTGCTGCTCAAAGAACTGCCTCTTGATTTATGTACAGTTTCCTCATGAGCACAATTAAGTGTTCTGGAATTCTCATTCTTCACAATGCTATCCGTAATTTGTTATGATCCATACAGTCAAATGCCTTTCCATAGTCAATAAACCACAGGTAAACATCTTTCTGGTACTCTCTACTTTCAGCCAGGATCCAAATGACATCAGCAATGATATACCTCGTTCCATGTCTTTTCTGAATGCCCCTTGAATTTCTGGCAATTCCCTGTCAGTGGCTACAGCCATTTTGAATGATCTTCAGCAAAATTTTACTTGAGTGTGATATTAATGATATTTTTCAATAATTTCCACAATCAGTTGGATGGCTTTTCTATGGAATAGGCAAAATATGGATCTCTTCCAGTCAGTTGGCCAGGTAGCTGTCTTCCAAATTTCTTGGCATAGACAAGTAAGTGCTTCCACTGCTGTATCTCACTTGGTATTTTGTCAATTCCTGGTGCCTTGTTTTTCACTAATGCCTTGAGTGCAGCTTGGCTCTTCCTTCATTATCACAAGTTCCTGATCATATGCCACCTCCTGAAATGGTCAAATGCCAACCAATTCTTTTTGGTATAGTGACTCTGTATATTCCTTCCATTTTCTTTTGGTACTTCCTGCATCATTTAATATTTTACCCATAGAAATCTTCAATATTGCAACTTGAGACTTGAATTTTTTCTTCTGTTTTTTCAGCTTGAAAATGCCGAGTGTGTTCTTCCCTTTTTGTTTTGTAACTCCACATCTTTGCACATGTTATTATAATACTTTATTTTGTCTTTTCAAGCTGCCCTTTGAAATCTTCTGTTCAGTTCCTTTACTTCATCATTTCTTGCTTTTGCTTTAGCTACTCTACATTCAATAGCAAGTTTCAGAGTCTCTTCTGACATCCATTTTGGTCTTTTCTTTCTTTCCTGTCTTTTTAATGATCTCTTGCTTTCTCCACATATGATGTCCTTGCTTTCATTCCACAATTCATCTGGTCTTCTGTCATTAGTGTTCAATGCATCAAATTTATTCTTGAAATGGTCTCTACATTCAAGTTGGATATACTCAAGGCTGTACTTTGGCTCTGGCAGACTTGTTCTAATTTTCTTTAGCTTCAACTTGAACTTCCATATGAGTAAGTGATGGAAGAGTTGGTCCTTGGCCTTTTTCTGACAGATGATATTGAGCTTTTCCATAGTCTCTTTCCTCAGATGTAGTGGATTTGATTCCTGTGTTTTCCAACTGGTGAGATTCGTGTGTATAGTCACTGTTTATGTTGTTGAAAAAAGGTATTTTCAATGAACAAGTCGATGTTCTTGCAAAATTCTGTCATGTCATCTCCAACATAATTTCTATCATGGAGGACATATTTTTCAAATACTGATTCTTCTTTTATTCTTTTATATTCTAATCACCAATAGTTATCAATGTACCCAGATTGCATGTTTGATCAGTTTTGGACTACAGAAATTGGTAAAAATCTTAAATTTCTTCATTTTTGTCCTTAGTGGTTGGTGTGTAAATTTTAATAATAGTCATATTAACTGGTCTTCCTTGTAGCCATATGGATATTATCCTATCACTGACAGTGTTGTGCTTCAGGATAGATCTTGAAATGTTCTTTTTGACAATGAATAAAAGTCATTCCTCTTCAAGTTGTCATTCCCAGGATAGTAGATGATATGATTACATGATTCAAAATGGCCAAAACCAGTCCATTGCTGCTCACTAATTCCTAGGATATCAATGTTTATGTGTTTCATTTCATTTCTGACAACTTCCAATTTTCCTAGATTCATACTTTGTGCATTCCACATTCCAGTTATTAATGGATATTTGCAGCTGTTTCTTCTTGTTTTGAGTCATGTCACACCTGCAAATGTAGGTCTCAAAAGCTTGACTCCATCCATGTCATTAAAGTCAACTCTACTTTGAGGAGGCAGCTCTTCCCCAGTCAGGTTTTGAGTGCCTTCCAACCTGAGGGGCTCTTCTTCTGGAACTATTTCTGACAGTGTTCTGCTGTTATTCATAAAATTTTCACTGGCTAATTCTTTTCAGAAGTAGACCACCAGGTCCTTCTTCCTAGTCTGTCTTAGTCTGGAAGCTCATCTGAAACCTGTCCACCATGGGTGACCCTGCTGGTATTTGAATACTGGTGGCATAGCTTTCAGCATCACAGCAACTCTCAAGCCCCCACGGTAAGACTAACTCACAGATGAGTGGGGGCTCCAGCATAGTAAACCATATGATTGTATGATTCAAAATGGCAAGTATCAGTCCATTTCAGCTCACTAATGCCTGGGACATAGATCTTTATGCATTCCATTTTATTTTTGATGTATTCCAATTTTCCTGGGTTCACACTTCATACATTCCATGTTTCAGTTATTAATGGATGTTTGTAGCTATTTCTTCTCATTTTGAGTCATGCCACATCAGCAAATGAAGATCCCCAAAGCTTGACTTCATCCACGTCATTGAGGTCGACTTTACTTTGAGGAGGTAGCTCTTCCCCAGTTATGTTTTGAGTGCCTTCCAACCTGAGAGGCTCATCTTCAGGCACAATATCAGACAATGTTCTGCTGGTATTCATAAGGCTCAAGTAGACAGCAGCGTCAAAAGAGAGACTCAAGGAAATTCACTGAAGCACAAAGTGATCTAGTGGGGTGTAGCAAATGGAAGGTAAGGTAGTCAAGCCCTATTATTAAGGCAGAGATTCTCTACCAAAGCCACGTTCCATCCACTGCCATATTCCTAAACTTACAAGGAAATCATACAAATGTCTGCACTTTAGCATTCCCCATCACTGTCTGCAAGGGAAAAGATACATATTTAGCCAAAGTTACTACTAACCTCCTGAGACTTTTGGAGAAAAATAAAGATTACTGAGGAGTATAATCACCATTCTTTAAAAAGACAATTAACTGAATAAGCTGTATCAGAAAAAAGCATAATTAGTAATCCAAAATAAAAGGAATATCAAATTAGTAAAAAAAAAAAAAAAAAGATATTTTCAAAGAGATATGAAGTGATACTAATTATATGAAGAAGGAAAAAGCAGTTATAAAAAGGAAGCAATAGGGAACACTGAGGGTGGGAAATTAAAAAAAAATAAGTTAGTAAGTAGGTTGAAGAGCAAAAAAAGTTACATCCAAGGAATGACCAGTGAGGTAGAGGACTGATTTTTTACCAGAATTAAAAGAAAATTACAGACCTTAGATCATAAGGACCCATCAGATAGCAATCAGGATAGTTAGAAAAGAAAAAGAAATACACTGACACAATATAGTAAATATTAGTAATTTCTAAGAAAAAAATATTGTAAAATCTTCCCAAAGAGCAGATGACCATAAAAGAAGAAGAATCAGAATGATTTCAGGCTTCTTACAGGAATATTGGATACAAAAACATGGAGTGATGTTTTCACAATTAGAGGAATAGAACTTTGAAACTGAAATTTTATGCACTCTTAATCTTTCACTTTAAATTGAAAAAATAATCTCAGCCATACAAGGCTTCAGAACATTTGTCCCACAGGAACCAATGTCACAAAACAATATGTGTATAAATTTTTAAATGAGAAATTAAATTGAGCTGTGAGTTTTCAACTAAAGCACTATATATATAATTTATATATATATATTTATATTTTTAAATATATACATATATATACCATATGAAAAAAAAGTTAGAAAAAGTTAACAAAAAACAACAAACAAATCTGTCCTGGAAGAAGAACAGCCAGAATACTCTTTAGATACAGGAATGGCAAAACTTCATCTCAAGCACTTTGGACATGTTATCAGGAGGAACCAGTCTCTGGAGAAGGACATCATGCTGGGTAAAGTAGAGGGTCAGCAAAAAAAAGGAAAACCTTCAACGAAATGAATTGACATGGTGATTGCAACTATGGGCTCAAATGATTGTGAGGATGCCACAGGACTGAGCAGCGTTTCATTCCATTGCACTTAGGGTCACTATGAGTTGGAACTTGACTCAATGGCACCTAACAACAACAATAGAAGATACGTATTAAAATTATTAATCATGATCAAATACAGTTTATTCTAGGAATTTAGTCATTTTTTGGGTTTTTTTTTTTTTGGTATCAACAAATTTAGAAACATAATTCCTCACATGAATAAACTAAAGGATAAAAAAATTCATATGACCATCTCAGTTAATTAAGACTAGGTATCAAACTTTAATAAAATATATAATTAAAAACCCATTGCCTTCTAATTGATTCTAACTCATAGGGACCCTATAAGACAGAGAGAAATACACCATAAGATTTCTAAGGAGCAGCTGGTGGATTTGAACTGCTGACCTTTTGTTTAGGAGTCAAGCTCTTGACCACTGCACCACTAGAGCTCCAAAATATATAATAATATTTAATAAAACATATACTAGGAATAGAAAGGAACTTAGCTAACTTGAAAAAAAGCTTCATGCCAAAATTTATAACACACATCATATAAAGTGGGAAAAATTTAATTTTCCCTTTAGGTGAAAACAAGACAAATATTTCATGTACTAATTTTATTCAATTCTCAAGTACAGATAAAGAGAAAAATTATTTTCAGGTGATTTGATCATCTACATAAAAAACTTTATAAAAGAAATGGTTGTCAGATGAAGCTCAACTTACTAAAATCTAATATTATTCCTCTTCAATCAATAATAAAGTAGAAAGTAAGCAAGGATCCCTGCCTATCTCCATACATAATGAAACATCTGATGGATTAAACAAAAAATATGAAAGGGAAACTCTAAAAAAGAATAAAGATAAAGCTTCTGAAGGCAAAGAAGTTATGAGACTAGCTTTGTGCCCTTCTTAAACAAAATCCCAAAATTACAAACATCAAAATTAAAGATATTTACAAGGGAAAGATTAGCCCAAAGGACTAATGAACCACATCTAAGACAGGGAGCAAAGGCCCTGAGATCTGAGGGTGCCTGTTTGAGGAATAGCAAAGAGTGTGTGGTTATAGAAGAAGTAAGTAAAAGAGAAATAAGCTACACTATCAAGCAAGTAATAGGGGGTTGGGTGTGGAACCTAGGGACTTATTAAGACTAGGAACAGAGGGGCCCCCAAATCTGTAAAAAAGTTACAATAAATGGGCCAGGGTGCAGAAACAAAGCCATTCCCTAGAACAATGGGGCAGGGTACCTAAAAATAGCCTGCAAACTTCTTTAAAGTTGCCTTTCAGAAGCAGCTGGATAAAACCAGCCCCAAGGATATGCGCAGAACATCCACCTGTGACTGCTGTGTGACCTTCCACCAGGGACAGTGAGGGACTACAGCCCCAGGTGGGGAACTGAACCCGGGGAGCGAGAGACTGTGCAGGTATGACATCCCATAATAAGTACTGCTACAAATCCCAGAGGCCTTCAGGACAGAAACTATCTTGGAAAGCTGCTGCAAGTGCACCTTAGTTAACATATCCCCACCTGTGTCTATGAATAAACATGAATCTCTTCCCACCCAACAATTTTAAAAACTCAGGCCCATCTTTTGTTCTGTGAGACAAGGGTAAACGTTGCTCTAGGACCTCCTCGTCTCCGCTTGCAAGCCTTTTCAATAAAGCTTTGCCTGTGTGGAAAACTCTACATGCCTTACCTGCTCACTCTTGACCAGTGAGAGACAAGAATCTTATTCCGTTAACACATCTACCACAGCCTCCACCAGACTGAGTCCAGTAAAACTAGATAGTACCTGGCTACCACCACAGACTGCTCTGACAGGGATCACAATAGAGGGTCCCAGACAGAGCTGGAGAAAAATATAGAACAAAATTCTAACTCAAAAAGAAAGACCAGACTTGCTGGCCTGACAGAGACTGGCGAAACTCTGATAGCATGGCCCCCGGACACCCTTTCAGCCCAGTAATGAAATCACTCCTGAGGTTCACCCTTCAGCCAAAGATTGAACAGGCCCATGGAACAAAACAAGACTAAAGGGGTGCGCCAGGCCTGGGGCAAGGACTGAAAGGCAGAAGGGACCAGGAAAGCTGGTAATAGGGAACACAGGGTTGAGAAGGGAGAGTGTTGACATGTCGTGGGGCTGTTAACCAATGTCATACAACAATGTGTGTACTAACTGGTGAGAAACTAGTTCGTTCTGTAAACATTCATCTAAAGTACAGTAAAAATAAAAATAAAGAAAAAAATTAAAAATATTTATTTAGCAAAGTTACAAAATGTGATATACTGAGAGCAAATATTTGTAAATTCTTGGAAAACAAGGAATTGATATCTAAAATATGCAAGGAACTCCTATAAATTAACAAAAGGAAGACAGAAAACCTGATGGGAGGAAAAATAAGAGCAAAGGATATGAATAAGAACACAGAAGGAAAAATTCAAATATCTAATAATACACGTGTGAAGAGATGGTCAACCTCATTACTATCAGGCACAGAATTAAAACAACAGTCAGAAAACACTTTACACAAGATGATGCAAAACGTTGGCAAGCATTTGGAGAAAAGAGGTGTCTTCCTCCCTCACTGCTAGTGAAAGTATAAATTACTACAGATATTCTCAGTAGATATTCTCAGTAGATGCCTTTCAGCACTTGATAAAATGAAGTATGTGTGTACCTTATAAATCAGCAAGCTCACTTTTCGGTATTTATTTCAGACAATGAAACTGTCCATTGCAGACATTTGTTGGAACAGGGAGTTAGAGTGAACCAAGGTAGTTGCATCTAATGGAAAGTGAAATGAACATCTTTTTTCAAAGTTTCTGGTCTTTCTACACATTTAGAATATTCTTCTTAGATCTGGAGGAATTTCCCACCATCTGAGTCCCCTCTCCCCAAGTTAGAAGTCAGAAACTTGCTCTTTCAGCATCCTTTTCAGCTAGGTTCAGGCATGCCATATTGGCCTGAATAATGAGCTACACTTGCGTAAGTAATAACTGTGATTCTGAAAAGAGTGAAATGAAGAAAACAAGAGCTTTCAGAATCAATTCTTGTGAGTACTGTAGGGCGTCAAGAAGAGACATCCAGATTTCAGAGGCAACATTGGCAAAGGTCCAAAAGGGAGCATTCCAGGCCCACAGTGGCGTGATGCCCATGAAACTTGCTGTGGTACTTAGAGTTTCCACTGGGCCAGCCCAGGATTGTAATAAGGACATATCATTCACAACTGGTGACCTCCCAGCTTGAGTCTGTTACTCCAGAAGATTAGTGAATTTCTTTTGCTTAAATAAGTGAGAGTGAATTCTATTGTTCACAGCTACAACCCTGATGATACAGTAGTCCATGTAGCAGACAGCAGCAAGGAAATGAATGTGCAGAAAATAAATCAAAGTGTTAACAAAGGAAGAAAAAGCACAATGTCTATTTTGCACGATACAGACGCCTTTTGTATAAGACATCTCTTGTGCCCCACCTCACACCCTCTCCTCCTAAATTGTTGTTCCAGCACCTCTTATGTGCCACGCCACCTATCTTTCACTTTCTGTCCTGTTGTATCATGTGGGGCACCTGTATGAGACTGCTCAATCATTTGATGCATGGAGCAAAGTAATGGTTAGATAAATCCTCCCCTCTTCCACCTTGTGAAACCCTGGTTGCATAGTGGTTAAGTGCTATGGCTGCTAACCATAAGGGTCAGCAGTTTGAATCTGCCAGGCACTCCCTGGAAACACTATGGGCAGTTCTACTCTGTCCTGTAGGGTTGCTATGAGTCGGAATCAACTCGACCTCACCGGGTTTGGTTGGGTTTGGTTTGGGCTTCCACCTTGTGGGCAGATAATTCAGAGGGTTCCTAACAGAGTCAAGCCCTTGTTCCCCCACAGTGAAAACCATCTTAAAAGCCCACATTTCACCCACCCCTCAACTCTGTTCCTTGGGATCACATGCTAAATAAACTATCTGCATACAAGTCCTTGTTTCAGGCTGTGGATTTTAGGGGAAACCCAGGCTATGATACTGTAACATATATAAATTTAAAATGCAGACACACAATATTATTTAATTTTAAAAGATGTATCTCCAAGGACATATGTCAGACACATTAGAATGGGTCCTTATGGGGTGAGGGAATGGAAATGGGTACCATAAATCAAAAGAAAACAAAACTGAACAAGGGAAACTCATTGTATGGGGTAGTATGCCATGAGCTTAACTTAGTCTTTGTACCCAAGGTCTAAATGAAGAAAGGAAAGGAGAGAGAGAGAAAAGCTCGATTTTCCCTCAGACTCTCTCCACAGAGGCCACCGATGTGCACAACAGTTAAAACAATTCCTTATTGTACATCGTGTTCCTCTCTGTTCACCATCTGCCTGTTGAACTGCTTCTTTCCGTCTCACCGCCGACACCTCTCTCTCTCTCTCCCTCTCTCTCACACACACACACACACACACAAATCAATCCTACCCCAACTACTTGCGTACTTGTGTTTGTGTGTATGTCACACCCTTTCCCATATAGGTTTTGGTGTCTCGATGTTCCATCCAGACGCAAATAAACAGAGAAGTCATCTTGAGTCCTGAGATAGCACATATTCCTCTGGAAATGGAGGGATGCTAAGGTAGTATATAGGTGAGAACTGTGGTATAACCAAGTCATATCTTAGGAAGTATTATTTTAAAATTAAGCCATGCTTACAAAAAAACCGTAATTTTTTTCTGGTACATTATAAACAAAATCTTGTATTATAAGGCTTTTCAAGGACAAATTAAGACTGGCTATGACTTTTTAAAATGTCAAGATCATGAAAAACAAGAAAAGACTGAGAAGTTGTCACAGATTGGAAGAGGCTAAGGAAATATGAAGACTAAATACATCATATCCTGAATTGCATTCTGGGACATCAACTGGCCTCATACTTTTCCACCTCATCTCATATTATGACTCAGAATGAAGCACCTTTTTCTACTTGGGGTCCCCTCCCTACTGCCCTGCATATGGCATTAGGGTCCCAAGGCCTTCTGATCTATTTCAGCAATCTAAAGCTTCCACTTTTTTCAACGTACAGCTCAAGTTCTGTCTCTTCCATTATCCCTCCTCTGATTGCCACAGTCCTTGATTTTTATTATAGCCTGGAAATCCAGAAAAATCTTCAAATCTGCAACAAACATTCTATCATTGGATTGATTATATATTATCTTTCACTTGTCTCTAGATGTTCCTTGGAGTTCTCTCAATGTACAAATTAAATCTTGTAAACCTTGAAGTTAGAGCTATCTTCTACTATTGTTGTGTGCACATGTGTATGTGCGTTAATTGTCCACAATATGTAATGTAGAACTGGCTATATACTTATCATTTATTTTTCTTTACTACATCATTGCTGAGAAGCTCGGCTCATTTGGGTTGGTGTTTGTGAAGGCAAATAACTGATATAAAGATGTAAATCGAGCGTAGTTTTCAACAAAGTTCTTATTGCTATTTGGTCCAAAGAAAACTACGTCTAAATTATGGTGAAAACACTTTAATGAAGCAGTCTTCACAGGAAGTTGTTAACCTGCTAAAACATGGAGAAGTACAGATCATACTGAAATGGGCTTTACTTGTGTACCCTTGATTCAACTATTTAGATACTGTACTTTCATTTAAATCAGCAGCTAACCCAAGAGAGGTAATGGTATTTCTTACACAGGTACAATGAGACATTAGTCCAGTGGCACAGGTAATATTAAGGAAGGTAAAGGGATACTGAGAAGGATAGGGTTAGTTACACTGATACATGCCATATGACTGCCAACAGGTTTGTCTTGGGGAAAAGACCACTTTTCAACAAAGTTACCCAGCCCATCATTCCATGCTTCAACTTTCTCCAGACTCTATGGGGTAAAATATGGGCCAATGCAATCGACACCTCTCTTCTCAAAACTTTTCATCATTCTGCATCCCAAAAGCTTATGTTCCTTTCTGAAATATGCTTAGAAGGGAAGCTGGAATGGCTGAATCCTCACACTCCCCATTTAAAATTATCTTCGCCCAAGTTAGAGTACATCTGTAACTGGCATCTTTGTATAAAGGAGATGTTCTGAATCTGTGTTAAATAAGCAAGATTATAGCAAAAGTAAAGAGAATGATTAGGTGTTTTCTGTAATTTCAGCATTAGGAAAAAAAAAAACTTTTAAATTGCTCAGAGACTTTCATGGACTGAATTTTATCCCCTCAAAATATGTGTCAACTTGGCTGGCCATGATTCCCAGTATTGTGTGACTGGTCCTCCATTTTGTGATATGATGTAATTGCCCTATGGGTTGTTGTAAATCCTAAACTCTGCCTGTGGTTAACGAGGCAGGATTAGGTTATGTTAAAGAGGATTAGGTTATGTTTGTTATGTTAATGAGGCAGGATTAGGGTGGGATGTATCTTAAGCTACCACCTTTACTCAAATCACCACCCTTACTCAGGTCATAGCCCTGATCCTATACAAGGAGAGTTTCCCTAGGATGTGGCCTGCATCACCTTTTATCTTATAAGAGATAAAAGGAGAGAGAAGCCAGCAGAGAGAGAAGGACCTCAGCACCACCAAAAAAGAAGAGCCAGGAGCAGAGCTTGTCCTTTGGACCCAGGGTTCCTGAGCTTAGAACCTCCTATATCCAGGGGGAGAATAATATTAAGACACATGAGATCCCCAAGAAAGACCGGGCCGACAGATGACGAAAGAAGACAAAGACCCTCCCCCAGAGCCAACAGAGAGAGAAAGCCTTCTCCTAGAGCTAATGCCCTGAATTCAGACTTCTAGCCTCCTAAAATGTAGTGTTTCTGCCCCTCCTAGGAAATACAGGCTACCTTTCTTTTGACAGTCTGATCAGACTCTTGTTCATCATATTCCTCTGATATGGTCAGCAGATTATGTCTTGTGGTCTTCTCCAAGCCACCTAGAGCACGTTCAATTCACCTTTGGTGGAGGGCTAAAAGAGAGCCCATCAAGTTCTTCTCCTCGTATGACTGATGATTACAACTGTTGTTCCATAAGCCTCCAGACAATGTATTCCGGCAGAGGAGTTTTAGATGGCTGAAAACTGGTTGCCATCAAGTTGATTCTGACTCATGGTAGCCCATGTGTGTCAGTTTTTAGTGGCTAATTTTTTGAAAGTAGATCACCAGGCCTTTCTTCCAAGGCATCTCTGTGTGGACCCGAACCATTAACCTTTCTGTTAGCAGCTAAGCACTTTAACCATTCGCAACACTTAACATTTAAGATGACAACATTTAAAAATCAAGAGATTTCATATAAAAATACAGATTCCTGATTTCCTTTGAAACACTGTAGTGTATATCAAAACTCTACTCTATCCCATATATCAGCAATCAGGAGGGACTGTACCTTTTAGATGGGATGGCATTCCCCAGTGGCCACAGCCCATTCATTTGCTATGTCTCCTTCACTCTGAGACAGACGTTCAGTTGCCAGCTACCACCGAGCTTGTGATGTGGTTTTTGTTGCACCTAATGAGTTTCACTCACTAGCATCCATGCCTGGCCCCTGAAGGCACTTTCCTTTATGACTTCTGACCATAACTATAACTCAGCTGCCTTTGAAAGTCAGAGACTTGGCCATTGGATTGTAAGGGCCAAGTGGTAAGGGTTAAGGCAGTCTGCTTTGTCTACCACTGCATCCCATCCCAGCACTAGTGCTTGACACAGAGGTGGTGCTAAGTTAATGTTGGAGTAATGAACTCAGGAGCAGGAAAAATGTGTTATCTCTAATTTCTTTGAAATCCCATTCCTGTCCAGAGTTGCCTAAGTACCACCATCATGGTCTCCTTGCCCAAGCAAATGAAATAAAATTTTACCCCAGCCACGCTGTATTTTCTGTTGTTGTTGTTTTGTCACTATTAGCTACCATCAAGTTAGCCCACAACTCACGGCAACCCCATGCACAATGGAATGAAATGCTGCCGGGACCTGCACCATCCCCACTGATTTGTTGCAGATTGGATTGTTGTGATCCATATGGTTCACGCTGGCTGATTTTTGGAAGTAGATTGCCAGGCCTTTCCTCCCAGTCCATCTTAGTCTGGAAGCTCTGCTGAAACCTGTTCAGCATCATAGCAACACACAAGCCTCCACAGACTGACAGATGGTGGCTGTGCATGAGGTGTACTGGCCAGGAATTGAACGTGGGCCTCCTGCACGGAAGATGAAGGTGAGAATTCTACCACTGAGCCATGATACTGCCCCCATGTTGTACTTTCTATTTCCCTACAAGTTCCTGCTTCCCTACTCTAGAATGCTGCTGGGTCACCCCCTTTCCTTTCATTATTCAATAGATGGGAATAGTCAGTTTGTTCAAGCCTCTTAATAACAATATCCTGTCACACTTACCCACTTGCACCCCATTCCTAAGTTTGATAGAGCTGAGTTCTTAGATATTTCTGAGACATATTTGGTTTGAGGACCAAATTCAGTGCTGACAGGACGATGTGATGTGTGGGTGTCAGGAGGAGTAAAGGGGATGATAATCTTTGTGTATAATGGGGACGATTTTGCAAATTTGATCGTGTACCTTTGAGCCTTTTTGTCTGTTTATCAAAGCACTCATTTGTCAAATACGGATAAGGAGATTGGATAATTTTGGTAAAACTTTGGGATAGATTTCTCGCATTTATGTGCTTTTTGAACTTGTATTAATTAGTCTTTCAATTTTTAGATTAGTTTTTTTTTTTTTTTGTCATTTATGCCTTTTCAGATTATTTGGAAGTGTTTTAGGAATATTAATATTTTGCTTCTGCCACAAAATAAAATGCTCAAAAGCAAACTGGTCACAAACAAATGTTTCCAATCACTAAATAAATAATGTCTTTGAATGCTAAGCTAACCCTCCCTCCAATTTTAACCACTTTTAGCAATGTTACACACCCACTGCCATCAAGCCAATTCTGACTCATCGCGACCCTATAGGACAGAGTAGAACTATCCCATAGGGTTTCCAAGGCTGTAAATCTTTACGGAAGCAGGCTGCCACATCTTTCTCCCAAGGAATGGCTGGTGGATTCCAGCTGCCGACTTTTCAGTGAGCATCTGAGCACTTAACCACTGCACCACCAGGGTTCACAGTGTTACATACCAACTAAAATTTATTTCTCAGTCAATGATTACGTCTTCAGCTACTTATTCATGCTTCTACACTATCTCCTAAATTTCATCAGCTACTATAAAGCTTCCTTCATTTAAAAATATGCTACAGGAATAAAAAAAAAATGGTTAACGTTCATTTGTGTGAAGACAGCATTAAGTTTTTAAGTGGTATTTTCATCTTAGAATGTGAACAAATAGTGAGCCATAATTGTCTGGCCAGTCTTCATTAATCACAGGCATCACTTCACCATTAATCCCAAACACACCAATTCAGAACTGGAAAGCGCTTTTTGCTTATTTCAACTAATCACTTTAAAAAGGTCAAGCCCGACTCAGTGGTTCATTATCGTCAATGTAAAAACAATGATAGAGCTTTTTTTTTTTTTAGTTGATCTTTGAGAAGGTAAAATAAACATCACCAGCCGAGTTCTTAAGTTACCAGATAATGACTAGGAATATTCAATCTTTATCATATTCTCACTCCAGCAATTTAATAAGCTATTAGTATCTAGATGTATAACTGAAGTGAAAAACAGGGAATAAACGAGTGCCACAATCTGTTCAAATATACCAGTTTTTCGAATAAATCTCAACGGTTCTAGGTGAAACCTAAGTAATAGTTTAGCCAACCTTGACAAGCGTAATATGACAAAAAGTCAGTATAAAATTCTGTGCCTCTTAGTTAAGTGAATGACATGCAAATTATAACTAAACCCTGGATCTCTTGAATCTATTATTATATAGTCAAAATCTCAAGCGTAATAGTCTTGCAGGGCTGGAAGCTGGGTAAGAATTCAATGATCCAGTGAGTTTGAAGATAAAAAGATAATCACCTTAAAGTGACTCTTGGATGCTTCCTTGGGAAATGAACAACCGGTAGCATCACCTACAATGATTAGGAAGGTTAAAAGAGGGAAGCGCTTGAAAGACAGGCTATTTTCCAGTTTCCAACCCCTTAATCTTGAGAAGGTCATAATGCATTCAGATAGACACATTCATTAATAAAATACAGACTTAGACCAACAAGAAAATTTAGAGGTCTGACGGTTAAAATGGCTATTATCCATACGTAGATATAAGAGAAAAATAAGAATAATTTTGAAGGTTATTTCTTATAATGTGACCCAAACGTTCTGAAAGGCATGATAATGGGATGATGGCCACCACCTTAGGCTACCACAAAGGATCACAAAAAATACCATCTAGAGTAGAGCAACACTGGCAAATGAGAGCTCTCAAATAACACTTACTTTGAATGGAATTTCTATCTACTTTGGGAAAAACAATATACAGCAGCATTTTCAGAATGTGCAGAGGTGGAAAAATAAAAAGTTCAGCTAAAATGTTTAGACTATTTTGGGAATGGGTTCACTTTAATATGCTTTTCAATTCAGAACACATTGGCAGTGCTCAAAACACATTACAAAAGTAATAACATGATAATGGAGTTGGGAATCCTGTAAAGGTTACATAGAATTCAATTTATAAATCAAAATGCCTAAAAATCAAGCTTAGGCCAACTGCCTAAAGGTATTGGATTTTCACTACATTGAATAAGACAAGAATCTCATAACCATGAAAATAAACAGTGACCAATATGCCTAGGGCCCAATTTTAAACTATTTAGTGTCTCTTAGCTATTTTCTCCTGCTCCTTTAAAAAAAAAATTTCTTGCGATTTTCATTGAAATCTAAGCTTAAATACTAAAAAGTCTGAGTTTTTGATAATAGTCAAACAGATCCACACGTGGGTATCCAGAAAACTGGGTAATCTGCAAAGAGAAGGATGGCACTTGTCCAACCACATGAACTCAACAAAATTTTCACCAGTGGTATTAAATCAAAAACAACAACAATGACAAAAACCCACTGAATAATTTAGCTCTAAAACCAGTCAAATTATTTTCAATCTTTTAAACATTATTATGCAGACTTGTTAACACTAACAGCAGGTGATTTAGGAGTTTGTGAGTACCAAGTCTGGGTGCTGGGGTTGTTGACAAAGAAACCATTACCTAGTGTGTGATATGAGGAGTTTGTAGTGAAGTATTCTCAAAGTGAAATGAAAAAAGGAAGCAAATGTAACATTTCTGATTAAAAAAAAAAAAAAAAACATTGTCATCAAGTGGATTCTGACTCATAGCGACCCTATAGGATAAGGCAATTGGTTATCACTGCTAGGAAGAGATTGCTCCACTCCATGAATGAGATCTTTCTTTTCTGCCTTTGTTGTTAATGGATGGAAAGACAGGGACATTGGGGTAGAAGAGATAGTTATGACAGGAAGGTAAGCTCCTATACTCAGCTTTCCAGCTGGCATCCAACTCACAGCAACCTCACATGTATCTGAGTAGAATTGCCCTCATTGGGTTTTCAATGGCTGTGATTATCCAGAAGTAGATTGCCAGGCTTTTTTTGCCAGGTGCCCTGGGTAGACTCAAACCACCAACCTTAGGGCATTAACAATTTGTACCACTCAGGGACTCCGACACTCTCCTGATGAGAAAAAGAAAAGGTATACAACTTCAGGGTTGAGGACAAGCTGCTGGCAAAGCTTTTGACCGCCAAACTTACTTCAAAAAAAACCAACCCAGTGCCGTCGAGTCGATTCCGACTCATAGCGACCTTATTTTCCTAGAACGATCAGGTACATAAAAGTAGTTATCAAAAGTTTAAGAAACAATGTATATATTTGAAGCACACAGCATACCAGACACTATTCCCAACACTTCCCATCTATTGACTCATCTAATCCTCCCAACAAGCCTGGGAGACAAGTCTTACTATTATTCCCATTTTACGGATGAGGAAACAAAAGAAAAAAAATACAGTATAGTGAAACCTGTGAGAGCCGGAACTTGAAGGGACTGCCTTGTTTTTCAAAGTTTCACTAGTTTTCTGCCTTTAACAGGGTCCAGTCACCACTTTTCTACTGCTCTTTAAATAGTGAAAAATATTTGTATTTTCCTTCTATGACAGAGCTCTGCCTTACACAGTTTCTAGTTTTTGCACGGTTTACTGTATAAGTTTACAAACTTATATCCGTTAAAGTTATACTTTCAGAAAACTGGGAAATATAACAGTTATTTAATTAAACAATAGAATATTTATACGTCAGTTTGTGAACATTAATACACAATTTAAGAATAACTGATTTAAGCACTAATTGATAACAGAGGGAAAATTATCAAATAGATCTAGGTCTTACTTTTTTTTGTTTGTGTGTTTTTCAAAGTTATACACATTTATTTGAAAAGACAGCTTTAGCTTTTATATTTGAAAAGACACTGACCATGAAAGTCACTGCTTAGTCAGAATCTCAGATTAAATCTTGGGCCCTGTCACTCAGACTGGGGACTTCACTGTCATCCTCGCTGCTTACTTTGTCCTCATTGAAGCTGAGTATCTCTGAAGAAATAAACATGTCTTACAAATCAAACTAAAAACCATCAAAACTTTATAGCAAGTCAGATTTTAAAATAAATTCCCAAGAAAGATCAGATAGGTAAATTTCATCCTCATAGGATGCTAATAAGATAGTATATAGCAAAGTGTATGGAAAATAGCAAGTTAGAATATTTTGAAAGCAAAACACAGAGAGAAGATCTTGTCCAGGATATCCAGATTGTATCTGCCATAGTGTTTTGTACACTTTAGGCACTTCAATATTTATTGCAGAAAGTACATGCATGAAAAAAGGAGAATGAAAACTGAGTTCCCTGCTTTAGTTGGGAAAAGTACAAATAAAAGTCATTCTGAGAAAATATCTGTATTCTATCTGCAAAGTAGAATGCCTGATGTTGATAATAACCAAAGCCACGATAACAAAAACGACCAAAAGACCTGTTCACTGGGAACCAGGCACAGATACTGTGGTAAGAACTACTAAATGTTCTATTCGATGCCAGGCTTTTATCCTTTCACCATATGTATTCAATCTGTACAGTGAGCAATAATCTGAACTATGTGAAGTAGAATGTGGCTTCAGGTTAACAACCTGGAATACGAAGATGATACGACCTTGCTTGCTGAAAGTGAAGAGGATTTGACATACTTACTGATGAAGGTCAAAGACTACAGCCTTCAGTATGGATTACACCTCAACATAAAGAAAACAAAAATCCTCAAAAATGGACCAGTAAGAAACATCATGATAAACAGAGAAGATATTGAATTTGTTGAGGATTTCATTTTACGAGGATCCACAATCAATGCCAATGGAAGCAATGGTCAAGAAATCCAATGTCATATTGCATTGGACAAATCTGCTGCAAAGGATCTCTATAGAGTGTTAAAAAGCAAAGATGTCACCTTGAGGACTAAGATGCACCTGATCCAAGCCATGGTATTTTCAGTCACCTCAGATGCATGCGGAAGTTGTACAATGAATAAGAAAAGACCAAAGAAGAATTGATGCATTTGAATTACGGTATGCTGAAGAGTATTGAATATCCCATGGACTGCCAGAAGAACGAACAAATCTATCTTGGAAGAAGTACAGCCAGAATGCTCCTTAGAAACAAGGATGGCAAGACTTCGTCTCAAGTACTTTGGATACGTTATCAGGAGGGATCAGTGCCTGGAGGAGGACAAAGAGGAAAGCAAACCCATAAAAAGGAAGACTGTCAAGGAGATGGATTAACACATTGGCTGCAACAATGTGCTTAAACATAATGATTATGAGGGTGGTGCAAGACTGGGCAGTGTTCTGTTGTACATAGGGTTGCTGTGAGTTGGAACCAACTTGACGGCATGTAGCAACAACATTTCATGCCATTTGACATCTGAGCACTCTGCACACATGGGGTCGCTGTGAGTTGGAATTAACTTGATAGCAACTAACAACAACATCGTTGGAAGAGTATAATGGTGTAGGCATTAAACCACCAAAACATTAGTGAGATACATTTCATTAATATAAAATGAAGTTATTTTGCATTGAGTATATAATAGTAATTGCTTCAATATTTGGTCTATCAGATCCTGATTATTTTTCTAGGATTAAAAAAGAAAGTGAACTCTTTCAGTTGCAAACTTAAAGCTATGTATCACCCTTTAAGTACCATTTTGAGAGGTATTTTAAGTTAAGATGCTAACCTAGTTAAACAACAGGTTTAAATAACAAGCAGCTCTCATTTTTTTTTCTCAGTTTATTAAAGTATAGAGACTAGAAAAGCATGTTATAACAACTAATTTATCTCTTTGAAGAAATAGATAGGTTTGAAGAAATTTTATCTTCAGGTGGCTTATCTTGGACATGTAAAATTATAGTAGATTTTATCATATTAAAATCTTAAGAGAACACGCCTGCAGTGACTGTGTGTATGCATGAGTGGCAGATCATGGTCACTGTCATTTACCTCTCTTCTTATATATTTTTGTATTCTCCAATTTTTCTTTATTGACTATATTTATCCTTTATAATAAAATTTAAAAAATATGCATATACAAATAGATCTCAGAAGGGAAGAAATATCTGATGACAGTTACCTTTCCTAGGAGACGACTTAGCTTTTCTACACAGCCCTACCAATATGAACTTTTGATCACGTACTGACAATGTATGTATATTATTTGCTTAAACTGTTATATGCATAGTACTCTATTTATATCATCTTGCCCACCCCACCACAGGATAACACATATTCTACTTTGGATTCCTTGTGTTAGGCTTCAAAGCAAGAAAAAAAAGAAGAAGAAGACTTATAAAAGAAAGGGTATGATAATGTGACCTTGGAATTTTCAACACAGAATTCATAATAATTGAATTGTGAGCTAGAACTACATGTTTGTATCTATGTAGATTGATAGATGATAGATAGATAGATAGATAGATAGATGATAGATAGATAGATAGATAGATAGATAGATAGATAGATAGATAGATAGATAGATAGATAGATAGACAGACAGACAGATGATAGACAGACAGACAGATAGTATTTAGAACTGATCTGTTGTTGTTGCTAGGTGCCATTGAGTCAGTTCCGACTCATAGCGACTCTATGTACTACAGAACAAAACACTTCCTGATCCTGCACCATCCTCACAATCGTTGCTATGCTTGAGCCCACTGTTGCAGCCACTGTGTCAATCCATCTCCCTGAGGGTCCTCCTCTTTTTTCACTGACCCTTTACTTTACCAAGAATGATGTCCTTCTCCAAGGACTGATTCCTCCTAAAAACATGTCCAAAGTATGTGAAACGTAGTCTCACCATCCTTGCTTCTAAGGGGCATTCTGGTTGTACTTCATGTAAGACAGCTTTGTTCGTTCATTTGGTATCCCATAGTATATTCAATATTCTTCACCAACACCACAACTCAAAGGCTTCAATTCTCCTTCAGTCTTCCTTATTCATCATTCAGCTTTCTCAGTCATAAGAGGAGATTGAAAACACCATGGCTTGGGTCAGGCACACTTTAGTCTTCAAGGTGACATCTTTGCTTTTCAACACTTTAAAGAAATCTTTTGCAGCAGATTTGCTCAATGCAATGTGTCTTTTGATTTCTTGACTGCTGTTTCCATGGATTTTGATTGCGGATTCAAGTAAAATGAAATCCTTGACAATTTCAATCTTTTCTCTGTTTTTCATGATGTTGCTTCTTGGTCCAGTTGTGAGGAATTTTGTTTTCTTTATATGGAGGTATAATTCACATTTAAGACTGTGGTCTTTGATCTTCATCAGTAAGTGCTTCAAGTCCTCTTCACTTTCAGCAGGCAAGGTCCTGTCATCCGTGTAACGCAGGTTGTTAATGCATCTTCCTCCAATCTTGAAGCCCCGTTCCTCTTCATAGAGTCCAGTTTCTTGGGTTATTTGCTCAGCATACAGATTGAATAGACATGGTGAAAGGATACAACCCTGACACACACCTTTCCTGACTTTTAAACCATGCAGTATCTGCTTGTTGTGTTCAAACGACTGCCTCTTGATCTGTGTACAGGTTCCTCATGAGCACAGTTAAGTGTTCTAGAATTCCCATTCTTTGCAACATTATCCATAATTTGTTATGATCTCCATAGTACAACAAACTGACAGACACGTGGGGGAGGTCTGACCTAGAATTTAAAAATCTGAAAATATTGCCCTACTCTGAAAATATTTTGTCTTTACTCAGGGTCAAAATATAAAGCTTTAAGTAATAGAAACCTAACCAAATAATAAAGATTAATTTGAAAATTCTTGTTTTCAGTGGAATAGTTGGTTCAAAAGAGAATATTAATGGCCATTAGCGTCATGCGTTTAAATGCTTCTATCTGAACTAAAATTTCACTAACATAGCTTTACTGTTTTTGCTTTCCTACTAGATTAGACTTAAAACTAATTACCTGACAAGCATCTAGGAGTTCAATGGGGTGTTCAGGAAGAGATATAGTGTAAACACTGGACAATATTTGTTAGGAGATTTCATTAGAGTCATTAGTTAATTTATTCCACAAACATTGTCGTCGTTGTTTCTGCAGGATTCATGTGGTAGCAGGCAAACATGTAAAAACAGAGCCCCCGTATAATACAAATACAGTAACAGAGGTGTGCAGATGGTGCTGTTTTCTTTACAACTCAGTGAGTGAGCAGTGGCCTTCCAGGTGCAGCCCAGGAAAAGGACACACCAGGTCCCGGGACAGTATACAGTGTCACAAAGGAGTAAAGTAACTCTTGGGTTCCAGGATTACAGAGAAATTTACAGCCCTTGGGATGTAGGAATTGTGAGGGGTAGTGGTGGGAGAAAAGTGGCATGAGTGGTTCAGTGGCTGAATCCTCAACTTCCCTGTGGGAGACCCAGCTCAGTTCCCATCCAGTGCATCTCATGCACAGCCACTACCCGTCTATCAGTGGATGCTTATGTGTTTATAAGATGCTGAACAAGTTTTAGCGGAGCTTCAAAACTCAAATGGACTAGCAAGAAAGACCTGGCGATCGACTTCTGAAAATCAGCCGATGAAAATTCCGTAGATCACAATGGTCCAGTCTGCAACCAATCATAAGGATGCTGCTGAACCGGACAGCATTTTATTCCATTGTACATGGGGGTCACCATGAGTTGGGGGCTGATTCCACAGAAGCTAACAACAACAGTGGTGGGAGAAAAGAACAAATAACTTATTTGTGGCCAGGCTTCAAAGGAATATGGCTTATTACAGGCAAGATGGATTCTGTGGAGGTGTACATACAGGGAGTAAATTGATTGTAGTTGGGTCCAAATGTATTTGGAATCATTTAGATATAGGGGGTGAGGCAAGGAAATATAACTCTATTTTCTATAAAACTCCATTCTAGCTGATGACAAAAACAATGAATAAAAGGTCCCAAAGACAATTTGGTGCCTTCTGGCTTAAAGAAAATGCCACACACTTGAATCAATTCAAAGTTAAAAGTTTAAACTTCCTTTTTTTTTTTTTTTAATCAGGACTGATTCCTCCCTTTAAGGGTCTATTCTCTGCCTCTTCCCTTCTGAGTTTGTCTTTGGCATCAGGATATTAGAGCTTATGCGTTTTCAAGGAGGCAAGAAGACAGGCCTCCCCTCAGCTTGCTTTCTTCTGAGAATGCCTTCACTGAGGTGCCTGTGCTGCTGCATATTGAGATACAGCTGCTCCCCTCTAGTTTTTTGGGTACCATGCCTCTGGCCTCCTCATCCCAACCATGTACTTCATTTGATTTACCCGTGCCCTCAAAGCTTCCACACACTTCCACTGGGACAGGTGGGAAATTCTTGATCTCTTGCAGCCACACTCTGGTTGTGGGCAACTGGGGGAGCTGTCCTGCTCCATTTATCTGGACACCTTCCTCCACCATCACTGCTTGTAGCAGCACATGATGAACAGGAATCTTCTCCAACAGACCTGCAGTAGCCCCAGACCATACCTAGAAAAGCAGGGTACTAGTCCCAGCTTTCCCTGATTCTTTAGAACCTATCTGGATTATTCTAGAATCCCCTCCTTCGCAAGAGCTGCAGTCATGGAGTAAAAGCCTGGACACTCCTCTTTGATTCCTACTCCTCTCTTTCCCTCTCCAGGTTGTTCCTTCCTGCACAGGCAGTGATGTGAAAATGCCAAGTCAATATGCCCGTGCTAGAAGTTGGCTTATCTTCTTATTCCCAGAAAAATATAATGTATAACCACTCATTTAAGTGAATTATGGGCCTTGACTAACAGTAAAACAGCAGTCTGTGCCTACAGGCAGGTAAAACTCTATGATTTGGTCTAGCTGGACAAATACAAGTAAGTAAAGACCAAATCTATAAAGGGTTATTTCTATAATCTGGAAAACCCTTCATCTCTCAACAAGCAAATTTCTCATTGTAGACAAAAAAGTGCACTGATTTAAGAGTTCATAAATACCCTCCCAGTTACAGGAAAACACTAGGAAGTGGCTAGACTAGGAAATGAGTGTAGCATTAGAAGTGGGTTGTTAATAAAGCATACAAGAGATGATGGGGTCCAAACTAAGAGGTGCACAGCAGAGTTGAGGAGAGAGGCAAAATCTGAGTGATATTTAAATGGTAGAATTGGCAGAAAATGGGGACCAATTAGATGTGGAGATGGTAGGCAAAAGAAAGGATTGAGGATTAGCTGAAGGTTTCTATCTTGGACAACCTAGTGGGTAAAGATACCATCAGTCTCAATAAAGGATACAGAACAGATGGATGAGTTGGGTAAACAGAGTAAAACAGGTTTAAGTTAAGTTTGGGGTGGTTATGTGTAGGTTTTTGACACTTAAAATTGGCCTATAAGACCAATGAACATATATATATTTATAAAAGAGTATAATGCAGGGAAGTGAAAAGGCATACCTAATCAATACTCCAGCTTCAGAATTTAGCTTCTCTTTCTCCTCCAACTAAAACAGAATGCAAAACCCTTTATTTAAGAGAGCTATGAGGCTAGCCTAAGAATGAAACAGTAATCTGTGCCTACAAAAGGAAAGCAACAAAAAATGATGTTATGCAGATATTTCCAAAAGCTCAAACATGGACTATTAAATGCAAATTACTTTGCTTTTTCTATTGTGTGCTAACATTTACTCAAGAAATGCTTCATAGGGAGCTTGTAAAAATAAAACTAAATGATAGACTTTCTTTTCCTCTATCTTTCATATTAATAATTCATCCAAAAGGCCTTAAAACCCAAATCATCATAATTTAAAGCATTTTATTATAACCTGCCAAGAAACTTAGAATAAGACCCTAAAACCTAAAAATGGAAGTGAGAATAAGTTAACACTAAGCATGAAACAAAAATAAATTAACGGTAGGCTTTTATTTAGTTCTTCATCGAAAATATAGAGCTAATATGACAGGGACCTAAAGCAGAAGAGTAGAAGAGTTAGGATGAAAGTACCAATATTACATAGGGGAAAAAAAAAAAATCCACAGTATGTCTCTCCTGCCTGACAGCTTAGTCCCATCATTCATTTCATATCCCCAGGACTCATTAATGAATGAAATGGAGATACCCAAAGGATACAGCGAAATTCTTCAACAGAAATTAAATAGAGAAAATGACTAAGAGGTTATAGAGCCCAGATTCTTTCTAGTAATACATCAGTGTTCCTGGCTGCAATGGACACAGTTAGCCTTGTGTTCAAAAAAAAAGCCTTAAGAAAGTCATTGGTTAAAAATCAGGTTTTTGAGTCATGTGTTTAATTATTTCATATATATTCATTGCCAGAAAACAATGATTAAGTATGTCTGGTATATTTTTATAAAAATTACAAATCAAGGAATTAGACATGAGAAGTCTGAATTTGGGCTATAATTTACTCAAATTTCATCATACTTTAAAAGAATGTGGCTCTTTTAAAACGTAGCTGGTTTGTAAATCGTGTCTGAGGCAGCCTTGGGAGAAGGAAATAAGAGTCAACTGAATCTAAGTACTAACATGGGCCTTTCCTACCCCGGCAAAGCTCAGAAGGGTTCCTCAGGCTGCTGTATTAGTTTCCTACGGCGGCCATAACAAATCACCACCAACCAGGTGATTTAAAGCAACAGAAATTAATTTTCTTACAGTATAGGATGCCAAAAGTTTGAAATCAAGGTGTCAGCAGTATTGGTGCCTTCTGGAGGCTCTGAAGGATAAACAGTTCCATGCCTCTCTCCTAGCTTTGGGGTTGCCAGAATCCTTGCTGTTCCTTGGCTTGTAGACGCACCACCCCAAACTCTACTCCATCTTCACATTGCGTTGTTCTCTGTATCTCTGTGTGAACTTTTCTTTTAGAAGAACAATCTCATTGATTTTACAGTCCACTCTAATCCAATATGATCTCATCTCTTTCCTTACCTTAATTATGCCTGTAAAGACCCTATTTCTGAGCTTTCAAGTAAACTTGAGTTATGGGGGGACACTATTCAACCCACTACAGATGCTTACCAGGAAGAAACTACAAAGCTGAGAGAAGAAACTTAAATGACCAATAGAGATACTCTGACAGCTAACAACTTAAAATCAGCAAATTATCATCACCAAAGCATGTAAACACCAGGACTTCCATTTCAGACCCCTATCTTCTGGGTGTAGAAGAGGCATACACATTCATTAGACCACTGGGACATAGACTGCTTAAATCCTGATGAAAAGATGCAGAGACCTAAGAGGTTGGAGGGAAAGGTGTTATAGCCAGTTTATAGTTTAAATTGAACGGGTGCACATATTTGGGCAAAGAGGTTTTTTTTATTTGTTTTGTTTTTTGTTTTCCATTTCTCTGTTTGGTATAGTTTGGTTCCTTTCTTTATGTCAATAAATTAATTGATATTGGGATGATAATTGAATGTTTCATTATTAAGTAGAAACACACTCCATTTTCCCAGGAATTATTAGTTTTTCGCTTTTAAAATTTCCCATAGCTAAATTATTCTGTGTGGTTTTTGGGCTCTACAGATCAATAGGTATAAGATGCTACACATAAAGAAAATTTTTTGAGATGAAATATATTAGATTCACTTGGCATTTTACCCAATCTTCAATCATGCTAGACTATCGCTTTGTGTGTTTAGCTTGAAACTTCTACCTACCTGAGGATGCTACAACCTATGATCTTGAAGTCCTATAGGAGATTCAATTATTCAAACTGTATTTATTGAACATCTACTTTCTATTAGGCACAGTTCTAGATACTAGAGATATACCAGTGACCAAGATAAATAAAGCCCCGGTGCTCAAAATGTTTATTATCTAAACCAAATAAACATGTAAACAAATAAATTAGGTAATTTTAAGTAGTGGCTGATGCTGTAAAGGAAATGTGGCAGGGAAATGGAAGACAGAGTGCAATATGGGGTGAGGCCTGGGGGCTTGTAATATCTGATCTGAAATGTAAATGACTCAAAGATCTGGATGAAAAGCATTTCAGACAGAGAGCACAAGTGCAGAGTCATAAAATGGGAAAGGGATGATGAGCTCCTTGGAACAAATCCCCACCTAGAAGGCTAAAGATATGGAAACAAGTCTGCCAACAAGTTCAGGGAAAGCAGTCTAGTAAAAAATAAAAATGAAACTGGGTTGTATGAAGATACATAACCTCCTGGGAGGAGTTGTGAGTCAGGCTAAGTGTTTATAACAAAAAGTCCCCAAATACAATGGTTAACTTAGACTCCTTCTGATGCATCAGTCCAGACATGAACATTTCTGGGTAAATGGGGAAATTCTACCATTCTTAATACTTTCCTTCCATCTTTGACTGTGTGATGGCAGTTCCAGTTTTCTGTACTTCCCAGCCAACAGGAAGTTAAAAAAAAAAAAAAAGGAACAGAGAGCAACTAGCTTCTTTTTTTTTTAAGTGCATGACATAGAAGTAGAAGAAACTTCTCTCACTTCCATCTCATTGTCCACAAAGTAGTCATATGACCGTGCTAGGTACAAGAAGCTAGGAAATGTAGTTTACAGTTAGGTGGCATTTTGCCAGGGACAAATGGATATTGGAAGGCATTAGCAGTTTCTGGTACAAATTAGGAGATGGCAATTTGTAAAAGTGGCTATAGACATAACGAGGGGTAGAGATGTCCCTGGGTGGTGCAAACAGTTAACATGCTCAGCTGCTAATTGAAATGTTGGTTGTTCGAGTCCACACAGTGGTGCCTTGGATGAAAAACCTGGTGATCTACTTCCAAAAACTCCACCACTGAAAACCTAAAGGAGCACAGTTGTACCCTGACCCACATGGGGTTGCCATACTGTATGACAACAGGTTTAGAGGTAGAGATGCAGAAGAGCTGTCCCAAAAACACTATCCAAGCTCCTTACTAATGATTGATCACCTAAGAGATGATGACAATGAGAATGAGAGCAATGGTAAAGAGTGAACACTAAGTACAGCTACTAGGGATCACTGAGACAATTCTGGTGTGGCCAGGTGCCCACAGTGAAGTAGGAACATAGGCCTAGATGAATCAGAAGGAAGTTGGAACTATGAGACGTGGCCTCCTATCCCTGCCATCTCCGAGCCCAATCACAGAACTCAGAAGGGCTATGTTTCCAAGCATCCAGTCCATGAGTGCTAAGCCAGAGACTAACTGTGGCTATTATTTTTATTAACAACTATACCTTCCAAACAGATGGGTTCTGAGGAATACTACCAATATCAATTAAACTTGTTATAGCACATATATACAAATATCCCTTTCTATGTGAATATATTCAATCCACAGCATAGATCACCACAGTTTGAATATTGATTTCAGATGGAGAGGGCTTCTAAATAAGCCAAATGTATTTATTCCTGAGTTTTAGATAGTGAGAGATCAGATAGCAAGAGATGTCTATAATTGTATTATCAGATGTCATATTATGAGTCTTACTGCTTCTCTATTTGACTGTTTTTCACCATGTAAGTTTCTTTATTGGCATAAGTTTTATCATATTTCCCTTTTAGTAAGTTCCTATAGTTAGTCTCCATTGCTCCAAGAAAATTACCTTTTTTCCCGTTCATCCATTGCTCTCAACTTTCAAGAAAGTGTTCAACTTTCCGGAAATTCTTGGGTTCAAACACAGGACTTCTAATTTAGCTAAGAACGATCCACACATCGTTCTATGGTGTTTGGTTTGGTTTCTCTCTTTATTATTCCCACCAGCTATTTACAGACTAGAAGAAAGTCCTGGTGACCCACTTCCAAAAATCAGGCAGTGAATACCCCCTGGATCACAAGGGTCCAGTTCACAAACGACCATGGGAGTGCCACAGGATGGGGGCTCACTTCACTCCACTGTGTGTGGGGTCACCGTAAGTCAGGGGCCAACTCAACAGCAGCTAACAACAAATAACGTTTATAAAGCAAGTGGTTTATACTATATATATGCATGTTTTCTGACCTTGTGGTGCCTGCCTTGAAAAATTAATCTTCCAATAAACCATTTGAAAAAAAGATCAGTAGAAGAGATTTGAAAAAGTTATACAGTCAACCACTCCCTCACCCACTTCAACACCTTAGTAGTTGGTTCCAGAAAGAGGCAAAGCAGGTGACGTGAGTGGACAGAGACTAGTTTATAACCAATTTTGTTCAAATTATACATAATTCTTGCTGGGTTCTGAATTCGAGAGTGCTTACGAGGGCTTAGGTGGGAATTTAATTTCATATTAGTATACAAAAGAGTTGAAATGGCTCTCTGGCTTAGCTCTTAAGGTATGAGAATGACCTCAATGGTTGAGATGCAGAAGGAGGATGCTCTATTATTGGCTAGGGCGGCAAGTCTCTCTTCCCCATCCTGCACCTTCCCAGTCCAACTTCCCACTGTGACCACCGGTTTTCCTGTTAGATAAAGCAGGACTCTCTCTCACCCTAAAACTGTCTTGACTAAGGTGAGCTATACATAAATTGATCTATCTAAGCCACTTTTAGATGCACGCTGAATTTTGTTCCCCATATTTATTTCTTTAAAATGTACAATGAGTACCCACTATGTGCCATACTACGTTATAAGCGCTGGAGATGCAGCCATGAAAGAGCAGGCAAGGTGTCTGTTCTGATGAAATTTACATATTAGTGGTTTTGTTCTCCAAATTGTCTTCACCACAGTCTTAACCTGAATGTTGACTCGTTGCTTCTCAAATTGATTACCTAGCAGAGGTTCCACCACGTATCTGTAAACCTGTCACACTGTGGTGGCTTGGTAGTGTAAAGCTGGAGCTGTGCCACAAGTATTTTAAATCCCAGCAGGGTCACCTATGATGGGAAGGTTTCAGCAGAGCTTCCAGACTAAGACAGACTAGGAAGAAGGACTTGGCAGTCTAGTTCTGAAAAAAACTGGCCAGTGGAAACTATTAATAGCAGTGAAACATTTTCCTGATATAGGGCCAGAAGATGAGCCCCTCAGATTGGAAGAAACTCAAAATACGAATAGGGAAGAGCAGTCTCCTCAAAGGAAAATCGACCTTAATGATGTGGATGAAGTAAAGTTCTCAGGACCTTCATTTACTGATGTGGCACAACTAAAAATGAGAAAAAAGAGCTTCAAACATCAAATAATAACAGGAATGTGGGATGTATGAATTGGAAGTTGTCAAAAATGAAATGGAACACATAAAGATTGATATCCTAGGCATCGTTGTTGTTGTTTGGTGCTGTCGAGTCAACTCTGAAACATAGCGATCCTATGTACAACAGAACGAAACACTCCCCGGTCCTACACCATCATCACAATCACTGTTGTGTTTGAGCCCATTTTTGCAACCACTGTGTCAATCCATCTTCTTGAGGGGTTTCCTCTTTTTTGCTGACCCTCTACTTTACTAAGAATGATGTCCTTCTCCAGGGACTGATCCCTCCTGAAAACATGTCCAAAGTATGTGAGTTGTAGACTCCCCATCTTTGCTTCTAAGGAGCATTCTTGTTGTACTTCTTCTAAGACAGATTTGTTTGTTCTTTTGGCAGTCCATGGTATATTCAATATTCTTCACCAACACCATAATTCAAAGGCATCAATTCTTCTTGGTCTTCCTTATTCATTGTCCAACTTTCACATGCACATGAGGCTATTGAAAACACCATGGCTTGGATTAGGTGCACCTTAGTCTTCAAGGTGACATCTTTACTTTTCAACACTTTAAAGAGGTCTTTCAATAGCAGATTTGCCCGATGCCTAGACATTAGTGAGCTGAAATGGGCTAGTTTTGGCCATTTTAAATGGGACAATCATATGGTATACTATGCCAAGAATGACAAATTGAAGAAGAATGGTATTGCATTCATCATCAAAAAGAACATATCAAAATCTATCCTAAAGTACAATGTTGTCAGTGATATTATAATATCCATACATCTACAAGGAAGACCACTTAATGCTATTATTATTATTCAAATTTACAAACTAAACACTGGGCCAAAGATGAGGAAACTGAAGATTTTTACAAACTTCTGCAGTTGGAAATTGATCAAAGATGCAATCAAGATGCATTGATAATAATTAGTAATTGGAATGGGAAAATTGGAAACAAAGAAGAAGGATTGGTAGCTGGAAAACATGATCTTGGTGATAGAAACAATGACAGAGATCCCATGATAGAACTTTGCAAAACCAATGACTTATTCATTGCAAATACCTTCCTTCAACAACATAGATGGTGACTATACACATGGGCCTCACCGGATGGAAAACACAGAAATCAAATCAACTACATCTGTGGAAAGAAACAATGAAAAACCTCAATATCATCGGTCAGAACAAGGCTGGGGGCCAACTGGGAAATAGACCATGAAGTGCTCATAAGCAAGTTGAAGTTGAAGCTGAAGAAAATTAAAACAAGTCCATGAGAACCAAAATACGACCTGGAGAATATTCCACGTGAGTATGGAGATCATCTCATGAAAATATCGGACACATTGAACACTAATGACTGAAGAACAGGTGAGTTATGTAATGACATCAAGGATATCATACACGAAGAAAGCAAGAGTACATTAATGAGACAGGAGAGAAAGAAAAGACCAAAATGGATGACACAAGAGACTCTGAAACTTGCTCTTGAACATCAGGTAGCTAAAACAAGTGGAAGCAATAATGAAAGAAAAGAGCTAAACAGAAGATTTGAAAAGGCAGCTCAAGAAGGCAAAGTATTATAATGAAACGTGCACAGACCTGGAGTAGGAAAACCAAAAGAGAAGAACATACTAGGCATTTCTCAAGCTGAAAGAACTGAAGAAAAAATTCAAGCCTCGAGTTATAATATTGAAGAATTCCATGTGCAAAATATTGAACAACATAGGAAGTCTCAAAAGAAGATGGAAGGAATACAAAGAGTCACTCACTGTACCAAAAAGAACTGGTCAATATTCAACCATTTCAGGAGGTAGCATATGATCAAAAACCTATAGCATTTAAGGAAGAAGTCCAAGCTTCATTGAAGGCATTGGCAAAAAAGAAGGCTCCAGGAATTGACAGAATACCAATTGAGATATTTCAACAAACAGATGCAGTGCTGGAGATGCTTAGGTGCCCATGTCAAGAAATTTGGAAGGCAGCTACCTGGCCAACCAACTGAAAGGGATCCATATTTATGCCTATTCCAAAGAAAGTTGATTCAGCAGAATGCAGAAATTTTTGAACAATATCATTAATATAACACGCAAGTGAAATTTTGCTGAAGATAATTAAAAAATGGTTGCAGCAGTGCATCAACAGGAAACTGCCAGAAATCAAGCCAGATTCAGAAGAGGATGTAGAATGAGGGATGTCATTGCTGATGTCAAATGGATCATGGCTCCAAGCAAAGGATATCAGAAAGATGTCTACCTGTGTTTTACTGACTATGCAAAAGTGTGGATTATAACAAATTATGGATAACATTTCAAAGAATGAGAATTCCAGAACACTTAGCTGTGGTCATGTGGAACCCATACATAGACCAAGAGGCAGTCGTTCAAAGAGTACAAGGGGATACTACGATACTACATGGTTTGAAATCAGGAAAGGTGTACATCAGGGCTATATCATTTCACCATGTTTATTCAATCTATATGCTGAACAAATAACCAAATAACCCAAGAAGCTGAACTATATGAAGAAGAACATGGTGTCAGGATTGGAGGAAGACTTATTAGCAACCTGTGATATGCAGATGTCACAACCTTGCTTGCTAAAAGTGAAGAGGACTTGAAACACTGATGAAGGTCAGAGACTACAGCCTTCCATGTGGATTACATGTCAACATAAAGGAAACAAAAATCCTCACAACTGGACCCATAAGCTACATCATAATAAATAGAGAAAATATTAAAGTTTTCAATGATTTCATCTTACTTGGATCCACAATCAACGTCCATGGAAGCAGCAGTCAATAGATCAAATGACATGTTGCACTGGGCAAATCTGCTACCAAAAAAAAAAAACCTCTTTAAAGTGCTGAAAATCGAAGATGTCACTTTGAGGACTAAGGTGTGCCTGACACAAGCCATGATATTTTTAATCACCTCCTACGCATGAGAAAGCTGGATGATGAATAACTAAGACCGAAGAAGAATTGATGCCTTTGAATTATGGTGTTTGTGAAGAATATTGAATATACCATGGCCTGCCAGAAGAATGAACATGTCTGTCTTGGAAGAAGTACAGCCAAAGTGCTCCTTGGAAGGGAGGATGGCAAGATTTTTGTCTCACATCCTTTGGACACATGATCAGGAGGGACCAATCCCTGAAGAAGGACATCATGCTTGGTAAAACAGAGGGACAGAGAAAAAGAAGAAGACCCTGAACAAGATGGATTGACACAGCGGCTGCAACAATGGATTCAAACATAATGACTGTGGGAATGATGCAGGACTGCGCAGCATTTTGTTCTATTGTACACAGGGTCACTGTGAGTTGGAACTGATTCAACAGCACCTATCAACAACTACAACAATAGAGGTTCATATTTTTTCTCCTCCATTGTAGGAGCTTATTTTGATAATGGGACCTATGTGTTTCAGTTCCCAAACTAAGTCTCATAGCTAATAGGACAATCCCTTAGCTGGGTCTCAGTTCTAAATTTCTACTCTAATAAGTCTATTTTCCAGTCCTTTCCTATGGCTAGAATTCCACCTGGCTCTTGCTAGTTTCTCAAGTTAAAAATCCAGTAACATTTTATTAACTCCAGACAGTCCAAAGTTTGGTACTGGGTACTCTTCAATGGCTGGCTTAGGTCTCCACGCTTATACTTGTGTTACCAGCTGAGAGCAACTGATAACACATATAGAACTTGCGAATGCTGGTTATTTTCCTGACCATCACTAGAAGTTGTAAGCCAGCATAAACACTTTGTCTTGCTTACTTAGTGAGCATAATATTTCATTTCCCACATCCTAGGATCTGTTGTTAAACCATACATACTTGTGTTATTGAAAAAGAATATTGTGCGCAAAGCTAAGCTCCTGCATCTGATCTGTCACCACTTCAAGGTGACAGATGACACAATATTTATAAACTGTCACTCCAAGTTTGTCACCACACACCTATGGAAATCTTTTCAATGATGACTGATAAATGCCATAGGTTTCTCCGGACCTTGGCTCTGCTGTAACACAGTCCCTCTGGAAATGCCACACTTAAAACAAACGTGCTGCTACATTGGTCCAAAAAGGCCATCAAAAATAACAGTTGGTCATGAACTAGCATTTCATTCGACACCAATGCATTGGAAAAACAACACACATCAAAAAAATTAACCTTAAAATGAAATTTTTTAATTTAAATGATATGATCCCCTGCTCTCTATTTTCATCCACAAGTGATGTTATAACTTATTTCAGCCCTTTCCTTAGTAAAGTGTGACATATCCATCATGCTGAAACACTTAAGTTACAGGCAGTTTACTCACATTAGATCTCATTAGCAATTACACTAGTGTTCAGAATACATTACCTCATTTGTCTCATAGCCTATATAGTTTTTTACATAATGAATTAGGCCAATTAGTCTCACATGACAGAAGGAAATCTTAAATAACTCTGTCCTTACTTTAAGACAAGCTTGACTGAAGCACAATGAAAGAAACTATAAAATGAATTCGTATTGTAAAATGGGTGGCAAAAAAGAAATAGATAACCAAACTTCAAGCTAAATGTTTGTGGTCGACGTTGGGTATCAGAGAAAAGAAAAGTAGCAAAAGAAAGGCTGATGCTTCACTCAGTTTGTTTTGTTTTTGCAAGACATAAATTCATTATTTGCATAGCTAAAAGCCATGTTTAAATGACCAAAGTAACTTGCTTATAGACTTTTCAATTGAGGCCATTATTGCCCTTTGGGAAAAAGCCTTGCTGATTGTAATCAACCAAGAAATTTACAGCTCTTGCACTGATCAATAGCTAGAGATTTTTGGAAGCACAAAGCCAGCCTTCTATCCACATGTTTATTTTGCCAATATAAGTTGTTTCTCAGTGTCCCTCGTACTGTCTTTAAGTTACTCTTTCCAACATTGAGTCCAATTTCCTATCCACTGTTAGTATCTCTAGCTTCAAACTTCAGACGGAATTACAAAATACACAAAGTTGACAGGCGTCACCTAACCAAAGGTACAATTTAACCTGAGAAGGCAAATCCTAAAGGCACTCACAGCACTCCATCTATGAACTCCATGACCCTGTAAGGGTACCGTGCCTTGTTACTCATCAGTATAGTAATTATCTCTCTTCTTTGTAGATCATAATTACTTTCCTCTTTGTTCTATCAAGGACTGTCATTGCAATGAAATGACTGTGGGCTGGTTAACAGGCTCAAAGTGCCCCCAGTCTTCCATTTATGGGCATAATAAATTGTGCCACCTGAGGAGTCAACAGAAGATACAAATCTGGTAGCAAATCGGTTCCTGAAAATATGCTCAGGAACCTAGAGGCACAATTTGACCCAATCATTCCTCTTTAATCAAGGTGACTCTTAATATGTGTTTTTTAATATCACAGTAGTTAAAGATAATTTAACACTCAAAGGAGAAGTGAAATAAGGACTCTGGGTCAATACGGAAAAAGGTTTTCAGAGAACTCTCGCATTACGAGAATGAATTTTCCTTTTCCTTCTAAACCAAGCATCCTTTACAAAGGAAGTGTATATTAGAGAAAATAAATTACCAAGACAGTAGAATTGGAGTCCTTTTTTGAATTTGCCTGATTGGAAAGCTCATTTTCCTCTTCCTATCATTTTCTTCTGCCTCTACAAAAATATTTCACATACAAAAAGTTATCTACCAGACTTCACTAAAGCATGTGACTTATGTTCAAATTGCATCTTTTAAACTAGCATAGTTTTAAAAAACATGGAACTTTTTAAAATACTTACTGCTAGCAGTTTGGAAAGTAGTGACTCCAGTATTTGCTGTTCAGATTTGAACTCACAGAATCAAGAACTTTCCAAGTTCATTTTCTTTTTCTCGACTCCCACGGTTCTGCATAAGTTCTTGTTACATCTGATCAGCAACTTAGGAAATCTTGTTGACTGATTTGTCCACTGAGTTAGGACAAAATAGAAATTTTAGTTCTGAATCCGTATCCTTAAGAAACTTTAATATTACCTAAAAAGCTCAATAACGATCTAGTTTTACCAAATGAAAAATATAGTCTGCCTTCTACACAGGTGATTGTACACTGGTTTGAAATCATAAACTCCTAGTATTTAGTCCTTTGCTAGCACATCTGGAGATATATAGAATTCCATGAAACAACCCCCATCTCAAAGGCTTTGCTATCTACTTGAAGAAGCAACTTATGCACGCAAAATAAATAAAAAGTTGTATCATAAATTATAACCTAATGTGATAACCACTCCATTAAGAAGAGAAAAAAATCAAGCAGAGACATAGAAGATGGGAAAGGTGGCACTTCTTGTTGTTGTTAGGTGCCATCAAGTTGATTTTTGATTCATAGCAACCCAGTGTAACAGAGTAGAACTGCCTCATAGGGTTTTCTTGAATGTAATTTTTCTTTTCTTTCTTTCTTTTTTTAACTTTACTTTAGATGAAGGTTTGCAGGGCAAATTAGTTTCTCATTAAACAACTAATATACATACTGCAAAAAAAATTTTTTTTTTTTTTGTGACATTGGTTGCCAACCCCATGACATGTCAACACTCTCCTCTTCTTGACATTGGGTTCCCATTACCAGCTTTCCTGTCCCCTCCTTCCTTCTTGTCCTTGCCCCTAGGCTGGTGTGCCCATTTAGTCTCGTTTTGTTTTTATGGGCCTGTCTAATCTTTGGCTGAAGGGTGAACCTCAGGAGTGGCTTTATACTGACAGGGGGTTGGCTGTAATCTTCACGAAGCAGATAGCCAGATCTTTCTCCTGTGGAGCCACTGGATAGGTTTGAGCTACCAACCTTTTGGTTAGTAACTATGATGGTTAAGATTGTGTGTCAACTTGGCTGAGCCACAATTCCCAGAGTTATATGTGATCACTCCCATGATGGAATATGCTGTGAGTAGCCAATCAGCTGAAAGGGACTTTCCTTGGGGTGTGGCCTGCATCCAAATATAAGCAGATGTTCTGGCTTTTTTTCCCTCTGGATCTTGTGGCTGCCTCCTGTTCATCTGACCTCCAGTTTTTGGGACTTGAGCTATCAGCTTATCTGCCAATCTTGGGATTCATGAATCTTCACAGTCTGTGAGTGGGAGCCCTGCTCTCCAACCTGCTGATCTTGGGTTCACCAGCCCCTGTGGCTATGTGAATCAAGAGAAGCCTCTATTTTGATCCACAGGCTTTAGACATTCCAGCCTCTACAATTGCCCATTGCCTTGATATAAATCTTTCTGTGTATATATTTATACACTTTACTGGTTTTGCTTCTCTAGAGAACCCATCCTAAGATAGTAGCCAAGCACTTAACCATTGCTTCACCAGGGCTCCTTAAAATGGCACTGCATATCCTTAAAGATAGGAATGACTTGGTTATTTGGATATGGTTCAAGGATTCCATATGTAGAAAAAAAAAAAAATCTCTCAAGAGAATTTTTAATTCTTCTTAATTGACCTCCAAGCATAAGTCAATCCTTATCATGTTTAAAATTCTCCCTGGCTCCCATGTGTGCTCAGTAAGTGATGCACACTATATAGCCCAAAGTTACATAATGAAGGGGTGTCTCGGAAGAGGAAGGGCTGCTTTCTGCCAGTCAGAATCCAATGGTTTTTAGAGGCAATAGATCTCAATTTCTACTCTCAATCATTTTCAGATATTTATCTTATTATTATTAGTATTAATTATGAAGTCCCATTAATTTCCTTGATTTCTTTGGTGGCAATCAAGAGAAAAACAAGGCAGACAAATCTCTGCCTATTGCTTAAATATGTGGACTCCTATGAATTTTCTCAGCATTGCCTTGTATGCTTGGACAGCACAAGCTAGAAAATTCCTTTAAATTTCTCCAGTGTATTAAAATGCTGACAGTGTGAGTACCCTCTCCTGTCACTTCCAAGCCCAGTGGATTTGCAGTGATAGATGGATGCCATTTGGATTTCATTATCATGAGTCTAGGTCTTCCACAAAGGTACCTTCTTCAATCTTTCCTGGACTTTAATCATTCAATTCCCTAGTCCCATGAGTAGCTTATACCCAGGGAGATCCTATGCCTCTAACATAATCTAGACAGGAATAACTGCACTAATAATAATGAACATTTATTGCATGATTATAATCTGTCAATCACTGCACCATGAAATTTATTTGTAATAGCTCATTTAATCTCCACAACCATGCTGCAAAACCTGTATTATATGTCCATTACGAGATATGAACCAAGGCTTAAAGAATTTCAATGACTTAGCTGAGGCCACTTAAAGTGGCATAACCAGAGGATTCTAACCCAATTCTTGAGCTAGGCTCATATTACTTTAGGGCATGATTTGGATCATGAAAACCAAGTACCTCTTGTTCATTCTCTCCTTGAAGAGTATTTTCCAATTTTCTGTCTTTCATGAAAGCCTCATAGGACACTTAAGGGGAAATTTTGTCTCCGTTCCACATACTTTGAAGCTGTAGAAAGGCCTCCTTCAAAATCATATAATCTTAAAGCTAAAAAAAAGATCTTTAAGATTGAATAGCCCCAAAGCCTTTGTTTTTAAAATTGTCCTTAGCATCAAGCAGTCCTTATCAGCAGAACAGGAATCAGAAGCTATAACCTGATTTCAAATCAAGATTATTGTTGTTTTTCCGTTACCTCACGCAGCTGCTACATGAGTTTAAATACTTCTTTTCCTGAATTACATAGAATAGCAAAGGTAACACCAGCTGCTGTAATTTCATGGGCTCCACATATTCATTATTCATGTATTAGTCCAATGTTGGTGTGTCTAGATGGCAGGTAACTTTTCTCCATAAAGTGACTGAGGAAACAAAACTCCTGTGGATTTCATGTTTCATCTTCCTTTGGAATCGCAATGGAAGGGGAAATGCAGTGGACACGGCACTACCACATCTTCAAAATATCAGGAACCTACTTCCCAGCAAAACAGTAATTTTGGTGCACAGCTAATCTTCTTTGTCCCATTGTTTCTGTCACATACCTCCTAAATAACAAACTCTAGTTTCAAACATTACTGGTGAGCTGGATTAGAAAAAGTCTGATCTGTCCTAAACTTCAAAACCTGAGTATGGTAGATTGGATTTTTTTTTTCAACTTTTTGGTCCCTCCCTTAATAGAATCACGCATCCATGACATTTTCCAGGTGTCTGTGCAATGCATCCCACTACAGACAAACTACCCTTCCCCATCCCACTGATGTTGTACTTGACCAGTTGACTTTTCTTTGGCCAACAAATGTAAGTAAAAGTGATACTGTGCCAGTTTTGAGGTATGACTTTAAGATACTATGTTTATCTGCTTTCCTCTTTTTTCTCTGCCATCCACTGTGGGAAGAACATGCTACAAGTAATCACTCTTCCCAGAATATACTTATTTTAAACTGCTAAGTTTGGGGTTAATTGTTATGCAGAATAGATAACTAACATACACATGTAAAATAGTTTTCTGTACTATATGATGCAGAGTTCAATGAATGTTAGCCTTTATGGCTGTGGTACTTATTTCCTAATCAGGATACTCTTCCCTCCTCCACTTATTATCTCAGAAATCCCTAAAAACCAGGAAAGAATGTATCAGAATCAATATTTGGAAAGATAATGACTCAGAATATTTCAAACTAACATAAGAGACCACACCATAGATTCAGGAAGCTTAAAATATTCCGAACAGAATAAATAAGAAGACTATTCCTTTGGTGAAGGGTAAGACAGTACACAATACGGGGAAGCCAGCACAACTTGTACAAGGCAAGATCATGGAAGCTCCATAGACGCATCCAAATTCCCTGAGGGGCTCAATTGCTGGGCTAAGGGCTGAGAGGACCATGGTCTCAAGGAACATCTAGCTCAATTGGCATAATGTATTTTATAAAGAAAATGTTCTACACTCTACTTTGGCTGAGTAGCATCTAGGGCCTTTAAAAGCCTTTAAGCAGCCATCTAGGATACTGTACTGCTCTCAACCCTTCAGGAGCAAGGAAGAATGAAGAAAACTAAAGATACAAGGGAAACATTAGTCCAGAGGACTAATGGACCACATCTACTATGGTCTCCATCAGACTGAGCCCAGTACAACTAAACAACTAAATGATGCCTGGCTACCATCATTGACTGCTCTGACAGGGATCACAATAGAGGGTTCTGGACAGAGCTGGTGAAAAATGTAGAACAAACTTCCAAATCAAAAAGAAAGATCAGACTGACTGGCCTGACAGAGTCTGCAGAAACACTGAGAGTATGGCCCCCGGTCACCCTTTCAGCTCAGTAATGAAGTCACTCCTGAGGTTCATCCTTCAGCCAAAGAATGGACAGGCCCATAATACAAAATGAGACTAAAGAGGCATACCAGGCCTGGAGCAGGGACTAGAAGGCAGAAGGGGACAGGAAAGCTGGTAATGGGGAACCCAAGATTGAGAAGGCAGAGTGTTGACATGTCATGGTGTTGTGAACCAATGTCATAAAACAATATGTGTACTAACTGTTCAATGAGAAACTAGTCTGTTATACAAACTTTCATCAAAAGTACAATAAAAAAAAAAGAATATCCATACCCATATATATTACACTGGAATTACAGAAATGCATCCAGAGAATAAAGATCACCTTCTGATTAACCCGAAACCAAAAGCCATTGCCACTGAGTCAATTTTGACTCATAACGGCCCTATGGGACAGGGTAGAAGTGCCCCATAGAGCTTCCAAGGAGAGGCTGGTGGATTCTAACTGGCAACCTTTTGGTTAGCACCCATAGCTCTTAACCACTGTGCAATCAGGGCTCCTTCTAATTATGGCTCCTACTGACTTATTCCATAGCAACAATGGAAGCCATAAGTGAATGGATTGATACTTGCCTTATGTCCACTAAGAATTCTATACCTACTGAAAATTTCATTTACAGACAGACAAAAAGCTGAGGGAGTAAATTCCAGCACAACTCAACTAAAGGAAATTCCAATAGGTATATTTCAGGTATACAAGGAAAATTAACACAGATGCAAGTTCTGAGACAGAGTAATGAAAATCAAAAAAGTTCTCAAGAAACTCCAAAAAAATTGACTTTAAAAAAAAAAGTTTTCTGTGGATAAAAGAGGTAGAATTAAAATATACAACCACAGTAATACATAAGTTGGGAGGGGTAAACGGAATTAAAGTATTACTTTAAATGTGTTCATTAGTTTAAAAAAGTTTCAAAATTAATGAAACAAACATCCATATAAAAAGATAGAAATTTAAAAGAAACTCATCAAAATTAGAACAAGGAAATAAAGATGACAGTAAAAGTTAATAAAATAGGAAAGTAAACATATAATGGATGGGATCAACAAACCTAAAACTTAGTTCTTTGAAAATATTTAAAAAACAATCAACACATCTCTGGTGAGACTGATAAAGAAAGAAGGCACAAATAACTATTATCAGGAATGAAAAAAGAAATGTCACTTTATGTCCTGCAAATATTTTTTAAAGAAGCTATTAGGAACAAATTTATACCTGTAAATTTGAAAATCTATATGAAATGGGCAACTATATAAAAAAAAATTTACTAGAAAAAAAAAGACTTAAAACATCAATAGTTAATAACTATTAAATATATTGGATCAGGACTAAAAAAATCTTACCACAAAGAAAACTCTAGGCCAAGGTGGCTTCTCCAGCAACTTCTATCAAATACTCACAAAGCAATAATTCCAATCTTACCCAGTGTCATTCAGAAAATAGAGCCAGGAAATTAAACACCCACCCAACTTATTTAATGATAACAAAATGGACATGGATGGTACAAGAAAGAAATTTACAGGCCAATCTCATTCATGAAAATAGAATCAAAACTTCTAAACAAAGTAGCAGCAAATTAAATCGAGCACTGTATGAAATAGATAATACTTTGTGACCAAATACAATTTATTCAAGGGATTCGAGACTGATTTAACATTTCAAAAGCAATCAAAGTATTTCACCACATTTACCTTTTAAAGGGAAAAAAATCACTTAATATCATTCTCTCGATAGATCCAGAAAAAAATGCATTTGATAAAATGGTTAAAAGATTTACTAGTAGATAAAAGTAATATGAAATGACAAGAAATCAGTCTAACACAGATGTCAGAACCTCTGAGGAAAAAAAAAAACTTTATTGAGAGATATTAAAGGAAACCTAAATGTACCAAGAAATAAATCATCTTTGTGTGTTGGAAAAATCAATATTACAAAAATAATCATTCTCTGAAAGGTGATCTTTAGATTCAATGCAATTCCAATCAAAATTCCAGCAGATGTGTGCGTGTGTGTACAGGTGTGCACGCGTGAGCAAAAGAGAAACAGCTACAAAGATTTATATGCCATAAAGGGCTAACATGAGCCAAAACAACATTGAACAAGAAAAACAAATTTAGAAAACTTATCTGACCAGATATCAAGATTTATGATGACACTTCAGTAATTAAGACAGAATACCATTGGTGCAAAGATTTAAAAAAAAAAAAAAAAACACAAGCAAATGAAATAAGATAGAAATCCCAGCAACAGGCCGCGTACATGGGGACGCTTGCTTTATAACAGGAGCATTAGTACTGATTAACGTGAGTAGGACAACTTTTAAACAAATGTCAATGAGACAATTTGAAGTCTATAAAGGAAAAAATTAAACCAAAATTTCAGCCCATACACACAAATTAATCCCAGGTGGACTAAAGATCAAAATGTTAAAGGCAAGATTCTTAATGTTTTGTATGATAATAGTGGAAAGTATCTGCAAGACTTCAGGGTAAGGAAAAACTACCTAAGCAAGTAACTAAAAGCACTAATCATAAAGGACAAGGTTGGTAAATTTAACTACATTAAAGCAAGAATTTCTGTTCATCAGAAGACATCACAAGGGGAGTGAAAAGGTGACACATAGAGTGGAAGAAAACATTTACAATGAGACAACAGAGGAGTCATTTCAAATACACACACACGCAAAATTTAAAATAGGGAAATGACTCAAAAAAGCACGTTATAAAAGAGGAGATCCAAATGGCCAGTAAGTATATAAAAAGGACCTTGCCAAATACAAATTAAAACAACCACAATGAAGTAATACTATTCACCCATATGTTCCTAGGTGTAATGGATTGAATTGTGTCCCCCAAAAATATATGTCAACTTGGTTAGGCCATGTGTGGTTGTCCCCCATTTTGTGATTTTCCTATTGATGGCAATGGGTTATAAATCGTAATCTCTGCCTGTGGCTAAAAGGATTAGGGTGGGATGTAACGCTCTTGCTCAGGTCACCTCCCTGATCCAGTGTAAAGGGAGTTTCCCTGAGGTGAACTGAAAATACCTAAATATACATTAGCAGCATACTGGATAAATAATTAGTGGCATACTGGCATGTGGTGTTAGGAAATACTATAAAGCAATGAAAATGAATAAACTATGTCTCAATCAGAATTGACTCAACAGCAATGTTTTGTTTTGTTTTGTTTGCTTTTACATACAACATGAATGGATCTCTTAAATATCATACTGAGTAAAGAAGAAAGACAGAGAAGAATTCATACGATTTAATACAATAAAGTTCAAAAAACACAAAAGTAAACTATATTCAGGTGTGCAAACATATGTGATAAGAATATAAAGAAAAGCACAAAAATGATTATCACACAATTCAGAATAGTCATTTCATTTAGGGGAGGGAGAGTTATAATAATGAAGGAATGCTGAGGGGACTTCTCAGGTCTTAGCCGTGCTGTATTTCTTGAGATAAGTCATGGAAATAGGCATATTCACTTTATATTATTTATTAAACTATGCATTTATGGGTATTTATGGTCTATACCCTTCTCTGTATATAGGATTTATTTCACAAGAAAATGTTTTAAAAACTTCGATGAAAAACATTGCCCTACCCTTATTTATTTTTCCTCCAGTGAGTCAATCCTAAAATCCATGCTATTATTCTTTAAAATTTTCAAATCAGATGGCTGTATACGTATTATATAACATGCTAGTGGATTTCTTACAGAGACAAAAAAGGAGATTAAAGTAACGATTGTATCAACAGATTCATCCAGGCACTAAAAATGTATTTGTAAAACCCCATATACTCTTTGGATAAGTAATCATGATTTTTCAGCATTTTAAGTTTCCTCTAAGGTAGTTCAGTGATGTGGAACTGAGTCATTAGCCAGTTCTTCAATGTGTAACTTCTCTTACCTGTGAAGAGAGGCAGAAAATGAAGTGTTTGGAGTAGAACAGAAATTTCTCGTTAGCTGAATGCTGAGAGAATGGCACAAATGGCTATTTCTGAGATTCAAATAGCTCCCAAAGAAGTCCCAAAGGATATGGCAGTCCCTACTTCTCACAAGGTTGATGACTATTACCTGGAGATCTTTAATAAGCACAGCTGGGGGGCTAATGGGACAGAAAGCATGAAGAAGCACAGAGATAATTTCAAGAACAGATATGCTTAGGGAAGTCCTTCTCCCATCCCTCATACTTCCACCTACCTTTTCTGCTAGCATGTACTCACCTCTCACTAATTACTGACATTTTGTTTATCTGTCCCTTTGGCAGCCAAAATGATGACGAAGAAATGAGGAAGGGGGTGATGTCAAGTAGTATCAGCCAAGAAGTTCTGATTCCAGCATAGATAGTGTAGCAGGCATCACCTTTACCCTGCCACATTAAACAACTGCAAAACAGGACAACATATATGAAACAATGGTTTTGCACACTGTACTACAGGCAGCCCAAGACTGTGATGTGTGAGAGAAGAGAAACAAATGTTAGCCCTTCTATCACACCAGCTTACTGCCTAGAGAGTTTCTAGGCCTCGGCACAGAGAGGAGGAACCCAAACAGAGCTCAGTTACTCTACTGAATTCAGGATACAGAGATTACAGTTTGGGGAGGCCAAGGCAACTAGAATTTTCAGGGCAAAGTATCAGAGGAAGGATACTAGAGAAAGACAGCTCTGTAAATCTGCAGAAGAGTTACTCCAAGATTTGGGCAGAGTGCTGTTCTGCCCATGTATGAGAAGAAACTACCTGAGTCCAGGAAGAGAAGCACCAGAAAGGAGTAGTTAAAACAATACGTAGAGCTTGCACAAGGTCAGGAACAGTTTGTGCCCCCACCTTCCAGAATTCCAAGACATGAATCATTAGCATCTTCAGAAAGTACTGCCCTAGTAATAATATTAAATTGGCACTAAAGGCTGTACTGGATCTTCCTTATAAAAGTTTAAAAGGAAATCCCAAAAGGATCCAACTGGTTCCATGTAATTTATCTGCACACCACAACAAATACCATCACTATTTAAGGAAATGATTAGAACACTGTAGCTCTTAACCACTACACCAGGAGGGCTTCTAATGAAATCCAGCAACCAATAGTACAAAATTCACAATGTATATCATCCAATCAAAATTTCCAATGTCTAGCATTCAGAGAAAGGTTAACACTTGCTGCATGTTATAAGATATGTAAATAATCAGGAAAATATAACCTATAACAAGAAAAAAATAAATAGAAATACACACAGAGATGATAAAGCTAGTAGACACAGATGTCAAAACAACTATTATAAATATGCTGCAAATGTTAGAGAAGATAGAGGAAAACATGAATATGATGAGGACAGAAACAGAAGATATTAAAAAAAAGACCGAAATAGAACTTCTAAAGATGGAAAATACAGTATCTGACGTGAAAAATACACTGGATAGAATTAGCAGCAGATTAAACACCGCAGTAGAAAAGATCAATGAACACGAAGGCAGAGCAATGGAAACTATTCAAAATAAAACTAAAAAGGAAAAAATAAAGACTAAAAAAATGAACACAGCATCAGGGCCTGTGGGACAATGTCAAGAAGTCTAATATGTATATTTGGAGTCACGGAGGGAGGGAAAAAAATATTTGAAGAAATAATGCTGAAAATTCCCCAAATTTGATGAAAACACTAAACCACTTTATCTAAGACCCTCAACAAACCCCAAGCATAATAAAACTAAGTATTTAAATGTAAAACTAAAAAATAAAAACAAAGAACATTTATATAATATGGGTGGGACTAGAAAATAATTTTTAAGAAGTATGCACAAGTAAAGTAAAAACCCTACCCAGTGCCGTCAAATAAAGTATATAAAGGAAAAAAAAAAAATCTGATTTGTCAGGAGAAAAAGAGACTAATAAACTGCAGAGAATATTTCTAATCCTTACGACAGAGAAAAGATATCCTTAATAAGTAAAATGGTTGTCTTAAGTTGTGTTTCCCAGAATCTGATTCTAAGACAAGGATTTGCGTTAATTTATTAGGAAGTGTTCCCAGGAAAAAATGGCAGAGGACTGAGGCAGAGGACACAGAAGGGAAGTAAGCCAGGAAAAGGTAGAATGTCAAGTGAAGATCTTCAAAGAGTAACCCTGGCTTGTTCACACAGGGGACTTGACACAGTGCAGGTCACACCTTAGGGTTGTCCTCCTAAGAGATCACTTGGTCCCCACCCCCTCCCGCCGCCAATTCACTGTACTATCTGTTGTGAGTAAAAGCACACTCAAAACCAGTGTGCACGAAAATGGGAAAGAAATCAAGGGTATATGAGTGGGGCACCAAGGTTTCTGCTACAATGTTCTTTAAATTACGCTTAAAAGCACAGCACTCTTTTAGAAAAACAGGTAATTCAAAAACAAATGGAAAGAATAATTAACCTAAAACAACATATTGATCCTAACGAGTAACAAAAGAAATACAAATTAAAACAATAAGGAAATAGCACATTATTGTTATCCAATGGGCAAAATTTTAAAAGACTGATAATACTCCGGGGGAAGAGATATTCTTATTACACACAAGTAGGAACATGAGTTGAGATGAATTTAAAAAAGGGTAATCTGGAAATATGCACAAACACACCTTAAATGATACATCTTGTTAAACCAGCAATTCCACTTCTGAGATTCTATCCTAATGGAATAATTACATACGTGCACAAAGATGTGTGCAGAGGTATGCTGAAAAAACATTGTATATAATGGGGAAAAGTAGGAAAGAATATGAATGTTTCAATTCAGACATTTGTTTTAAAAATTATAATACGCCTGCACAATAAAAAATTATTATAGCCATTAAAATGATGGTATAGATGTTTATTTGTTTAAAAAATGGCACTAACCAACCTTAACTTTATTATTATTATTGTAGTAGTGGTGAAAATATACATACCAAACCATTCAACAATTCGACAATTTCCACATATACAATTCAGTGATATTGATTACATTTTTCATGTTGTACAACCACTACTGCTATCCTTTTTCAAAAAAATACATGGAATGCTTCACGAATTTATGTGTCTGTCATCCTTGCTCAAGAGCCGATTTTTAGTATATGTGCCGCCAAAGCAAGCAAGACCAACCCTATCATACACACACATGCAAATACATGCATATATAAACAGATACGCACCCATGCACACACACGCACTCACTCTGAATCAATTCTCGAATTGCTTTTGTCCCACCTACACCGTGCCTAGTCTATGACCATATTCTTGGCTGTTTCCAGAGTGACTCCCTATCTTTGAAGGAATTGAGTCACTTTATTTAATTATGAGGCAATATGAAAACCATCCAGACTGATGTGATGTAAAATGTACTCATAATTAAATTAATTAAAATCATTATTGTTTTAAGAAATTCAGAACACTCTTGAATAAATTAATAATGATTCAGCCAACATATTCCTTGATGATGCCAGCCTTTCTTCTCCTGTTGTATTTGAAGGCAAGGCTCTCCTGCAAGTCTTTCATTTTCCCCCTGATTTTGATCGATTCTGTGGGTCCAAAGCTGCCACACTGAACAAACAGCATGCAACAGTCGAAAACCAACTGCCTCTCACAGGAGGTAAGTTCTTTGCTTGCTGATGCAGTCTGGGGCCTCCTTCCAATCTCATGAACTGGGACTTAGTGGAAACACACCAACTGAAGTACGCATTACATTTGTTCTTCCCTAAAATAATCACTCTTCAGCCTCTTCAATTACAGCTCTTATGACCTGCTAGCTACCAGTACTTGAAATACCTAGTTTATCAAAGCCCTTTCTAACGTAAAATGCAGGATGCATTGAGCATGCCTGGGTATATTTGGGGTCTGACTTTCCTTGACCTGGAAACTCTACATCTGTTAATTCTATCCAAAAGTACATGAATTCTTAGACCAAGAAGGCCCCTGTTGATTTGCATTGAATTTGTAATTACCTAAAATCATGGGGCATATTTACATAATGATATTGGTAGGATAGAACAATAGATTAAAGAAAGAAGAGAGACATTTAAAGGAAGATAAACATCTTAAATTGGTTTCATAAAGTATGAGGTTAGATTTCATTTGTTTTACTATCAAGTGAAATCTAACCTCATACTTTATGAAACCAATTTAAGATGTTTATCTTCCTTTAAATGTCTCTCTTCTTTAATCTATTGTTCTATCCTACCAATATCATTTTAAATATTAATTCTATAGTCTAACATATTCACTATTCAGTTGTTTGTAATCACAAATTTTATAAACAAGCACTCTGTCTTCCTCTTAGTATGTATAATATTAATTATTAAATATTAGAACAGAAAAAAATCAAGGACAGAGCCCTGTGGAAAAAGATATTGATGAGAGAGGCCAGGCAGTGAAGGAGAGGAAAACAGGGGCTTTTGGAAGTAGAGAGACAGATTCCAAGTTGCACTTCCGTCTCTGGAGCCCTTGTCAGGGGCTCTTGAATCCATATGCATTATTTAATGTGTCTCGTAAAAGCAGTGACCCTCCTCAGACAGAAACAGGTTATCTGAAGTTATTCAGCACTGACAACTAAAGCTAACTTTGCCTAAACCTAAATTTTAATCAGAATTTTTTTTTTTGAAAGAAAGACATCTATTTGAAGTTGCCTTTCTGGGTTTATAATCTAGCCCTGTCATTTACTGTGTAACATCAAGTAAGTTAACTAACCATCCTGTGCCTCACTCCCTGAGTTTATGCATCTGTAAGAGGAGACCATCAGAGCTAATGTTTATTATTTATTATATGTCAGGAACTGTTCTAAGAGTTCTAAATGTTTTAACTCATTTAATCATCATAAAAGATCGGTACCGGGGGGGCCAAGATGGCTGACTAGGTAGACGCTACCTCAGATCCCTCTTGCAACAAAGACTCGGAAAAACAAGTGAATCGATCACATACATGACAATCTACGAACCCTGACCAACAAACACAGATTTAAAGAGTTGACCTGAGTGACAGAGACCATGAACGAACAACTACGGGGAAGCAGCGACTGTTTTCGGAGCCTGGAGCCAGCGTCCCAGTCAGGTAACCTTGGCGCCAGGCTTTGGACTGGGTACAGGGGAGCTGAGCACAACATCCTGTGACTGCACAAACACGGGGCACAGCCCTACCCCCTTGAACTGACCTCAAGAGGGGGCCCAGCCCGTACGCGCGGGTGGCGCAGCGACGTGGCTGGTGGGCGGAGAAGTCGCCGGGAGGCAGCGACTGGTTTTGGAGCCGGGAGTGCAGCGTCCCAGCCGGGTAACCTTGGTGCAGGGCTTTGGACTGGGCGCAGAGGAGCTGAGCACGACATCCTGGGAGGGTGAAAACACGGGGTGCAGCCCCAGCCCCCTGAACTGACCTCGGGGGAAGCCCAGCCAGTGCACACAGGTGGCACAGCGACGTGGTTGACAGGAGGAGAAGTCCCCGGGAGGCAGCGACTGTTTTTGCAGCCGGGAGTGCAGCAGCCCAGGCGGGGAACCTTGACGCTGGGCTTTGGACTGGGAGCGGAGGAACTAACCGCGGCTTCTGAGACAGCACAAGCACGGGACGCAGGCCTGACCCTCAGGGGCAATCTCTACCCAGCCAGTGCACACAGGCGACACACCCCTCGAGAATCTCAGATAAAACAGTCATCCCAAGCAAGATAAATAACTTTGTCCGTATTCCGGGGTGCTACTCTCTCCTGTTTTTCTGAACCCTCCTCCCCTTCCCAGGCGGCTTCATTAACATTGGAATTTCCTGAGCCAGAGGGAGAACTGCTCCGCGGTTTTTCTTTTCCTTTTTTTTTTTTTTGGTCTTTTCCTAACCCATTCTTCTGGCCTGAGAGAAGCAAACACAAAAAACCCAGGGACCAAAAATCCTTCCCTAATTGGACTAAAAACACAGAACCAGCTCCAGCCAAGCATATGTGATCCCCAGTCTTGGGCTTTCAGCCCTACAGGGAACAAGGTGGCTATTAAAATGCAAAGGCATTTCTGATAGGGATCTGACTGCATTTGTTTTAGCGGATTTACTGGAAAGACAAGTTTCCCAGGTCTGATATCTCTGCATATTCACTGACCCACAACAGGGAACTGAGGGCTGAAGCTCCCCCCAGACCACCTAGCCTCCTGCCTTAGGGGTCTAAGGAGGGTGACACCTACCAATCTGTAGAGGTACTTGCATTGGGGGCCTAAGGTACAGCTGCAGAGCCTACCCACCAAGGTGCTTTAGGAATAGAGACACACCTACCTCACTGACACTTGGGGGCAGCCTGTCAGCATCCTGCCCCCCCGGAGTGTGAACCCCAGCTGCTACTAGAATCTGGTGCACACAACTATCACCACTACCTCTCAAGGTGGATAGGTGACAGTGTGCATCACACACTTGATGACCCAAAATCAGATTCTACTCAAGAATAGTGAATGGACTCAGGCATATATATCTGGTACCAGCCCAAACCAGCTGGTAATAGGTCATAAGTGAGTCAAGGGCTACAACAATCAAGACAGTGCAATCTAGTAGCCCATCTACGTATATTGAAAGAAAACAAAACAAGATAAGACTCAGTGAGCAAATATAGAATAAATCACTACAATATCTTAGTGATGGCTCGGAGACAGCAGTCGATATCAAACCACATAAAGAAGCAGACCATAACTGCTTCTACAACCCCCTAAACTAAAGAACCAAAATCTTTCCCAAATGAAGATACAATCCTAGAATTACCAGATATAGAATATAAAAAACTAATTTACAGAATGCTTCAAGACATCAGGGATGACCTCAGAGATGAAATAAGGCAAGCTACAGAAAAAGCCAAGGAACACACTGATAAAGCAGCTGAAGAACTCAAAAAGATTATTCAAGAACATAGTGGAAAAATTAATAAGTTGCAAGAATCCATTGAGAGACAGCATTCAGAAATCCAAAAGGTTAACAATAAAATTACAGAATTAGACAATGCAATAGGAAGTCAGAGGAGCAGACTCAAGCAATTAGAATGCAGACTGGGACATCTGGAGGACCAGGGAATTAACACCAATATAGCTGAAAAAAAAAAATCAGTTAAAAGAATTTAAAAAAATGAAGAAACCCTAAGAATCATGTGGGACTCTATCAAGAAGGATAACTTGCGTGTGATTGGAGTCCCAGAACAGGGAGGGATAACAGAAAACACAGAGAGAATAGTTGAAGATCTGCTGACAGAAAACTTCCCTGACATCATGAAAGACGAAAGGATATCTATCCAAGATGCTCATCGAACCCCATTTAAGATTGATCCAAAAAGAAAAACACCAAGACATATTATCATCAAACTTGCCAGAACCAAAGATAAACAGAAAATTTTAAAAGCAGCCAGGGATAAAAGAAAGGTCTCCTACAAGGGAGAATCAATAAGAATAAGTTCAGACTACTCAGCAGAAACCATGCAGGCAAGAAGGCAATGGGATGACATATACAGAGCACTGAAGGAGAAAAACTGCCAGCCAAGGATCATATATCCAGCAAAACTCTCTCTGAAATATGAAGGTGAAATTAAGATATTTACAGATAAACACAAGCTTAGAGAATGTGCAGAAACCAAACGAAAGCTACAAGAAATACTAAAGGAAATTGTTGTTCAGAAAACCAATAATATCAGATACCAGCACAACACAAGGTCACAGAACAGAACATCCTGATATCAATTCAAATAGGGAAATCACAAAAACAAATTAAGATTAATTAAAAAAAAAATGCTCAAAACAGGGAATCATTGAAGTCAATATGTAAAAGATCACAATAATCAAAAAGAGGGACTAAATACAGGTGGCATAGAACTGCCATATGGAGAGGGATACAAGGCGATATAGGACAATACAAGTTAGGTTTTTACTTAGAAAAATAGGGGTAAATATTAAAAAAAAATTAAGGTAACCACAAAGAGGTCTAACAACTCCATAACTCAAAATAAAAACCAAGAAAAACGTAACGATTCAGCAAACAAAGTCAAATACTTTGAAAATGAGGACACACAATTTACAAAGAAAAACCTCTCGGCACAAAAGAGTATGTGGAAAAATGAAATTGTCAACAACACACATAAAAAGGCATCAAAATGACAACACTAAACACATACTTATCTATAAATACGCTGAATGTAAATGGACTAAACGCACCAATAAAGAGACAGAGAGTCTCGGACTGGATAAAGAAACACGATCCGTCTATACGCTGCCTACAAGAGACACACCTTAGACTTAGAGACACAAACAAACTAAAACTCAAAGGATGGAAAAAAATATATCAAGCAAACAATAAGCAAAAAAGAGCAGGAGTAGCAATATTAATTTCTGACAAAATAGACTTTAAATTTAAATCCGCCACAAAGGATAAAGAAGGACACTACATAATGATTAAAGGGACAATTGACCAGGAAGATATAACCATATTAAATATTTAAGCACCCAATGACAGGGCCACAAGATACATAAAACAAATTTTAACAGAACTGAAAAGTGAGATAGACACCTCCACAATTACAGTAGGAGACTTCAACACACCACTTTCGGAGAAGGACAGGACATCCAGTAAGAAGCTCAATAGAACACGGAAGACCTAATTACTACAATCAACCAACTTGACCTCATTGACTTACACAGAACTCTCCACCCAACTGCTGCAAAGTATACTCTTTTTCTAGAGCACATGGAACATTCTCTAGAATAGACCACATATTAGGTCATAAAACAAACCGTTGCAGAATCCAAAACATCGAAATATTACAAAGCATCTTCTCAGACCACAAGGCCATAAAAGTGGAAATCAATAACAGCAAAATTAGGGAAAAGAAATCAAATACTTGGAAACTGAACAATACCCTCCTGAAAAAAGACTGGGTTATAGAAGACATTAAGTATAGAATAAAGAAATTCATAGAATGCAATGAGAATGAAAATACTGCCTATCAAAACCTCTGGGACACAGCAAAAGCAGTGCTCAGAGGCCACTTTGTATCGATAAATGCACACATACAAAAAGAAGAAAGAGCCAAAAGCAGAGAACTGTCCCTACAACTTGAACAAATAGAAAGTGAGCAACAAAAGAATCCATCAGGCACCAGAAGAAAACAAATAATAAAAATTAGAGCTGAACTAAATGAATTAGAGAATAGAAAAACAATTGAAAGATTAACAAAGCCAAAAGCTGGTTCTTTGAAAAAATTAACAAAATTGATACACCATTGGCCAGACTGGCTAAAGAAATAGAGGAAAGGAAACAAATAACCTGAATAAGAAACGAGATGGGCCACATCACAACAGACCCAACTGAAATTAAAAGAATCATATCAGATTATTACAAAAAATTGTACTCTAACAAATTTGCAAACCTAGAAGAAATGGATGAATTCCTAGAAAAACACTACCTACCTAAACTAAGACAATCAGAAGTAGAACAACTAAATAGACCCATAACAAAAAAAGAGACTGAAACGGTAATCAAAAAACTCCCAACAAAAAAAAGCCCTGGCCCGGATGGCTTTACTGCAGAGTTCTACCAAACTTTCAGAGGAGAGTTAACACCACTACTATTAAATGTATTTCAAAGCATAGAAAATGACGGAATACTGCCTAACTCATTCTATGAAGCCACCATATCCCTGATACCAAAACCAGGTAAAGACATCACAAAAAAAAGAAAATTACAGACCTATATCCCTCATGAACATAGATGCAAAAATGCTGAACAAAATTCTAGCCAATAGAATTCAACAACATATCAAAAAATTAATCCACCATGACCAAGTGGGATTTATACCAGGTATGCAAGGCTGGTTTAATATTAGAAAAACCATTAATGTAATCCACCATATAAATAAAACAAAAGACAAAAACCACATGATCTTATCAATTGATGCAGAAAAGGCATTTGACAAAGTCCAACACCCATTTATGATAAAAACTCTCAGCAAAATAGGAATTGAAGGAAAATTCTTCAACATAATAAAGGGCATCTATACAAAGCCAAGAGCCAACATCACTCTAAATGGAGAGAGCCTGAAAGCATTTTCCTTGAGAAAGGGAACCAGACAAGGATGCCCTTTATCACCGCTCTTATTCAACATTGTGCTAGAGGTCCTAGCCAGAACAATTAGGCTAGACAAAGAAATAAAGGGCATCCGGATTGGCAAGGAGGAAGTAAAATTATCTCTATTTGCAGATGACATGATCTTATACACAGAAAACCCTAACGAATCCTCCAGAAAACTACTGAAACTAATAGAAGAGTTTGGCAGAGTCTCAGGTTATAAGATAAACATACAAAAGTCACTTGGATTCCTCTACATCAACAAAAAGAACGTCGAAGAGGAAATAACCAAATCAATACCATTCACAGTAGCCCCCAAGAAGATAAAATCCTTAGGAATAAATCATACCAAAGATAAAAAAGACCTATACAAAGAAAACTACAAAGTACTACTACAAGAAACTAAAAAGGACCTACTTAAGTGGAAAAACATACCTTGCTCATGGATAGGAAGACTTAACATAGTAAAAATGTCTATTCTACCAAAAGCCATCTATACATACAATGCACTTCCGATCCAAATTCCAATGTCATTTTTTAAGGTGATGGAGAAACAAATCACCAACTTCATATGGAAGGGAAAGAAGCCTCGGATAAGCAAAGCATTACTGAAAAAGAAGAAGAAAGTGGGAGGCCTCACTCTACCTGATTTCAGAACCTATTATACAGCCACAGTAGTCAAAACAGCCTGGTACTGGTACAACAACAGGCACATAGACCAATGGAACAGAATTGAGAACCCAGATATAAATCCATCCACATATGAGCAGCTGATATTTGACAAAGGCCCAGTGTCAGTTAATTGGGGAAAAGAGAGTCTTTTTAACAAATGGTGCTGGCATAACTGGATATCCATTTGCAAAAACATGAAACAGGACCCATACCTCACACCATGCACAAAAACTAACTCCAAGTGGATCAAAGACCTTAACACAAAGACTAAAACGATAAAGATCATGAAAGAAAAAATAGGGATGTTAGGAGCCCTAACACAAGGCATAAACAGAATACAAAACATTACCAAAAATGACGAAGAGAAACCCGATAACTGGGAGCTCCTAAAAATCAAACACCTATGCTCATCTAAAGACTTCACCAAAAGAGTAAAAAGACCACCTACAGACTGGGAAAGAATTTTCAGCTATGACATCTCCAAACAGTGCCTGATCTCTAAAATCTATATGATTCTGTCAAAACTCAACCACAAAAAGACAAACAACCCAATCAAGAAGTGGGCAAAGGATATGAACACGCACTTCACTAAAGAAGATATTCAGGCAGCTAACAGATACATGAGAAAATGCTCTCGATCATTAGCCATTAGAGAAATGCAAATTAAAACTACGAAGAGATTCCATCTCACTCCAACAAGGCTGGCATTAATCCAAAAAACACAAAATAATGAATGCTGGAAAGGCTGCGGAGAGATTGGAACTCTTATACACTGCTGGTGGGAATGTAAAATGGTACAACCACTTTGGAAATCTATCTGGCATTATCTTAAACAGTCAGAAATAGAACTACCATACAACCCAGAAATCCCACTCCTCGGAATATACCCTAGAGAAATAAAAGCCTTCACACAAACAGATATATGCACACCCATGTTTATTGCAGCTCTGTTTACCATAGCAAAAAGCTGGAAGCAACCAAGGTGTCCATCAATGGATGAATGGTTAAATAAATTGTGGTATATTCACACAATGGAATACTACACATCGATAAAGAACAGTGAGGAATCTGTGAAACATTTCATAACATGGAGGAACCTGGAAGGCATTATGCTGAGCGAAATTAGAGGCAAAAGGACAAATATTATATAAGACCACTATTATAAGATCTTGAGAAATAGTATAAACTGAGAACACATACTTTTGTGGTTACGGGGGGGGAGTGAGGGGGGTGGGAGAGGGTTTTTTACTGATTAGTTAGTAGATAAGAACTACTTTAGGTGAAGGGAAGGACAATACTCAATACATGGAAGGTCAGCTCAACTGGACTGGACCAAAAGCAAAGAAGTTTCCAGGATAAACTGAATGCTTCAAAGGTCAGCGGAGCAAGGGCGGGGGTTTGGGGACCATGGTTTAAGGGGACTTCTAAGTCAATTGGCAAAATAATTCTATTATGAAAACATTCTGCATCCCACTTTGAAATGTGGCGTCTGGGGTCTTAAATGCTAACAAGCAGCCATCTAAGATGCATCAATTGGTCTCAACCCACCTGGATAAAAGGAGAATGAAGAACACCAAGTCATACGATAACTAAGAGCCCAAGAGACAGAAAGGGCCACATGAACCAGAGACCTACATCATCCTGAGACCAGAAGAACTAGTTGGTGCCCGGCCACAACCGATAACTGCCTTGACAGGGAGCACAACAGAGAACCCCTGAGGGAGCAGGAGATCAGTGGGATGAAGACCCCAAATTCTCACAAAAAGACCATACTTAATGGTCTGACTGAGACTAGAGGAATCCCGGTGGTCATGGTCCCCAAACCTTCTGTTGGCCCAGGACAGGAACCATTCCCGAAGACAACTCATCAGACAAGGAAGGGACTGGACAGTGGGTAGGAGAGAGATGCTGATGAAGAGTGAGCTATTTGTATCAGGTGGACACTTGAGACTGTGTTGGCATCTCCTGTCTGGAGGGGGGATGGGAGGGTAGAGAGGGTTGGAAGCTGGCAAAATTGTCATGAAAGGAGAGACTGGAAGGGCTGACTCATTAGGGGGAGAGCAAGTGGGAGTATGGAGTAAGGTATATATAAACTTATATGTGACAGACTGAAAAAAAATAAAATAAAATAAAAAACCTAAAAAAAAAAGAAAAAGATCGGTACCAGCAGGCACTACCCATCTGTCAGTGGAAATTTGCGTGTTGCTGTGATGCTGAACAGGTCTCAGTGGAGCTTCTAAACTAAGACAGACTGGGAGAAAGACCCCAGCAATCTACTTCCAAAAGAACAGCCAATGAAAGCCCTATGGATCACAATGGCCCAATCCCACTGTGCAGCTGACAAAAACAACCAATTACATAGACATGGAACCTTAGACACAGAAGGATTAAATATCTTTACCAGAGTTATACATTTAGTAAGTAGTAGAAGCCAGATTTAAACTCAATTTGAGTCCAGAATACATGCTTTTATTCCCTACACAAAATAGTCTATCATAGAATAAAAATAGTAACTACCTCAAAGTGTTGCTGGGAGAATTACAATTGATGTTACAAGGAAAATACCTGGAATAGTAAGAGTTCAATATATGTACCTATCATTATTATTGTTTTAAAACCAGACATCTTTCTTGCCTCTAATAACACATTCCCCACACACCTTTCAAGGGATTTTCAATGCAACACAGGACAGCTTATCATTTTAAAATATTACATCAATTTGAACAGTTTTGAAATGATAATCATTCATTTCCAATAAGTTTTAAGTCTAGTCGTCCCTTGTAACTCACGATAGGCACAAGTACTAATCCATACGATGCACATCTACGGGCATCAAACAGAATTTTCACAAATAGAATTAATTTGAAATGCACGTGGAGAGTTTAACACTTGAAGAAATCACAAGATGAGCTTTGCCAGGCAAATAGGCTTTTGGAACAAGAATAATCTACCTCAGCTGCCTCTGTAAATATATGCTTGGTAGACTTAAAGCTGAGCAAAACTAGCGTGTCAAAAGACAAAGATGGCGCGTTCTGAACTGTTCGCTGCCCAAGGCCACAGAGCCATGATGGCTGGAGCGTTTGTGTTACACAGTCATGATTATAAGCAAGCAACCAGCCACCTATTCGGAAGAAGAGCCTAGGAGAAAAGAAAAAAATGTCGCCCAACTAGCAACCCAAGGCTGTGTACTTTCGCAAAATGTAGAGGGAGAGGATGAAGAGAGAAAATGTAATTCCTGTGTGTGTGTGTTTCCATTGTGTAACTGTAACCTGCTGGCATGTGTGAAGATTTCCTTCCTGAGTAGTTGTATGAGCCTGTGAGACACTCAGAGGCATAAGAGTGTAGCACTGTCTCTTCACAAAGCAGAGGATTGAAACACTAACCAGCATAACCAATAGGCTTAGTTTGTCAAAGTACAGCATGAACAAGGAGCCAGAGAAAAGAAGCCAAGAAGGAGGTTTATGAGTCCCCAAACAAGACCAATAAATAAATCCTTCAGCACGTGGATGTCAAGGCCTCAGTCTGCTTGCCAGATGCAGCCTGATGGATGGGTTCATCTGCCCCAAAAGGCAAATAGAGATCACTCTGCCTTTGGCCCCACACATAGGTGAGACAGAGCTCTAGTGTTTTCCCCATCTAGCCTTCTTGAAGTGCATTGCTTGCACCCAGTCAGTATTTCCACTTCCTTGCCTTCCAAGTTTAACACTGAAAGAGCAACTTTAGATCCTTCTGTACCCAAAGCGTTTGTTTACTGTCCTCAGGCTGCCTACTCTTGAACTAAACCCAGAAAGATATATCTTATCTTCATTAATTCAACTCACTTGAAGAGAGTAATATCCTCTCTCCTTGCCTCTCACAATAGTCAGGATCAACATATCACACTGGATCTTCTTCCAATGTTCTTCACAATGGCTTATAAAAGATATTGTTTGTCAGTACAAAACAATGTAATATTATGCTGTGGCTCAGATATACTTCATGTTTGCTCAACAAATGGTCAACATACTTGGCTGCTGACTAAAAGTTTGGCAGTTTGAGTCTACCCAGAAGCACCTTGGAAGCAAGTTTTGGCAATCTACTTTTGAAAAACCAGCCATTGAAAACCCTATGGAGTGTAGTTCTATCATGACACGCACAGCGTCACCATGAGTTGAAATCAACTCAATGAAAACTGTTATTGGTATATAGATTAGAGTTGAAAATTGGCCCAGAGGCCCCAGAGGTGAATTACTCAACCTTACCGTAAGAAAATGTCAGCCCTCTCCCCGGAGATGTTATCTTTATGAACTAGAGAGAGGACAGCATTTATTTCACATAAATATTAGCTGCCTCCGAAGAGCTGAAAGGGTATCACATGTGGTCTGAATGGACAGAAATAGGGTGGAAGATACAGAGAGATGTACGAAGAACACACTGCCTTGAGAAGCACTAAGGTCTCAGCCTGAATAACTTTTTTTTTTTGCCAGAGATACCCTAGATGGAATAGCGTCCTCATCAGACCAGCTATTCAGCCACCTTCCAAACAGACCAAACATTCTGCTGACTCAAGACCTTTGTACTCGCTATTCCCTCTGCCTGGATGCTCTTCTCTGACATATTCATACATTTTTCTCCCTCACTTCATCCATAGCGATGTTATATTTATCCCAGGAATGCAAAGATAGTTTACATAAAAATAATCTATTGGTAAAATAGGTTATGTTGACAAATTAAAGGAGAAAAATCTAAACAATTCACTCAGCAGATGTGAAAAAACATTTGACAAAGCCCAAGACTCATGATTTAAAACAAGTTGTTTTAAAAATATAGTGTTATTCTAGTGGAAGGAACTATCCTTAACCTGATCAAAGGTATCAATCAAAAACCTACATCGATCAGCAGACCATGGTCAACCTATGTTGAGGTCAGATAAAAGACAAGAAACTCTTCTATTATCGTTTCCATTCGACATAGCACTGTTTGTCCTAGATGATGCACTAAGACAAGAAAAACAAAAAGTATAGACCTAAAAAGACATAAAACGTGATTGCCTTCATAGATAATCTCAAGAGACCTATAAATAAACTAACAGGGCTTTAAGAAAATAGGCCATTCCTATATGACAGTATAAATAAATTGGAAAACATAAGTAAAAAAAAAAAAAAATTTCCATTTACAATAGCAACCAAAACTTTTATCTACATCATAATAAACCTAAGAAACGAGGTTCAAGATTTTTACAAAATAACAAGATATTAGTGAAGATCATAAAATATGACCTAAATAAGCAAAGCACTATGTCATGGTAATGGATTAGAAGATGCAATATTATAGAGATGTCAGCTCTTCCCAAATTAATCTATAAAATGAATGTATTCAATTTAGAGTACCACAGAGCTTTTCATGAAACTTGACACATAAAAGAGCAAAATGTCAAGTATAGGCAAGATCATTTTAAAGAATAAAGTGGGGAAATTACTTCTAACAGATATTAGGATTTATTTTTAAAATTACTTTGCAATATGGTATTGATACAGAGATACATACGTTTATGAATGAAACAGAATAGAGATCTGAGAAACTTTTGTATATATGGCTACTTCTTATATGGCAGAAGTGGCATACGCATCTGTCTGAGTTACCTAGTGCTCCTATAACAAAAACTATCATGAGTGGGTGGCTTTAAAGAACAGAAATTTATTTGCTCACAGTGCAGGAGGCTAGAAGTCCAAATTCAGGGTACTGGCTCTAGAGGAGGGTCCTTCTTTGTCTCTTTCAGCTTCTGCCAGCAATCCTTAGTGTTCCTGGGCTTGTAGGTGCATCTGTCGTCCCCCTGTGTGTGTGTCTGCCTGAGTCTGTTTGGTCCTTTTTACATCACTGGGAAGTGATTAGGTTTAGGACCCACAGTTCTCTGATATGACTTCATTAACATAAAAAAAGAAAAGCCCTATTTCCCAATAGGATCCTATTCACAGGTAGAGAGGTTAGGATTTAAACATAACTTTTTGGAGGGCACAATTCAATCTATTGAACTCCACCCTTTGCCCTCAGAATCCATGTTCTTTCCCTACCATATCGCAACATCTATAAGGAAAAAAAAAAAAAAAAAAGATAAAAAAGTTTTACTGAGATAATTCATTATCCATAAAAGAAAAAACTCAACAGCATAAAAGATAACAGATTCGAAAATTCTAGCCGGTTTAAATGATTATTTATATATAAATCAATACTTGGATAATTTTCAAATAAAATGTAATCTTACATGCCTTTATCAACTTAGAGCAGAATTTCCTAGACAAGGTACAAAAAGCCCAATTCATAAAAGAAAGAACTGATACACTTAACTAATTAGGAAATCCAGAATTTTCTTTATGAAAAGACACAATCAAAGTTAAAAGACAAGCCACAGGCTTGGAACAGATATTTGTAACCCATATAACCAAGAGATTATTATTATTCGAGAATATTTGAAGAACTTCTTTAATCAATAAGGAAAAGAAAACCCAGTAGAAAAATGGGCAAAGGATAAGAAGTGAAGAGGAATCATAAATGGCCACTAAACACATAAAAACTCTCAGGCCAATTGGTAATGAAAGGTAAATAATGAGATACCATTCACACCCCTTTGACACCTAGCAGATTGGTAAAAATATTAAAGTTGGCAAGGATGTGAGGCAATGAAAATTTTCACACACTGACATTAGGAACATGAATTGGCCCAACAATGAGAGAACAGTTTGGCAAAAGCAAGTAAATTTGTTGGTGTTCACATTTTATAAAACAGAAATTTCTTTTCTGAGGATTCATCTTGAGATATTTTTGAATATTGTATTCAAGGCACCACATGTAGTAATGTTTATTTTCTCATCATTTGTACTTTTTATTGGAAGAAGTCTAAATATCCATCAACAAGAATGTGGACAAATATATTATGACATATTAATATAATGGTATAGGACACAGTTGCTAAATGAGATGTGATAAAGCAGTTAAAATGATCTATCATAAGAAATAAACTTCAAAAACATGCTAACAAGAGCAAATACTTAGCGCGTACAATGTGCCTTGCCTTGTTCTAAGTGCTATACATCTATTATTTCATTTAATATTCACCACAAGCCCATTTAATAGATGAGCAAAGCAAGACATAGAGAGGCTCAGAGAGTTAACTAAAGTCATACAGTTAGTATGGAGCAGTATTCCAACCCCACCAAGCTCAGAACTTCACTACTATACTGCCTCTGAATTAAAAGAAAAGAAAACAAAAAACTTACAGTATGATACAACGTACATCTATTTTAAAAATTGAAAAACAATGCTCTCTCTCTCCACTCCCACTGCCCTCCAAGTCGATTCTGACTCATAGCGACTCTATAGGACAGAGCAGAGCTGCCCCATAGAGTTTCGAGGAGCGCCTGGCGGATTTGAAATGCCGACCTCTTGGTTTGCAGCCATTACAATTAACAACTACGCCACCCGGTTTCCGAAAAACAATTCTATTTGATGTTAAATATATACAGATACATTATAAAATTATAAAAGCGTTAGTCATAAAATATTTGTTTATATCAAAATATATATAATGTATAATGTTTTATAATAATATTTATAATACATACACCACAATCTACACGTTTTATGCTGCCCTTTACCTCTGATTCAAATCTCTACCCTGCAAAGAAACTTGAGGTCATTGGCTGGCACAGAAGACCTCATGATGTAGTGCCCGCTTCAGTGAAGTCCTAAGGCAGTGCACAGCCACGGTCCTAAAGCAGTCACTTCCAGCCTCAGTGTCACTATAGCCCTAGTAGAGCGGTCTTTGATATGTCTGCGACTCTAGCAGCAGTGTTTGAAGAGACTACGAGTGGGAGAGGTGGGGGTCAAGAAAGGGAAGCTAACACCACCCCTTCTCATGTCCTGCTTCAATTCCTCCTGTCCCAGCTTTAAATGGGTTTGTGCAGTGGAAACCATCAGTTTGGGCTTCAGTCCAGCTTTCACCTACAATGTGGGCACTTCAAAGACTTCAAAGGCAGGGGACACAGTACCTTATCTGGAGTGAAACCAAAAATGTGGGATTTAGCAAAGCTTTCGGGGGGTGGTTCAAGGACTTGAAGTGATTTCCACTTAAATACACTGTAAGTGAGTGAACAAAAAAAGAGTAAAAAAATAGTAGGCCAGGGGAAGGAAAAAAAATCTCATTTTTCTCTTTTGTTAATGCTATAGAAGTATCAATCCGGAGGGCTTGCTGAGATTTTGTAAAGCCTGATCCATGAATCTGAGCCTGACTTTCAGTAGCAAAATTCAGGAGGCTCTACTTTTATGCTTTTCTATCCAGTTCCATTTTTAAATAATTGATAGATAAAAGGAAGGGAAAGGAAAATTGACTAGGAACCTACTATATGCCAAGTGTTGGGCTGGATGCTTTCATCTCTGGTTTATTTCATACTCATAACAATCCTATGAAGCAATATATCTGTTTCCTATTTATAAATGAGTAAATTGAGGCTTAGAGTGGCTAAACTAACCCATTCCACTAAGGCACAGAACTGAATTGAATCCAACTTTTTTTAAGCTGCAAAGTTCATGCCTTTCCACTCCGCCAAGTGGCTTTGTGATAATTGAATACAAAAATGCCCTAATCTAAATAAGCTAAAATACCATAATTACTACTAGTTAAAAATACTCGTTTTTAAATTTATTTACAAGCTAAACCGCTTTTTGGATCTCCTGAAAAACTCACTGGGGGTGGATATTGTTTAATTTTGGTTTCCTGTGATATGCTTAGTGGTTTCATAAGGTTTTAGCTAGTGCCCATCAGTAGTAATGGCGTGTATGGTAATGGGGGCTCAGGGGCTCTGCGTTCATTCTCTAAAGGGTTTCTGGCTTCTAGTGTTTGGGTTCTAAACAATTAGGAAAACTAGACATAGAGCAAGAGCATTTCTAATTGAAAAATACAGGGTTTTTAAAACCAATTTCTCTATGAACTGCCCTGGCAAATGAATATTGTTTAATTTTCATTTCGAATTAAAGACTTGGAAACCTGAGTAATATAGCAGCTAATGATGAACTGAGCTGAGCGGAGTTCCTCTGAGAGCCACAGCAATGTATGAAAACAAGAAGTATTTTGTACACCGGGCTGTACTTCAACACTGGGTCCTTGGCAGACGGCAAAATCACTTCCTGGATAATAAAATTATAAAAGAATTTTAATTTCATGTTAGAACTTATATTACAAATTATTAGGGAAAGAAACAAGTGAGAAAATCATTTTCAAATGAATTCCTCCCATGAATTGCCAAGCTGGACAGGCTTGTTGCCTAGATGACTTGTGGAAAGTTGTATCAGAGGCAGCACAGATGCTTTAAATTTTTAAAACACAAATTCGGTTTAAAGGTACTGTAAGAAAAACCCATTGCCGTTGAGTCGATTCCAACTCATAGCAACCCTATAGGGCAGAGTAGAACTGCCCTATACAGTTTCCAAAGAGTGACTAGTGGATTCAAACTGCTGATCTTTTGGTTAGCAGCCAAATACTTAACCACTGTGCCACCGGGGCCCTACCAAGGGTACTATAAATGCATTTAAGTGTCAAGAACAGAAGTAACGTTAGCATCATGCTTGCAATTCAATAGCACAGAAAATGATGGTTTTCAAAATAACGCTAGACAAACATCACACAATTTTAGGTATCATGGTTGCCTTATTAAAAGCCGAAATAGGGTCAAGGGTCCGTATCTCCTCAGAGTGAGCACTCAGGCCTAAGCAGCACTAAGATCACATCCACATTTCCATGGGGCTAAGGGCTGTCCCAGTTCTCACAGAGCTGCTTCCCTACCACAGCTGATTCCTCTGCGCTACCTGGGATCTGATCTATATGGAATAACTGATACACACGAAGTATCCTCACCTTAATAAGCAAAAGGAATTTTCTGAAAAGCCTAAACCAATAAGAGCCAACTCTGTATTAGAAGAATGTTTAGGAGTTGCTTTCTAATGTCTGGAATCTTTCTCATCCTTAGGGTTTGGGATTCTGTTTGCCCTCACATCTCAGCAACACCACTAAGGGAGTAGGTGCTCCCCTAGTAGTTCCCTAACTCCCAGATTGAGGCATGCAAGCCCCTTCTGGTAGGTGCTCAGGATTTTCACTGGCCAATAGGTAGAAAAGTCTGCCAAAAATCCCAAGCAGATCCCAGCCTAATGAATATGGCATCTCCCACAACAGGACACAAGGTCACTCCAAAGGTGCCCAACTGAAATTTCATTTCAACAAAACACCCTTACCAAAAAAAACAAAACAAAACCCACTGCCACTGAGTCTATTTCGACTCATAGCAACCCTATAGCAGAGTAGAACTGCACCATAGGGTTTCCAAGGCTGTAAATCTTATGGAAGCAGACTGCCACATCTTTCTCCCTTGAAGCAGCTGGTGGGTGCAAACCGCTGACCTTTTGGTTAGCAGCTAAGTGCTTTAACCACAGCACCATCAGGACTCCTAAAATCCCCTTAACATCCATTAAATTAAAGCAATATGGGTCAGAAGTAGGCATAAATGCTAAATAATATGTTATCAAAATAAAATGAATATATTGAAACGCCAAATGTTTCAACTAGGAAAACACCATATACACACCAATTTAGTATATGTTAAATTCAACATAATTTGAAAAATATTTGAGGTAGCACAGCAGCAAGATAGTAAATTAACTTTCACTGACATAGGTAGAATTAGGCTACAGCTTATTTTTTCATTGTCATTAGCCTGAAGAGAAATGTTCTACAAAATAACGCATAGTGTTGTTGCTGGGTGGAAACCCCAGGTTCTGCTCAGCACGACTTGTCTGAGCCAATAAACAGGAGACCAAGGTGGGAGAATGGAAAGGTACCTTTATTTCATTACACAAGGAAAGGAACAGTCAGGGCTGCTGCCTAGTGGCAGCAGCGAGGGCAAAGGAGAAGGTTACTTTTAAGGGGTTTACAAGTAGGAAGTTCATACAAGTTACAACAGCAACATTCTTAAATCATACTACTAAGGCACAATGGGGACTACATATAACTCCATGCATCACGTGTTCAGAAAATGGCAGCTAAACTCCACCCAGAGGCAGGGAAGTTACTATGTTTGAGGTGCTTTAATGAGCTAAAAAATTATCCTGTATGTCAACATGGTGTCTAAACTGGTTTCCACCAGTATCCTCTAGTTTTGGACAGCAGTTAAGGAGAGGGGAACCAGGATTTTAAAGTAAAGCTATAGGGTGTGTCAAGCAAGCTGCTCGAGGCAGTGAAATTTTCCGCAGCCTGGGAACCTGTCTTATCTTTGTCTAGAAAACAAAATTTACTGTTGAGTCATCTCATTTTAAACATAACTTTAAATGTCTTACACAAATCTGTACAAAGTTAAAACCTGCCCTGGACTGGGAAACCAAGTAGAACCATGACAATAACAGCTAGAGTAATACTTTCGGTTTCGTAGTGGAGAACGTATCTACCTTGCTGTTGTTATTGTTGTTAGGTGCCATCAAGTTGGTTCCAACTCGTAGTGAACCTATGTACAACAGAACAAAACACTGCCTGGTCCTGCACCATCCTTACAATCATTGTTATGTTTGAGCCCATTGTTGCAGCCACTGTGCCAATCCATCTCCTTGAGGGTCTTCTTCTTTTTGCTGACCTTCTACTTTACCAAGCATGATATCCTTCTCCAGGGACAGGTCCCTCCTGATAACATGTCCAAAGTATGTAAGACAAAGTCTCACCATTCTCACCTCCAAGAAGCATTCTGGCTGTACTTCTTCCAAGACAGATCTGTTTGCTCTTCTGGCAGTCCATGGTGTATTCAATATTCTTCACCAGCACCGTAATTCAAAGGCGTCAATTCTTCTTCGGTCTTCCTTAGAACCCATGCTTGAGTATCGATGATGTAATAAGGTCCTTAAAATCAGTTATTTTATTCTAAATTCAATTCCAGATTCTGACCACCTTCAGTGGGCCCTCATGTGATGTGTGGTCCACCGGAAATTTGCACCAAAAAAACTTTGGTATTTAAAAAAAGAAACAGTGTCCTCCTTGAGTGTTCATCCAATGAGCTAACCAGGGGAACTTTACCTTAGAGAAAAGCCTCACAGCTTCCAACCCATGAAGAGTGACTCCTACGAAAGGCAAAAACTAAGCACAGATCTGGAGCCAGATCAATTCCAGCCCCCAGCCCCACTTAAGGCCTAGGAGGCCTTGGGCAAGTTATTCGACCTTTCTAAGCCACAATTTCCTTACCGCTAATTTTTTAATGTAAGCACAGAGTCACTGGGTGATGTAAACAATTAACGCTTGGCTGCTAACTGAAAGGTCAGAAGTTCGAATCAACCAAGAGATGCCTCAGAAGAAAGGACTGACAATCTACTTCTGAAAATTCTGCCGTTGAAATTCTGTGGAACACAGTTCTACTCTGACACACATGGGGTCACATGAGTCAGAATCAACTCAACCGGCAAATGGTTGGTTAAAGTAGGGACAAAAATGATGCCTACTTTATGGGGCTGTGAGGAGAAAATAAGTCAGCACATGTAAGACTCTCAGCTTCCTAGTGGCCCAGCAAACAGTAAGCATTCAAATGTTGGGTTGTTCTTCTTCTGGCTATTATTTCCCATCATTATTTTGATTACTATTATATGTAGCCCTATTGTAACATACATGTACTCAAAGCACCCAGTTAGTTAACTAGATGAAAAAATTAGGATATGTATAGCAGGAAGACCTCTGGGACTTTTCATTCTCATTATATTTTTCCTTCTCCTAGTCAAAGAAACCCTTTTCATGTCCTATGTTGCAGGGCTAAAAAAAAAAAAAGCGATCTACAAATATTCCCTGACCACCCCCTAGCTTTTGGTTTCAAAAGCTTAAACTCACAGAAGGGTCTCTCAAAGTCTTTGCAAGATAAGGCAGGAAACTGTGGCTTGAGGTTCTGAGAGTAGCATAGCCTGTGTCTCTTTCCACCACGTGCCCCAGGAAAGCCTCAGGTCCTCAGAAAGCAATTGTTTTGTGGTGCTCCAAGGGAGACTAACCTGTCACACCAGGATCCCCAGGTTCAGCAGGTGCCTGGGACCAAGGGTGGCCTGGAACAAGCAGAACCACCGTCTTTAAGAACCATGAGAATATCAGTGACCAATGTGGGCTGAAAACTAAAAGGCTCTTTTTAAACATGCTGCTTCACATAAAACTCTGGCCTATCTTATCATCTCAACTGGGAAGAGTGCCCAGTAATGAATATAGACCTGAATTGTTTCCCACCAGCCTTGTGAGGTGGGAGCTCAGGATAAAGCTTTATTTTTTTAAGAAAAACAATACCATATTTCTTGCACAACTGAGTTTGTCATGTGAATTTCACTAAGAAGCTGAGAGATTTACATTGCCATTGATTGGGTTCCAACTCATAACAACCCTATGGGACAGAGTAGAACTGCCCCATAGGGTTTCCAAGGAGCAACTGGTAAAGCTCTTAATCACTGCATCACCAGGGTTCCATCTACATCTATATCTATCTATATCTATATATCCATATCCATATCCATATCCATATCTATATACACCCTGGTGGCACAGTGATCAAGGCGCTTGACTGCTAACCGAAAGGTCAGTGGTTGGGAACCACCAGTAGCTCCTCAGGAGAAAGATGTGGCAATCTGCTTCTGTAGAAATTTACAACCTTGGAAACCCTATGGGATAGCTATGAGTCAGAATCGACTCAACAGCAGTGGGTTTTTTTTTTTTTTTTGGTTTTACATATATATATTATATACGGGAGACAGAAACGTATCTTCACTTTGGTAATTCTAGCAGGTGATGGAATTCTTATTTTAGAGACTGAAATGACGAGATGGCAATGATAACGGGCTATCTATTCTCCACAATATCCATACAAACCAGAATTAAACTGATCTAACTTCCAATAAATTTTTCCCCTTCACATTACTGCATTTAAAAATATCATATCTCAGAGGGCTCAGTAAGTCGATTGCTTATTGACTTTCTGGTGGGTCCATATAGTGTAATGAGCCTTTATATCTCTATTTTTAAATTGCTTATTGGATTTTTAAGATTAAACAAAGCATATGAGAAAAATTACAGTGTTGGAAATTGGAGAGTTAGTCAAATGAGTACATTATTATCCTATCATAACTGCATTTAAACTTTCCAGAATAAATATTAAAACACTAGAAAGGTTTCTTTTTAAAAAGTTTCTTATAATAAGGAGCTCTTTATAAATTGACTATCTTTTTACAATTTTAGTTACTGTAATATGAACTTCTATCCCCATATAAAAGTCTAATGGCCTTCTCCAGATTGGGTAATAAAGTCAGTTCCAACCTGAATGGATTTTTTGTCATTATATAAGGGTCATAATGAGACTTTCCCCTAAGAACTTATAAATAACAGAAAAAAATCAGAACTTTTGACTATGATACAGTGTCATCAGACTATTATTATAGAGGCAAACTGATAATGTCACTTCTATTTAAAATGCTTCTACAGTTTCCCATTATTTTTAGAATAAAGACAGATATTTCTAACGTGGCCTAGAAGTTCCTGCATGGTCTGGCTGTTTACCACTCCATCTTTGTCACAGGCCACTCTTCTACTTGCTTTCTGTCTTCTCATGCTTTGTTTCCCTAACGGGGAACGCCCATTCTTTTCACCTGCCTCCCTTAACTGGCTAAATCCTATTCCTTCTCCTAATCTCTATATTCTTTTGTAGAAACCTGCACACTTCCATAACACTCTTCATTCATGTATTCCACTGCACAATGTTTGGCTTCTCCTAAGCATTTATTTCTTCACTGTTGTATTCAGCTCTCACATTGAGCCCCAGCACCCCTGAAGGAGAGACTGACTTCAACATGTCACCCAACCCTAGTTTTCTCACTCCAAAAGCAATAAGAACAATGGAGACAGTATGGGGAGCAGTGGTGGTTCAGTGGTAGAATTCTTGCCTTCCATGCAGGGAACCTGGGTTTGATTCCAGCGGATCAACCTCGTGTGCAGCCACCACCCATCTGTAAGTGGAGGCTTGCATGTTGCTATGACACTGAACAGGTTTCAGCAGGTCTTCCAGACTAAGACAAAGAAAGGCCTGGCGATCTATTTCTGAAAATCAGCCAATGAAAACCCTATGGATCACAACAGTCGTTGTGCATGGGGTCTCCATGAGTTGGGCGCCAACCGCACAGCAGCTAACAACACAATAATAACAGGAACAAAGTGAAGAAAATCCCATCTTGGAGTGAGGTGAAGGGAATCTCACCACTCACCGTGATGATTGCTTCCGTGTAAGCTAGGGGATCATTCCTGTTTTACATAGTGAATATCAAATGCAACATTTATTTTGGGAAGGTTAAGAATTTTTTTTGTTTTTCATCCAATCATCTTAGATAAGAAAAACCTCTATTAATATCTGATTTTTTTTTTTTCCATCTCCTGTATCTTTTCTTGATAGAAATCTCCCCTTGGAAAACGATAGTACTGGAGGGTGAAAAAGCCCCATGTAGGAGACACGGAGTAGAGCATAAAGGTTATGATGAAATGCTGTATGGTACCCTAGATATAAAGCCTTATTTTTTTTTTTTTTTTTAACCAAATCACCTTTACAGAAATTTCTGAATCAAGGAATGTACAGTTGCCGGAACAAATGGCCCAGAACTTGAAAGAATTACATAAATGAGAATATAATCAGTTTTCTCTCTACCCATTTATTGCTTCTGATGAAATTCTCTTACCAAGTTCTACTAAATTTGCCATTATCTACTGTACCTGAAAAGAAATGATAAAAAACATGATCTAAATAATATCTGAAATGCAGTTTAAATACAAGGTCTATTTGGCTAGTGTGCTGTATTCCATTTTAAGTACAGAGCTAGACTATTATGTATTTATTTTCACAGCTTTTTTTTTTTTTACTAATTTGGGACAGTTTAGTTCAAATTTTACTTGTAAAACCTAAGATAGACAACTGTTTAGGTCACATTTGTTCTGGTCTTTTAAACTGCTCTATTGTGGCTATAGAATGAAACTAAAAGTGATGTGGTTTGAGTAGCTGTGAGGATTTCTATTCCATTGTGCCAAGTTCCACATTATATTTATCTCCACACTATCACCCAAACACAGGCTTACTTCATAACAAGTAGTCTTTGTGATACCCCATGAGTCCATTCTTCTGGTTACATAAAATTAACTCCATGTTGCTTTGCCTTTGTCTCAAAGCTTTTTTGTTTCTTTTTCTTCCTTGGTTGTATTTCTTCTATTGCTCAATGAATGGGGAAAAAACAGGTAAGAATTCAATTTGTAAATCCTGAGTCTCAGGTCCTCTGGGAGTCTCTCTCTGCCTCGGGTTCCTTACTTAGACCAAGTCATAAAAATGCTCTACAAGGTAGATGTTTCTGGACGGTGTGAGGAGGGCTCTTTTCTCTTAGACTTAAATTATAAGCTTATATGAGTCAAGTTAATTTTTATTCAACCTTACCTACTTGGAGTGGAACAGTCCAAATTTAAAACCATTTTTCTTTTCACAAGCCTCAAATGACTTATATTTCAATGTGTTCTAGTATGTAAGTCAAAGAAAAATAAAGTGATGAGTGATTGTGTCATCTAGCCAAAAGATAGCAGAGATTTACTCCCTCTGGTTGAGATCCAGAATTAGGTCATGTAATACGATGACCCAGCCTATCATGAGAACTAGAACAGCTGTCAGTTTCATAAATCAGGACAGCCATGCCTGAGAGGAGCAGCACCCACCAGAATGATACAGCTTCTCCAGCCCCATCTGGTACAGCTATCTTCCTGAGATAGCACACAGGATCTCTAGTAAGCCAAGTTCCCTTTTTCAATTATTCAAGTGACTAAAGGAGTGTACCACTATGTGCAAAAAAATGTCAAGCAGCGTTTTCTTTTAAATGTGGTATAATTATGTTTAAAAGATATTTTACATTGGGTAAAAAGAAACATGTTCCTTTCAAATGTACCTACTCCCTGTTCAGAGGACTCAGGCTCAGAGGTGGAAGGGTTTAAACCAAATGTCTCCTTTCATGAGCAAGTTGACCTTCTGCACAAGAGGAGCATGGACTGGGTGACTGCCATCACACAACATAAAATCATGCCAGGAAATGAAGGACCCCAAAAAAGGAGCTCTTTTTTTTTTTTTTCTCCTGTGCTTTGAGATGAAAAAAAAATCACGTTCAAGAAGAGCAAGAAAGGCAGCTGCCATTTTGGTAAACCCATTCTCCTTCAGTTGCTACTATCGTAAACAAGGAGTAAGTAGTCCATTAGGAAGCTTCTGAGAGAACTGTTCTGAAGTATGTAGACCTATGATGAGGAAATGTATTCTTAAAAAGTTTGCTTCTGAACAAAAATTATCTTAATTTGCCTATTTCTGGCAACTCAACAGGCAGCCTAAAGTCACACAAGTACTTTTGAGGAGTATAATTCCAGAAATCTGAGGTGAATGAGAGAGATGAGTGAGTGTAGGGTAATGCTATTCAGCTATATGTACCCCCTCCCTAATGGAATCAGCTTTGCTCTTCCCTGAACCACATTGGGGATGAATTCAGGATAGACTCGGACTAAGGTACAAGGCCAGGAGTGGCATGATTGGACAAGCGGCCAAGGCCGAGGAATGCCTTAGCAACAAGAAGGAAAACATCTGGGCCTGGAGGCGAAGTCCCTGGGAACACTGACTACCCAAGGACGTGGGAGAAAAACAATGAGCCTTGGTCCCAACTGGAATGGTATGTAAGCTTGGGTCCCTTGCTAGGTGGTTGCAGAAAATACTCCACCCGGCCGCCACTGGAGAGCAGCTGCTTGCCTGTGTCAGTTAGTTTCCCTGAACTCATGAATCTGGAAAGGGCTACATGTCAGTTCTTCAGATCATCTGCCAGGATGCACAGTGAGGGCCTTTCCTTGCTGGGGCTATCCTCCAGCAGTGAGAAACAGGAAGCCAGTATCAGGAGCCCAGTCCTGCCAACGAATCTTCAACAGATCAGCAAGTTGCCTAAAAAAAAAAGTACAATGAGGAAAGGAGCTAGGGACTTTGAACACCAGAGGATGATTAAGCTAATGGAGGCTAACATCAAAAACATGCAGAGGTTATTTTTGTTTGCTTCTTGCTTCTTGTGTTATTTCCATGCTCAGTTGTGTTTGTTTCATGGTTACGGTTTCATTAATCATACTCCATAGTTATTAAAGCCTGAAAAAATGAGAAGGCTAAATCTAGACCTCGACTACATTGGAGCCAGACCTCTTAAAAATACAATACAACATCACCATCTAGTGTCCAAAACCTAAAACTTAGGGGTCACTGACCTATAAAATCAGACAACAGCCAGTGGCTCCCTCAGGAAAGAGGTATTATTCAATAGGCAAGGGAACTGAAACTCAAAGAGCTAAAATTTAATTTCCCAGAACTCTGAGGAAACAATCTCATGACCACTAGCCTAGCCCTGGTTATTCAAACCTATTTAAGTTACAAGTGAACATAAAAATAAATAAATAAACATTTGGGGTGGAGTCGATTCTGACTCATGGCAACCCCATGGGTGTCAGGGTAGAACTGCACTCCCTAGGGCTTTCAATGGCTGTAACCTTAGGGCAGTCGATTGCCAGGGCTTTCTTCCAAGGCACCACTGTGTAGATTTGAACCTCTACCCTTTCAGTTAGTAGTCAAGCACAAAGAAGAACATATATCCATTTAGTATTCATATGCGCTCAATAATATCCTGGAATCTGTTATGAGGAAAATAGTGCCAAGAGAGGAAGATCTCTTTTATTACAGTCTTCACCTCTGATCAATAGATTTCCCCTGAAGTTAGTATATTTAGATGACAGCTAGAATGGTGAATGTGAATGTGAATAACTAGTTAAGAGGAACTTAAATAAATATAAATAAATATATAGATACAATTAAATAAGCATCCAACTAGTAATGAAACAGAATTAAACAATAAAAGCATTAGATAAGGGCAGGTTATTTCCCAAAGGACTTTTTGTTTAATAGACCACAAGATTCAGTACCTCAATATCAAAGTAAATGTGTATTTTATCCATATTTAATATTTTGCTTATAAGTCAGAAGAAAATTTTTGAATATTTATCTTCACCAGCTGTTCTGTTTACCCTAAACTTCAAAAGATAAATTGCAGTAGCAATTGAATAATGGCTATGGTGATTATTTTAATAGTTTCCATTATATTCTTAATTTCCTCTAAAAGCCATGTCTTAGCCCCTCCTTAGTCTTGTTTAGAGTCACCCCATCGCCATTATCAGTGAACAGGGAAAGCACTGGGGGACATATCTCTTTCCATCTCATTCACAGATCTAGCGTCAAGCAGATTAAATGGTAAACCTCTGCCCCGCCCCTGCTTGCACCAAAGGCAGGTTTCATCCTGAGGCCTTCAACCTCCTTCCTTCCGGCTACTCCTGGGTCATCAATATCCAGTGTTTAGTACAAATGATGGAGACAGCACCAGTGCTACTCATGCTTACTGAGATTACTTGCTGCATGCTGGCCAGCAGGCTAGCCTGCTTATCTTTTTGATTCTCGTGCCTTAGCTGACCTCTTGTGACGAACGCCTCTGCCAACAGAGAGCCCTAGCTTAACTGGAGTCCTGTCAGGGCCTCCACTGCCCTTCCCATGCCGATTCCACTCAGACTTGAGGGTTATAAGGTTTTAATCAAAGGCTTAAAGCCAGAATTCTCAAAAAGGGGCAGGGAGCTTATCAGAATCACCTGGGGAGATTTTCCTAATTATGCCCCCCCCAACCAGACCTCATCTTTTCCTTACTGAGGGAGTGTTTCATAACGCTCAGGTATGCTGGGAAGGGAAAAAAAGGAGTTGAAACCCATTGGCTTCAAGCAATGAGAGTGGTGAGGTTAATCTTCTTTTGATTCAGGTAGAAAATAACTCAAAAGAGAGAAATGAAACCTTGTCTCCTAAGGATGAAACTGTAATAAAACCTTAATTAATTTGGACCCCATTAATTCAAAATGTATGATAATTAGAAAAATAGTTAGGTTAAAGTTTACCTTTCCTCTAGCTAGGGGAAAAGTGGCTGAAGATTACTTTTCCGTACCTAGGAAAACGAATTTGCTAGGCAAATTAATATTTCCAAAGAGAAAAACATTTAACTGATTGAACAAGTAGTTTTCAAACAATTTAGGTAAGTTTAACAGACAAATATATACTATTTCATTATAAATCATCCCTTTCTAGTCATTAGAATAAAAAAATTAGAATAGACTCTTTCAAATATCTTTTCCAGGCGGGACTCAAGGATTAAAAGTTAACTAATGGGGTCCCTGGGTGATGCAAGTGGTTAGCATGCTTTCTGCTAAGCGATAGGTTGGCATTTCAAGTCCAACCACAGGCTCCTCAGAAGGAAGGCCTGGAGATGTACTTCCAGGAAAAAAAAAAAAACAGCCACTGAAAACCCTGTGGAGCACAGTTCTATTCTGACACACAGGGGGCCACTGTAAATCAAAATTGACTTGGGGGCAATGGTTTGGTTTGGTTTTTACTGGAAGCAATGAAATTAAATTTATTTTTCAACTTTCCATAGCTCTAACTGATCTTCCTTCCCAGCTAAGCCACATATCTAAATATCTATGATTTTACTAAATCCCATCTACTCATAAATTCAGAAGGCAACCCAAATATCTCTTTCTGTTTATTTGTTTCAGTCATCAAATGGTATCCAAGGGTGTGTATATATACACAGACACATACATACGTACATATAAAATTGGTTCATCATTAACACTGGTGTAAAAATACTATATATTAGTGTTTCCCCATATGCTTTTTTTAGTTCCAAAGATTATGAAAACATGTTACTGGGGGGAGGTGGTGGCTCTGTGGTCAAATCATTTTGTAAAATGATGGCTTAAAAAAAGTTAAGCAGATTTCTCTACTGCAGAACTTCAAGGAGCCTTTTCTAAGCAAACAGGCAATGTCAATTTCCAAGAGAGTAGTTCAATACTTCCTGAAGTCATAGCACACAAGGGGTATAGTCAGGGAAGCCTCTTAGACATAAGCACACACCTTGTGGGATGAAATTCCTAGGCTAGAAGACAAAGGACCATAAACTCTTGGGATATCTATGTCAGTTGGTACAACATAGTTCATAAAGACAATGTTCTGTATCCTACATTGATGATTAGAGTCAGGGGTCCTAAAAGCTTGCGAGTGGCCATCTAAGATACAATTGGTCTCTTCCCATCCAGAGCAAAGGAGAGTGAAGAAAACTAAAGACTCAAGGGAACAATTAGTCCAAAGGACCCATGAACTACATGAACCACAGCCTACATGACCCCAACACCAGAAGTACTTGATGTGGCTCAGCTAGTGCTATCAATTGCTCTGACTAGGATCACAACAGAGGGTCCTGGACAGAGCAGGAGAAAATGTAAAATAAAAAGTCAAATTCACAAAAAAGAGCAGACTTACTGGTCTGACAGAGACTGGAGGAAACCCTGAGACTATGACCCTAATATACCCTCCAGACCTGCAAGTGAAGCCATTCCCAGAGACCGCCTCCCAGCCAAACAATAGACAAGTGCATAAGATACACAATAACACCCAAGAGGAATGCACTCCTTAGAACAATCAATTATATAAAATCAAAAGGGCATTATCTGCCCAAAAGCAAAGATGAGAGATCAGGAGGGGTAGAAAAGCAGGGTGAAAGAAAATGGGGAGAGTGCTGACACATTGTGGGGAATGAAACCAAGGTCATGAAACACTTTATGTACAAACTATCCAATGGGAAATGAATTTGCTCTATAAACTTTCACCCAATGCACAGTAAAAAAAGTAATAATAACCCTTTCTTCACTGAGCATCCTGGGAACACTATCCTCAATGTCCCTTAGACGCTCGCTCTTTGGGGAAACACTGAATCATTGTCCTAAACTTGCGTGTCAGTTTATGGATATCCTCGGAATTCCAATAGTTAACTAAAGATTTTCAGTTACTATTTCTGTCACTTAATTATTTCAACCCAGCAAACGGAAATAATAACAAAAAGTTATACTCCATATTATTATATTTATCCACCCTATTCCATTTGAGTTTCTTAAATTGCTGGTTGTACCCGGAGGCATTAGGAACTGAAGTTGCTGTGATTTGATTTAAAATATTTTAATTAAGTGAAACTTTCTCCCCCCAAGGCTTGCTAAAGCAATTTCAAAACCTCAGAAACAAACAAATAAACATTATACCAATGGTATTACCATTGACAAACCACAGCCATTTCCAGGCCATCATTTCTTGCTTGGTTTTACTATGCATAGAAGTATTTTATTTCAAATGACAATAATAAATCACAGAGTTAGGCAACGTACTACCAAAGTTATAGTCCCTGGGCACTAAGAAATACAGAGCTCACCACAAAATACCTTCAGCCATTAGAGAAATCGCCTAACACAGGGTTTGCTGTGGTTGTATCTAACGTAGGACTAAGGTCACCAAACTTTTTCTGTTCGAGTTGTTGCCGTTAGCTGTTGTCAGCATCGACTCATGGCAACTCCATCCATGCAAGACAGAAGGAAACACTGCCTGGTCCTGTTTTTCCCAAAGTGTTATGGCTCCATTTTAGTAGTAGATACCTGCATTTTCATGTGGTTTTTGGAGAGCCTCCGCAAGGGTTTGAGGAAGCACCACAGTAAAAGGGGCAACATGAGAAAGAGATCGTAGGGACCTCATATCCTTTGTATTGTAACATTGTTTCCGCATGGCTTGCATAGGTAGCTTTTGCATACCCTGGTGATTTTGTGATTTGTGGTTTGCTTCCTCCCTTCCCTCTCCCTTTCTCCATGATTCTATGAAGTTTAAAATTAACCTATGTTCCTCTTGGAGAAGCAGAATAGCAATCAACAAGATCTAGGATGAGACAACTAGACAATGGCGGCCTATCTTGTGATGGAAACCAGGATGGCATCAGAGGACCTCTAAAGAATACCCACAGAAAGTCAATATGTCTGAAATGTGGTCAACATGCCCCCCCTCAAAGGGGAACTACCATTCTCCAGGTTCTTTAAGCCTAAGCCCTAACCCTATAAAACGCTCTCTGTCTCCAGCAGACAGACAGATTTTGGAAGAGCACATTCCCCTCTGTCTCTCGTATACTGGTATACGATAAAGCCCTCTTGCTGTTCACCTTACCCCCCGTCTCAGTATTGGATTTGCTGCAGGCGGCTCGAATCTGTGTTTTGCGGTAACAACAGGACAGTGACTCTGAGCAGTGGTTCTCTAAGTGTGGTTTCAGCACCCTTACCTTCAGCGTCATGGGGAAACTTTAAATGCAGATTCTCAGGCCCTACTCCAGACCTCCTGAAAGAGGAATTCTGGGGTGGGTTCCAACAGTCTGTGTTGTAACAAGCTGCACCTCCCCCCATGATTCTGATGCTCTCTGATACTTGAGAATCACTGAGTTAGAGCACAGGCTTTGGAGTCACACAGATACAGGATTGGATCCCTTCTCAGCAGTTTACAAAAATCTACGACCTTCAGCAAGTTACTTAATTTACCTAAACCTTAGTTTTCTTATATGTAAAATGATTTTTAAATGTAGTAACACCTATCTTAAAGGGTTGCGTTGAAGAGAGGATAACTGAGACGACGTATGCAGAACACTTTCAACAGCGCAGTAGCATTCAGCTCTGAGTCAGGAACAATGAAGTAATTTATCAGCTCACTATCTGGGGTAGAAGGGAAATCGTGACTTGGGGGGAAAGCAAATTTTCTGTTTTTTCTCTACTAAGATCATTCTTTAATGGGCAGCTTAGGACCCTATGGTGTACCGTGAACACTTTTTAGATGTGCCATCAAGTTTTGTTCAATAAGCAAAATAGATTTTTGCTACTCAAGCATATATATATACCTTTACTGTAATGGTTGTCAGACAGGTCATTTTGCTGAGTGGGTCCAGGGCTTTGGTGAGAGCAAAACTACAACTTGTTGTAAGGTAAGAGACAGCATGTCTTTGCCCAAAAAAGATCCCATATTGAACTAGGTAAGAACTTAATCTCAGGAGCACATGCAAGTGCAGTCAGGGCAGGGAATAGTGACAGGGGCTGAGGACAAAGGAAACAGCGAGATACAAGTATTGACAAGTGTCATGGGCTGTGTGACCTCTCCCTGGGTGTTTTGTCTCCCCATTTTACAGATGCAAAATCTGATGATTACAGTCATTAAGTAATGTGCCCCAGGTCACTGAGCTGGGATCCAGACCTAGAGCTGCCTGACCCTAACCACAGGCCACTCTGGCCCTCTCTCACTGGGGGTGCTGTTATGGACAGTGTGCAATTATGGTCACACTGCAGCAGTGATTGTGTTGACATTATTGCGAAATTGCTTAGTTTTGAGCTTTTCAATTCCTTCAAGTACACCACCAAAATGTCTAATATCCCAAAGTGTGCCAAGAACACAGAAAGGATGATAAACACCAGACTTGCTTTTAATGATAAGTTTCTACTCAGTGATTCTGCCCCTGTGTCTTGCCTTTAGAAACCACATTGCAAAGCTTTGGTCTTCTTTGATCCTCTCTTCCACTAAAATGAGTTTCTCTAGAGCAGGTTTAAAACTCATATTGGTATTCTACATTGAATGCTGGCAGTGACCTGTAGTCTCATTTCCCATCTTCCCCTTTGAAATTTTCCCTGTGGCTTCTGTTTCCTGCTTCCCTAGTCTGAATTCTTAATTGGCCTTATCTTATCCTCATCACCTCTGGCCCTGCTGGTAACCAGTCCCTGGGGATGAGCGCTTAGTTGTAATAGAGCAGGGGAGTGCTTTCCTTCCATTAGCTGGAATAACCTGGGACTACAGGCCCGGGCCAGGAATCAATTGAACCCATGCAGCTCTGCACTTTTGCAGCTTTTCAACCCCCCACCTGCTTTTCCAATATCATCTTATCAGTTTCCTTCTGATCCAATCCATTACAGGAAACTGAAGTATACTTCATTTATTAGCTGCTCTGTTAAAATTCCGTTAAGGCTTGGGGAACGGAAAAAGGCAGAAAGATAAACGCTCAAAAATGGAAATTTTGGTCATTTTGGGAAAGGGATGTTGAAGTCTGGTACTTGAGGGGTTTCATTATATACTTCAAAGTAAAATTAACACTATTGCTAGATTTTATTCATTCCTTTTGAAATACATATCCATGCTGGCAGCATCCCGCCTCTTACTCTTTGTAACCGTATTTAAGACTGATTGATCCTCTTATCTTTCACTAAGACTTCTTGGCCTTTGAAGAGCATTTCCTGTGTCATTAAGATTTTCATTTCCAGTTCCCGAAATAGACAACAAACATCACTTTTCTAGTTTTTGTGGGACAGTTGGGCCCTTGTCATCAGCAAACACTTCAGGCTTCTGAACTGACATTTTATTCAAGAGGGTGTCAGATGAGCTAATTATGCTGCTTCTCTTTGCTTTGGAGCTATGGCCTTGGTGGAGTGGTTCCAGTATTCAGAACTTTGCAAGTTGGGTTGGGGTGGGCTGTTCTCAGGCCAAAGCAATCCTATAATATTGTGACAAAATCAGAACAGCCACACTCTGCAGGATACAGCCGTCTGTTTATCAAAAATAGCCCAGATTTATTTGCATAAACAATAAGAAGAAAGATAAAGACAAGGTAAAGTGAGGGCTTTTTCAATTACCTCCCCATCAACTTAAATAAAAGGTAGAGGAAAGCAAGTTATATTCTTATAAGAAATAGTTTTTCTCTAGTGCACCTAATTATTTGGTTTCAAAAAAATAGTCACAGCATACACCATGTCAGTTCTAGGGACTTGCTCTGAAGCCACAGAATGTTGGGCACTTTCTTTTAGGAGATCATTTGTCTTAATTTTGTAGTCTACCTTGCTTGTCATCCCTGCTGATTTGAAGATTGCTAAATCCCTCTGCTTCTTGACCTAGAAGACATAGAAGATTTCTTTATACTGTTGTTAATGTCATAACCTGTGTGTTGAAAAGCACTTCTGACACTTCTTCTAATAAGTTAATCACAAAATCTTAGTTCCCCTAGCAAAGCATTAGTTGAAATCCTCAAACCATTGGACATTAGGCACCAGCTGAATTTCTGAGGTGCCCTCCTTCCGAACCTCCCCCATATGTCTTAAAAGGAGAAGCCTTGGCATCTTAATTCTAACTTCATGTCAGCATTCAAAAGATTACCATGTTTCAGACTTTCTTTAGAAACTTCACATACAAAAGTGGGTATTTTCTATATAAGCTGAAGCCAGGGAAAGATCAAGCTCGCCTTCTGTCCACAGCTCAGGCTAATCAAGATTTCAATCAGCTTCAAGCAACTTCCTAGAAAAGACTAGCCAGATCTTTCATTTCTTTATCTACCGTGACCTTGAGTGCCAAACCACAAACCAGAGTGTCATGGATTATTTTCCTTAAGATTCATGGACTCTTTCTCCTTCCAATGTTCACAGTATTCTCTCATTAACTGAATAGGAGCCCCACGAGGTAGGTAGGTGACAGCATTCCTAAGAATTAAAAACCTACAGTCTGAAAAACAAAATACATAGACATTTTTAATGTTAAATTCATGTTCTAAAATGAAACATACAAATTCCCTCAAGTTATGACCCTTCTACTCCCAGGACTTCTATTTCTGATGGGATTTTTTTTTCTATCATCGTTATTATTTTTGTTTTCAATAAATGTTACCTTAGCCCACCAGGGAAAGCTGAAACAGGAATTTCAGGTGTGAATGTATTGTTGATTCACTTTCCATTAGGTGTTTAAATTGATACCTGCTAGATATAGTGCTTACTCGTTCCATAAAGATAGCAGCAATATAACTGCCCTAAGAATGTAAAAGGAGAAAAAGTCATCTGTGATAACACTCACATCCCATGGCCTTCTGGCCAGCCATAGGCTGAGAGACAAGGCAGCTCTGGGTTGTGGAGAGACAAGCGGAGGACATAAGGCCAGCCGAGGTGGACACTTTCGGTACTTAAACCTGTATCAGAATTTGATGATAAACCATCTGGCAGCATCAATAGAGCTATGAACAACCCCCTTTTCCCAACTGCTTCAGTTTATACTCAAAACTGGTCATTGCCCTATATGTAGATGTTGTCCTTTCCCTTAAGATTTTAAAAACTAAGACCTGTTAAGGATTTTTAAGATTTATTTTGAAAACTCATTACAAGATTGGGGCTCGTTGAATAGCCACCAAATTTGGGTTTCCATTTCTACTGGTTCCTCTTCACTAACCAAGGAGAGAAATTCACCTATCAGCTCAAGGGGCACAGTTAGGAGGGTACCTGTGAATTGACACAGAGTGACGATTCACTACAACACCTTATCTACTGCTAATAGTATCTTTCTTGCTTTTGCAAAAAAAAAAAAAATCCAGAAAAAGACAAAGCAGCTACGGTTTTTGTATTTTAAATACTTTTTCTCACTGACAGTGCTTTCACAGGGCAAATAGTATTGTTTTAAAAGAAAGCTTTATTTCTTTAGCATATATCCACTTGGCTTTGCAGAACAGGATCCTGTTACCATTGAGGAACTGTGCTGGGACAATAGTTTTTTACGAGCTTCAGGAAAAAGATAACATTGTTATCCTTTTCTCTTATTCTTTCAAGATTTACATGGAATATTTTACTTGAATATTTTTTTCTATAAGATTCCTTTCTCTGTTGTTCCTTCATTATTAAGCAATTCTGTATTATGCACATTGCAAAGAAGTATTTGGCAGATTTTCACAGTTAGCATTCAGGCATTCTGATTGCAGAACAACACAGAGGTACTGGTTTACATGCAACCATTTGGATTCATATCTGGCAAGATCATTTCTCCTCATCATTTTATTTCTTTAGTCCTTTGCTCACATGCTCCATTAAAAATCATTTAGGGTTAATTAATGGATGAATCAATATATACATGCCTTATGGTCCATCAAAATCATGTTGACCTCACAATATGTGGGCCTTCTATGGTGTCACGGTTGCTTTACAGAAAGCCTTTCACTTACTCAGGGGTAAGTGAACTCTTAATAATTAAATAATAATTCACTTTTAATAAAGACATCGAGGAGAATGTGGACTTTGGGTTTAAATTCTAGCTCATCCATTTACTGACTGTCTGATTTTGGAGAAAAAAAGATACAAATATTAATACCTCCACGGAAAGGTTGTTCTCAGTCCCAAAAATAATGTTTTAAATGCCTGTCACATAGCTCTGATGGCAGTGGGGAAGATCTCGGTTCCTAACCAAAAGATTGGCCATTCATATCCACCAGCCACTCCTTGAAAACCCTATGGGGTGGTACTATTCTGTCCTATAGGGTCACTGTGAGTCAGAATCAACTCTACAGTGATGGGTTTGGTTTAATTTTTGGTCACATAGCAGGCACTGTATATGTTGAAGTTGGTATTGCTTTTCCATTAGAAAAAAGTTCATGCAACCCTGGGAACCTGCCACACTTATCAGTTCCTTCTGAATAAAGTGTCTACAAAGGGTTCCTTAGGCATGATCCTTGGTTTCTGTGACCCCACTATCCTTCCTAGATGCTGGAACCAGGGGTTAGTGTCTAAACCAAAGGCAGCCACCCATGGGTTGGTCAAAAAACAAAAACCAAACCCAGTGCCGTCGAGTCAATTCCGACTCATAGCGACCCTATAGGACAGAGTAGAACTGCCCCATAGAGTTTCCAAGGAGCGCCTGGCAGATTACGAACTGCTGACCCTTGGGTTAGCAGCCATAGCACGTAACCACTACGCCACCAGGGTTTCCATGGGTTGGCCAGGACCCTGTAATGTCATCTAGAGTGAGTACTTTACACAATAGCAAGACTATAACCCACAGTGACAACCAACCATCCTATCCGATAGATCTTCTCGCAGGGAGTTTGAATATAAGACACCCAGAGGAGAACAGATGTGGGGCAGAACAGATGGGAAGGAGTTTGTAGAGAGAAGGCAGCATGCAGATTCCTAAGAAAGCCAAAAGAAGAGAATTTGAGAGTAGAATAGAAGCAAATAGTTTTAGTGGGAAATTTTTTTTTTTTTTTTTTTTAGTGGAAGTTTTAGTAGAAGAGACAAAATGAAGCTGACTCTTGAGAACAAGGGAGCAATAGACAAATCCATTCCAAGTGGTGCCTCCTAAAGTTTCTACAGGTTCTCTGGAACATATCATATATCCTGCATGTTCAGCTGTGAGCAGCCAGTTGCCTGTGCTTCTTTATTTCCCTTTACATTTATCCCTTGTAATAAATTCCCTCCCCAGGGTTTGTCTCTGTTCCTTGTGACCAACCTGAACAGAACTAACATGATAATGTAGTGTGGGTAAATGGGGAGGGCTGACCTATACTAGCAGATCTCACTTCATTCTCAGCTCTTTATTCTTTTATCTTTCCCCTCCATTCTTTCACCCACCATTGCTCTATCAATCCTAGTGTTGAAAGGACCTTAAACTCCTTGCTGTCAAGTCGGTTACAACTCATGGCAACTCTAGAGGACAGAGTAGAACTTCTCCATAGGGTTTCCAAGGCTGTAACCTGTATAGAAGCATACTGCCACATCTTTCTCCCACAGAGCGGCTGGTGGGTTCAAGCCACTGACCTTTTGGTTACCAGCTGAGTGCTTAACCATTGCACCACCAGGGCTCCTGAGAGGACCTTAAAAAAATAGTAGATAAATAACCAAACCCATTGCCCTCAAGTTGATACTGAATCATAGCGATCCTATAGGACAGAGTAGAATTGCCCCATAGGGTTTCCAAAGCTGTAATCTTTATGGAACCAGATTGTCACATCTTTCTCCCACAGAGCAGCTGGTGGGTTCAAACTGCCGGCCTATTGATTAGTAGCCATGTGCTTAACCACTTCACCACCAAGGCTCCTAAAAGGACCTTAAAAAAAAACCAGTGCCGTCGAGTTGATTTCTTAAAGGTCACTTAATCTATATTCATAATGACATCCATTGTGCAGCTTCCACCAGTAATCTCCCTTCCTAACTATATTTCAGTTTTCTCCTTTGCAGACTTGAACTCTCCTCCTTTGGGAAGGATGATAAATTTAGCTGCACTGACGCCCCTCCAGGATGCTGAAGGGGCCTCCAAAAGTTAGATCCTTTTACCAGTTTGTGCCTCTTCACTTCTGCAGCCAAGAAGTGAGCACAAGTTTTAAGCTCAGCTAATACAATTCTCTCTCCAGAGACTTTAAATCTTAAGGGCGGAGACAGGTCAGAGAAGTAACTGGCATTCTTTTATTTTCCCACCACCCTCCCTTTTCCTCTCTCTGCTTTAGCCACGCTGCCTTCCTCTTTGGCCCTTACATGCACTTTGCAGTTGTTTTTCCCTCTCTCTTCTTCATTCTCTCCCCAGAGTGTCACCTGGCTCAATCCATTCAGATCTCTAGTACCTTCCCCATCACTCTGTCTCCTTACTGTGTTTTATTTTCTTCTTAGCACTTATTACTACTTAATATGTTACATATTGATTAGTTTAGTGTCTATTTCCTCCTCTAAAATATAAGCAACACAAGACCAGAGCCCTTTATCATAACCAATCAGGCTTAGGTAACACACTTGCCTAATCAATGTTTGAATTCCTTCTAACACACTCTGTGGTCAACCCTAAGAAGACACCAAAAGAACCCAGAAGTTCACCATGCCACAACTCCCCATCTTAGAAAATCTTTTCCTTCCTCTATTAGATCCTAGTTCTGACCTCTGGGGTATAAGGAAACCAACTTAATGCCTCTTCCATTAATAAAAGAAAATCAGATTAAAACAATTGATACCTAAATTGAACAAATGGTCAATATACTTAACCTGTGAGTGGTTATTTGCATCCTAAGCAAGGAATTTATTAATCCAAAAGAATTTATACTTTCTGAATGAGCAATGGATAATGAGGAGACAATTTATTGAAGTTTGGTTCCTTGGGGCAGTTTGTCTCTACTCCAACCTTTTATATTTCTTCCTTGCTCTCTATCTCAACACTAAAGAGAAAAGAGAAAGAAAACTAAAGAAAAGAGGAAAAGAAAAAGAGAAACACTAGAGCAATGCAAACATTATCAATTTACATCCACATGTCTCTCTCCACCTACTTCATATCAATCTGAGTATGTGACCTTGTGATGGAGTATATATTGCACCTTGTATATAATATGATGCAGTCCCTGGGTGGTGAAAATAGTTAGAGTGCTCAGCTGCTAACCGAAAGGTTGAGGTTCAAATCCACCCAGAAAAGCACCTCGGAAAAAAAGACTGGTGGTTCACTTTCAAAAACTCAGTCATTGAAAAGCGCATAACAGTTCTACTCTGATGCACATGGGTTGCAATGAGTCTGAATCAATTCAACAGCGTATGGTGTTTTATATAACACAATAATGGCTAGATGTGACCTTATTCATCCAATACATGTTTATTGAATAAATAAAATATCTTTTACTTACTAGAAAACCCAAAACTTTGAAGTTTGTAAATTAGAAAAGAATCAAGCTCTTTCACTGAGAGCATCGGCTTTACCTAGTTAGAGAAACAGAAAAGAAGCCTGATTTCAGGGTAAATAAAATGAAGCAGTAAACTCAGGAGTTTTGAGGACAGGAACTCAGTTCTAGACAGATCAATGAGAACAGTCTCCAAAGTGAAATAGGACTAGGTTGTGTATTCTAAAACTGTATTTTCCTGGTCCTTATGTAGTTTGCACCTGGGTTATCCTCACGTCTATAATAAAATGGCTCTGATATACTAAAGAAAAGCAGCTGAGAACATGTAGCTACTGTGACACTTTACTACTTGAAAAGGTAAACGAAAACAAAAGGGTCCATATTCCTAAAGCCATAGCCTCTAGAGAGAACCTCAGCACCTGGCGTGAGCAGTAAATCATCACCAGAACTGAGTCTCCTCTTTCCTATTAGAACCCAAGCTTGCATTGCTTTGCACACTCCTGGCATCCAGTGCCCTGGCCATCTTTTACTTGAACTGTGTTTCATTACCCTGCTTTCTGCCAGGCATAAATAATCCCTGTTCCCACTTCCAATTCCCTTATTTCCTTCTGTGGAATTATGGTAATAAGAATTCAGCAATTGAAAATGATTCTTAAAACCAATTGTTTGGTATTCTTAGCCAGCCACTTAGCAACATAGTTTTACCATTTTTTTTTAACAACAAAAATATGGAAAGCAGCAATATTCAGCTAAAATATTTAGCAAAAATTGGTAAGAAAATTTGTTTTCACATTAACATGTCTCTCTCATATTTATACTCTTTTTATACTCCCATAGCTATGGTCTGGTTCAGACCATTGTCCCTTCTAAATTAGACAACTGCCAATTCTAACTTAGGCTTCTAACTGCCTCTCACTTACAACCTCAGTAACTTTCAATTCACCCCTCACAGTACTCGGTAATCTTTCTAAAAGTGGAGAATACAAATTCCACTCCACAAGCGCAGGTATGCAGATATAAAATATTACAATTTAAAACTTCTGAAAGCTGCTGAATAAGAGTTTTCATGCTTCAGGATTTAGAAAAAGACACAATAAGGCAAATAAATTTTTTAAAAAATCAATAAGAAAATAGTTGAGCTGTGGTTTATAGTGGACATAAATAAACAAAGCTGCCTCATGCCAGTGCCTTTACAGCTATTGTCATATACTGCAAGGTCTCACCTTCTACAGTCCTCAGTCCCAGTACTTGTATTTTGCACATTGCTCTCCTGCTAGAAATGCTCCCATATAAAGCACTGAATTCTTAGAAAGTTTATGTCAGAAATTGCTTCCCCCCACCCTCAAACTCAACTCAGTAGCTAGAGAAATGGAAATAAAATAGTAATTTAGATATTAATTTGAGGTTTTAATTTTGGAGCCTAAGTTGTTTTACAGCAGAAGTAACCATACCTCCAATATCTGCCAACACTTTAAGCAGGATACAAGTTAGGAGCCTGTGGTGGCCATCTTGGCCACCACATGGTAGAGAACCTATCTGAAAATGAAGACTTCAGTGAGAAAAGCAGAGCCTAGACAGGAATAGAAACAGATTCTTGCTTGTATTATCAGCATACCTAGATCTAGCTGTACCTGAAACCAACATATTGTCTAAACATTTCAAGTAAATCAGATGATGGATTCTCTTTTAGCAATATGACTTCCTTTTCTAAAAAGGAAACAAGAGTATGACTAATACAGAAATCTATTCTTTATAAAAGATAAGGAGCACCTATGTTAGAGAGCACAGGTTGTTGCTGGTAGCTGCCATTGAGTCGGCCCTGACCATTGCAACACCATGGAACAAAACACTGCCCACTTCTGCACCATCTCTGTGATCAGTTGCAAATCAGACCGTTGCAAACCATAGGGTTTTCATTCACAGATTAGATGCTCCATAAATATTTGTTTATTGAATAAATTCTCGTTGGATAAATAAAGCTATACCTCTTCTGCAGCCATATATACCCCCTGGCAAGCAACTTGGTACCACAGTCATGCTGAACTGCTTGTTGTCTCCTGACTCACTCCTGCACACTCTTCAACATACAAGTCAGCTATTATGTACTTGAAAGCCTTCCTTGACCACCCAACTGAAGTGTGCTCTGTAGTACCTCTATTACAAAATTTACTGTAACCACTAACCACTCGCCATCAAGTTGTTTCCATCTCATGGTGATGCCACGTGCTTCAGAGTAGAACTGTGCTCCATGGGGCTTTCGACGGCTGTAATCTTACGCAAGTTCATCACCAGGCCTTTCTTCCCCGGCACCACTAGGTGGATTACAACTGTCAACCTTTTTTGGTTTGCAGCCAATTGCAAACTGTTTTTGCCACCCAGGGACTCCCAGAATTTAGTTGACTGTATTATAATTATTTATACGCTTGCTGGCTTTCCTACAAGATTGGAGACCTCTTGAGCTTTTTATTCATGTCTTGTTCCTCTCAGTAGTACCAGTGCCCAGCCCACTGTTCATTTTCAATAAATGTGTGTTGAATGAACAAATGAGTGAGCGAATGATCCCTGTCACCTGGAATAGACACATGGCTGCCACCAACGTAGGGCTTTACTGGTCACCACTAAACGTGGAAATCAGCATAAAGCTGTAAAACCTCTAGCTGTAAAGTCTCTGCCTCTAGCTGAAACATCTGCTGCCTTTCTTCTGGAAAACCTGAACAAATCAGGAAGAGTTGTGACCAGAAATACCAATTTTTTTCAACCGTATCTTCACCTAGAGCCCTTTCTTCCATCCTTGTAGGACTTCCAACTAAGAAGTCATGAACTAAAAGAGCACTGATGAACTAAAAGAACAAAAGCACACGCCTCTTCCCTGATCTTTTCTTTCGGCCACAGAGGCCCAGTTACCACTGCCGGACCCTCCATCTGACCCTGAGCTGTCATGAAGGGGTTTCCAACTCTATTCTTAACACAACTAAGCATTTAAATATGTTGGAAAATTAAACAGTGATGAATTTGTCTGGCTTCCCAAATATTTACCGTTTGCTTTAGAAACACCAAAGGGAGAAAATCAGTAGTTTATGCAGTATGGGTCACAGGTCCATAGAATAAACAGCCAATCTCCAGTGCAGTTTGTGCTCTACTCAACATCCAGAAACCCTTCCAGGCTTACTGTGTCCTTTATAGTCTATGACACTTTGGGGAATCTGGAAGTCGTTTTGCTGCCAAAGCATAGAGGGGGAAGGAGGGGCACCATGCCAGCTCCTCTTAAGGCAAGCACAAAAGTGCCATTCTCTCAGCTGGCAAAACAATAAGATTAGCTCTTTTATCACTAATTTTTCACTCTCCTCGCCTACTTTGTAAACACGACATGGATGACTTTGCTCCTTATCAGGGGCAAACTGAATCTGCCTTTGTTGAAGCACCGTCAATCAGCAGGCTTTCTATGCATACGCGCAGTGATATACCCAACTGAAAAAAGACAGACTTTCATTTTTTCCCGGCAATATCTGGAAAAAGAAAAAAAAGAATAGAATGAAAAACAAAAAGAACTCTTCTGTACAATATAACCTAGAGTTCATTTACTCTGCCAGGCAGAATGAGATTAAAAACCAATGAAGGTCAAAGCTATTAACATTTGGACCAGGGGGCATTTTGCCTGTTAGGATCTCGTTAGACTGGGCCTTTGTAATTGCCCAGTTTGTTTCCAACGTGTCATGTAAACACTAACGTTAGCTAAAGCCTGGGTGGTCTCAGGCTCCACATAGGCAGCTCAAAGGCCAGCTTCATCTTTGATTAGCAGCAAAAACATGCAATTCTTTATATACCAATTTGAGTAGTCAATGAACCCCTTCATTTTCGCTGGTACCACTTGACTGTGACATTTCCAAATGGACCCTAATTTGATTTCCTTCCAGGGCCCTTCTGCTGTTCATTTTTTAAAGCATATGATTGACGGCTTCCTTACACACTAGACAACTCTGAGGGCCAGCACGTTAGACTTAACCAAGAATGCCCTTGATCATCAGGAAAGACTAAGGAAATTTGAGCGCTAGCCCAGAAGATAACCTTTTTGATTAAATTACTGTCAACACACCATGAGACAGCTTCTTCCTCAAGCTCTGGCAGTAACTTCTTTCCTTTGCTTTTATGTTTCCCAAGGATCGTAGCTGAACTCTGAAAGAATTTTCCTGAATAAATTGACCACCCTCTACTCATATTGATGATTCCCATTCCAAGACAATGATGCATGGAACGCTGTGGATAACCTGAATGCATGCCCAAAGCCTTCAAAAATAGCTGAGCAGTATTTATATTCCCATTATCCTAGGCACGGTTGTGATGGTTCAGTGGTAGAATTCTCCCTTTCCATTTGGAAGATTCAGGCTCGATTTTCAGTCATTACACCTCATTGCAGCCACCACCCGTCTGTCAGTGGAGGCTTTCATGTTACCATGATGCTGGACAGGTTTCAGCAGAGCTTCCAGACTAAGATGGACCAGGAAGAAAGGCCTGGTGATCTACTTCTAAAAATCAGCCAGTGAATACCCTATGGATCACAACAGTCTGATCCACAACTGATCATGGGGATGATGTAGGACAGCTTTTTGTTCCACTGTGCATGATGTCACCATGACCGGGGCCCACTTGATGGCAGCTAACAACAATGGCAACAGAAGTACACCTAAAGGGGCTCTTCCACATTTCATGCCTTCATTTTCTCCTCTACCTACACAAATACCTTAATCTTTAAATCCTAAATTCTCTTTGAAGACATCTCTGACTATTCCAAACTTCAGGGATCTTCCAATGTTGTGAGTGTTTATAACATTTCCAAGCTTTATGAATGGGATGGCGTGGTTTGTTATTGTTTCTTGTTAGATCAGAGCCTTTCATTATCATTTACTTTATTTCCATCTTCTTTACTAGACTCTGAGCTCTTTAAGTATAGACTGCATCATCCATCTTTTATCACCACCATCCTGTGCTTGGGACTGACTCACTGAATGAATGGATCCTCAGAAGAGAACAGACCATTTCATAAAGGGTACCATTCCTTTACTCCCAGTGGCACTTCAGCTACTTAAAATGAAGCAGCTTGAATGTACGCTGTATGTGCGTGGCAACCCCATGCACAACAAAACAAAATGCTCCCTGGCCCTGCACCCTCCCCATGATAATTGCAGATTGAGCTATTATGATCCATAGGATCCTAATTGGCTAATTTTCAGAAGCTGATCACCCCGTCTTTCTTCCTATTGCATTATTTTTTTATAAAATTTCATCTTTGCTTGAGAAGAATAAGTACACTCTATAAAATTAGGGTGCATTAAATTCAACTTCTTAATTGAGTTGTTCAAATATTTTTTTATCCTTACTAATTTTTTTTACCTATTGTATAGAGATGTTTTGGAAATCCACCTCTGTAATTCGTCAATTTTTTAAAATTTTACGTATTTTGTTGTTGAGAATATACACAGCAAAACCAATTCAACAGTTTCTACCTGTACCATTTAGTGACACTGACTACATGCTTCAGGTTGTGCACCCATTCTCACCCTCCTTTTCTGAATTGTTCCTGCATCATTAACATAAACTCACTGCCCACTAAGGTTCCTATCTAATCTTTCAACTTGCTGTTGTCACTTTGATCAGTACAGAGAGCCCTTAAAAGAGCATACGGTTCAAGGCAGACATTTTTTACTAGCTAACTATTATTTGCTTTTAAGCAGACTTCAGGAGATATTATTTGATTAAGGTTTAAATATTATCTCAGGGCAATAGTTTCAGGGGTTCATCCTACCTTCATAGCTCCAGTAAGTCTGGAGTCCATGAGAATTTCAAACTCTGTTCTATATCTTCTCCTTTTTTATCAGGATTCTTCTATGGAATCTTTGATCAAAACTGGCACCATCCAGTTCTTCTGGTCTCATGGCAAAGGAGGCATTTGTTCATGGACGCAATTAACCACACATTCCATAACCTCCTTCTACTCCTGACTCTCCTTTTTCCTCTGTTGTTCCACAAGAATAGAGACTAATTGTTGTGCCTTGAATGGCTGCTTGAAACTTTTAAGATCCTAGGCACTATGCAATGAACTAGGAGGTAGAACAGAAACACTAAACATGTTACTAGGCCAATTTAACTGAGACATCCCATGAAGCCATGGCCCTAGACTTCCAAACCAAGAAACCAAATTTCATGATGTTTTTGGTAGTACATAAGCAGCCTCGGCAGGTTTTTTTTGTGTGTGTGTCATTATTGTAAATATAACTATTGCACAACTTTTGCCAATTCAGCCTTTTATAACTGTACAACTTATTGACAGCAATTACAATCATCAGCTGTGCAACCCTTTTGCTTTATGTATTTGGGTGCTTTTTTTATTAGGTGTCCATAAGTTTAAAATTCTCATATCCCCCTGAAGAATTGAACATTTAAGCCTTGTGTAATGGTTCTATTTTTTCTTAGATATACTCTGGATCTTTATGTTTACTTTTGCTAAAAGCAGTATAGATACTTCAGCTTTCTTTTGGTAAATACTTGCTTGATTTTTTTTTTTTTCTTTTAGTTTCAGCTTTTCTGTAGTCTTATATTTCAGGAGTGTATCTCATAAATAAACACAGGAATCAAATCAACTATGTCTGTGGAAAAAGGCAATGGAAAAACTCAATATCACCAGTCAGAACACAGCCAGAGGCCAACTGCAGAACTGACCATCAATTGCTCATATGCAAGTTCAAGTTGAAAGTGAAGAAAATTAGAACAAGTCCACGAGAGCCAAAGTATGACTTTGAGAATATCCCACTTGAATTTAGAGACCATCTCAAGAATAGATTTGATGTGTTGAACACTAATGACTGAAGACCAGAGAAGCTGTGGAATGACATCAAGGACATCATACATGAAGAAAGCAAGAGGTCATTAAAAAGACAGGTAAGAAAAGACCAAAATGGGTGTCAGAAGAGACTCTGAAACTTACTCTTGAAAGTCGATAGCTAAAGGTAACAGAAGAAATGATGAAGTAAAAGAGTTGAACAGAAGATTTCAAAGGGTGACATGTGCAAAGACCTGGAGATGGGAAACTGAAAGGGAAGAACACACTCAGCATTTCTCAAGCTGACAGAACTGAAGAAAACATTCAAGCCTCCAGTTGCACTATTGAAGGATTCTATGGGGAAAATATTAAACAACTTAGGAAACATCCAAAGAAGATGGAAGGAATAAACAGAGTCACCATACCAAAAAGAATTGGTTGATGATCAACCATTTCAGAAGGTACCATAGGATCGATGATATTAAAGGAAGAAGTCCAAGCTGCACGGAAGGTATGGGTGCAAAACAAGACTCCAGGAATTGATGAAATACCAGTTGAGATGTTTTAATAAACAGATGTAGCACTGGAAGTATTCACTCATCTATGTCAAGAAATTTGGAAGACAGCTACCTGGCAAACTGAATGGAAGAGATCCATATTTGTACCCACTTGAAAGAAAAGTGATGCAACAGAATTTGGAAATTATTGAACAATATCATTAATTTAACATGCAAGTAAAATTTTGCTGAAGATCATTTAAAACCGGCTGCAGCAGTACATCCACAGAGAGCTGCCAGAAATTCAAGCCAGATTCAGAAGAAGACCGAGAACCAGGAATATCATTGTTGATGTCAGATGAATCCTGAAAAGCAAAGAATAGCAAAGATGTTTACCTGTGTTTTATTGACCTTACAAATGTATTCGACTGTGTAGATCATAACAAATTACGGGTAACAATGCAAAGAATGGAAATTCCAGAACACTTAATTGTGCTCATGAGGAACCTGTATATCAAGAGGCAGTCATTCAAACAGAACAAGGGGATACTCCATGGTTTAAAGTCAGGAAAGGTGTGTGTCAGGGTTGCATCCTTTCACTATACCTATTCAATCTGTATGCTGAGCCAATAATACAAGAAGCCACGCAATATGAAGAAGAATGTGGCATCAGGATTGGAGGAAGACTCATTAACAACCTCCGTTATGCAGATGACACAACCTTACTTGCTGAAAGTGAAGAGGACTTGAAGCACTTACTGATGAAGATCAAAGGCCACAGCCTTCAGTATGGATTACACCTCAACATAAAGAAAACAAAAATCCTCACAACTGGACCGATGAGGAACATCATGATAAATGGAGAAAATACTGAAGCTGTCGAGGATTTCATTCTACTTGGATCCACAATCGACACCCAAGAAATCAAAATACACTTTGCAGGGCAAGTTGGCTGCAAAAGGCCTCTTTAAAATGTTGAAAAGCAAAGATGTCACCTTGAAGACTAAGGTGCACCTGACCCATGCCAAGATGTTTTTGATTGCCTCATATGCATGCGAAAGCTGGACGATGAATAAGGAAGACTGAAGAAAAATTGACTCCTTTGAATTGTGTTGTTGGCAAAGAACATTGAATATACCATAGAATGCCAGAAGAATGAACAAAGCTGTCTTGGAAGAAGTACAGCCAGGATGCTCCTTAGAAGCAAGGATGGAGAGACTTTGTCTCACTATACTTTGGACATGTTATCAGGAGAAATCAGCCTCTGAAGAAGGACTTCATGCTTGGTAAAGCAGACAGAGGGTCAGCAAAAAAGAGGAAGACCCTCAGCAAGATGAACTGACACAGTGGCTGCAATAATGAGCTCAAGAATAAAAATGATTGTGAGGATGGCGCAATACCAGGCAGCATTTCATTCTATTGTACATAGGGTTGTTATGAGTCGGAACCAACTCAACAGCACCTAACGACATCATCTTATAAAGAGTATATAGTTTTTTTTTTTTTAAGACTATCTTAAAAGCTCGTTTGGCGAGATTAATCCATTACATTTATACATTTACTTGCTTTCATTCTATTTTCTTCTGCAGGAATTTTATTAGATATGTGTTAAACCATGTCATTCTACCATCTCTCTCTCTTTTTTTTTTTTAACTTTTCTTTCGTAATTTTGATTTTCTTGTTTCTCTGTGTTGCGTTATGAGTACTTTTTCCAATGTATCTTCTAGCTCTCTTTGCTCAACTTTGTCTAATTTACTGGTAAACTCATTCTTTTGTTTTAATTTTGATGATTATAATTTTTATTTTCAGAAGGTCTTTTGGTAATTTTCCAGATGTACCTTATCATTTTGATTCTTCACTTAGTTATGCCTCTTATATTTCAAAATCATCTTTTACTTCTTTAGCATTTCATAAATAATTGTTTTATTACCTATATGTGATCATTCAAGTATTAATATTTATAAAACTAAATCTATTGTTCATTTTTCTACTGAATCTGCTCTTAATGGATTGTTTTCCTGTGTATTTTGTGAATTTTGATTCCAGGTTTATATTTCACTAAATTTAGTCTATATGACTCCTGAAAGAACTGAACTAAGAATATTTTTTCTCCCAAGAAGTTTCACATGTGCTTCTCCTGATACCTGAGGATGTTATCAGGCTGAATCTAGTCTACTGAATTCACCCTCTAATTTTCATGAACCTGGATTTAGACAGATGTCTTTTCAGTTCCCTTGACAGGCTGGAAGACTTTTTTGCTGTCCCTTCTTTCAATGTTCTATTGGTTCTTTATGTGTCCAGCTTAATACATTATATGTATTTCAAATAGGTTTATCTCCCTCTGGCTGGCTGGGCCCAAAACCTAATCCCATCTCACTCCAAGTGGCTATTAATCTCTAAAACTCTGATTTTTCAGTATTGGCTTTTACCCCCTAGGGCGGCACCAACTTTTGCATCAGTGTTTGCCTGCCAGTATACTACCAGTTTTTCTTCATTTTTTCCCTGATTTTCAGAGATTTTCTGAACTTTCCCATAGCTTAACAATACATTTTAAATTATATTTGTTGTGATTTATTTAGTATCAGAGTGTTTTGTGTTAGTGCAAGGCTTTATGGAACACCTTATCCACCATACTGCCAGAAGCAGTTATGTGAGTTATTATTACTTCTTAAAATTTAACAGCAAAAAAATAAACCCGTTACTGTCAAGGCAACTACAACTCAGGTAAGACCACATATTACAGAGCAGAACTGCTCCATAAAAATTTTTTTTTACTGTAATCTTTATGGAAGCAGATCACTGGGTCTTTGTTCCATAATACTGCTGGCTGGGTTTGAATCACCAACTGTTAGGTCAGAGCAAATGTTTGTACCACCCAGGGACCTATCTGTTCTTTGTTGTTGTTGTTAGGTGCCATCTAGTCAGTTCCAAATCATAGTAACCCTATGCACAACAAAACGAAACACTGCCTGGTCCTGTGCCATCCTCACAATCATTGGTATGCTTAAACTCATTGTAGTAGTCACTGTGTCAATCCATCTCATTGAGGTTCCTCCTCTTTTTTGCTGACCCTCCACTTTACCAACCATGATGTCCTTCTCCAGGGACCGATCCCTCTTGACAACATGTCCAAAGTGTGTGAGATGTAGTCTCTCCATCCTGGCTTCTAAGGAGCATTCTGGTTGTGCTTCATCTAATACAGATTTGTTTCTTGTTTTGGCAGTCCATGGTATATTCAATATTCTTCTCCAACACCACGGTTTAAAAGCATCAATTTTTCTTTGGTCTTCTTTATTCATCACCCAGCTTTAACATGCATATGAGGAGATTGAAAACACCATGGCCTGGGTTAGTCTTCAAGGTGACATTGTTGCTTTTCAACACTTTGAAGAGGTCTTTTGCAGCCTATTTACCCCAAGGCAATGTATCTTTTGATTTCTCGACTACTGCTTCCATGGGTGTTCATTGTGGAACCAAGAAAAATAAAATCCTTGACAACTTCAATATTTTCTCCATTTATCATGATGTTGCTTATTGGTCTGGTTGTGAATATTTTTATTTTCTTTATGTTGAGGTGTAATCCATACTGGAGGCTGTGGTCTTGATCCTCATCAGTAAGTGCTTCAAGTCCTCTTCACTTTGGGCAAGCAAGGTTGTGTCATCTGCATAACACAGGTTGTTAATTAGTCTTCCTCCAAACAGGATCCCCTGTTCTTCTTCATATAGCCCAGCTTCTCAGATTATTTGCTCAGCATACAGATTGGATGTTGTTACTGTTGTTGTTAGGTGCCATCGAGTCGGCTCCAACCCATAGCGACCCTGTGCATAACAGAATGAAACACTGCCCAGTCCTGTGCCATCCTTACAATCATTGTTATGCTTGAGCCCATTGTTACAGCCACTGTGTCAATCCACCTCATTGACAGTCTTCCTTTTTTTCCACTGACCCTGTACTTTGCCAAGCATGATGTCCTTCTCCAGGGACTGATCTCTCCTGACAACATGTCCAAAGTATATAAGATGCAGTCTCTCCGTCCTTGCTTCTAGGAAGCATTCTGGTTGTACTTCTACTAAGACAGATTTTTTAGTTCTTTTGGCAGTCCAGGGTATATTCAATATTCTTCACCAACACCACAATTGAAAGTGGAACAGATTGGATAGGTATATTGAAAGGATACAACCCTGACATACACCTTTCCTGACTTTAATCCACGGAGTATCACCTTGTTCTGTTCGAACAACTGCCTCTTGATCTATGTATAGGTTCCTCATGAGCATAATTAAGTGTTCTGGAATTCCCATTCTTCAAAATGTTGTCCATAATATGTTATGATTCACTCAGTCAAATGCCTTTGCATAGTCAATAAAACACAAGTAACACATCTTTCTGGTATTCTACGCTTTCAGCCAGGATCCATCTGACGTCAGCAATGACATCCCTGGTTCTGGGTCCTCTTCTGAATCTGGCTTGAATTTCTGGAAGTTCCCTGTGGATATACTGCTGCAGCTGCTTTTGAAAGATCTTCAACAAAATTTTACTCATGTGTGATATTAACAATTGCATTCAATAATTTCCGCATTCAGTGGGATCACCTTTCTTGGGAATAGGCATAAATATAGATATCTTCCAGTTGGTTGGCCAGGTAGTTGTCTTCCAAATTTCTTGGCATAGACAAGTGAGTACTTTCAGTGCTGCATCCATTTGTGGAAACATCTCACTTGGTATTCCATCAATTCCTGGAGCCTTGTTTCTTGCCAATGCCTTCAGAGCAACTTAGGTTTCTTCCTTCAGTACCATTGATTCCTGCTCATATGGTACCTCCTGAAACGGTTGAACATCAACCAACTCTTTTTGGTATAGTGACTCTGTATTCCTTCCACCGTCTTTGGATGCTTCCTGAGTCGTTTAATATTTTCCCCATAAAATCCTTCAATAGTGCAACTGGAGGCTTGAATTTTCTCTTCAGTTCTTTCAGCTTGAGAAATGCTGAGTGTGTTCTTCCCTTTTGGTTTTCTATTTCCAGGTCTTTGCACATATCATTATAATACTTTACTTTGTCTTCTCCAGTCGCCCTTTGAAGTCTTCTGTTCAACTCTTCTACTTCATCATTTTTTCCCTTTGCTTTAGCTACTCGATGTTCAGGAGCAAGTTTCAGAAGCTCTTCTGCCATCCAATTTGGTCTTTTCTTTCTTTACTGTCCTTTTAATGACCTCTTGCTTTCTTCACATATGATGTCCTTGATGTTATTCCACAGCTTCTCTGGTCTTTGGTCATTAGTGTTCAATGCATCAAATCTATTCTTAAGATGGTATCTAAATTCAGGTGAGATATTCCCAAAGTCGTACTTTGGCTCTCGAGAGCTTGTTCTAATTTTCTTCAGTTTCAATTTGAACTTGCACATGAGCAATTGATGATCCGTTCCACAGTTGGCCCCTGGTCTTGTTCTGACTGATGATATTGAGCTTTTCCATCATCTCTTCCCACAGATGTAGTTGGTTTGATTCCTGTGTATTCCATCTGGCGAGGTCCATGTGTATAGTTGCCGTTTATGTTGGTGAAAAAAGGTATTTGCAGTGAAGAAGTTGTTGGTCTTGTAAAATTCTATCATATGATCTCCAGCATCATTTCTATCACCAAGGCCATATTTTTTAACTCCCAATCCTTCTTCTTTGTTTCTAACTTTCACATTCTAATCTCCAGTAATTACCAATGCATCCTGATTGTGTGTTCGATCAACTTCAGACTGCAGAAGTTAGTAAAAATCTTCAGTTTCTTTATCTTTGGCCTTACTGGTTGGTGTATAAATTTGAATAATAGTTATATTAACTGGTCTTCCTTGTAGGCATATGGATATTATCCTATCACTGGTAACGTTGTACTTCAGGATAGACCTTGAAATGTTCTTTTTGATGATGAATGTAATTCCACTCCTCTTGAAGTTGTTGTTTCCGGCATAGTGGATCATATTATTGTCTGATTCAAAATGGCCAATACCAATCCATTTCAGCTTTATACATTCCATTTCATTTTTTACGACTACCAGTTTTCCTAGATTGATACTTCCTACATTCCATGTTCCTTGTATTAATGGATGTTTGCAGCTGTTTCTTCTCATTTCGAGAATGAAGGTCCTGAAAGCTTGACTCTGTCCATGTCATTAAGATGATGTCCTAGTCGTCTTTTGAGTGCCTTCTAACCTGAGGAGCTCATCTTCCAGCACTATATCAGACAGTGTTTCACTTCTATTTATAAGGTTTTCACTGGCTAAATCTTTCCAGAAGTAGACTGCTGGGTCCTTCTTCCTAGTCTGTCTTAGTCTGGAAGCTCAGCTGAAACCAGTCCTCCATGGGTGCCCCTGCTGGTATTTGAATACCAGTGGCATAGCTTTCAGCATCACAGCAACACACATGCTCCCACAGTACAAAAAACTGACAGACACTTGGGGGTCTGTTCATTAAACCTACCCTATTCATTGTGAGGTGTCCCTGGATGGCACAAATATTTAACTGCTCTACTACCATCTGCAAGGTTGGTAGTTCAAACCTACTCAGGGGCGCCTTGGAAGACAGGTCTGGTGATATGCTTCTGAAAGGTTACAGCCTTGAAAATGCTGTGGAGCAGTCAGTCCTACTCTGCACACATGGGGTAGCTATGAGTTGGAATAGCAACCAACAAGAAGTCATTTTGATATTAGGTCTTCCATATCCACACGTTTTGTTGACTTGATTAGTCATGGAATGAGAGCAGTAAATTAATATCTTCTACATGAATATTTCTATACATTACTTCTTAAATTTCTCATAATTTGTGTTTTATGAATGTTGACACTATATACTTAGTACATAGGTCTTCATTGTGAATTCACCTTTTATAAAGTACCCTTCTTCATGTTGTCTAATGCTTTTTTGCCATAAATTCCACATAATCTAGTATTAAAATTGCAATCTCTCTCTCTCTCTTTTTTTTTTTGATACTTCCTTGTAATTTAGCTTTTGCTTACCTCTTAATATACAGTCTTCTTGGTTACTTAGTCTTCTGTCTTCCTTATATACAGGCAGAGTTGGATTTAGCCAGCTACTCTTAAATCTTTCTGTCTCTGATAAAAAAAAAAAAAAGACAGAGAGAAACCTCTCTTCTAAGATGATTTTTTGTTTTCTTTTAGAGTTTGGGAGAGAGAACATACCCAGAATCCATAAAAAAATGAGTTTTTCTATTGATCTCCTTCTAACTAACTTTCTGATTTTCAACACTTCCACATAACATCTGCTTACGTTTCCCAGCTGTTAGACTGGGAAAATAATATCTTTCCTGCTTACTGTTCCAGTGTTTTGAAATATAAATAGAGAGAAGCTGCCATGTTTTAAGATTGCACATGTAAGATACCACCACTTTTTAAATACATTTTATATTTCCCACTTAATTGGGAAGAGCCAAATTTAATCTCTCATAAACTTGCGGTCATCAATGAAACAGTCCAGTAACTTTCCCGTTTTATTACATCATAAATCATGTTATAAAAGCTGAGACCACCACCAGTAACTAAGACTGCTTTGAGTCTAAGAGGTACATCCATGCAACACACTCATTATGCAATAATTAGTGAGTTAATTCTGTGTTACTGATTAAATTGGAACAAATAAATTTTGAGGCATTTCTGAATTCCAGATAATAATTCTGATTTCCACTTTTAAAATATTTTTATTGTCTAAGTATCTTTTTAAAATATTGCGTTGCCTTCTGATTGCTATAATTTTTCTTTTATGCCTCTGATTTACTTTACAATGATTCATGGTCTCTGGTGTAAGTTCCCATTATTCTTTGTCTCACAAACACTACTTTGTCCATTCAAGTACACTGAGCTTGCTTTATGTTTCTGCCTAGACAATAGTATATGACTGAGTGTGGCTTCTCATCTACTTCCCAGGTCATTTACCCAGAAATTTATTTTGGCCTTTTTTTTCAATTCTGTATTCTACAACCATTGTTTTACTCAGTAAGGGAGATGGAACTCATGGAATTTATTGGCCAAGAAGTAAATCTGAAAATACTGACCCAAGGGAAGTCTACATTATTCTCTTCTTACCCCTCCCCTAGGTGGTCCATGGCCAAAAATTCCATAACTGGTATTAAGGGCTATAGTCAGGGTTATCACAGACACATTGGAAAGATGACTATACATTACGAAACCCCTAAGCCTATTATAAATTAAAGTTTTTCAGTCCCCAGTTTAATTTTAATCTACCTTTTCCTATGCTGGGCTAAAGAGGACAAGGTGAGAACTCAGAAATAAGTCTGGGGTGTTTCCAGTCAATTTTTTCTCCACAAAAGGTAAGAATTTTCTTTTCTCAAATTGGAAACATTTTCTAACATACTTCCTGTTGACAGTTAAACAGAGTTGCAAGTTAACAACCCAGGGAATCCTGTATGATCATGGAAAACTAGAATCAGAAAAACAGTAAACTTGGAGGAATCCTGGATGTCATTTAGCCCAGCCTTCTAGATGGTTAAACTGAGGTCAAAGATTAATAATGAAGGTATTAGAATTTACATTTCTAAATAACTTTTTTTAAAGGATTGTGACATCTAGCTGTCCAATATCTGTTCCATAAACCAAAAAACCAAACCCACTGCTGTCAAGTCAATTCTGAGGCAGCAATGCTATAGAACAGAGTAGAACTGCCATACTTAATTTTTCTATAATATGAGAAAGCCAAAGCAACAGAAATAGTATGAGTAAGGAAAGGAACCATGGTTCACAAAATCTGATCTCAACATTAATCCCCCAAACTACTGTGGACTTGGATTACAGATGTTTTCAGTACTTCCGGGTAGATTGTGCCTAACACATTTCTCTAAAGTTGTTAATGGGCTCACACTTTATAGAAAACATTCTAAAATAAATCATGTTGCATCCCACTTTGAATTGTGGCGCCTGGGGTCCTAAATGCCAACAAGCAGCCATCTAAGATACATCAATTGGTCTCAACCCACCTGGAGCAAAGGCAAAGGAAGAACACCAAGGTCACACGACAACTAAGAACCCAAGAGACAGAAAGGGCCACATGAACCAGAGACCTACATTATCCTGAGACTAGAAGAACTAGTTGGTGCCCGGCCACAATCGATGTCTGCCCTGTCAGGGAGCACAACAGACAACTCCTGAGGGAGCAGGAGACCAATGGGATACAGACCCCAAATTCTCATGAAAAGACCAGATTGCGACTAGAGGAATCCCAGAGACAATGCTCCCCAGAACTTCTGATGGCACAGGACAGGAACCATCCCCGAAGACAAATCATCAGGCATGAAAAGGACTGGTCAGTGGGGGGGAGAGAGATGCTGAAGAAGAGTGAGCTAATTAAATCAGGTGGACACTGGAGAGTGTGTTGGCAACTCTTGACTGGAGGGGGGATGGGAAGATAGAGAGAGAGGGAAGATGGCAAAATTGGCACGAAACGAGAGACTGTAAGGGCTGACTCAATAGGGGGAGAGCAAGTGGGAGAAGGGAGTAAGATGTATGTAAACCTACATGTGACAGACTGATTGGAATGGTAAATGTTCACTTGAAGCTTAATAAAAAAAAATAATAATAATTAAAATAAATAAATAAATCATGTTATGGTCATTAAGGTAAAATGATATTAATTTAACACAAGGCAAATTCTGCAGCTGGATTCCTGAATCTCTTCTCAACGTGGACTCCTAGCACCATCAATAGCGCACTGCTCTTTAGGATGATAGGACAATGCTCATGCTGGTGGGGCTCTTGGAGCCTTAGTTCTCAAGTTTCTGTTAGAGTTTGAAGTTGCTTGATGAATTTCAGAAGTCATATACAACAATCTATATCTACAATATGATAGTGGAAACATACAATGATGGTTATTTATGGTGACGTAAAAAGAAATTCTGTTTTTTGCCATTTCTGAGATTAACTTAAGTGGTTCTCTGTACTTTGTACATACCCATGAGTCAACTGCTTCTGCCTCAAATCTTTTTTAGATTCATTTTGAAGCTAGTTTAAAAGAGAAGGTAGGAGTAAGAAAAATTTCTATTATCCTTAGAAGCTTAGACAACATTGTGAAATGGATGACTTCTGCCTTAAGCACCTGTGACCTGGCCTTTTTTTTTTTCTTCTTTTCTTTTCTTTTTCCTCTTTTCTCCCTTTATTACTCTTTCTCTCCTCTAGCTAACCAAAAGTCAGTGGTTCAAACCCACCCAGAGGCTCTGTCAGAGAAAAAAACCTGGCGAGCTGCTCCCATGAAGATTATAGCCTAGGAAACCCTATGAGGTGGTTCTACTGTATCATATAGGGTCGCTTTGAGCCAGAACCAACTCAATGGCATACAACAACAACAACAATAGTACAAGAATACTAGTATAGTCATATCTAGTATTTTCCCAAGTCCTTACCCTGTTCTTTAGAAAGCATCTGGTAAACTGTTTACCTTGAAGTATAAAGAACAAATGCAGTTTAGTGTGCCAAACTCCGTAAAGGCATTTGTTATTTTAGAGACGAGAAAGCAATTCTTCTAGGTATGATCTAAATAATTAAGGGTCTAATTGTGAAATTTCTAATCTCAGACAATAGCTATTTATTTCTTAGAAAAAGTAGAAAGGTATCTCGGAATATAACTGCTTGCTACCAGATCAGCAATGCTAACAATACATCAAAGTTGTAGATGCAAGTGATAGATTAAACAAAACAGATTCCCTTCCATTCTGAATCTGAAAACAAAAACAAACCAAAACAAAAAACCTGAAGGAATATCATTGTTCTCTGGAATTAAAGTTCAGTCTCGCCTTTTTTATTTCTAGAATAGTCTCAAGAAATCTCTATAATGGGCTTCTAGATGAGGTCAAGAATGAGGCCACAGGCACTGCTCCCCATTTCTGGCTGTGAACTATGCTATATATTTACATGCACCTCTCCCCATAGAGATCTGAGGTGAAGCAGACTGTATTTTGGTACAGTGCTTTGGGATTTAAAGCAAGTATGAAAAATACGACCAGATATATTTAGCTCAATAAATTAGTTCTCCTCTGAACCCTCTCTTAAGAAGTACAAAAATGTATATTAAATATGCTTTATGTTCTCAAAAACCTTAGTTTGTTGACTCTAAATAATCATTACCTGTTTTGTTCTTTAAGATATTTTATACAAAAGTTTATAAATAATTTCACAACACTAATTCATTAATCCTTGAGCACCTGATGGAGGGGGTTGAGGAAGAGAGCGATGGGTGTGGGTAGCGCATGATAAATGTCCTTTCATGGGGTGGTCAAGTTTCCCAGCACTGACTTCATTTTTGCCCTGAAACATAAAATAGTGTGTGAGCCTTCCTTGACTAAAAGTTAGAACAAGAGCAGTCCTCTATTGCTAGCTTTGAACAAATCACTTTGATCCCTATATCTGAGCTACATATGGCTCTGAAATAGCAGGGTTTTGTGAAATATGTCCAAATTTTGTCAGGCTTTGATGTGTTCAGAAGAACTAAATGATTGCAAAGGCACTGGAGGACCCTTGCAGGTCCTCTCAAATGGCTACCAAAACTTAATCTTAAAATTTAATTGGAAATTTTTAAAACACTCAAGTAACAAAATTCTGAGTGGGAGGAGACAGTGCCACAGAAGGATCAATGTACACAAAGCCTGGTGTCCCTATACATTAGCACAGTGCCAGCTACATAATGTGTGAAGCTGAGTGCAAAATGAAAATGCAGGGTCACTTGTTTGAGAAGCAAAAAAAAAAAAAAAGGCATTTCCTGTCTTTGACGGTCTATCCATTGCCATGTCATGATGGTTTTTATTTGCTATTTAATGTTGCACAGTTGGATTTGATGGTACCCCTGGGCAGAGTACAAACCCGTATAGACCCAGACTCAGCCCCATGACTGGGTGCTTAGGATGTGGACGGCCACAGCAATCACTGGGCAGGGGGCAGGATGTAAGTGGTCAAAATTTTGTCCAAGGGAGGCAGAAAGGCAGCAGGAGGCAGGGCCATGAGTGAGCCATCCAAGCCCCAATGCATGCAGCATCGTCCCACCAGAATTTACTTATAAAACACAACTTCAAAAATAAAATTATTAAGAATTTCAAGATAGCAACCTCCAAGCATTAAACCCCAAGCACAAGGCCCCCTTGGGAGTGCTAGACCCTTTGTTACTGCACTGATTCCACATTCATGAAGCTGACTCTAAACTAAAAAAAAAAAAAAAAAAGATACTATTTCCAACAAAAATAACAACTTTGAGTTATTGGGGACTAAATCTAACCAAAATTTTAAAAAGACCTTTACAGAGAAAACTACAAAATGCTACTGAAAGACATAAATTAATACCTGAATAAATGGAGAGATATACTATATTAATGGGTGAGAAGTCAACCATAAAGCCATCAAGTCTTCCCCAAACTGGCATACAAACTGAATGCACTGCCAATAGTATTTTTTAGTGGAACTGGGCAAACTGAATTTTAAAATTCATATGGAAGGTAAAAGTCTGATAATATCCAAGTCAATTCAGATAAAGAACAAAAGAAGAGAGGGACTTGCCATCAAATTTCAAGATTTATTATAAAATTTTATTCATGCAGAGAAAAAAAAATAAATCAATGAAACCAAAGTCTATGTAGAAAATTGGTATATAATAAAGTGGCATTATAATTCAGTGGAGATTGTGCAATAAATGGTATTTGAATGATTGGTATCTTAGTCATCTATTGCTGTTATAACAGAAATACCACAAGTGGATGACTTTAACAAAGAGAAATTTATTCTCTCACAATCTAGTAGGCTAGAAGTCCAAATTCAGGGCATCAGCTCCAGGGGAAGTTTTTCTCTGTCAGCTCTGGAGGAAGGTTCTTGTCATCAGTCTTCCCTTGGACTAGGAGCTTCTCTGCTCAGGAACCCTGTGTCCAAAGGATGCACTCTATTCCCAGTGCTGCCTTCTTGGTGGTATGAGGTCCCCAACTCTCTCCTTGCTTCCCTTTCCTTTGATCCCTTTTAAGATAAAAGGTGATGCAGGCCACACACCAGGGAAACTCCCTTTACGTTGGATCAGGATGTGACCTGAGTAAGGGTACACTATCCTACCCTAATCCTCTTTAACATAATCTAATCTTGCTTCATTAACCACAGGCAGAGATTAGGATTTACAATACATAGGAAAATTACATCAATCAAAATGAACAATAACCATACAATACTGGGAATCATGATCTAAGCAAGTTGACACATATTTTGGGGGGACACAATTTAATCCATGACAACCGGATTTTTGTTTGCATAAATACGGATCAAAGTTAGATCCCTACTTCATACCATACACTAAAGCAAATTTCAGACATTCAATAGTTTTATGTTTTTTAACATACATGCATTCAGGGCTGAAGTTGTCTGTGCTCTCAGACTCAATGCTGTTTTTGATGAACACATGGAACAAGGCACTAGGAGTATCAAAAGAGTGTAGGACCAGGACCACGTTAGTAAAATATAAAAATTTTAAATTACCATAAGAAAATACAGAAGAGTTAAGTTCTGATATCAGTGTACAGAAATATTTTTTAATCAAGACAAAAAACTCTACTCATCAACACAAATATTAAGTTTGGTAACTTCAAAATTTAAAATCATAAAGTTAAAACAAGCCACAAACTTGAGGTAGATATTTGAAATGCATTTAACTGATAAAGAATCAGAATTCAGAATATGTAAAGAACTAATCTAAATACACTTAAAATAAGAAAAACAACCAACAGAAAAATGAGCAAAGAATATGAAGAGGCAACACACAGAAGAGGAACCTCATATTGCTAATAACATATAAAAGATGCTTAACATAACTTGTAATCCAGGGATGCAAATTGAAACAATGATGAGGTACTGTTTAACATACAAAATTCTGAAAAAGAACAAGTATTGCAAAGAATTCTATATGCTTGGTGACAAGGCTGTAAATTGGTGTGAGTTCTTCGAACATTAATATGTTGGTACCTGTCTTAGCTATTTAATGCTTCTATAACAGAAATATCACACATGGATGGCTTAAAAAAAAAAAAAAAAAACCTTTGTCGTTGAGGCTATTTCAACTGATAACAACCCCATAGGACAGAGTAGAACTGCCCCATACGGTTTCCAAGGGATGCCTGGTGGATTTGAACTGCTGACCTTTTAGGTTAGCAGCTGTAGCTGTTAACTACTAAGCCATCAGGATGGCTTTAATAAACAGAAATTTATTTTCTCACTGTCCAGGAAGCTAGAAGTCTGAATTCAGGGTGACAGCTCCACGGGAAGCCTTTCTCTCTCTGTCAGGTCTGAGGAAATGTCCTTGTCATCAACCTTCCCCAGTCTAGAAGCTCCTCAGCACACGGACTCTGATTCCAAAGGACGCACACACTCCTGGCTCTTCTTGTTTGGTGGTAATGAGGTCCCTATACCCTCTGCTTGATTCTTCCTTTTATATCTCAAAAGAGATTGACTCAAAATACACCTAATCCTGTAGGTTGAGCCCTGCCTCATTAAGAACATGCAGGCTAGAATTTACGACATCTAGGATAATCACATCAGATCACAAAATGGTGGACAACCACACAATACTGGGAATCATGGCCTAGCCAAGTTGACACACAGTTTTGGGGGACACAATTCAATCCATAATACCTGTCGCCATCGCGTCAATTCCAACTCAAAGCGAGTCTACAGGACAGAGTAGAACTGCCCCATAAAGTTTCCAAGGAGCACCTGGTAGACTCAAACTGCTGTCCTTTTTGTTCGCAGCCATAGCTCTTAACCACTACACCACCAGGGTTTCCTCAATCCATAATAGTGTCTGATAAAGCTAAGGAAGGAGCCCTGGTAGCACAGTGATTAAGCACTTGGCTGCTAACTGGAAAGCCAGAGATTTGAATCCATTATCCCCTCCACACAAGAAAGACATGGCAGTCTGCTTCCCTAAAGATTATAGCCTTGGAAATTCTATGAGGCAACTCTACTCGGTCCTATAGGGTGTTTAGGTGTCGGAATTGACTCAACAGCAACAAGTTTGGGTTTTTGGGTTTAATAAAGCTAAAAATACATATGCCCTGTTACCTATAACTTCTACGTATAGGTACTCATGTACTAGGATATTTATCGCAGCTTTGATTGTAACATCAAAAAGTGGAACCTACTTACATATCTCCTTCTACCTTCTTGATGGAGTTTTCTGTATTCCACCTTGGTCTCTATCTCAAAAATTATGCTTTGTACTTCTATAATTTTAAAAGTTAGCCTCCGATTTTAACATGCTTACTTGGAAAAGTCTTCAGTAAATGAGTGTTTCCATTCTCCTCCTGAACAACTCAAGGACTGAACTTTTATCTCTGATATCCCAGGCCCATCTGCCATGTTATTGTTACCTAATATTTTAGGTTCACCTTTTTTTCAACTCATCTTCTCATCCCCCTTTTCTTTTCCTTTTCCTTTTTTATAACATGCTTTCCAATTTCTTTTACTTTAAAAAAGAATGTATAAACGTTGGACTAGGGAAGAATGTGTCCCTCCACTCACCTACTATATTAGAAATAACTTATATACAAACTTTAATATGCACGAATTTTTAAGTCCAGATGAAAAAATCTGGTGAGAATTGTGTATTAAACAGGATGAATTATTTTATGCTTGTGTAACTAAGCAAAAGCCTTAATGATCTGAAGATGCCCTGGAGGATTATCATTACTATATTAACAGGAGAAAGAAGCAAGAGTCTTCTGATCACCCTTGGGAAGTGACTTACTGGTGAAGCATAGAAGGTATTTTCCAGTACTCAGAGTAAATATGTCTTTAGGGTTTCTAAGTTCTGGACTCTCATTTCCACAGACCATCGGGCCATCAGGCATGCCCTGCATCTGGCTCAAAGGGAGTGTATTTATGAGTCACCCTACTTTGAAAGGCCAGTTAGCTTGGTCAGCAGCTGAGCCTCAGCAAGACGCTGCTGCAGTAAGGATAAGGAGTACAGGCAGGGGAGACCACAGTGATAACTCCAGACACCCAAAATGGTAGGGGTTGCAGGCAGGAAGAAGAGTAGCAAGCTAGTTATAATTCAATTTGGGAAATTAACCTGTGTGTTATTCAGCATCTCATATCTGTTCTATTAGTGTGGCTCTTGCCATTTGAACTAAATTCTCACTATCTGAACTCAGAAACTAAAAAGACTCAGGTAAAGAGGAAGAAGTACAGACCCATATAGATAAAGTGCCTTGCCCACCTTACATGACAAGGAAATGGCTGAAGCTATCCTAGAACCTTTATCCTAACTACATGCAGAGTAGATAAGACTTCCTATCTTTTCTCTGAGTAAATACTGTATGACTGAAGCTAAGAGCTGCTGCAGCCATTGCCATTGCTGAATTGCTGTCCCTCTTGTACAAAATGAGGGATAAGTTTTGTGAGCACATACATTCACCCATCTATTCATTCGTTTGTCGTAACTCTCTGTTTTCTTCCTGGATGTCTACAGCATTCCTATTATTGTAATAAGGAAACAATGAAGCCGGTTGAAAGTTGATTATGAAGAATTGTACATTTAAGTTTGTCTTTTGTACATACAAAATAGATAGAATAATATTCAATACCAGTATCATAAAAATTATTTTCTAATAATAAATATAATATCTGGCGATTGTTTATCTTCTAAGTGCAGAAATTATATTTTTTTTAATTTATTTTATTGTGCTGTTGTCAGTGGTGTCACCAGGGTTAATGTCACCTAGTGCAGTAACTCATGATGTCACCCCCCCAACAGACCTCCTCCCGTACCAGGCCACACAGAGCCCTTAGTAATGTCTATTATCAATTTTAATCATAGAATAATATATGATAAATATAGATGTAAATTGACTAAATGTACTATTTCTCAGATTACATGAATACTAACAGCAAAATTGTACTACAAAATTTTTCTACGCTGAATTACATTATTAGTAACTGAACCAAAGCCTTTTTTTATGTTTCTCCTTCTTTTCCTTTAATTACTGCTCCATTCTCAAAAAAGTTATTGATATAGGTTCAAAAATACTAATAACAATATTGTAGCTAAAACAGAAAATTTGACAAAATGAGGAACTATAAAAACACCAACAGAAACAAAGACAACAGCATATGTGTAGCACGTGCAGAGGAAACCACGCAATTCAAGGTGTCATTGTAACTGGGTAAACAAGACAGCTCTGACAGGGGTGTGTTGTTGTTGTTGTTAGGTGCCATCAAGTCAGTTCTGATTCACAGTGACCCTACAGGATAGAGTAGAACTGCCCCATAGGGTTTCCAAGGAGCAGGTGGTGGATTTGAACTGCCAATCTTTTGGTTAGCAGCTGAGCTCTTAACCACTATGCCACCAGGGCTCCAGGAGCACATTAGAAGGTTCAAAAAGTAAATCAGCATAGAGTGTTAGCTTTATAGGTATATTGATACTTGTAAGCTGGGCTTCCAAAAAATATTTTTGTTGTTAAAACTAACTAAAGGGATTTTTTTTAATAAAAAATAATAAATTTCAGCTGTAACACTGCACAAAAATTTTATAGACAGTCATTTCAGTGTCACCTCCTCTGACAGTGTCACTCCATGTGATCTGTACAAGCTATGTGATGTCACTGGTTGTTTTCGAGAATATACACAGCAAAACATACACCAATTCAACCATTTCTACGTGTACAATTCAGTGACATCACTTACATTCTTTGAGTTGTACAACCATTCTCACCCCCCTCTTCTGAGTTGTTCCTCCCCCATTAACATAAACTCATTGCCCTCTCAGTTTCCTGTCTAATCTTTTGAGTTGCTGTTTTCACTTTAATCCTGTATAGATAGCCCTTAAAAGAGCATATGCTCCAGGCAGATATTTTTTACTAGTTAAGCTAATCTATTTTTTTTTTTTTTTATTGTTTGGTTTTAAGAAGACTTTCAGGGGATATTTTTGGTTTAAGGTTTAAAGATTACCTCAGGGCAATAGTTGCAGGGGTTCATCCTATCTTCATGGCTCCAGGAAGTCTGGAGTCCGTGAGAATTTCAAATTCTATTCTGTACTTCCTCCTTTTTGATCAGGATTCTTCCATGGAATTTTTGATCACAATGTTCAGTAATGGTAGCCAGGCACCATCCAGCTCTTCTAGTCTCATGGCAAAGGAGGCATTTGTTCATGGACATATTTAGCCACACATTTCATATCTTCCTCCTATTCCTATCTTTCCTTCTTCTGCTGCTGCTCCAGGCAAATACTCAGACAGAGACTTGTACACCAGTGTTCACTGAAGCACTATTCACAACGGCAAAAAGGTAGAAACGACTAAAATGCCCAAGAGCAGCTGAGTGGATAAACAAAATGTGGTACAAACATACAGTGGGATACTACTCAGTCAGTAAAAGAAATTAAGTCTCGATACATGCTACAATATGGATGGAGCTTGAAGACATTATGCTGAGTAAAGTAAGTCACAGAAAGACAAATATTGTGTGACCTCTCTTATATAAAAAGACAAGAAAAGGCAAACGTATAGAGACCAAAGCTTATTACTGGTTACTAGGGGGTGGAGGGAGGGAGAAAGGGGGAGTTAACAATGATGGAAAAATTGCATTGATTAAGGGTAGGGTTGCACACCTGATTATTATAATTGCTATCAATAAGTTGTACACTTGTAAAAAGTTGATCTGGCAAAAGTTGTGTGATAGATATATTCACAACAACAACCAAAAGAGTAGCTGCTAAGACTGCTTATGTACAACTAAAAACATCCTGGGATTTGTTTCCTTGGTTTGGAGGTTTAGGTTCATGGTTTTATGGGACATCCCAGTTAACTGGCCTAATAACACGTTTAGTGCTTCTGTTCTGTTCTACCTCCTAGTTCATTGCATAGTGCCTGGGGTCTTAAAAGCTTGCAAGCGGCCATCCAAGGCAGGACAATTGGTCTCTATTTGCCTGGAGCAACAGAGGAAAAAGAAATCATGTCTTAAATGGGCCATATGTGGGTGGAAAGTAGTTTATTTGTACAGCGTGACTGAAGAGGCAAAAGTATTCCCACAGACAGCTAAGCATGGAGGTGCCATCTCCTTCCATGGGTTGGATCATGCAACAACAGAAAGGGGGCAGGCTGCACCAGGCCTCTGTGAAAGGAGTCAGGGGGAGGGGAAGGAACAAGTGTTTGGTGAGCTCCTACTATGAACTTGGGCGCTGTACTATTACATTAGTTCATTTTATCCTTACAACAAGCTTCCAGTTTTACAGATAGGGGAATAGGCAATAGGAGATCTGAGAAGATAACGAACATGCCCAAAGTCACACATAAGGTACATGGCAGAGTAAGAGCATTAACTAATGTATGATTCAATCCAAAGTCTCTGCTCTTACCATCCAATCCTGCTGCTACCCCAACAGCAGCACAAAATGTACACACATTCTCACACACTCATTTGCCCAGGAAGCAAAGAGCTATTGAGTTTTTATTTAACCTTCTCACAATATCCAGAGTCCCTGGGTACTGCAAACAGTTAATTCTGTTGGCTGCTAAGCAAAAAGTTGGTGGTTTGAATCCACCCAAAGATTCCTTGGAAGAAAGGCCTAGAAATCTACTTCTGAAAAATCAGTCATTGAAAATCCTACAGAGTACAGTTCTGCTCTGATCCACATGAGGTTGCCATGAATCAGGGTTGACTCAATAGCGACTGGCACTGGTCTCACAGTATCCCATTATTCCAACTTATCCTGTCTTGGAAGACAAAGAGAATCCAGCCCCAAAAGGATGAGGTCAGGAAAAAGCCGCTAACTAGGGGGCTCAGAGGCAGGGGCACCAGAGCTGCTGGAGGAGGCATGAAAGCTTGAACAGAAATTGTCCTTTTCTGTATCTGATGCCTTCCCCCACTCCTCTCTCCACCTCCTCCAGCACTCCCAAATCCACCCCATGCCCCCACAGCTTAAGCATCCAGAAGCATAAATCTTCCAGGGCTCATGCCTACATTACTTTTTTTTTTAACAACAAACTCTCAAAGTTGAATCTGAGTCTCCCTCCCACCTCCCACCCCACCTCCCTTTTTTTTCTTCTGACATGCACGTTTTCCATTTGGATCTTCAAAAAAAAAAAAAAAATCAATCCTATTTTATGTTTGGATTTCAGCAAAGTCTGAGAATTATTTGAGCCATTTTCTTGTCCTATATAGGGAAATATGTTTTCCATGACATGGTTGGAAGGAACCACATAGGTAAAATAAAATCTTCAAACTACTTCCCTTCAGATCCAGAGATGATGAGCAATTTGACATCACGTATCCCCCCGACTGCAAACCAGAAACCTCTCTGTCAGAAGCTATTCTTGCAATATTATACCTCTAATGTCGTGGGAAGTTGTTTGAGGCAAAAGACAGCTGTAATAATGGGATTGCATTTCGAAAAAGAGCTGGCTGTAAGGCCATACTGTAAATGAACAGCATCATAAAAGGAACGTTACCACTCTTAAAAAAACAGTGAGACTTCTCGAATAACTCATTGCAAGCTATTTTTATAGTCCTCTAATTCTGTTTTTAAAACCAAGTGCAATTCTAAAAGAATAGCTCACTCAGCACCGGTGAGAAAGCCAAGCCATTCTAGTTCGTGGAGAATCTCAAATTTTACCTGATGAAATTCATTTGTTCATTCCACAAAGCATTTATTGAGCACCGACTATATGTAAAGCATTGAATTAGGTGGTGAGGAGCACTTTCCACCCAGCATTTTATAATCAAATAGAGGCAATAAGAGCTGTACATTTATCACTAATAGAAAGTATAATGGCCTAAATCCTCTAAGAAAAAAAACAAACAAGAGTGTTATGGGAGTGAGAAGTTGGGAAAAATCAGTTCTGGCTGTGGGAATTCTGGAAGGTTTCATGGAGGAAGTGGCATTTAGGCTGAGCCTTGGAGGATGGGGACAGAAAACACTCTTGGTGGGAGAGACAGCACACACAAAGGCAGAAGCAACAGAGTGTATTCATTCCAGATTCTTAGAATCTGAAAGGAATGTGGGAGAAAAGGCAGTGTAGGCCACGGGTATGGAGAGCCCAGCATGCTAAAGCCAGTTGCGTCATCAGTTGAACAGGGAACTACCTCAGCAGAAACTAGATTAGGGGGTTTCAGCTGGCTGCTGTGAATCTCCTGCTTTTAAGGAAGGAGTGGAAAGGGACTTGTAAATCTTGTATATAGTCAAAGAATAATTAAGAAGGTTCTCTTCTTGCGTTGGTTGTAAGGATACTCAGAGTCAACTTTTAGCCCTCCTGTAGCCAAAAAAGAGGACCCCTTGGCATCTATTTTATAAATCTCCTTCATTTCTGGTTGCATCTTAATTTTCTGTGTCTTATTTTTCCTTTGCTCCTGTTTCCTCACATAAAAAACATATTTCATACTACATGTATTTTGGCTCTAAAGCAGTAGTCTCATGTGCACAGAGAAACAAAGGACAAAGAAGAAAATGGGAGCGCGTGCCTCTAAGTGAGTCCATTTTCCAGAAGTTTTGTAAGTAATGCTTTCCAAATACGCCATTCTTCACAGTGGTCTTGTTAGTTGCTGCGGAGTCAGCTCCTACTCATGGTGACCCCATGTACAGCAGAACAAAACAGTGGCCCAGCTCTGCGCCATCTTCGTGATCAATGGTATGCTCAAAGTTGCAGCCACTGTGTATTTTGAGTGTCTCCCAACACAGAGGGCTTATCTTCCAGCACTGTGTTAGACAATAGTCTGTTATGACTCATATGGTTTTCACTGGCTAACTTTCAAAAAGAGATCACCAGGTGCCAGGACTTTCTTCCTAGTCTTTCGTAGTCTGGAAGCTCCACTGAAACCTGTCTACCATGGGTGACCCTGCTGGTATTTGAAATACTGATGGCATAGCTTCCAGCACCATAGCAACATGCAAGCTACTACAGCACAGCAAACTGACAGATGAGTGATGGTTCCACATATTATCCCCTCACTATCATTGCCAAACAAGTTCTATAATTTCTACAGCTAGAATTTTTTCCACGGGTAATTTTGTACAGTGTTTACTCTATAAACATAAATGAACATTATTTTATATAGTAACATGTCTTTAAAAAAGGATATAAAATCTCTTAGCATGGAATTGCTAAGTAGGCAGAGAAAAAACTTTTTTACCCGGCATCAAACCAACAGCCAGATCCACTTCTGCAGCGTACCCGGTTTAATGCCTATGGCAGCACTATGTTACACGGTCTCTGAGCAAGACATTTCAAGTCAGAATAATCTGACATTCCCAAATATGATATGACCATGAAAGTAATAGTGACAATGAATCATAGCTTGTGTATCCTAGGCCATAAAGGATCTATGCATCTCCAAGCGACCCATCATTCATATTTCCCTAAGTGTGTATTTTGTTTTCATTAAGGTATAAATCTGTGTACTAAACATACGGTCCATTAGTGTATACTCCTAATACTTCCTGCTCACTTCAGCATTGCTCTAGTTGTAAAATAGCAAACGTCGGGGCCAGTATCTATTTAATTGTATGCAGGCTGAGGAATGTCAAAAGTAAATATTAAACCAATGACCCCATGGCTCGCTTAGTTCTAGTTAAAACATTATTGTATCCATCTGAAGCCATAAGAATGAAAAAGAAAAGCAGGAAGAATCAGAGTTGAAATTCCTCTAGTTCTGTAAATATTTGCATTGTGCATTGGAAAGAGCTGGTTGTGCGTGTGTTTGTTTGGTTGTTTTACTTATAGCACACTGCCCTCGCAGCTGTTGAAGTAGACAGTTGTAAAATGCAAGCCTGCACTCTTTATGTGTGGGGAGATGGGGCAAGTGCTGCGTTACTTCCATGCTAGCATTCCCGAGACAGGCTTTTAAATATAAATACATTTCTTTGACAGATTCTCTAATATTTAGCTCGACCCATACATACTCTCCAGCCAATAACCCCTTCCTAAAAAAAAGTAAGGGGAAAAAAAAAATAAACCAGGAGGCTTTCAAATTTCCACCTGCATTAACACACCAGAGCAAAATAGTTTTGAAACAGTTTCTGCTTAATGAATACCCACATTTGCATTTCAAGAGCACCCCAGGGTGCAATAAACTCAATACAGCATAGATAATTCTGAAGTCAACCCTACTCCCTCTCTAAAAGGTCCTTTAACTATAAAAACCAATTTTAATAAAAGGCATCTGTACTCAAGATCCTCCATTATACAACACACTTCATCATAACATAAAATTTTTGGCCCGAAGACCAACTTTAAGGAATTCACAGTAGATTAATGTCATTATTAGTCATGACTGTGTATATAAAATCGTGTTCTCACACCTCTTCCAATAAGAGGTCAAAACAAGAAACTGAATTAAATTCTGCAGGATAATTCCTTAGCTTTCCATCTACCCTGGTGCCTACATGAAGGATGAAATTGAAAATGAAGACCTTCTCATGATCCACTAAAGAGACTGCCAAAGGTATTGAAGAGAAAGGTACAAAGAGAACACTTTTGATCATAAGCAATAAGACTAAATTACAACAATGTAAAACAAAGTCCAGAAATATCTCCAGCTATTGCAGGAGATGGGGAAAACTAGGATCCCTCATCCCTACATGCCCAAGATCTACATTGTCAGCTCATCTAAAGTGATGAAGCCCATAAAAAAAGGATGGAAATTCATAAAGGACATATTTGTATAAGAAATTTAATTTGTTTATAATCAGAGCTATTCTTCTACATTTTTTAAATATCATTTTTTCAGAGAGGCCTTCCCTGACCATCTTTTCCAAAAGTGGCCACTCTCTTATATTGTTTATATTTGTTATGTGTCTTCCAACTAGTTTGTAAGTTCCAAGATGATGAGGATTTTACCTGTCTCCGGTACCTAGAACAATGGCTGGGACATAATAGACACTTATAAAATATTTATTAAATGAGCAATAAATAAACGAATGACATTGAACAGGTACTTAGGGGAGTAGGAGTCTCTCCCTCCTGTCCTACCGACATGAACTCCTCCAACTGTGAGCTTCTCACAAACAGGTGGTGGCATGCCTGGCTCCTAATGAGTTCTCAGTAAATATTTGTTGCATGGATGGTGTATTGGTTTCCTATTGCTGCTATAACAAAATTACGAGAAACTTGGTGGCCTAAAACAACACAAATTTATCTTATATTTCTATAGGTCAGAAGTCTCACAAGGGCTAAAAATCAAAGTGTTGGCAGGGTTGCATTCTTTTCTGTAGACTACAGTTTTGATCTCTTTCCTTTTCTAATTTGTAGAAGCTACCACATTCCTTTGCTTGAGGCCCCTTCCTCCATCTTCGAAGCCAGCAATGCAGAGTCAAAACCTCACATTGCATCACTCCAATCTGGCTTCTCTCATCACATTTCCTTCTCTGATTCTCTTCAGCCTCCTTCTTCCATTTTTAAGGAGGTTTTGATTACATTGGACCTACTTGGATAATCCAGGAAAATCTACTTTAAGGCCAGCTGATTAGCAACCTTAATTCCATTTGCAACCTCACTTCCCCCTCTGGCATGTAACACATATTCACAGGTTTTTAGGATTAGGACGCAGATCAATTCCAGAGGCCATTACTCTGCCTATCAATGGTAGGCTGGTAAATTGGTGGTTGGTGGATGGGTGGATGAGTGAGCGAGTGAGTGAGTGAGTGAGTGAGTGAGTGAGTGAGTGAGTGAGTGAGTGAGTCTATCCATGAGCCAGGGAGAAGACTATACTAACAGCACAGAGGCTGGGTAGTTTGCGTAAGCCTAGATTAGAAGGCCTTCAAACAAAGAAGACATTTTTACTTTAGGAGAGCCATGGGCAATCCCTGAATTTGCCTTTGATCAATCAAGTGAAATAATGACAGTTGATTTTATGGAAGATTAGTCAGGAAATAGAATGTAGCATGCTTCAGAGAAAGAGGAGACTGGAGGCAGCAAGACCACAGAGGAGGCAGATATGAAGCGATTTGGGTCTAAGGGATGCAGGTCTGAACTAGAGATAGACAGAGATGAATATGAGCAACCCTTCAGAACATGACTAAATGATTGTGGGGAACAAAAAAGAAGCATGAGTCAAAATGTTAGATTTTGATGTTAATGAGGAAACCGGTAGTTCGTAAGTGGAGCCAGTGTTCAGATATGAAAGGCATAAACTTGACGTGACAAGCCTCTAGGTGGAAATGTTCAGTTTCTAGTCAACCAGAATTTAGGTATGAAGTCAGGACAGGAAACCATCACCTGAGAGTTAGAAGTGAATGACGTCCCCAACCGGGAATGTGATGATAAAAGAGCTTTCCAGCCTAGCTGTAGTCAAGCACCCCAAGTTTGATTTACCCAAATGAATCTCACCTACAGTTAAAACTCTTCACTCCCTGTCTATCACCATCATTCCCCTGCTCCATTCACAGCCCAGAACGGCTCTCACAGACACCTGAGGCTGAATTTTAATGAGCAGTGACCTATGGTTTTATTTCTGGTGCTCAGACACGTCTTGGTGCCTTCCTGGACTCCAGCCAACCTCAACTGAGAGTCTGGTTACTAACCTCTGTTTCTGATATCTGACACCTGTCACAGATGTTCCTGGGCCCCTGGTATTAGTCCTGGTATTTGAATCCTTGCTGTTTCTGACATCTGTTGAATGCCCTCTTCTTGATTTCAATTGAAACTTTCTGGAACTTTTGCTAGTTTCTAACACTGGTACCTCAACACCTGGAATGTAGATTTTCCCAGTATTTACCTGTACCTTGACTCCATTGCCCTGTATCTACTATGATCTGAAGGTGAAAAACAGATCTCTAGAACGCATGTAACAAAGCTCCCAACTTGTAGGCAGAGACATACTAACGTGCCCACTGGGATGACAGCTGTGCCAAGAGATTGACATTTTCAGCATACCCTTCTGTCACCTTCAGATTTGAGCAGCTTCGTCTGGGAACCCCATGTGCCACCAAAGTATTATCATCTCCTATCAGTGTCACAATGTGAAACAAAAAATTGGGCAGTACTGGTCGACAATAAAGATTGTAGAAAGGACAAAAAGCAGAAAGAACAGCCAGAGAGAAAAGGAAGAACTGGGAAAATACAATGTCATGGAAGCCAAAGGAGAAGGACATTTCAAGAAAGAGAGGAGGCAGCAGTGGCAATTGCAGCAGAGCAGTGAAGAAGAATGAGGACCGAGAAAAGGCCGCGGGGTCTACAGTTGTGTAAGTTCATTTTTCATGTCAAGCAAACAGTAGATTCAGAAAGGAAGTGTAGGGCTAAAAGGGAGCTAGAAAAAAAGGTCAACTTGATGCCTGAAGAAGCAAAAGAATGTTAAAATGTACCAGGAATGCTTTACTAGTAAGTCCTAAAAATACACCAGAAAACTTAAAGGCTATCTTCAACTGGCAATAACATAACCGACAGAAATCATTTACATAACTGAGGCAGCTTATTAAGCCAACTATAACTGTCAACATTTGCTTAAGTATCTCAAAACAAAAAGGAATGAGAGGCAAGAGCTTAAGATAAATGGAAATTAATCCAATTGACAATCAAATGGAAATGCCATGAGCCCAGTGAGCATTTATGTATGGGATTTTGTTTCAAGACCCTAAATTTAACAAGCTAAAATTAAGTACCATAGCATTTAACAGTTTAAAATGAAGGATTTGCTTTTAATGGGATATTTTCATTTCATTTAAAAAAAAAAAAAAAAAGGAACAAAGCATCCTTAACTTACTTAGCCTCCAGAGAAGCAAGTACTCCTTGTGCTATTAAGATAAGCTTTTTGTAATGGAGTAGAGGGAATTGGGGTTGTTGCTGCTCACCTCATTTCCCACTCATCCGGACCTTCCAACGGAGCCCTGTTTCTTGCTTGGAAATGGAGGTTTTCTGCTGCAAGTAGCATAAAAGATTAGGTAAACATGAATGAAATCTAGTGTCTCTGAAAAACAAAACAAAACAAAACACTAGCTCATATTTGCAGCCTCTATTCCAGTACAGAGAAGCTTTTAACTAATCCTCAATACCCTACTTGCCTGTTACTGATAGGAGACAGACTGATAAAGTAGAATTCAGTAAGAGCTTTTCATTTAGACAGAACTAAGTTCAAATATCAACCCCAATATTTACTGTATGACCTTAGGCAATTACTTAACCTCCTCAGATCTAGGTTTATCACTTTTAGTATCTGCCCTAGAGTATCACTGTAAAGATGACTGTATGTAAATGACTTGGCACACAGTTATCTATGCTAGTTCCCATCCTTCTCCCTTTTTTCCCTTACCTCAATCCATCCTTAGCCCCCCAAAGCCATTTCTTCCTGCCTCAGCTACCATCTGTCTTCCTCAGCCTTATACCGGGAGGTACTAAGCTCTCCACTCAGCCTCCCATACTAACATTTCAGCCTGAAGATCTAAGGGTAGCTGGCTCCCTGGAGAAGTTAAGTATCAAGAGAGAAAAAAAGAAAAGAAAAGAAAACAGCAAGAAAAGGAGAACAGTTAAATGATGTACATGTCAATGTCCATTCAACCAGAAGTGCTAGAATGGACCCAACATCACCCAGTGATGAGCAGAGAGCTTTCAGCTACCTGAGTGACAGTCAAAAAGCCAAGCAACCCAATCTTTGAAAGCTACTCTGGCTAACTTCTTTCTCCCAAGTCACTGCTGTAAGCAGCTCTGCAAATGTAATAAAGCCTCAAAAGTCCCCGATAAACTTCCGGGAGAAAAGTCTCCAGGTTTACATAGCATCCTGCTTGTTGCACTTTGCTTTTCTTACCTTAATTCAAACTCTTAATTCAAAATCAGATCTTATATCTAATTACTTAGAAGTAAAGAAAAAAACAGAGGAAAAAAATATTAACTCATTCCCTCACCTCCTTCCAAAAACTAAATTTATTAGGAAAAGTCTTATTTCATAACTGAAATCATGAGAATATGACAAGTAAAAAAGAAGTCTGCAGAAAAAGAGGTTGGGTCAATTCAAATATGGGGTAGAGCAAAGCTGTTTTGTTAGGTGTGATCAAGCAACAACTGCATTCTGGAAATTTTAAGTTCTTGCTCATTTTAAGGAAATTTGACAACATGTTTAAAAAAACACTCAAATAAGTAATAAGTAGCTCAAATTGCAAAAAATTGATGGAAGAAAAGGGGCATTGAATCCTATTCCCCAAACCCCAAACTCTTTTGAGCCAATTCAGTAATTTAATTAAGAAATCTATTAGCAATAAGCTAATGCATTCTTGAGTCAGATTAACACTGTTCAGGACATAACCATGATTGATGGCTATTTGTTAAGACAAAGATCTTTCCTAGAGAAGATATTATTTAATCTAAAGTAGCCTCTTAGATCATCTAGCCAGGGTTGTGATGCCAGGTTCAAATGTTTTATAACTGCTTACATCTTATGAATAAAAATATGTGAGGCAGAATTATGGAAAAATAAAAAGTCAAAGTTCGGAGGGAGGGAGTCTAGAGTTGAAACCCTAGTTTTTATAGAGGAGGAAACTGAGGCTTCATACTGGCCCAAGTAACAGGGTTGGTTATTGGTGAGGCCACAATAGATGATCTAGTAGTGCCTGGTTCAGTCTGTGACTATGTCAAGTTGTTGCTGCCGCACTGCTTGGGCCACCCACCGTCTGATGGTCTAAGGACTCTGCTGAGTCTGTTGTTTCAATCAGTACAGTCTATGTAGGATTGTAATTACAACTCACTAGCCCAGTAATATGGATTAATTTGTGTGCCCCAGAAGGATACATGTTGAAGTCCTAACCCCACCCCCCATACCTGTGAATGTGACCTTGTTTGGAAATAGAGTCTTTGAAGATGTTCTCAGTTAACATGAGGTCATACTGGGGTAGGGTGAGTCCTAATCCAGTATGAGCAGTGTCCTTATGAAAGAAGAAAAGAGGCGCAGGAAGACACACAGAGGGAAGACATTCATGGGAAAATAGAGGCCAAGATTGCAGTGATATACAAGTAAAGGAATGCCAAGGATTGCTGGCCATGACCAGAAGCCAGGGGAGAGGCATGGAACAGATTCTCTCTCAGAGGGAATCAATATGGCTGACACCCTGATTTTAGACTCCTGGCCTCCAGAACTGTGAAGCAATAAATTTCTGTTCTTATAAGCCACCCAGTTTGGGGTAGTTTGTTATGGTAGCCTAGGAGACTAATACATCCATCAAGTCTAATGGACCTGCCTTGTCCATCAGTTCACAGACAGTCGCTATGACTATCGCTCAGATACACCAACCAATCTGTGGCAGAAACACAAGGGTGAAGTTCCTACTGATTAAAAATTAAAAAAAAAAAAAAAAAAAAAGTGTTATCTGTACAGAATATCATTTAAAAAAGAAGAAGAAGGCTGTCTGCCCCTCTCCCTACTCTGAGTACCACTACCCTTTGGAGTCTCTGTTTAGAGTCTACTGGTCATTATAAGTATGTTAAATCTTTCTTTCATGATTTATCAATTTTAGGCATTAATTTTTTGACTCAGTAATTTAAAGGATGAGAAAATTATCTCAGTTTTACTTTCTCTCCTTTCCCCTTCCACCAAGTTTTATTAGTTGTATTATTTTCAGTTATTCTACTAAATAATATAGGTAACCCTATGTTATGGATTGAATTATGCCCTCTAAAAATGTGTGTCAACTTGGCTAGGCCATGATTCCCAGTATTGTGTGATTGTCTACCATTTTGTCATCTGATGTGATTTTCCTATGTGTTGTAAATCCTACCTGTTATGATGTTAATGTGGCAGGATTAGAGTCAGTTATATTAATGAGGCAAGACTTAATATACAAAACTAGGTTGTGTCTTAAGTCAATCTCTTTTGAGATATAAAAGAGAGAAGCAAGCAGAGAGACATGGGGACTTCATACCACTAAGAAAGCAGCACTGGGATCAGAGCACATTATTTGGACCCAGGGTTCCTGCACAGAGAAGCTCCTAGACCAGGGGAAGATTGATGACAAGGACCTTCCCCTACAGCTGACAGAGAGATAAAGCCTTCCCCTGGAGCTGGCACCCTGGATTCAGACTTCTAGCCTATTGAAATGTGAGAGAATAAACCTCTGTTTGTTAAAGCCGTTCACTTGCGGTACTTCTGTTATAGCAGCACTAGATAACTAAGACATCCTCTGTATCTTGTTCCACCAACTTTAAAACATGTCTCTTGATCATCTATTACATTAGATGGAGAAAATAGAAAGCCGACCTTCTCTCCACTTCTCCCACCATCCCTCTAGCCTCACCTCCTGACTTTTGTCAGCTCTACTATTACTTTTAAATTGTCAGGGTTTAAATATTTACATTCTGCTCTGCAATTATAATTTAGTGTTTGATGTTTTGTCTCTAGAGTGATCCTGCAAAGTGAAATCCAGTAAAAATAGCATTTATATTATTATGATAATGACTATTTCTCACTACAGAGCTGTCAATGGACCTGAAGAGAAGGAAACACTTATATCACTAAATTGCTAGGAGAATGATGCAAGTGTAAGCATTTAAGAATGCCAAGTCTCCTAAGTCTAGGAAGAGTGTTAGCATTACAGGCCACTAAAGAAATGCTTCTTTTTGGTAATCAACTGCTTGGCATGGAAAAAAAAAAGCTTTTTACTACTTCAGTATGTTTATATGTTCAGAAAATATTACAAATTCCACTAATTGCAGCCAAACCTAGTTGCAGATGTTTAAGCCTGTACCTTGGATTTTGCATTATCAAATAAATGTTATAACAAAAGAACTTCTCTAACAAAGTAAATTGCTCTATATTATAGAAAGGGCTTGAACCTTCAAGTCCAAATTCTTTTTTTACTAAATAAATTGCTGTGAAAACATCAGCAATTTCTTCTCTAAGCCTCAGTTTCCTCATCCAAAATATGAGGGTAATAACCACCCATCACATAGGCACATGGTGAGGATTATGTTAGAAAATACAGTCCAGCAAAACTAGATGGTGCCCAGCTACCACCACCAATTGCTCTGACAGGGATCACAACAGAGGGTCCTGGACAGAGCTAGAGAAAAATGTAGAACAAAATTCAAACTCACAAAAAAAGGCCAGACTTAATAGTCTGATAGAGACTGGAGAAACCCCAAGAGTATGGCCTCTGGACACACTTTTAACTCAGTACTGAAATAACTCCTGAGGTTGACCCTTCAGCCAATGATTAGACAGGCCACTAAAACAAAATAAGACTACGTGGGCACACCAGCCCACAGACAAGGACAAGAAGGCAGGAGGGGACAGGAAAGCTGATAACGCAGAACCCAAGGTCGAGAAGGAAAGAGTGCTGATATGTCATAGAGTTGGCAACCAATGTCCTCAAACAATATATGTATTAATTGTTTAATGAGAAACTAGTTTGCTCTGTAAATCTTCATCTAAAGTACGATTAAAAAAAAAAAACTAGAAATACCATATGATCCAGCAAATCTCACTCCTAGGAATATATTCTGGAGAAATAAGAGCTGTCACACAAATAGACATGTACACACCCATATTGATTACAAATTATTCACAATAGCAAAAAGATGGAAACAACGTAAGTGCCTATCGACAGATGAATGGATAAACAAATTATGGTACATACACACAATGGAATACAATTCAATGATAAAGACCAATGATGAATCTGTGAAACATCTCACAACATGGATGAATCTGGAGGGCATTATGCTGAGTGAAATAAGTCAAACACAAAAGGGAAAATATTGTATAAGACCATTATTATAATAACCCAAGAAAAGGCTTACACACACACAAAAAAAATATTTGATGGTTATGAGGGAGTGGAAGAGTGGGGACGGGGAATTACTAACTAGATAGTAGACAAGTGTTAACTCTGGTGAAGGGAAAGACAACACACCATATGGGGAAGTCGGCACAACTTGACCAAGGCAAAGCCATAGAAGCTTCCTAGACTCATCCAAACACCTTGAGGGACCGAGTTACTGAGGCTGAGAGCTGAGGACCATCGTCTTGGGGGACATTTAGGTCAACGGGCATAACATAGTTCATACAGAAAATGTTCTACATCCAACTTTGGTGAGTAGCATCTAAGGTCTTAAAAGCTTGCAAGCGGCCATCTAAAATACTTCTGTTTGTCCCATCACATTTTTAGCAAAGGAGAATGAAGAAAACCAAAGATGCAAGGAAAATATTGGTCCAAAGGACTAACAGCCCACATGAACCAGAGACCCCAGCAGCCTGAGACAAGAAGAACTAGATGGTACCCAGCTACCACCAATGACCGCTCTGACTGGGGTCACAACAGAGTCCCAGACAGAGGAGAAATTAGAACAGAATTAAAACAGAATTCGAATTCACGAAAAAAGACCAGACTTACCGGTCTGATAGAGACTGGAGGAACCCCTGGGACTATGGCCCCTGGACACCCTGCTAACTCAGAACTGAAGCCACTCTTGAACTCCACCTTGCAGTCAAAGATTAGACAATCCTATAAACTAAACAATAACACATGTGAAGGACGTGCTTCTTAGTTCAATCAAGTATGTGAGACTAAATGGGCAACACTTGCCCAAAAGCAAAGACAAGAAGGCAGGAAGGGACAGGAAACCAGGAAAAGAGGATATGGGGAACTCAGGAAGTATAGGAAAAGGAGGAGAGTACTGGCACATTGTGGGGATTACAACCAATGTCACAACAAAATTTGTGTATAAATTTTTGAATGAGAAGCTAATTTGTGCTGTAAACTTTCACCTAAAACCCAATAAAATTTTTTTAAAAAGAAAGAGAAAAATCTGAGGAATACAGGGACTAGAGGAAACCATCAGATAAATTCAGAATCAGCCTACAAAACAGCTGGCATGTGTTCTTCAAAAACAGCCATGACATGAAAGAAGAATTAACTGTTCCAGACTAAAGAGATATAAATGCAACATACAATGCTCATCAGGTACTGATTGAAAAAATTCCTGAAAGGGCGTTATTTGGATATTTGGCAAAATTTGTATATGGATTGTATCATAGATATTTTATTGTCCTGATCTTTAAAATATCAGTTTTATTGGTAGAGCTGAATTGGAGAATATGGATTGGACTTGTGGCAAAGGGACTTCCTAGTATGTCCCTCCTGAATTGAACTTATCCCCTAAAACCACAGGCCAGTGATCCCCTCTGTCAGTTCTGCTTTTCTCATCCCTCACAGGGATTGTTCCCAAGAACATTTGCCCATAAACCTCCTGCAGGTAGGGAAAAAAAAGTTAGAAAATATGTGTGAAAATGGATTGCAAGTTACAAACTGCTTTGCAAATACAAGGTATTGCTGTTATTAATAAGGAGCAAGGGTGCAGCTTCCTACAAAATTGAAATGCAGTACAGATGCCTAACATGAAATTAAGACCATTTGGAGATAAAAGCATCAAAATAGTATGTGCATAAATTGGTGTTATATCCCAGGAAGGAATTTAAAACTGCTCAATCAGACATTAGGAAACCTGCTGCTTTAGATAACTTATTCAATACATCAATAATTGTATGCAAGACACAGACTCAGCAAGGAGCCTGGCTCCTCCCTGCCAATCATCAAGGACAGTGGTGGCAAGAAAATTAGCAAATGGAGCATTTTATTGGTCAAGTGAGGAGAAAATAAAAATGGGTTTTAAGGTTTTATGTCATCAGCCTACACCAGAACACAAGTCTGTAAGAAGGAATTAACTCAGGTATCATTTCAACCCTCTTCAAAGAGAATTTAAAAATGTTTAGGAAGTTAGATTGGTTTAAACATCCTTTAGTGCTGCTTTTTGGACAGTCCTAGCACGTGTTAATAACAACCCCTTTTATCATTTTCAGCACACACAACACACAATCCCATAACATCAATAGGGCATCATTCAAATTCAAAGAGCTATGGAGCCCAAAGAGTCAAATCGAATTCCCCTAGGGATATAAAAGTGAATCACAGGTCTAAAAGTAATTACACATGGCACAGGTTACTTCTTCGTATCCTAAGAAGCCCCAAGTACCAAGTAAAGAGAATATCCAAGAATATTATGTCGCCAACCCCAGGGGGAAAAGAAAAGTTTTAACCTAAGTGCTCTGTCAGTGGTAAGAGTTCTTCCTTCCATGTTTGCCTTTTCTTAAGGTTAATACAGACAACCCTGGGGGTAGAAATCATTAAGCTGTTTCTAGGATCTGCCGAGACCAAAATATGCCTGAGAAACATCTGCATACCAATAAGCCAGTCGCAATCGGGTGCAGGACGACGGGACTCATTAGAGCTGCAAACCTGCTGAACTCAGGTCATCTCCACTCATATTAAAAGGATGTCTCTTTTACCCTTTATGGCAACTGGATTTTTCCTCAGCTGTTGATGAGAAGAATCTCCGTCTTTATTGAGTAGATATTTCCCTCAAGTGTTGCTCTCCTTAATGGCAATTTTACCCTATTATGTGTATTTCCCAGGGAGCCAAAGAATGTTAATGAATGTCAAGCCCACATTTCTCTCAGTGGCTGGGTTTCCAAATGTGGTTAGAGCAGTGGACTGCTGCAAGCACACATGCTAATCAGACCCCATCTGCACAGGAGGCTGCTTGCAGAAACAGACAATTATTTTGCTCCTTGCAGGGCTGCTTGGGGAGGGGGAGCAGCTGCAGAGAAGTAAATTCCCAGGGCTTATGATGATTAGGGCCCCCCCAAAGTACACTTAAGTCTTTGAAATAAACACCAAAAAAAAAAGTTTCCAAAAAGCATGAAAAGAAAACCTTACTCTTTGGGTACCTTCACCATTTATTTCAAAGCCTTTTCCATCAGAGGAAATATTTTTTTCCAGCTGATGCAGTGACGAGGGCCCAGGCATGGGGAGCCATCCCACTGTGCAGTCAGCAGTAGGTGGGTAGCTTTCCCTTTCAACTAAATGAAGAAGTCCTGGGAGAGGAGGCCACAGGACGACGCTATGCCATTGACACTTGAGAGGGGAGAATATTAAATATCTCACCCATTGAGTAATCGTTTCTCTACTGCAGTGAGCCCAAGGGGAGAAGTCAGAAAAGAATTACTGATCATCACAGGAATGTTGAATTTACAAACTACCAGACATACTCTCTGGTGGCCTCAGTTCCACGAATGGATGAATTTATGGCTCTTTAGGCACTGAGAAACTCCATCTCAAGTAATCATTTGACATCTTTATTTTGAAGTTGAGAAAATATTAGATGATTGTGGTTCAAGTTATTCCTTCTCATGTTTCACCCCAAGTCCCCAGATCTCTTTTTCTGCAAGGAACAATGAAGGGGACCTGCATGTCACCAGAAAGCAGGGAGTGGGAAAGCCATTTGATGAGTGAAATTGTTGGATTACCTAAGAAGCTACTTATTTCTCCATTTTCATAGAACTTTGACCAATAGAACAGAGCAATTGTCACTGCATCCCTTGGCCCCAGGAACTCCTAGTACATCACTTCAGGACTCTGAAAAAGGAGCCAGATCAGGCCAGAGTAGCAGACCTTTAGCTTCAATTCTGACGATTCTAAAAGCCTGGAGTTGGCCTCATATAGGAGGGCCTCTGTAAAGCCAGGGAGTTTGCCCATCCTTGGGCAGGAAGACTTCCGCTTTGGAAAAGGCTCAAAGAAAGCCAGAGCAGATCAAATAACACCTTGGGTTCTGGAGCTTTCTTGATGGCCCAGGCACTCCTAGAACAAGGCAAAACCCCCACAAGGCACAGCCCAGGCCTTCACTGTTACTCCAACAAGAAGTAGGATCCCCAATCTAAACCAAACACAAACCAATTGTTGTTGAGTAGATTCCAACTTGTGCAACCCCACATGTGTCAGAGTAGTACTGTGCCCCACAGTGTTTTGTTGGTTGGTTGTTTGTTATTGTGCTTTAAGTGAAAGTTTACAGAGCATATTAGTTTCTCATTAAACAATTAATACACATATTGTTTTGTGACATTGGTTGGCAACCTCGCAATGTGTCAACACTCTCCCTTTTTTAACCTTGGGTTCCCCGTTTCCATTCATCCATCTTTCCTCCCTCCTCCTGCTTTCTGGTCCTTTCGTCTGGCTGGTGTGCCCATTTAGTCTCATATATATGGTTGAACTACGCGTGTTGTTGTTTGTTTTATAGGCCTATCTAATCTTTGGCTGAAGGAAGACCTTCAGGAGTGTCCTCAGTACCGAGTTAAAAGGGTCTCCGGGGTCTCCATATTGTTTTTAATGGCTGAATTTTTGGAAGTTGATTGCCAGACCTTTCTTCCAAGGTGCCTCTGGGTGGACTTGAACCTCCAATCTTTCAGTTAGCAGCCAAGAGCATTAACTATTTGCACCTCCCAGGGACTCTATCCTCAGTTTGCTCCACTCTAAATTGCATCTCTAGGAGAATCCCAGGATTAGAGTAATAACTTCCTGGTTAAGGTAGAAATGAAGAGAACAGAGGGGTCTCATAACACACCTGGGTACTTGGCACCACCAAACAGAGACTCAACTCTAAAACCTGCTGTGTCAGTGAAGGCTTCCCTGCCAAGAAGCCTGCCAAAACTTCTCCTCAATGACCATTTAGTAAACTGATAAAATTGGCAGGGTTATATTAACACCTCCTCAGGAAGAGCTGACCTGGTAGCTGCTGACATGGAAGAGCTCATAAAGAAGGAAAAACAGATCTGACCACTAACTGGGGAAGAGGTTGAGAGCCTGGAAAGATGAAAAGTGTCTGTAGCCACCCCCACCTCATCCACCTTGGATAGGAACAGAAAGAAACGAAGGTATGAATTAGAAAAAAAGAGATAAAATGGGACTTTGACCTCCAAAAACACAAGTGGAAAAAGGAACTCAATTTGCATATATAGATAGAAATGTATTGATCAAATGTATAGTCTAGAGATGGATCGAAATGTTCTGAGATATGCATTGTTGCTGTTGTTGTTGCTAGTTGCTGCCCAGTCACCTCCTACTCATGATAACCTTATGTATAACAAAACAAAACATTGCCTAGTCCTGTGTCATTGGTATGTTTGACTCCATTGTTGAGGCCACTGTGTATTTTGTGTACTTCCCAACCTAGATGGTTCATCTTCCACCACTATATCAGAAAATATTCTGTTGTGATCCATAAGGTTTTCATTGGCTAATTTTCAGAAGTAGATCACTAAGACTTTCTTCCTAGTCCATCTTTACCTCACAGCTCTGCTGAAACCTGTCCACCATGGGTAACTCTGCTCGTATTTGAAATACCAGTAGCATAGCTTCCAGCATCATAGCAACATGCAAACCACCACAGTACAACAAAATGACAGATGAGTGGTGGGAGAATACGTAGAAAAATGTAATTGCTTTCAGCAGCAGTCCTTACATGTCTCACAGGTAGCCTTGCCACAGGAAACCCTGTCAATCTGACGGCACAGGTATTTATCTCAATCTTAATCCCAAGGGCTCACCAGGCTGTATGCTAACTTCACGTCTCTGCTCTAACCTTGATCCTAACTGACTATGGAGAAAATCTGTAGTCATGGAGAACAATCTTTTATGGAGCTAGAATAGGAAAGAGACAAAAGTTTTACAGACATGATATGAAAGTTTGAAGAGCATTTTATTTGAACTGTATGTTGATATTAAAAATTTTAAATTATGTTCCTATTTTTTTTCTCATTTAATCCTTACTATTTCAAGTTAAATATTGAGTTCCTTATGGTTGTGCTTTTTTAAGTTGTTTATTTCATTTCATTTTACCCACAAACAAAAATCAGAATAAAGAAGAAAACTAAATGGAGGCTGAAAACTCCTCTATTTAAAATTACAAAAGACATTTGAAATAGACTTAAAAGCCACAGCCAACTGTGGAACAGTTCATGAGGCAGAAGTGAGATGCCATAGGAAAAAGGGTAGCATTAGTCTAGAGCATGATACTTTTGAACTATTAACTGGTTCATTGACTTTGCTCATTCATCTGTCTGATAGTTCCTCTCCTATCCTGTCCAGACTCACAGGCTTTGTCCCTTCACTCCAAGTTAAAGGTTCAATCTGCACCCTCTTATGGCATAGCAGAGGTTCTCCTCTGACTTTACCCTTTCCACACACATGCCACTAGGCCTTTTTGTGATTCCCAACCTCACTGTATGGATGTGGCAAGGCAGAAACCAAGTAGATTTCAAGCCTCCTTTGGGCCACTGGGTCTTCAAAGTTCAGGATCCTCAGAAAGATGGATGACTCCTCAGTCCCTCCCAGTCTAGAGTCTCTTACGCACAGGCTAAGGCAAGAGAAGAGAGCAGAAAAGAGTTGATAAAAACCCAGCTTCAATGAGCCCCAATAAGAGGATTACCGAGTCCTCCTCCCAAGCAGAATACCTGGTGGCATGGTGGTTAACAGCTTGGCTGTTAACTAAAAGGTTGGCACTTTGACTCCACCAGCCACTCCTTGGAAACTCTACGGGGCAGTTCTACTCTGTCCTGTAGGGTTACTATGAGTCAGAATCAATCCAATGGCAAAGGGTTTGGCTTTTGGGTCCTCCCAAGTAGGTTGCAAGCCCAGGTCCTAGGGTAAGAGAGCCCTGTAGAAAGTGGCTTATTCCTTCTATACCTCCAATATGGATAACAATAATTAATACTTAATCCAAATTAAGCTTATGAGAATTATGATAATGAAGATAAAGAACCACCCACCTACAAAGTACTCAATGATCGTTTGCTGTAATTAGTACTCAGAACGAAAACTAGATCTTCAACCTCTTTGTGACTCCTTAAGGAATCCATATTCAGTAAAGCCCCAATAAATGATGACTGGTCATGTGTTCCAAATGGTCATTTTAGCTCTACTTCCCAGGATTAACAGTTTCAACAAAAGGGAAATTAAAACATAATATTCATGAAAAATAGTAGGTTCATATAAAAGCTGTGTAAAAAACAGAGGTTTTGAATCACTGACCATCTAACAGCTAAAACAGGTATAAACAGAATATTGGTCATCACCTAAGACAAATAGGAGTCACCCATTTTAAATAAATTCAAATGGATCTTTAACAATGTTCACATACCATTATTTAGCTACTAATACATGCTCAAAGTATATAAAAATGAAGCATGTTTGGGCTCAGAAACAAACAAAAAAAAAGTGTATCATTATCTAGCAAATGCTACAACCTCAGAGAAGAGTATAACAAGCAAGGGACTGCATTTTATTTTGCATTAATATATGACACTTTCTGCCTCAGGAAAGTTCAGAGCTATGGTGCTCTTTTATTGTTTAGGCTGTGTGTGTGTGTGTGTGTGTGTGTGTGCGTGCGCATGTGTGTTTTATCTTTTTTCTCCATATGCATTATGGTTGGATGTAATGAGTGTGAGTAAAGTTAATTCTTAGAAAGGAACAGTCTTACCTTATACATATTAATAAGGGCTTTCTTTGAGAAGCAATGACAGCCCTTGATACATTTGATGAAAATGAAAGGGGAAAAAAACTGGCACCACTATTAAGAACACCCCTGAGGTGATAGAGAGCCACATCTTTGATACATCAGCTCTTGGTCTCAATGCACACACTTATTAACTCACCTGTGCACCAAGAATTAGAATGAGCTCCTTCTTTAGACACATATTCTTAACAGCGGTCCCCATAGACATCCTGGAACCAAAAGCAGCACTTCCATGTGGGCTGTGGTGTAATTTTCTCACAGTCTCACTGTACAGTTTGTACCGACAGCATCTCTCAGCAGATTAGAGACAAGCAGCATGGAACTGATCGTTAAAAAGCTCAGCAAGGCCAAAAGGGTGGAAAAAATATCTCGGCTCTAAGCAAAATGCTATCCTTTACTAAGAGAAGGGCATGAGGTTGTGCCTTCCAAATTATTGCCTCAAAGATACCAAACAATCTGAAATAGATACACAAGGACAAATGAGTGCCAACTCCAGATATTCACATTTATATGACTACCATGTCTTTTCCTCTGGGAGGCTCGGAGTACTTGGGCTTGGCAAACACTGTCTCATTAAACCCCTCCAACTCCCTGAGAGGAAGTTGGGTGATGGCAAGTAATTATTAGGCCACTGTAGTTAGAAAAGTAGCGGCACAAAGAAATTCAACTCTGCTCTGAAAAGATTTCAATAATGTAATGCTTCAAATCTCAGGCCAAACATCTCTACTGCGGCAGAATCAGAATTTAGAAGAAATACTAAAAAAGAAAGTGGATGCAAATTAAACTATAAGTATTTTTCTTTCCCTTTGTTATTTTTCACCAAAGTACTAGCCACGACCCTTGGAATCACAGGAAAGTGGCACCCACAGTGATGAGAGTTGATTGCAGGGACACTGGAAACCGAAAGCAGCCTGGGGAACTGCCTCAACAGCTGCAGGAGCATTAGGACTTCAGGGCTCTGGCTGCAAGAGTCCTGGGAATGGTGGCTTGTCATCAGACATAATAATCACGTGTGTTGGGGGAGCTTGTTTGCTCTTCTCCTAGTACCCAAAACCGACCAAGCCCACTACCATCGAGTCGATGCCGATTCATAACGACCCCACAGAGTTTCCAAAGCTGTAAATCTTCATGGAAGCACACTGCTACATCTTTCTCCCATAGAGTGGCTGTTGGTTTTGAACCACCCACCTTTCAGTTAGCAATCATTCACTTCAACCACTGTGCCACCAGGGCTCCTGTTCTCCTAATAGCACCTAGGTTTTCTAAAAGAGAAGAGTAATGATGAGAGTTAGCTATCTAGACTGGTGTTTGATCAAACAACTTCACTATGCTATAATGTCCAGTTGTTTGGTCAAACACCAGTCTAGTTGCTGCTATGAAGTAGTTACATGTGATTAAATCAATTGGTCTTAAGTAAAGCAGATTGCCTTTTATAATATGGGTGGGCCTCAGCCAATCAGTTGAAGGTCTTAAAAGAAAAAGAGAGTTTCTCTAAGGTGTGTTCTTCCTCCAGACTATAAATGGACATTTTGCCAGAACTCCCTCACTCTTTATTCTTCCCCTTGCCTGACCTACAGATTTTGGGACACATGCCTGCGGGAATCTCTGGCCTGTTACCTGACCTACAAATTTTAGATTTGTCAATCCCCACAATCACATGAGCCAATTCTAGTTCTGTTTTTCTAGAGAACTCTAAGGCAATATTTAACAGCTTTTACAAACCACCTGAATCTCAGCGGCATTAAAGACTGGCCATTTATTCTCACTCACATGTGTGTATCATCTGAGGCTCGGCTCATCTAGGCCAGGTTCTCTGGGCAGCTCTGTGCTAGGCTGCGGCAGCTGGGACGGCCTCACTTCTCATTCCACTTTGTGGGCAACTGGGGAAGCTCTGCTCCCTGTGTTTCTCATCCTCCTTGGATAAGGGTGCTAACTGAGGCATAGTCTTTCCACGGTAATGGTCAAGAGGAAGACAGAAGTAGGCAAGACTTCTAACAGCTTTAGAACAGACACACTGTCAATTTCATCAATATGCTATTGGTCAAAGTGAATCACACGACCAAGCTTAAATTTAAGGAGTAGGCTGTGCACTGACCTCAAGTTGGGGCCAAGGCAGCATGTGGGTACGATGAGGGGTGAAGAATTGAAGCTAATAATTTCATCTACCTCACTAACTATCAAATATGAGTCATGGGTCAGTACTATGTTCAGTCTTATCCTGTACTAACATTTATTTAGTCCTAAAGCAAAACAGGTTATGGCTATTTTGGAAATGAGACAAAGGCTTACAGAGATTTGGAAAGGTATGGATTCCAACCATTCTCTATGGAATATCTCTTTAGGGAAGAGTTCATGTCAAACCTCTCAGAGGCAGGCATCCGAGATGATGAGCCTCTATATGGCCACCTTCGGCTGTGCCCAGACCCCAGGGCAATCAGCTGTGAATAGATAAGCAGGAATAGGTTTGCTAAAACTAGGCGGCACAAGTCTTAGCCACTCTGCAGAAAAAAGCATCTGGGGCTGCTTTTCTCGAAAGAGTGCTATTGAATTGGAAAGCAACTTCAAGGCTTCATTGCCTGTCCAGGAAAATGAAAGTCTTTAATGTTCATCAATGTACCGATGAGCAGCTTTTGGCCAAGTAAAGTCAGCAAAGACAAACTAAGCATCTATGGATACATTAGGAGGCTGTGACCCGAGGTTGCCCTGAGGGGATCCACTGGGGGAGAGAGGTGAATAAATAAGAAACAGATCATTCACAAAATAATAGGTAATCCAGCACTTAATAAGAATATCGAGTCTTTTAATTAAATCATTTAAAATGAGCACTGTCCCTTTGTGCTCTCCCCAACCCTTACCCCAGCTATATGCAACACACACAAGCGCGTGCACACAAGTGCACACACACCCAAGAGCAAAGACAGAGCTTCTGCCCAAGTAAAGGAAGAGAGTCTGAGGCCTCTTTAACTCTGAAGGGGTAGCAGGAAATGTTTATCAAATGGCTCCAATATGCCAGGCAATTTATGTACATTATCTTATTTAATCCTAAACAACTTTATGAGGTATCCGTATCCCCATTTTAAAGAAAAGGAAACTGAGACTTGAGAGAGTGTATAACTTCCCCACAGTCTTGCACCGAGGAAGAGGTAGAGCCAGCACTTGTACAATGATCTGTATGACTCTACAGCTCATATCTTTGCAATAGATTAAGTAGTACTGGTTGTTCATGATTAGTTATATTTTTAGTTAAACAGACTTCATAGGTTACTAGGTGAATTTAACCAACATACACAGGACTGTTTCTGTGAGAAAATATGTTTTCAGTTCTAAAAAACTAACTCACATATAGTCATAAAATAAGACCCGTCTGTTTGTCAGCTGAGAACTGATCATAAAAGGGAAGGTGTCCTACCCATGTCGGGGAGTGAATGAGGAAAAGAAGTACCACTTCATTTTATATAAGAAAGTAACAAGAATGTTTTGTGTTCCCTTCTAGTGTCCTAAAAAAACAGATATCTGTTGGGATCCTGAGCCTAAGGAAAGAAGGTGATGGGAAGAAGTGACTTTTAGGGGGGAAAGCAAATAACATATTGGCAGTACAGAGAAGGGAGGGGCAGAACAAAATTTTTTTGTGAAAGAATAACCAATGAGCATAAAGTGCAGTGTTGTCAGAAACTTAACTCAAAGTTTTTTTGTTGTGTGTTGTCATTCTTCCCATTATTGCCAAGCCTTCAATAAAATTCTCTTCAAACTCCATCCTTGTCAGCCATCTGAGATCCATCAATTGGTCTCAACCCACCTGGAGCAAAGAAGAATGAAGAACACCAAAGACATAAAGGGCCACATAAACAAGAGGCTCCATTAGCCTGAGACCAGAAAAACTAGATAATGCCTGGCTACCACCAATCACTGCCCTGACAGGGAACACAAGAGAGAATCCCTGATGGAACAGCAGAACATTGGGATGCAGATCTCAAATTCTTGTCAAAAGACCAGGCTTAATGGTCTGACTGAGACCAGAGGGACCCTGGAGGTCATGGTTCCTGGACCATTTGTTAGCCCAAGACTGGAACCATTCCCAAAGCCAGCTCTCCAGACAGAGACTAGACTATAATATAGATAATGATACTGGTGAGGAGTGAGCTTCTTGGGTCAAGTAGACACATGAGACTATATGGGCAACTCGTGTCTGAGGCGAGATGAGAAGAAAGAGGAGGATAGGAGCTGGTTGAATGGACACAGGGTAGAGAGGAGGAATGTGCTGTCTCATTAGAAGGAGAACAGCTAGGAGTACATAGCAAGGTGTGTATAACTTTTTGTATGAGACACTGACTTGATTTGCAAACTTTCACTACTTTCACTTAGAGCACAATAAATTAACTAATTTAAAAACAAAAAACAAAAACTTTCATCCCTGTAGTACACTACCTTGAAAAATGAGAAAAGGTTTGAGTTATGCTTAAGTGGAGCTACGTGGAGAAAGCTTCAGTAGCAGAAAATACAAGGTGAGAAAGGGTCAAGATTTGAGCATGGAGATGGAATATGAGATAAGAAGTGGCCACTATAGTCATGTAAAGTGCCCTTCTCACCCCCAACCACCACCCCCTGCCTCACCTAGGAGTGCTCAGAATTTGTGAAAGAATGTCATATTTCATACAGTTTTTTGTGGGATGGAACATTCAATTATTTTAGTTGGACATTTAGTAGGACATGTGGACCCTATGCTACTGGATGACTAGGGTATATTTGGGTGCCACTTAGAAATCAGTTGAAATTCTTCAAGGCCATGAAGTCTCATTATGATAATTTAAAAAGTCTAGAAAAGTCAGACTTTAATATTTGATCACCCTTAAGAAACCAGGCTACTCCATTTCAAACTCAACACTGCTTCCAATCACTTCTCTGTCTATACATGAGAATTGTAACAACTGGACGGCTTAAATCATTTGGATCTTGTTTCTCAGGGATGTTTACACACATTAATTAAGTGTAACTTAGCCAGTATGTGGAAACCCTGGTGGCATAGTGATTAAGAGCTATGTCTGCTAACCAAAAGATCAGCAGCTCAAATCCACTAGGTGCTCCTTGGAAACTCTATGGGGCAGTTCTACTCTGTCCTATAGGGTCACTATGAGTCAGAATCTACTCGAGGTCACTGAGTTTGCTTTTTTTGGGTTTGTTTTGTTTTTAGCCAGTATAAACAAAGGAATCAAATATCAAGCTTCAAAACACTTGAGGTCAGGTGTTGTCTCATTAGTAGCCCATTGCCAAGAGGGGAAACAGCAAAAAGGAACACTGACAGCAGGAACTAGCTCAGTCACTCTGCACCAATGCTGTGGTGTCACACGGAGGTGTACACATATTATAGAGGATCTTTCTTACACCCAGACTAAGAATTGGTCCCTACCCTGAAGAAGCTTAAAATCAAGTAGGTTATATTCACAGTGCCAGCCAGTAAATACAGTCTCGCAATGTCAGATTTCTGGGCGGCAACAGCAAGACAATTCAAAGCCCCAGGCCTAAATCTCTGTGTCTCTAAGAGTAAGTCTACCACTGATCTTCTCACTGATTTGTCACTTTCCAGAACTACAATAAATTAAGGAAAGGACATTAAAGCATAAGATGAGAGGAAAACAACCATTCAGGACACTGAAAAGTTCTGGGAATGATGAACAGTGAAAAAGAAACTGAAACAAGAGGAAAGCAAAGGAATTGCACTTGCAATTCGTAAAACTAGAAAAAAAAAAAAAAAGCATCCCCCAAATGCTCACGATGAGAAGCCTATGGCAGGTACAAACTTTCAACCTTTGCGCTTTCTACTTCATTTTAAGCACTTAATTGGAAGTTCTAGCACTTAAGTTGAAAGTAGTCATAGAAAGTATTACTAAAATTCATAGATCTTTTAAAAGAATGTTGCCCACTTGCAGCGGTATGGCCACCATGAAACGTGATTTGCCCAGCTAGCTACTCCAGCTGTGATGGAGGCCATATCTCCTTCCTACAAACTCACATACCACTGCTCACATTTTATTTTACTGCTGTTGAACAGGGCCCTTCACTTCATTTAATTAAAGCCTGAGGCACCAAATAATCTATTTTAAAACTAATTCTATAACTAATTTACTTTAAGTAGGTATTATTGAAGAATTCAATCCTTCCTTGTAGCAGTTCTTACTTTTTGGTATAATGAACTTTAACACAAATTGTGTGGTACCTAGGATCCATTACTTATAAGCAGCTGTCCAGATTTACCCACTGAAACAACCATTCCTGGTCAGTCTCTTTCAGAGTTAAACAAATGAAGCGAGTTTGTGTAGGCAGATGTATTTTCAAACCTGCAAAGCCACCCAAAGCTGTGAGTTGTTATCAGATCATTTGCAATGATTATCATTAATCATGTTCACTTTACAGGAAAGAAGATGTATTCGATGATTAATTATATAGATTTTTTGCACTTAAAGGAGCCTGAAAAGAAGAAAAAGAGAACTTCAAAAAGCTCTACAACTTCTGAGAGAAAGCTCTCTTGAAAGATTTTTGATATTGAGAAAGAATTAGTCCTCAGATCCAGTATACTGGAATCTTTATTGTATCTAATATTTAATGTTCTATGTAGTTGTAGATCAGACTACTAGGCAGATGCTTTGCACTAGGACTACCGTATTTATTGAACGAGCAATATAAATACATTTGGAGGCTTCTTCAATTTAAAAATGACATCAGGTGCATTACAATTTTTAATGCCACTACTAGCTCAAAATACAACTCTCACTTCACAGCCATAAATCTTTATCTCCTATTCCCTGCAATCAAAGCATATTCTCAACCACAATCCTTCAGTTACCCAGGAACAGAAAAACCCAATCAAAACTTAAGGAAAAAACACAATCTCAAGGTCTGAGCATATCTAGTATAAAACTTCAGAGAGCACCTACTTGGAAGCAAATATACGAAATCAGAGGAAGTTGCAAGATAGGAACACTAAATAGCAGCTTCTCGAAGGGATCCACACTAAGAAAACACAGAGAATTCAGGAACAAAGAGTTAGAGGTTAAGTGACCAAGCTCAGAGACAGTCTGCAGGGAAGAACGAAATAAATACAGCACATTGCTGAAGTCGTGGATGTTATATACTCAGGACACTGGAAAATTTGAGAAGACTAATCCTCTTTTTCAAGGAGGCCTGGTTGCTCAGTGGTTAAGTACTCAGCTGCTCACAGAAGGTCAGCGATTCAAACCTACCAGCTGCTCTGTGGAAGGAATATGTGACAGTCTGCTTCTGTAAAGAGCGCAGCCTTGGAAACCCTACGGGGCAGTTCTATTCTGTCCTATAATGTTGCTATGAGTCAGAATCAACTCTGCCGCAACGGGTTTGGATTTTTTGGTTTTAATCCTTTTTTCACAGAGGTGCAAAGAAAGTTGGCTGTGGGAAGGCCTGAAGCTGGTAAGAAGCAGGGTAATCTCCCATCTAGGCCAAAAGAAAATAAAATGATGAACTCAATGAAATATTTCGAAGTGACAGGAATGGATTTGATCTAAACAAGGGTGCAAAGGCCACTACAGAGATGGGGGGGAAGGGTGTTTACACGCTGAAGGAGAGCTAAATATTTGCATCTTTTCTATCTAAAATAAAACCACTACAAGGTTATGCATGGGATCCTAAAAAAAATCAATACTATCATATTGCAGCCTTCCCCATTTCCTGCTGGATCAGCAGAACTGCTTTGATGCTGTACCTACTTTCAGGTATGGGCTGAAATATGGCCAGAAAAAAGTTAGTTTTAATAACTAAATGGTACTTCACCAAAAAATAATAATAACAACATCTCTTAGCAACTGGACTGCAATTAATGATCTGGTGGGATTTCTCAATATGTTATAATTGCAAATATTGTGACTCTCATACATTTCCATTACAGCTTTGGTTAAACACCCCAGGATAATCTTTTCTAGGGAGAATTTTTTTTTCCTTTTCAATTTTTAAATTTAAATGATGGAGGTTTCATCTAGTTGCTTTGGGTAACAACTTTTTGTGGTGATGTTTTATTACGTTACTATAAATGACCAATTTTTTAAAAAGCAACTCGAGTGTAAAAAAGGCATAGTTCAAACTCAACTGCTTGGTTTCACGGAAAAAAAAAAAAAAAGTGGCCTTAAACCTATAATATATTTAAGCCCCCTATAAGAGAGTGTTTTGAAGACTCATTGGGGACAAATTCTGGGATGCTGTTGTTATGGGTATCAGGGTTCTCACGTTTCCACCAGAGAACCTGGGATAATTCAAGTGAACCTCACTTGCTGCATCTGAATAGTCAAAGTGAAAAGGAAAGGAAATCCACATGCTACTTGACCCTGTCAGGCAAAAGAAGATTCATAAGCCTATTATTTTATAAATGCAAGAAAGTGCATAAGAACATAACTCATCTTCCAAAGTCCATTTACAAAATTTAAGTGAAATCTTTTCCTCATAGATCTTTTGTTCAAAATATTTCCCTTTCAATTTTTATGAATAGTCATTTGTTTTCATACTTTAACATATTGAGGTGTATCTGGTGGTAGTTTACTAAATAACGTAATTTATTTCGCAGGTGGGGAATGCATATTTGTTAAATGTATTCATGGATTTTTTTCTTCTAAAGAACTATGTATTTTCCCTCTGCAGAAAATATACTGAAAGTCTCATCTCACAGAAAATCTCTGTTTCCTTCTCAACACATGTCTTCAGAGTGACTAAAGGTTGCCAGAGTTTCTCAGACACATAAATCTCCGGGATTCAAACACCCGGCTTCTTCACAACTAGGTCTGTGTAGGCCTACCAATTAAAATCGCCTTAGAAATTGTGAGAGAAATTTTCTGCATTCCAGAATGTGCTATTGAAGAGCGTGAGCCCATCTATGCCTTTGCATCACCTCCCATTAAGTAAAACTGGAACCTGGTTAAAAAAAAAAAAAAAACTGTGTAAAGTATAAATATCAGTTTTTTTCTGACGTTTAAGGAAACACATAGCTATCTCTCAGTGAATTAAAGAAATAGGAACGAATCATCCAAAACAAAAATTAAGCCCCAACTATTTATAACTGACTCTACAATATCATATATACTTACATATTCTGATGCGCATTTGTGATGGATCGAATTGTGTCCCTCAAAAAATATGTACTGTAAATCCTAACCTCTATGCCTGTGATTATAACCCCATCTGGGAGTCAGTTGCCTTTGTTATGTTAATGAAACAGGATTAGTGTAGAACCAAAAAAAAAAAAAAATCAAACCCACTGCATTCAAGTCAATTCTGACTCATAGTAACCCTATAAGACAGAGTAGAACTGCACCATAGGGCTTCGAAGGAGCAGCTGGTGGATTCAAACTGCCAACCTTACGGTTAACAGCCTGAGCTCTTAACCACTGTGCCACCAGGGCTCCGGATTAGTGTAAAGTGTGTTTAAATCAATCTCTTTTGAGATATAAAAGAAATTAAACAAGCAAGTGAAAGAAGCAGAGATGGGGTAAGATAGATGCCAAGACACATGGAGATCACCAAGAAGCCAAGAAGCAGAAGCTGAAGAGAAAAGGACCTTCCTCCAGACTGGACAGAGACAGAAAGCCTTCCCCCAGAGCCAGCACTCTGAATCCAGACTTCTAGCCTCCTAAACTGTGGGAAGATACATTTGTTTGTTACAGCCATCTGCTTGTGGTATTTCTGTTATAGCAGCACTAGATAACTAAGACAGCATTTGTATCAGAATTATCTTCATAATTACATGCGGTAGAATAATATTGAGAAATCTTAACAGGCTGCTTTTTTCTCCCACCACCTTGCACATTCGAACAGCAATTCACCTCTGTGCCCCTTTACCTCAGGGCTAGAGACCAGAGGGAGATGTGGCTGGAAGTGACAGCAGGAGCCAGATCACAAAGAGCTTTTTAAGCCATGCAAAGAAATTAGCAAGATCACTCTGGCAGCAGTGGGGCAAGATTTGAGACAGACAGAACTGTTAGAAGGCTGTTGCTAACTGTGACAGAAAGAATATTTAGAGTTTGACTCTCTGTAATATTTCAGAAAACAGAGTAAATGCTGATTCTTCACTTCATACCATATGATCATAATTTCAGGTCTTGTTCTTGTTCCCATCTGTACGGGTTGTGACTTACATGGATCAACTACAAATCTGTAACTTCAACGTCAGTTTGCGGTCCAATTGGTGTAGATATTGTCTTTAACAACTGAATTGCTAACTTGGAAATGTATAAAGGCAGCTAACGAAGTTAACTGAGAAAATACTGGAATAAACCATATAGAGTCTTCTAAAGAATTAACCTGTGCAAAAATAAATCATAGGTATTCTTCCAATCTAACTGCAGGGTAATGTCGGAACCATTCCCGTGCCTCCCTCAGTGGGGCACTGGTGAATTCTTTCGTCAAGTAAGTAAAGGAGGGGGAAATAATTCACCTCTCCTTCCAGCAGCCTTCCTTTTCCACTTAAGAGCTGCCTCCAGGACCTGCCCCCATTCTTTGGCATCCCTGGCTCTGCATAACCACCTCCTGCTCCTCTGCATCCAGAGCTCGTACGTCACCGAGATAGAAGATCTCTTCCTTTTACTGGTGCTGAAGATAGCAAAGAACTCTTGGTCTCCCTTTGGACAATTGCTCCAAGATCCAACATTAAGGTGAAGAGTTTAAATCAACTGCATTTCTAGAATGTCAGCTATTTGTATTATGTTAATGAAAGGATTTGTGCAAATGTTAGAACATTAGGGCACAACACTCTTGGCCCAAAAGTTGAATCTTAAGTGTACCTGCTGCAAAATATCAACTCCTCTCTTGTGTCTGTGCAGAAGGAGAGGGTCTTTAGTGAGTCCTCCTGGCTTTGGAAAGGAAGAAACTTCTGCTGCAAACACTTACTAAAAGAGTTTTCTGTCCCTTATCATGAGATACTCCATTATATTTTCTTCCTTTGACACCTTATCAACATCCACCACCACCACCAAGTGCTATTGAACTATTTTTATGTTCTCTCAAATCTGTATCTCAGTAACACAGTCTCAGTGTTTCCCATCTGTAAAATGGAGAAGGCAATATTTATACTTAGCCTCTAGTACTAAGATCTCAAAAAAAAAAAAAAAAAAAAACTATTGCCATTGAGTCAATCCCAACTCACGGCAACGCCATTTGTTATAGAGTAGAACTGCTCTATGGGGTTTTCTTGGCTGTAATCTTTACAGAAGCAGATCACCAGACCTTTCTTCTGTGGGGTGGAACCACCAACCTTTAGGTTAGTAGACAAAAGCAAACCATTTGCTCTACCCAGGGACCTCACTAAGCTCACTACCTCACAGAAAGTAGCACTGGAAGCCCAGGAGTTTCTTATCCTTGTCAACCTATCCAGATGTTTTGTAGCCAGTAGCGGCTATAAGAGACTTCTCTATTAAGTGCCAAATTTCTAAGCCTGTCCTCTAATTACTTCATAATCCTTCAGAATTACAGGGCGAATGAAGTAGGACATCGGCCCAACCAATGTAAACTACTAACTACAAACACCCAACTTCCCACTCTCTGAGCAAAACAGACATGACTTTTGGCAAGTTCTTTGAGCCTCCTGGAGGAGGGACACCGGGCAAGCAGAAAGCCTTAATCACAGATGACAACTCTGGAGATGCATTTGATAGCAAAGTCTTTCCCCTTCTTGCACGCATTAGTGTGGCAGCCAGAAGAGAAGCAGATTCTTCCTGTGGGCTGAAACCATATGCTTCTGTGTAAGAGCAGAGATAAAATTCAACTCCTCTGTCACAGCCGGCTCCATTCAACTCTCTTTCCAGAAGGCTCATTTCAGAGAAACTCCCAGGTATGAGCTGACTGCAGACCCTCCTTTATCCTGCCCTTTATCCGAGAGCTTGGTTTTGATAGAGAGAGAGGTTCCTGAGGCATGTCTCAGCTCAGTTTGATGGATCCATAGAGTGGTTATTTAAATGCGCTGTTGTTCCAGGCTTGTCTGGAATATCTATAAAACACATGACAGAATTCTCCATCTCTCCTGAACCCCCTTTTTTCGGTCAGTTATGAAGAGGCAAGTATTTTTTTTTTTTAATAAATCACACAGCAAAGGCTTTTGTGAGACCTGTCTATAAACTAAGAGCCTGTATGAAAGCCAGGTAGTGAAGGCTGTTCCCTGACAAGCAGTCATTATTTGGAGAGGCATTCATGTCACCAGGCAGGAGCTATAAGCTGACTGAGGAGCAATGCTCTTGATATAATTTACTTTTCTGAGAATGTGTGTTAATTAACTCAGGGGAAAAATTATTTCATACCTTTGATTCAAAATTCAATCCTCCCCCAATTCTTTTTGCTTCAGATTAATTTGGCAGAGGATGAACCCCTTAACAAACGACCCTAACAGGTTTGAAACAGGTAAAGAGAAACTGGGTATTTGCAGGCAACCCTTCTCTATTAAGTGTCAGACCTGATTACTTCTTCCTGAGGCAATAGTGATTCCTTCCAGAGGCTTCTCAAAAATCCAACAGAAGGTTCTTCTTCAAATGATTGTCATAGGAATGTTTTAAAAAATTTTTTAGGCCAAGTACTCTGTCTTAGTAGTAGCCATGCAAGGAGATATTTTGAATATCCCACCGTTATTATGAAATCCTTCACACCTGGGTTTGTACAGTTCTCATTCATTGTCCCAGCCTTTGAACCTTAATTTGTACACATTGTTTACATCCAACTTTTTAAGGAAAATGTTTCCGAAAGTTGAGTGTCAGTACTTTTTATTGATTTACTGGCTTTAAAACCTGTAAAGTATAAACATAGTAAAGCCTTGTTTTTCTTGTATTTATTCCAAGGATAAATGCCAATTTTTAGCCATTTGGGTAGTTCAGGCAAAAAAAAAAAAAAAAAAAAAATTTCCCCAAATTAACAAAAGAATGGAATAAAAATTGATTTTTCTTTGTTTGTTTGTTTATCCCTTCCTCATAAATAGCCTGAGGCTTGTAACACACCAGTAGTACCCCTAAAGCCGTGGTGCACACCACTGCGTCTGTGAAGGACTCTGTGTTGAAGAACTAGATACATTTTCTCACAGAGGGAATCAAACAAAGTAGTTAAAAGTAAAGTGTTCTGAAAAGAGCAAGCTGAAATCCTAAAGAACAATGAATATACAGAATTGCAGAGTGGCTAATAGGAGTACTAGAAGCAGGCTCCCCTTCTCAGGCTTCACACTATTTTCCTTGAACTTGCTCAAACCGCACTGCTACATACACATGACTTTAAAATAGCAAGCTGTTCTAAAGGAAAATATTTTTGCAGTGGTTCTTAGCCATTTGAGGGTCCTAGAATTTTTTGAGAATCAGATGAAAACTGTGGATCCACTCTATAGAATAAGTAAGACACATAGGCCCTCAAGCCCAGAATTTTGCATACAATTTCAAGTGTTCATAGACCTTAGGTCTATGTGTTGTCTAGTGTCCATTGATTTAACCAGATATTTTCTCCCAATATGTAACTGAGATATACATATCGGGAAATGTGTGAGGGGTGGAGGAATGACGGCTATGAGCTTATATGGAGCAAAAAGCAAGTGCTAAGAAGAACTGATGGAAACAAAAGAAATTTCTTCTTCATACATACGCCAAGAACCGACTCAGCACTCATATAATGTTAAAAAGCTCTATCATTTTCCATGGCCGCTATGATATTCTTTTCGTACTTACTTTTTAGGTGATGAGATTAAGTCTAAGAGAGAGTTTTTGTCCTGCCACGCTGTGAATCTTTGGCAGAGCCAGCATTTATATTTCCTGGCTGTTGAGCTAAATCACCAGCAGTCAGGACACGATTCTATAATCATAAATGGGCAAGGAATATGAGAAATGTAATTGCTGCATGTGCTAACAGCCATGCGTCTTAACAGAGGCTGATTAATCGAAAGGAAGACAGTGGGCATCTTCATTGCACTTCATTTTTCTAACTGGTGTGTCAGATTGGAAGGGCAGTGGCAATAGTAGCAGTGCATGATGTTGAATTTTATCTCTGAAGAAAGGCTTCTGGGAGTACAACAAAATTTCATGTTTGTATGCTTTAAGACAAATTACTGAAAGAGCCATAAATCCTGTTCTTTCTCTTTTCTTATTTTTCCAGACACAAAAAAAGATTATCTCAAAAGGCATTTAAAATCAGAGAACTTTGCAAAGCTAAATGTTCCGGGAAGTTGTGCCCAAGAACTGACATCACAGCATTAACCCTTATCTTTAAACTCAGGTCATTCCTGTTCTCACATTGTTTAAATGTACCAGAAGCTTCTTTTCTTTGCTTTAAAGATTTCGACTTTTTAAAAGAATTTTACAAGTTCAAAGCACAGTGCACTGCGACTCTGCCAACTTGTGATATCTTCCACCTTCCCCCAGCCAGTGGAGACTGAGAACCTTTCAAGACAGAATGAGTTCGATATGTGAAGAGAGAATGAAAGAAAAGTCCAAAGCGGCACAGAGCAGCAGCTGCCCTCGCTGAGAACTGTTGCTGGGAATTCAGAGGAGAAGGGGACGTTTGTGCTGCAAATAGAAATTCTACCAAGGAGGAAAACCAAGACTCCGTCTGCCTTGTGAAATTCCAACCTATGTTGGTTAGAAATAGGACCCGTGGTGAATCCCTGGACCTAGGACAAATACAGAAGGACAGAAAATTAAGAGACATCTAAGCAAAATGGGGAGCGATTTTCATGAAATGATAAGCCCTGTTTGACTGAGATAGCTGTTGAGAAACAAGATAGTCAAAAGGAATGGCTATGGTGGGAGAAAGCGATCAAGACACACATGTCAGAAAGGTGTCACATTGATTTAGACAGACTGTAATCTTTTTCCTTTTTTAAAAAAACATTGATAGAGTGGATAGTTTGATATCCACTCTGAAACTATCAATTTAACAGCCACTGAAGCACGGAGTAACGAGATGTCAGAGTTTTCCAGGCAGCCTTCAGGCTTGTTGAAAGTTCTACCCACAAAAAAACTGGAAATTGGAGGGAGGAAGGGACAGAAAGCCTTTTTTTTTTTTTTTTTTTTTAAAGGAACACAAAGACTGGTCTTTTTTAAGGAAGGAGAGTTTAAGACGAGAAATAAAAAGTCAAGCATGTAACCATAATTGAAGGAAATGCTAATCAAGACTACATTTGGAGGAGCAAAAACTCATGTTTATTCTCCTTTGTGCTGAAATTGTTTTTGTCTTTGGGTCACAGCACTTCTTGGAGTTTATTTGGTATTTAGAACACTAAAATGCTATACAATCTGCTTTTCAGGCCAGAAAGCCTTAGACAGTTGGTGCAAGGTAGGCTAAATGGTCCCTGAAAATTCAAGAAAATGCTCTGAAGCAAACCTTGCTATTTCTGCAGACAGGCTAACCCTCGTCCTCATGAGGCCCATCTCCAGGAGGCCTGATGCTGCAGTCTGGTTCTGCAGCCACTGCCCACTGACAGAGACCTCTAACCGCCTAACTGCATAATTATAATCACAGAAGATGCTCACAAAGAGAACATAAGTGGGAAAGCGATAGAAAAATCAAATCCACAGAGAAATATCCTGTATCCATGAATCATAAAATGACCAGAAGGAGAAAGCTATTTACTGCGTGGGGATAGCAACAAACAATGGGATCATGGGGAGAAGAAGAGAGAACTAGACTGCTAGCCTTAGTCATGCTCATTGGTAACAGCCAATGTAAGATAGAGACCAGGGTGGGCCAGGCGTGTTTCAGCTCTTCACTGCCTCCAGGGTGAACGCCATATTGGTTTATAAGCCTGCCTCCATTAACTGTGGGCCTGGTAATTATCTCCTCTTTATACATATTTGACCACCATCCATCAATTTGTTGTACTTGGTGGCTTGCCTGTTGTCGTTGCGCTGGAAGTTATGCCACCGGTTTTTCAAATACCAGCAGGCACACCTATAGTGGATAGATTTCAATGGAGCTACCAGACTAAGACAGACTAGAAAGAAATGCCTGGGAATCTACTTTTAAAAATTAGCCAATGAAAACCTTATGGACCACAACAGAATATTGTCCAATTCTCTTGCTTTGGACATGTCATCAGAAGAGATCAATCACGTTTGGTGGAGTAGAGGGCCAATAAGGGTAAGAGACACCCTCGGGGAGATGGTTTGGCATAGTAGCCACAATGATGGACTCAAATCATGAGGATGATGCAGGACCAGGCAATATTCTATTCTAAATCGGAGTCAACCCAATGGCAGTCGTCTGTCTGTCTGTCTGTCTGTCTATCTATCATCTATCTAATCTATCTATCATCTATCTATCTATCATCTATCTACCTATCTACCCACCTATCTATCTATCTATTTATCTATCTATCTATCTATCTATCTATCTATCTATCTATCTATCTATCTATCTATCTATCTACCTATCTGTGTTGGAACCTCTGAACCCCAAACGGGCAGGTCTGAAGCCATAGGCCTCTTACTGGAATTTGGAGCAAGGAACAGGGTATAGATGGCAGAACTAAGAAAGGAAGTGGTAGGCAGGAGTAGAGGATTGGGTTGACTACATTCCCACCATTTCAGATGGCAGGATAAGTGAGTTTTCAAGGGTAAGATGATGAGGACAATACAAAAAGTGGCTGAATATTAGCATTCCTGCTGTTGGTCCCCAGGAGAGCAGCTTAGTTCCATTACCATCTGTTATGGATTGAATTGTGTCCCCCCAAAATATGTGTCAACTTGGTTAGGCCATGATTCCCAGTATTGTGTGGTTGTTCTCCATTGATTGTAATTTTCCTATGTGTTGTAAATCCTATCACTATGATGTTAATGAATGGATTAGTGGCAGTTATATTGATGAGATCTACAGGATTAGATTGTATCTTAAGCCAACCGCTTTTGAGATATAAAAGACAGAAGCGAGAAGAGAGACATGGGGGACCACATACCACCAAGAAAGCCGTACCAGAAGCAGAGCCTGTCCTTTGGACCCAGGGTTCCTGCACAGACAAGCTCCTAGTCCAGGGGAAGATTGACAAGAAAGACCTTTTTCCAGAGCCGACAGAGAGAGAAAGCCTTCCCCTGGAGTTGACCCCCTGAATTTGAACTTCTAGCCTAATAAAAAAAAATAGACTGTAAGAAAATAAATTTTTCTTTATTAAAGACATCTACTTGTGGTACTTCTGTTTTAGTAGCATTAGATAGATAACTAAGACACCATCTGTACAGGTGACTTCCCAATGTGTGTCTCCAGGCCTAGTGTCCCTCTGAAATGCAGACTCATATGTCTAGTTATTTATTTAATCTCTCCACTCAGATTTCTCAAAGGCATTTCACATTCAACATGTCCCCAATTGAACTCATGATCTCTCCTCTCAAACCTAATCCTTTTCCTGATCACAGTGAAGGATACTGCCATCCGTCCAATACATGAGCCAGGCATGCCGTCTCCTGCTTTGCTTCATTATCCCCCACAAACTTTGTCTACGACTATGTCCTGGCATGTCCAAATATTTATAGAACTACTCCACCATTTGTTCTATATCACCATCGTTATCTCTTGCTTGGCTTACTACACTAGCAATTCTAGTGGTTGTCCCTCTTCAGAGAGCCTTTTTTTTTTTTTGGAAAATGCAAATCTAACTGTTAATACCCTCACCACTTAAAATAATTAAATGACTTTTCACTGTCCCTAGACCAAAATCCTTAACATGGCCTTCAAGTCCCCACGTAGTGGGGCATTGACCTCCCTCTCCAGTTTTATCCTTTTCATATCCCTCTCCATACCTACCATACTTAACTTTTTTCATTCTTAAATGTGCCAAGCTTCCTTCCCACACATGCTGCTCTGAACACTCTCTCCTACTCTTACTTTTCTCCACTAGACTCTTCTAGTTAATTCTTACTTTTTATTCATTCATATAGTCATATACATATATCTGGAGATTGGGGGCCTTGGTGGCACAGTGGTTAAGAGCTCAGCTACTAACCAAAAGGCTGGCAGTTCAAATTCACCAGCCGCTCCTTTAAACCCTATGAGATAGTTCTACTCTCTCCTATAGGGTTGCCGCAAGTCGGAACTGACTCAACAGCAATGGGTTTGGTTTTCTGATTTGGTTATATGGTGCCCTGGTGGTGCAGTGGTTAAAGCACATGGCAGCTAACCAAAAAGTTGGTGGTTCTAACCTAACATCTGCTCCTTGGAAGAAAGACGTATCGATCTGCTTCTGTAAAGATTAAAGAATTACAGCCTTGGAAACCCTGTGGGGCAGTTCTACTCTGTTCTATAGGGCCACTATGAGTCAGAATCAACTCAAAGGCAATGGGTTTGGTTTGGTTTTATACTATATCATATATATGTGTGTGTGTGTGTGCATGTATATACACATATATGTACATATACATACATTTGACTATGTATTTCATTATATTGACTACATATTACACTATACATATGTGTGTGTGTGCATATAGAGAGAGAGAGAGAGAAAAAATGATTACTATATGGCAAGGCACTGGTCTAGTCACTTAATGTACATTGATTCCTGCTCTTGTGGAGCTCACAGTCTAAGGGGGAGAGACAAACAATAAACAACAAATAGTACAATTAGATTAAGAAAGATGTTAGAAAATGATAACCAAACAAGCTGCTGTGGAGTCAATTCCCATTCATGGCGACCCTATGTGTGCAGAGCAGAACTGTTCCATAGAGTTCTCATGGCTGTGACTTTTTAGAAGCAGATCACCAGGCCTTTTTTCGGAGGCACCTCTGGGTGGGTTCAAAGCTTTCGGTTAGTAGTCCAGTGCTTAACCATCTGTGCTACTATTGACTCCTAGAAAGTGATTAAAAAAAATTTTTTTTCAAAGTTGCTGTCGAGTCGATTCCAATGCATAGCGTCCCTATAGGACGGAGTAGAACTGCCCAGAAAGTGATAAGGGCTAAGGAAATAAAGAAAAAGTAGAGAAAGGTAGGAATAAATGGGAGAAGGTATGCAGAGAAATGGAAGTGTGAGTTACAATTTTATATAAGGCAATCGAAATAGGCCTATTGAGACAATGACTTTTGAGCAAGGGTGCAAGGGAGGGGACAGAGTTATCCATGTCAGCATCAGGGGAAGGAGCATTCTAGGCAGAGGGAACAGCCAGCACAAAGACACACCTGGCAAATTTGAGGACTAGCAAAGAAGCCATATGGCTGGAGCCAAGTGAACAAGAGGAAGAGCCATAGGAAGTGAAATCAGAGGAGAAATAGGGCTGAGGAGTGGGCAGATCACCTAAGGTCTTGTAAATCCTTGCCAGAACTTTGGCTTTTACTCTAACTGAAATGGGAACCATCGCAGAATTTTAGCAGAAAAGAAATATGATCTGATTTAAAATAGACCATTCTGGCTGCTCTATGAAAATAGGCTTTAAAGGATAAGGATAGAAACAGGAAGTTCAATTAAGAAGCTATTAAATAATCCAGATGAAGAATGAGCATGGCTCAGGCCAGAGGTAGTGGGATTTCCACATCCTAGGACAATACTTGGCAAAGGGCAAACCCAATTTGCAATGCCATTTTGGAATGCTGTCATGTAAGATTTACCATACATATTACCAGAACCCTTAGAGATCCTTCCAGCCCCAAATCATGTAAACATCTCAAGTTTTTCATTGCAAGCCCCCAAGTACCTGGCTTTCTGGACACACCAGATGGCACAGGGGCCCTTGTTTGCCATCAGTCTCTTGCCACTGCTTACCTCTGCCCCAGCATGCTTAGCTACACAGTTGATTTCAAATTACTATTCCACTTTTTGACTCCCTAAGTTACTTTTCTCAGCACAGAATTGCTCATAGTGTTTCTTGTTGACTGACCTTTAGCTTTCTCTTCCCTTTCCTGGGTCTGCATTTAGCAGAAACTGCACCTTAATCACACTGTGCTTCTCTCCATGGACTTTTCTAGAGCTGGACTTTGTATTCTGTGTCTTTGCTCAGCAATAGGTCTTAGTCAGGGGACACTTTCCTGGACCTACTGATCCTGCTGCAGTGGAGGGTCAGTGCACCAGTGTTTATTAATTCTTTCTCTACTTCTTCCCCCATGTGTTCCTCTGCTTTCTTTCTCTTCTCTTGTCTGAAAATGGTCCTGAATTCTTTTTTTCCCCTTTCTTTTACCTTTCAACCTCTAACAGTTTCTGCTTATTCATGCCTCCAACCTCAAAAATACATTTGTTAACCTTCATCCTGACCTTTCTTTACAAAGACTTGACTTGCCTATTCACCCACAAGCAATTACCAAGGAGGCTAAATAAGCTAGTGTCTGCATCTGGCTCTTCTGAATGCCTCTTACCAACACCAGGAGCCCTTGAAAACCAGGCAGCATGTAATGTTTCCCCTCTCCCCTTAATAGCAGGTACCCAGTGAATCAGTAATATCGTCTCTGTATTCCCAGTAGAGGATTAAGGATAATGCAATAATATTTCATCTAGAGCTCTACAACAAGCAATGTCACCTTTCCAGAATACACCTAAGAATGAGGGAGAAATTAAAAAGATCTCAAAGCAGCAGCACTTGACTCATAGAAAGCCACCTGGGGTTTCATCACCACCCAGTTTTGCTTGTTTTTCCTGTAATTCTGAAGGGTGGGGATCTGGCTTCCCATCTTACAGTTAATTAGGAATAGAAAACTGAAAGACAGAGCATAGACTACCATAGGCAAGAAAATTTACAGCACTGAGAAGAGCTAGTACATAGTCTGGAAGTGGGGCGGAGGGGAAGGAGCTATAAAAGTCAGGACTGGAATTAAACAGAAGTGTGGAGTTTATAGGTACAGGCATCTCTGTCGCAGAAAAGCACAGCTCAGATATGAGGTATGGTGGTTTGGCAACAGGGACCTAGGAGGAAGTGGAGAAATATACTGAGATCCTGCGGTAGTGGGACAGTGGCAGGTCTGAGTTCTTACATGAGGGGCTTTAATAAGTAAGAAATAATGTAAGAATTTACAAGCTCCCTGTGCTCCATTTGCCCTGAGGCTGCACCCTCAGATCCACCATTTCTGTTTCCCATTCTGGGCCCACTGACTTCCCTATTTGTCCTCAGTTCTCCAGCGGTAAGAAAACCAAACCAGTTGTAGTCAAGTTAACTCTGACTCACTGTGATCCCGCTTGTGTTAGAGTAGGGTTTTCAATGGCTGATTTTCAGAAGTAGATCACCAGGTCTCTCTTCCAAGCCATGTCTGGGTGGACTCAACCACCAACCTTTTGGTTAGCAACTGAGCCCGTTCACCTTTTGCACCACCCAGGGACTCAGAGGTTAAAAAAAAAAAAAAAAAACCTGTGAAAATAGCCCCCTCTGTGGTGAGTTCAGTGTGCCACCCACCCACTTAGGCCAGCCAGGGATCTGGAGCACCAGTGCTGACCGCTGTCATCTCCACTATGACCACATATACCAACTTCTACATCTCTCCCTTCAAACTCAGCTAACAATGATCAGGAATCTACTACAAGCCAGGCACTGTTCCGGGAGTTTTCATGAACATAATGACATTTGATCCTCTCTGTAACTTTGTGAGGAGATACTGTTATCCCTATTTTACAGAAGTAGGAACTAACGTTCTTTGGCAGAAGAGGTAGGGCTTAGACTCAGTTCTATTGGCTCAAAGCCTGCGTTGCTGCATTACAGCATGCTACCCGATAGACAAACAGTGCCTACTGCATACCCCAAATCACTTAATTTTTTTCAATTCTGGATGCATTTTTTTGTTGTTTGTTAGAGAATTGAAACTATATGTTTCTGAAAGTTGCCTGTTAGTCTGATGGTTATAGAAATGATCCAAGTCCAAAAATCATAATTCAGGTATTCAGTATTAGATTTACAAAGATCTAAGAAAAGTTCCTCAATACTTCTGGATGTAACTTACTTTCCTCTAAGTTATTTACATTTAGTGAGGCATATATTAAGCAAACTCACACTTTTTTGTGAGGAATACTTTTCAAATGATTCACAAATGGCATAGCCCAGGTAAGAATAAGGGGTATAGGGCATGGCTTATCTCCCTTCACTGACTGACTAATAATTCACTTGTTCACTGGGACACTGGCTTTGTTTGTATGCTAATGATGGTCAAAATTCAGTAAAACACTCCATAAAAACATTCACACTACTCCTATTGCAATAACTGCCAATTCTATACCTGTATTCTAGAAGTTTTCTCAAAGACATTTTAAGGACAACAGGTTCTTAAGTCAATGTAAGCACTTTGAAGGAGAGAGGGAAGGATCAAGGTGTATACATATTTTAACAGATTCCTACATGTGTACCACATATTCAAGCTTGAGAATTTCCCATAGTCCAGTGTAGAAATCGCATCAATGGGTGATTACCCAGTTGGCCAACTTCTATGTTCCCTTCAGCACTCTTTTTACCTTCTTCTAGTGTAATGGATGATGCCTTCAGCCTTCTGCAAAGTTTGCTCTGGTGAAGGCAGCAATTATTCCCATGCTTGTAGAGCAGCTATTTTCCACAAAATCCACCTTGAAATCATATCCTCAAAAATATCCTTCTCAATTTTCAGAAGGGAGCAAAAGAGTAACAAGTAGATCTGCCTCTTCATGTGCACATCATAAATCATGCTTCTTTTTGTTACCAGGACACCTGAGAAAAGTAGTATCTTTCTCAGTACGGGAAACTCCCCCGAAGCCTGTGGCAGAAGAGTGGTCAACGAAAAGGGACACTGCATAATGCATATGCTGTTTCCCACTGCTTGTATAGTGCCAAATCACGTATTTTAAGCCATCCCATAAACCCCAAGGAAATGCTTCCTGACCCACCAAAATTGCCCATGAATGATGACCAAAGCTCCTCACTTGAACACAGTAATCATGAAAATGAAGGAGAAAAGACAGAATAATGAAATACAGTGGGGTCTTTTATCTTAATACATATTTACTCTTCCATTCAACAAATACTCATTAAGCAATTAACTGTGTGCAAACCACACTGTTAGGAATTGGGGTAGAGGACTGGGCAAAGGGAGAAACACAGATGAATCAGTCATTGTGTAGTGATGAGGGTCCAGTCAGGAACACAGAAAACACACTGGCTATTTCAACCTAGTATTTATTATAAGGAGCTCTGGTGGTGTGGTGGTTAAGCACTCGGCTGCTAACCAAAACAACAGCAATGGGCTATTTATTACAGGAAGTTGGTTATACAAATGTTAGCAGGCTGAAAGTGCCTTTAGAGGGAAGATTATGTAATATAGAATTAATAGTTGTAATAAGCAGCATAACTTAGGGCTGGAAACACAGGGAAGAACCTAAAACCTCAAAGGAGGAGGAGAGGCCCTCAGAGCAGGGTTCTCATGACTGAGAAGAGGGTTGTGTTAGTTTCCTAGAGCTGTTGTAACAAAGTATCACAAGCTGGGTGGCTTATAAAAACAGAAATGTATTTCCTCACAGATATGGAGGCTAGAAGTCTAAGATCAGGGTACAGGCCATGTTGATTCCTTCTAAGGCCTCTGTGGGAGAATATTTTCATGCTTCACTCTTAGCTTCTAGTGATGGCCAGTGATCCTTGGTGTTCCTTGGCTTGTAGATTGCTCCAAACTCTACCCCTGTCTTCACACGACCATCTTCCCTCTGTGTCTCTCCTGTGTCTCTTCTCCTTTTTCATAAGAACACCACTCTCATTGGATTAGGACCCACCCTACTCCAGTATGAACTTGTTTCCAAACAGAGTCACATTCACAGGTATCGGGGGTTAAGAGTTCAAAATATCAACCCATAACAGAGGATCCACTCAGCTACTGCTCAGTGGAGCTCAGAGAAGGGGACTCAAAGAGCTGGGGTCCAGAAATTCCGAGAAGGCACTGCACAGCTGCTGCAGGTGCCCCTGAGGCACACAACGAGGTGGGTTCTGGAGTTTGAAAAGAAGCTGAAGGCTGGAACCAACTGCCACTGACAGAGTGATATGCCATCACCAGACAACACTATCAAGAACATTAAACAAACAGGAAGGAGCAAGTCCCTTCTCCACTGTCCAGTTTCTCCTCCTGATATCCCTAATGGCAGAATATAACAGGGAGCAGTGAGCAAAGCAAACATATGGTTTGCAGAGTCCCAGCATCACAGAGCAGAGTGGAAGGGTGAATTTGGAGGAGAGAGTTAATAGATTAATAACTGGCTCATGTGGCTTCTGCTTTCAAATCTAATAAACCCACCCCTAATAGGGGAGATAAAACACATGAGTAAATATAAAACATAAAGTTAAAATGAGTAAGTAAACTAACAGTTGTCTAGAAAATGTTGCAGGTATTCTGAAGAGGACACATTTATTTCCAAGTGGGGAGATAAGGGATGCGATTTCCTATCGCCCTTGAAACTGTATAAAGTTTGAGCAAAGACTCTTGAGATGAAAATACAGTACGAGCAAAGTCAGGGTAGCTGGAAATCACAAAGGACAATAGATTGAGAAACAGGTTGGGAACATATTGTAGAGGGCTTTGAATTCCAGGTTAAAGATGTTCTAGATTTCTATGGATTTTTAAGCGCTTTTAATTCTTGACCCTGCCAAGATGTTTAAATTCCAAGTGACAATATTCAGATTTAGTGTGGGAAATTCAGGCATCTCTTTGCCACGAGGAAAAAATGCACAAGATGAAGCAGATTGTAAGTACTCTGAAAACTCCAACTTGTGACTTTGTGATTCTCTGTGCTGCTCTGCAATGCCAAGCTCATCAGGAGTAGCCAGTAAATTGAAGAAGTATAGATACTTCACTAAGTTCAGTGTGGCACTGAGACAATTTGGAGCATGTTTTTGGCCTGGTCTATAGGTGGAGGCACTTTCCATCTAAATCTCTGCCCAGCTGCTGTGTGCACAATGGTTTAAATGACAGACCAGCTGTGTTCCTAAACATGGACAGAAATACCATGTCAAGTAAACATGGGTGAGAATACTATCAGTTCTCAGAAGAAATAGATATTTCTCATTAATGGGGGTTAACACACTGAAGAATAATTCCATGTAATGTGCTATGAACTACAGAATTGGGGGAGGGAAAATGACAGAATCAGCTTGGAGTTGGGGTTAGTCATTTGAATCCACGGTATTAGGCAGTGGTATGCAGGTGAACCTTTCCGGGAGGGGAAGAAGGGTCCTGATTTGTAATGTTTGTTGATTACTGTGGTTTTAAACACTCCCACCTTCACCAATTTCAGGCTATCAACCTGAATCACTGAATGCAGAATTGGGAAAAGGTGTACAAAATCAGCTCTCCTCAGCCAGTGTGAGGGAGCTCCAGCAGAGATGGTAGGTGTTGCTGGAGAAGGAAATGGTGAGATGTGGCCAGCTGCAAGGAGCCTAGAAACAAGAATTATAATCTAAACTACGAGAAAAGAAAGATACAGATGCAGGAATCAACAGGACTCACCAGAAGCATTGGAAGCCCTTACAAAACAGTGATCATAATGAAGAAGAAGAAAGAAATGACCAAGGATGACCAGCCATGGTTAGATGTCCACCTGGTGGTCTAGCAGGGTACATGGCCTGACCTACTTTTAAAAACATGAGCATTTTACCCTCCTATAGTCGATTTTGGAAACCCTGGTGGCGTAGTGGTTAAGAGCTACAGCTGCTAAACAAAAGGTCGGCAGTTTGAATCCACGAGGCACTCCCTGGAAACCCTATGAGGCGGTTCTACTCTGTCCTTTAGAGTCGTGATGAGTGGGAATTGACTCGACAGCAATGGGTTTTTTGGATAGTCCATTTTAATATTTTCAATATTGTTGCTATTGTTAGTTGTCATTGAGTCACCTCTGACTCATGGCGACCCCATGTACAACAGAACGAAATGTTGGTTGGTCCTGCACCATCTTCAAGATCATCGGTATGCTTGAGTCCGTTGCTGTGGCCACTGTGTATTTTAAACCTTGAACCTAGGGGCTTATCTTCTAAACTCTACAAGACAATATTCTGCTGTGGTCCATAGGGTTTTCATTAGCTAATTTTTGGAAGTAGATTGTCAGGCCTTTCTTCCTAGTCTGTCTTTGTCTGGAAGCTTTGCTGAAACCTATCCACCATGGGTGGCCCTGCTGGTATTTGGAATACTGGAGACATAGCTTCCAGCATCACAGCAACACGTAAGCCACCACAGCATGACGAACAGACAGACAGGCAGTGGATTTTCAATACAGAACTTGGGAAAATATATTGTGTCAGTTAAAACTTCTGAAGCTAAGATATGTGAATTTTGTATGAGAAGTGAGACATAGGCATAGCTTCCATTTTTTATTTCTGAGATCAAATGTTTTCCCCATGACTTTGCGAGATGTCCCATTTCTTTGCACTAAATAGGTTAATAGTACAAATAAATTTGTTCTGTAGTATTTCCAATGGGTGGTGTGACAGTTCTATGTAGCCCATTGCTAATGGCCTTGTTCACAAGCCTGAGTCTGGTAACATACTTAACTCACCGCCATAAAAATGACTACATTAAAAATAGAATTAATAATGATTAAAATTAGGTATTAACCATTCAATTAAATTTGAAAATAAATCCAGAGACTTTTAATTCTCCTTATGGAGAAAAACAAACCGTGTTAATAACCTTGACAAATATTTAATAAATATTTAACTTCGTATTTACATCCTATATGGAGAGGAAAAAAGTTAAAATTTGATATCATATGTTATAAAATTGTCTTGTGGCTGAGCTTTTACAATGCCCTTGAGTTGAACTAGAATGCTGATGGAGAAAAAGCCTGTGTTTTCAATCAAGGAAATGGCACATAAATCGGAACTAAAAGTCTGCGTGTTTTTAAGAAACCAATGAGGTCTAATTATTTAACACAGTTTCTCATGGAAAGCAAAGGATTTGGATGCTGGTAATTATTCAACTATGTGGCACACTTTCCATTCAAGCACAAATGTGTGAGCACTCAAAGAGGGAGCTGTGGCTGCAAAGGTGACTCCTACTGACTGGCTCCTGCCTAACGATGCAGCATCACAGCCTTGAACTTGGAGGATCCTCTTATGCTTATTCTGCCACCTTGTGTGATGCACACACATTACAAGACAAAACATCTTCAGACATTTGTTCTGTTAGTGCTTAACACCTCTTTTCCTCTTTTAAGAAAAAAAAAAAAAAGAAATACTAAAGGTCCTGACTGCTTCAAGGGTTCCCTTCGCCAAATCATTTATGCAGCTGAAGAGAAGTGACTTGACTCCCAAGTTACTCAGGAGCATTAGCTCAGGATTCAAGGGCACACACAGGGTCTGGTCCACATGAAAATATACAAAGGAAGGATGTGCTGGGCTCAGACGAAGCTTCGTGCAGGGCGCCCCGGGCACCGGTGAGGTGGAGCACAGAGGACCACTGTGTTGATTCTGTGTCTCCAGGAAAGTAATCCATGGACAACGATCCCTGACATTATCCCTCCTGCCTTATCCACCATTCAGTGATTTCTCACATCGTGCAAGCATCGAGGCCTGCTTCCACCGGGGTTCTGTTTTTGCAACAATGCTTAGTAACAGCAGTGGTGATTCGGCACTCTTATTGTTCCTGACTCCTCTGACTTAACACAGAAGGATGAACCTGTCAGCCAAAAGCTGAGCTGAATTTGGAAGTTAAAGACATAGGAACTGCCAGAGTAGAGGCATGGTTAGATCTCGCAGACCACCCACTCCACACAAATCTTCAGCGTATGGCAGGCCTGCTATCTTTAGGCCAAACCAAAAAACAAACAGACCCAAATGCAGTCGAATTGATCCTAACTCATAACAACTCCATAGAACAGAGTAGAACTGCCCTACAGAGGAGTTTCCAAGGAGTGGCTGGTGGATTCAAATTGCTGACCTTTTAGTTAGCAGCCAAATGCTTAACCACTGTGCCACCAGAGCTCCAATCTTTAGGCCAGACATGTAAATTTGCAGTTCAGCTCTGTTTGAGCAGGGGAACTGAACTGTATGTACTCTTGTTCCAAAGAAAAAGTCAAGTTAAATGTCTGGCACTATAACATAGTTTATAAAGAAAATGTCCTACATTCTACTTTGGTAAGTAGCATCTGGAGTCTTAAAAGCCTGTAAGTGGCAGCCTAGGATACTCCACTGGTCTCACCCCTTTGGAAGCAAGGAATAATGAAGAAAACTAAAGATACAAGGGAAATATTAGTCTAAAGGACTAATGGACCACATCTATCATGGCCTCGACCAGACGGAGTCCAGTACAACTAGATGCTGCCTGGCTACCACCACTGACTGCTCTGACAGGGATCACAATAAAGGGTACTGGACAGAGCTGGAGAAAAATGTAGAACAAAATTCTAACTCAAAAAGAAAGACCAGACTTGCTAGCCTGACAGAGGCTGAAGAAACCCCAAGAGTATGGCCCCCAGACACTTTCAGCTCAGTGATGAGATCATTCCTGAGGTTCACCCTTCAGCCAAAGGTTGAACAGGCCCACGGAACAAAACAAGACTAAAGGGGTGTACCAGCCCTGGAGCAGGGGCTGGAAGGTAGCAGGAAACAGGAAAGCTGGTGATACCGAATCCAGGGTTGAGAAGGGACAGTATTGTCATGTCGTGGGGTTGTTAACCAATGTCATAGAACACTCTGCATACTAACTGTTTGATAAGAAACTAATTTGTCCAGTAAACCTTCACCTAAAGCTCAATTAAAAAAAAAAAATTCCTGGCACTACTGAATCCTTGCTAACACTACCTTAAATATTCCTTCCAGTTGTTTATGAGTTAATACTGACTCATAGAGACCCCAGGTGTGTCAGAGTAGAACCGTGCTCCATAGGGTTTTCAATGGCTGATTTGTCGGAAGTAGATTACCAGGCCTTTCTTCTGAGGCACCTCTGGGTGGACTTGCACCCCCAGTCTTTCAGTTAGTAGTTGAGGACTTAACTGTTTGTGCTACCTGGGAACTCCTTAAATACTCCTACATAGGAATAATAGTTATTTAAATCACTGTATTTAGAAAATGTTATCACTCCCCCTTAACGTGCTATCTTTGCTGATAGAATCACTCCTTTATTCTTATAAGCATATCTGGAATCTTATTAGTTGTTAAAGGAAGCTCATAATGACCCTGATTAGATAAGTTGTAAGCATTAAGTTCTCTGTGCAGAAAGTACTTATCCAAGGAAGCTGCACACTGCAGGAGAGAAAGCCCTGGCTCTGGCACCAACTGGGCCTGGGTTGGAATCCCTGCTCTGCCTCCAAGACAGGGCCTCAACTTTCAGTGTATTAAATAAGGATAATAAAACCTACCTTGGCAGATTTTCTGTGAATATTAGCAATAATCTCTGTAAAGTCCCAGCACATAGGAGGCACATAAAAAAAAACCAAACCCATTGCCGTCTAGTCGATTCTGACTTATAGTGACCCTATAGGACAGGATAGAACTGCCCCATATAGTTTCTAAGGAGTGCCTGGTGGGTTCAAAGTTGCCTTTTGGTTAGCAGACATAGCTCTTAACCACTATACTACCAGGGTTTCCAAGAGGCAGATAGTAGGTGGCTATTCCTGATACTATAAATGGCATGCAATCAAGTGTGCTCAGAAGAATTAAGGGGAAGAAGAGGGGAACTGAAATGTATCATGCCTGAGACTAAATGATTCTGATATGCTTAAATCTTATATTTTGATTTCACTGAGAAAATAAAGTTTTTTTTCTTATAATCTTGTTATCATTTATTGTCAAAGATTTGATAGGAGCGTTATGTTATGTAGTACAATGAGGATTAAATTATGCAATTCCTACTCATAGTTTAGCCATATCATCATTGAAAATATCATACTAATTTACCAAATATTTACATTATCCTTATTTATTTATTTATTTTTTATTGCCGGAGTTGACTGTGGCTGAAGACCGGAGATGCTTTATTTGGGTGAGGATGAGGTTGCCACCCAGCCTGATGAAATATATCCTTCGGAATTGTCGCCCCAAACAAACAGTAAGAAAAAGTTGTAGAAAGAGGTTTTGTTAAGAGAAAGCCACAGTAAATCCTCGACCTTATTTGCACTTGAAGTGGGTATGACAGTCCCAGCCTGCAATGGGCATTACCCTCATCCACCTCAGACGTCAACATCATCCAGCCCCCGACTCCCAAGATCCCCAGGGCCAGATTCTGCATCCTCGATTAAGATTGGCTCAATCTTAGCTCTTGAAGTTGGACCTGTTTCAGGTTGGGGGAGAAGTCTTTCCTGGCCTGCAAGGCACGAAAAGTATTTCCTGAGCATGCCCAGGATCTCACAGGCAGTCACTCCTTCCTACAACCACCGAGATTCCTCACACCCCCTTCTATAATGAACCTCATTTAAAAAAGAAAAAAAAAAAATGTATTTTCCCCTGAGGCCATTCTCTTTGGTTTTCAATTACAATATCTCAAGTAAAATGATGTCTCTCCAGCATTTCAAGAGTTTCCAAGTCTCAAAACAGAGGAAATGCAGGGGTGGGGTGAATATTGCCTGCACCCCTCTCAAGAACCATGATTTTATCACGGTACCCCAATCCCACAGGGCTGCACACAGGGTAAAGGGTTATTGATGTTTATTGCTTGAATGTCCAAAGGAATGAACAAACCCTTCTATTAGGCACAAAAATTTCCAATAATTATCAAGGGTTAAAATTTTCTGTTCAGGATGGTATTCTTATTTTGCTTAATCTTCAAGAATGACACCTAGCAATCTTTTAAATGATTTCTGCTGCCTGCTTCTATATTTGTTATCATCCATTTCTTTTCTGTCAGAAATCTTTGTGTTATACTTAACTGGGATCCTAAAAGAAATTTAACATCTCCTGATCAGCATCTTTTAATTAGCATATTGAGCTCCCCTGAATGCCAGAGTAAATTGCAATATTCATTGAAGCTACTAATACTGACAGAATTGGAAAACACTGGAATATTAAAACAACTGCTGCATATCAAAAATCAATTTCCAGATACTTCCTAGACATAATCAGACACTTCACAGGATTGGTTTACTGGATTTGGGAGCTTAGGACCTAGTCTCATGGGGCAACTTGGTCAACTGGTACGATATAGTCAATAAAGGCAATGTTCTACATCCTAGTTTGGTGAGTAGTATCTGGGGTCTTAAAAATTTGTGAGCGGCCATCTGAGATACAACTATTGGTCTCTACTTGTCTGAAACAAAAGAGAAAGAAGGAAACCAAAGACTCAAAGAAGAAACTAATCTACAGCACTAACGGTCTACACAAAAAATAGCAACACCTACCTTGAGACCAGAAGAATTAGATGGTGCCCGGCTACCACTACAGCCCATTCCCACCAGGGACACAGATGGTTCTGGATAGAATGAGAGAAAAATGTAGAACAAAACTCGAATTCTTAAAAAAGGCCAGACTTACTGGACAGGTAGATACCAGAAGAACCCCCAAGATTATCTCCCTGGGATGCTCTTTAAACTGGAAACTAAAACCACTCCCAGAGGTTACCTTCCAGCCAAATGATAGATTGGCCCATAATATAAATGGTATCATCTGTGAGTACTGTGCTCCTCTAAATAGTCATCTAAATGAAACCAAACAGTGAACATTTACCCTATACCAAAGATGAGAAGATAAGGGGAACAGAAAAGCTAGATTAATAGAAACAGAACAACCAGAATGGAAATAATGAGAATGCTGATATATTGTGAAAAATGTGACCAGATGGGTGGTGGGTACACATGAGGTACACTGGTGAGAATCAAACCTGGATCTACCACATGGAAGGAGAGAATTCTACCACTGAACAGCAGCCCCTCATATAAATATTTCAGGAGATCACAAAGATTAAAAAAAAAAAAAAAAGACAAACTAAAAGCATTAGCAGAACTAGGAACTAGACCAAGAAAGAAAATTGAAGAATCTCAAATTGTTTTGCCTTAAAAAGTATGATTTAAATGGTACTCATTGCATTACAATGAGGAGACACCTATCCTGCTCCCCATCTCTATGGAAAATGGAATGGGAATAAATGAGCTTAAATTTTAAGAATTTGTGCAAAATAAGGAAAAGAGTTTCATCAGTATAAAGATGAAAGAATACTGAAACAGCCACTAAGATGATTGGAGGACTCCCTGGGTGGTGCAAACAGTTAAATGCTCAGCTACTAACAGAAATGTTGGTGGTTTGAACCCACCGAAAGGCAACTTGGAAGAAAGTCCTGGCAATCTGCTTTTGAAAAGCCACAGCCTTGAACACTCTATAAGGCAGTTCTGCGCTGCACACATGGGGCCACTGTGAGTTGGAATTGACTCAACAGCAACTGGTTTTTAGGGTGATTAGAATGAATATTCCTAAATATGTTTAAACAGGGTCTTAATAGGTGTGATGGTTAATTTTATGTGTTAACTTGGCTAGGCTCTGGTGCCGAATTGTTTGGTCATGCACTACTAGAGATATTGCTGTGAAGTTATTTTGTAGATGTGATTAATCAGTTGACTTTAAGTAAAGGAGATTATCCCCTATAACGTGGGCAGGCCTCATCCAATCAGTTGAAGACCTTAAGAGCAAAAACTGAGATTTCCCAGAGAAGAAGACATTCTACCTCAAGACTATAACACAGAAATTCTGCCTGAGTCTTCAGCCTGCCAGCCTTGCCCTATGAATTTCAGACTCAAGAGTGCAACATTGGCTCTTTCCTGAGTTTCCAGCCTGCTGGCCTGCGATACAGATTTCAGACTTGCCAGCCCCACAATCACGTGAGCCAATTCCTTAAAATATATGTGTGTGTGTATGTGTGATGTATGTGTGTGTGTTCTGTTTCTCTGGGGAACCCTGACTGATACAGTCAGATAACCTGAAAGTCTCTGCTTGTAACGTTATCTATTGGCAACACAGAATTGACTGGGATAAGGAACTCTCTCTAATTCTCCATGAAATTCAAGGAATGTTGTGATTGGTATATATAATGAATCAAGACCCCAAAAAGAGTATGAATTCTTCTCTCCTGTCTAGAACAGCAAAAAGAAACATCACCCGAACATCAAAAAAATGTGCACACCCAGAGGCAATAGAGAGTCAAAGGAACTCAGCAAAAGCCAGGACAGCCTTAAACATGCTGGCTTGTGCGGTTTGGCTTCTAGGAACATTCGTCTTTACTGCACCATTTCTGCATTTCTCCTGTCTATCTCACTCTTGTAAGCACAAAAATAGATCAAAGTATAAAGAAGCCTTTTTTTGTTTGTTTCGTTTCTGTTTTTTTTTTTTTTTTCAGGTGCTCGAGAGAGCAAGAGTCTGTGTGTTTCAAATGATGCCTGCCACAAGAATAAGACATGCCAGAGCACTGGCTATGCATGACCGTGCTTCCAAATCCCTGAGAATAACACCCTAGATGAAGACTAATCCAGCAAGAAAGCAGAGGAGATGGATTCTGAGCAGCCTTTGTCACTGGAGAAGAAATAGATGTCTTTTTTTCAGACTTAACAGTCAAGACCAATGGATTGATACCATTCAAGACTTGTCGCGTTTGACAATATTCCTTTACTTTATATTGGAGCAAGGGTTCTGCATGTTTCTTCCAAGATTCTAGAACAGTAGTCCTCAAAGTGTGAGCTCAAGGCCAGCAGTGTCATAATCCCCTAGGAACTTGTTAGAAGTGCAAATTCTCACGCCCCACTCCAACCTACGGCAACAGAAACCCTGGAAGTGCGCTTTAACAATCTGTATTTTAACAAACAAGCAGTCCAGGGGATTCTGATGCCCACTAAAATTTGAGGACTTTTGTTCTAGCACAATGGTATATAAGAGTTTCTGGAACATTGTTTGTACTCATCCTTGGCCAGAAGAATCATAGGCTAATCATTTGCCCATTCAAGTCTATCATAATAGATTGTTCTAACATAGATGTCATGAGGAACTGAAGGATGCAAGTGAAAGAGTTAGTATGTTTACTGAATCAAATCCTGACACTAAAAAACAAAAGGTATATTATAGAGACACAAGGAGAAAAATAGGATGTATTCTCTGACCACAACCTGCTAATACTAAAAATTAATGATGTTTAAACTAAAACTCCATTCAGTGAGCAAAATAATTTAAGAAAGAACTCCCTTCTTAAAAGCAATTGAATCAAGGAGGAAATCAATCTCTATAAATAAAAGCAATTTTCTGTGTGTTTATTATAGAATCTGAAGGGCATATTTGACATGGTCTGAAGTAAAATACACACTATAAGCTCTACACAAAATTTGCTTTGGGGGTTTGCACCCCAGCCCAGCTCCTATCAAGTCAGTTCTGACTCATGATGGCCTTTGTGTGTCAGACTAGGACTCTGCTCCACAGGGTTTTCAATGGCTGATTTTTTGGAAGTAGATCCCCACAGCTTTCTTCTGAGGCATCTCTGTGTGGCTCAGACCTCCAACTTTTCTGTTAGCAGTCCAGCCTGTCAGCCATTTGCACCACCCAGGAATTCCTAGGGGTTTGTTTTAGTTGTGTTAGCTGCCAACAAGTTAGCTACAGACTCATGGCGCCCCATGTGTTACAGAATAGAACTGCACCATCAGGTTTTCTCGGCTATAATCTTTACGGAAGCAGTTCACCAGGCCTTTCTTCTGTGGAGTTGCTGGGTAAGTTCAAAACACCAATCTTTTGGCTAGCAACTCATAGTAAACTGCTTGCACCACCCAGCCTTCTTGGGGTTTTGCTAGAGGGCACCTTATTAAAATAAGCAATTTTCTCCTGAGTGGCTGAAACTAAGGAACAATGAAAAGACAGAATGAGTGATGAGAGGGAGAGATGACTCTTGTGTACTTTGCCGCCCTGGTCAGAAAGAACAAACAGCAGTTTAAACAAAAACCCTATTTAAAATTGTGAAGGCCAGCTCGCTGAATTGCAGATGTTAACATGCCATGAGGTAACTGTTGAGAGGGGTACTCCATGGAGTGACCCAGGATCAGAAGCAGTGTTGTATCCAGTGATTCTCCTGAGCTGCTTAGGTCTTTCTAGTTCTCAGACCTCCAAATACTCTTCTGGGCTACACCTAACTTTGATTCTTTTGGTCAAGCAGTATGCCAGCCAGTATTTCTTCTTCCTTTATTCCCTAGCTAATGTAATGCTGAGGACTCCCTTGTGTATTAGTTTCTAAGCACTGCTGTAACAAAGTAACACAGACTGGGTGGCTTAAAACAACAGAAATTTATTCTCTCACAATTCTGGAGACTACAAGTCTGAATTCAGGGTGTCCACAGCTCCACACTGTCTCTGAAATCTCAAGGGCAAGATCCTTCCTTGCCTCTTCCAGTTTCTTGCAGCCCCAGGCATTCCTTGGATGTGGCAGCATAACTCCAATCTCAGCCTTCTTTGTCACATGGCCATCTTCCCTCTGTGTGCCTCTGTTTCTCTTCTCTTTTATAAGAATATCAGTCATATTGGATGAGGACCTACCCCACTCCTAATGTCCATTTGATATTGTCCATTTTGCTTGCATTTTGCTTGCATTTCTCTGTCAATTGTGGGGAATTTTGCTGACCCAGGCTCTGCAACTCTTAAGGGTAGCGTGCCAATGGGGATGAACACAGAGAGGTTTTGTCTGTGGTCTACAGATAAGACCCTGAAGCAGCCCATCAAGAGGCAATTTCAGCCAGGTAGAGAAAGAGGAGTATGTTGTGACCCCTTTTCTTACTTTCCTTGGCAGGTATCAAAGAGTAATAACAGTTACAACTCTTTTCTTGTTTTGTTTTGTTTTTTTAAATCTTAATTGGAGTACAAGGGGAAAAGTTTTTCTCCAGTTTATTTATGGAGACATTTGTATCAAAGGAAGAAACAAGGAGATTTTCAAAACAGAAAAGCCACTTAATGGTTCAGACTTTGGACTCTGGAGCCAGATCCTTTGGGTGCAAGTACAGGCTCTCATTAGCTTCTTTGTGCCTCGGTTTCTCCTACATCAAGGGGATATATTATCTGTCTCACAAGGCTGTCACAAACATTAGCTGTATTAATATCCATAAAATGCCTAAAGTGATCCTTCACAAATAGTAGTAGTTTTATTATACTTGTTAAATAAATTTAAAAAATATTTTGAAGGTGTTGTCTATTCTCCTCTCTCTGAGAAGGTAAGTGGCCAAGCCTGTGCAGGAACACAGTGACTTTAGCATACTCTGCTTCTGAATACCACCACCCATCTGTCAGTTTGTCAGACTGGGGGGGCTTGCGTGTTGCTACGATGCTGGAAGCTATGCCACCAATATTTCAAAAACCAGCAGGGTCAGCTATAGTGGATAGGTTTCAGTGGAGCTTCCAGACTCAGACAGACTAGGAAGAAAGGCCTGCCAATCTACTTCTGAAAATTAGCCAATGCAAACCCTATGGATCACAACAGAATATCATCCAATATAGTCCTGGAAAATGAGTCCTGTAGGTTGGAAGCCACTTAAAATACACAGTGACAACAACAATAGACTATCATACCAGTGACTGTAAAGATGGCAAAGGACTGGACAATCTTTGGTTCTGTTGTACCTGGGGTATCCATGAGTCAGATCCAACCCAATGGCAGCTAACAACAAAAGATTCTGTATAATCATCTCAAGCTATTAGATCTAGCCATTAAAATGAGAAAGAAAACGTACTACACCATCAAGTCATAAGTTTCAGGCCCATTTAGGGGATTTCTCCTGAGATCTTCTCATTTTGAGTTGTGCCACATCAGCAGATGAAGGTCCCAAAAGCTTGACTCCATCCATGTCATTAAGGTCAACTCTACTTCAAGAAGGCAACCCTTCCCCAGTCATATTTTGAGTGCCCTCCAACCTGAGGGGCTCATCTTCTAACACTGTATCAGACAATATTCCGCAACTATTCTTAAGGTTTTCACTAGCCAATTTTTCCAGAGGTAGACCACCAAGTTCCTCTTCCTAGTCTCTTAGTCTGAAAGCTCCAGTAAAACCTGTCTACTGGGGGTGACCCTACCAGTATTTGAAATACCAGTGGCATAGCTTCCAGTATCACAGCAACATGCAAGCCACCACAGTAGGACAAACTGGCAACAAAAACCTATTTAGAAATAACAAAAACTTTATGGGATATATAGACCTACTTGTAAGCAAATTACAGCCAAATGTTCTTATTGTTTGAAAATAAAAACAGAAAAGGAAAAAATTCAAATCAATATTTTAGCAAAAGAAAAACAAGTAGCTTCCAAACAAAAAAAGAATAATAGAAGCAGAAACTAAAAAAAAGAAAAATAGTAGAGTTTATATTCAAGCAGTAGCTGTACATAAAAAGAGAAAGAGGTAGAAAAAACATAATTAGAAAAAAGAAGAATATAAAAGAAAATATTTGAAAATTATAAGTACGTCATGAAAAACTATAAACAAATAAATTAGACAACCCTGACAAAATAGACAATTTTCTGGAAAGAAAATACATAAACTATCAAAATTGGCTTAGCAACAACAAAAAAAAATCTGACAAGAGCAATACTGGGAAAATAAAAGGCTTTAGATCATTAACCAGGGAATTATTCCAAACATTCAAGGAGGAAAGAATTCCCATGTTGAATATAAACAGTTACTGTATTGAGTAAAAGATAGGAAAGTACCTACATCATTTTATGAAGTGAATATATATCCCTGATACCAAAATCTGGCAAAGTTACCGCAAAATTAAAGTAATAAACCAATTTCACTTATGAATATTGATGCAAAAAATCCTAAATACTGGATAATATTAGCACAGAGAACCCAAGGTGTATTAAAAAAAAAAAAAGTTACCAATTCCAAATTGGCTTTTTCCCAGGATTTTAAAGATGGTTAAATGTTAAAGAACTTTTTATTTTATCATATTAGGTTCAATAACAAATCTAACACATTCAGATACTGAAAAGACACAACACTCATTCCTGTCAGTAAGATTTTTTTTTTTAAGTAGAATAAAGAACTACTTCTTTGGTATTATTATTAAAATCATTTCCAAATTAATGGCCAATTTCATGGGGATATATATTTTTTCCCAAATGAGAGTTCCTTAAACACTGCCTTCTAAAATGTTAATGTGTGCAGTTCTGAAAAAAAAAGTGTGAGGTCTCCTTGTTCAAATAAGTGTGTGAAATGTTGAGTTAAACATATTTCTGTCTTCAGGACTTCTTGGAAACATTAATATGGTACTGTTAATTCCAAGTCTTGATGTAATACAACTTTTTTTGTTCAAAGTACTAGACCCACCCCCTCCCCCCCCCCCCCGCCCCAGGCATTTGTCCTACTGTGGTCACTTGCATGCTATTGTGATACTAGAAGCTATGGTACCGGTATTTCAAATATCAGCAGGGTCACCCACAGTGGGCAGGTTTCACTGGAGCTTCCAGACTAAGACAGACTAGGAAGAAGGACCTGGCAGTCTACTTCTGAAATAATTGCCTAGTAAAAACTTTAAGAATAGTAGGAAATACTGTCTTATACAATGTCAGAAGATGAGTCCCTCAGATTGGAAGGCACTCAGAATATGACTGGAGAAGGGTTGCGTCCTCAAAGTAGAGTAAACCTTAATGACATGGATGAAGTCAAGCTTTTGGGATCTTCATTTGCTGATGTGGCATGATTCAAAATGAAAAGAAACAGCTGATAACATCTGTTAGTAATCAGAATGTGAACTGTATAAAGTAGGAATCTAACAAAATTGGAAGCCATCAAAAATGAAATGGAACTCATAAAGATCGATATCCTAGCCATTAGAGAGCTGAAATGGACTGGTATTGGCCATTCTGAATCAGACAATCATATGGTCTACTGTGCTGGGAATGAAAAATTGAAGAAGAATGGTGCTGCATTCACTGACAAAGAGAACATTGCAAGATCTATCCTGAAGTACAACGCTGTCAGTGACAGGATAATATCCACACGCCTACAAGGAAGACCAGTTAATACTATCATTATTCAAATTTATACACCAACCAGTAATGCCAAATGTGAGGTAACTGAAGATTTTTACCAACTTCTGCAGTACGTAATTTCAGTCATTGGTCAAAATCTTCAGTTACCTCACATTCAGACATGCAATCATGATACATTGATAATTACTGGTGATTGGAATGCAAAAGGTGGAAACAAAGAAGAAAGATCTATCTGTAGTTGGAAAATATGGCCTTGGTGACAGAAACGATGCCAGGGATCGCATAATAGAATCTTGTAAGATCAACGACTTAACCATTGTAAATACCTTTTTTTAACAACATAAACGGTGACTATACCTGTGGACCTCACAGGATGGAAAGCATAAGAATCAAATTGACTACATCTGTAGAAGGAGACAATAGAAAACTCAATATCATCAGTCAGGACAAGGCCAGGGGCCAACTGTGAAAGAGACCATCAATTGCTCATAGGCAAGTTCAAGTTGAAGATAAGAAAATTAAAACAAGTCCACACAAATCAAAATGCAAACTTGAGCATATCCCCTCTGACTTTGGAGACCACCTCAAGAATACATTTGATGCATTGAACACTAGTGACCAATGAGTTGCAGAATAACATCAAGGACATCATACATGAAGAAAGCAAAAGGTCATTAAAAAGACAGGAAAGAAAGAAAAGACAAAAATGGATGTCAGAAAAGACTCTGAACCTTGCCCTTGAGTGTCCAGTTGCTAAAGCAAAGAGAAGAAATGATGAAGTAAAAGAGCTGAACAGAAGATTTCAAAGGGTAGCTTGAGAAGACAAAGTAAAGTATTATAACAAAATGTGCAAAGACCTGGAGTTAGAAAACCAAAAGAGAAGAACATACTCAGCATTTCTCAAGTTCAAAGAACTAAAGAAAAAAATTCAAGCCTCAAGTTGAAATTTTGAAAGAGTCTATGGGCAAAATATTGAATGACTCAGAAAGCATCAAAAAAAAGATGGAAAGAATACACAGAGTCACTGTACCAAAAAGAATTGGTCAACATTCAACCATTTCAGGAGGTAGCATATGATGAAGAACCAACAGTATTTGAAGGAAGAAGTCCAAGCTGCACCAAAGGCATTGGTGAAACACAAGACTCCAGGAACTGACGAAATACCAATCGAGATATTTCAGCAAATGGATGCAGCACTGGAAGTGCTCACTTGTCTATACCAAGAAATTTGAAAGACAGCTTCCTGGCCAACCAGCTGGAAAAGGTCCATATCTGTGCCCATCCCAAAGAAAGGTCCTCCAACAGAAAGTGGGATTTATCAATGATATCATTAATATCACATGCAAGTAAAATTATGCTAAAGATAATTCAAAAACTGTTGCAGCAGTACCTTGACAGGGAGCTGCCAGAAATTCAAGCTGGAGTCAGAAGAGGACATGGAACAAGGAATAGTATTGCTGATGTCAGATGGATCTTGGCTGAAAGCAGAGAACACGAAAAGATGTTTACCTGTGTGTTATTGACTATGCAAAGGCCTTCAACTGTCTGGATTATAACAAATTATGGATAACATTGCAAAGAATGGGAATTCCAGAACACTCAATTGTGCTCATGAGGACCCTGTTTATAGACCAAGAGGCAGTCGTTCAAACAGAAAAAGGAGAAACTACACAGTTTAAAATCAGGAAAAGTGTGTGTCAGGGTTGTATCCTTTTACCATACTTATTTAATCTGTATGCTGAGCAAATAATCCAAGAAGCTGGACTATATGAAGAATGTGGCATGATTGGAGGAAGGCTCATTAACAACGTGCCATATGCAGATGACACAACCTTGCTTGTTGAAAGTGAAGAGGACTTGAAACACTTACTGATGAAGATCAAAGACTACGGCCTTCAGTATGGATTACATTTCAACACAAAGAAAACAAAAATCCTTACAACTGGACCAATAAGCAGCATCATGATAAACAGAAAATCTTGAAGTTGTCAAAGATTTCATTTTACTTGGATACACAATCAACAACCATGAAAGCAGCAGTCAAGGAGTCAAAGGACATATTGCATTGGACAAATCTGCTGCAAAAGACCTCTTTAAAATGTAAAAAAGCAAAGATGTCACTTTGAGAACTAAGGTGCACCTAACCCACACCATGATATTTTCAATCACCTCATATGCATGGAAAGCTGGACTATATGAGTAAGGAAGACTGAAGATGAATTGATGCCTTTGAATTATGGTGTTAGCAAAGAATATTGAATATGCCATGGTCTGACAGAAGAACGAGTAAATCTGTCTTGGAACAAGTACAGCCAGAGTGGCCCTTGGAAGCCAGGATGGCAAGACTTCATCTCAGGTACTTTGGACATGTTATCAGGAGGGACCAGTCCCTGGAGAAGGACATCATGCTTGGTAAGGTAGAGGATCAACAAAAAAGAAGTCCCTCAACGAGACAGATTGACACAATGGCTGCAACAATGGGCTCAAACATAGGACAACTGTGAGGATGGTGCAGGACTGGGCAGTGTTTTGTTCTCTTGTACATAGGGTTGTTATGATTCGGAACCAACTTGATGGCACCTAACAACAACAACAATTAGTCCCTCAGAACACAGTTTGGGAAATGTTGTTCTAGAGAGATTCCTTATATATCCACACAAAATAAGGATACCTGGTATCTCTATCAGTATAATTACACTGGTTTAGAAATTCTGGCTAATAAAAGGAGAACAATGCAGAAACAGACATTATAGGTAGGAATATTAAGGGAAAATCAAAAACAAATTATGTGACATGTATCATATAATTATCCACAATCATGTAATCTATAGCGATTATAACACGTATGTGTATATTCCCACTAACAATAAGATATTAAAAAGTATGCATGTTCTGGATGAGAAAGGTGTACTATAGTAAAAAAAAAAAAAATTTTTTTAAATATAAAATATTTAGTAAATGAGTTGTTGTATGCCTTTGAGTTGATTCTGACTCATAGTGACTCTAGAAAAGACCTGTGTAAAACTGCCCCATAGGATTTCTTCATCTGTAATCTTTACAGGAAGAGATTGCCAGGTCAGTTATGCCAGGGAGCCGCTGGTGGGTTTAAAGTCCAATCTTTTCAGTTAGCAGCCGAGCACTTTGTGCCACCAGAGCTCCTTAATAAATGAGCAAACATACGTTATTCCTGATTAAGAAATTTGACTATTACAATCAAAATCCCACCTGCACATGCAGAAACTTAACAAGATGACTCTAAAGTTCACCTGAAAAATAAGACTAGATTCTCTCATACCTTAATAACATGATTTAAATTAGTATTTTCTTTTAGAGGGCAACATGACAAAGCAAGTCAAGAATCTTTAAATGGATCAATCCAGAAATTCCACTTCAGTGTTCTAGCCAAAGAAAATAATATAAAATCTGGGAAGTGTTATATGTGTAAACATGTTTCATATTATATTATTTATAATGGCAGAACTGGAAAGAGCCTAAATGATAGTAGCTACCATTTCCAGAGCACATATTTATTAAACACGTAGCAGATTTTATATATATGAAACCGAGGCTCACAGAGGAGGAGAAATAACTTGCCTCTGATCACATATGAAAAAAGTGGCTGAAGCTGTGTTCAAGCTCCACTTCTAGGAAAGTCCACACTCTCTTCACCACCCCACTAAAGCTTTAATAACAAAGAAATGTTTAAACAAATATTTCTCATCTCTTCTACAAAGTATTAGGATCCCTTTACAATTAAGATGTTGAGCGTTTTGTGGTAAAATGGACCATTTAAAATAATGTAAAATGGAAAAAGGAATATATATATAAACCAAACCCAGTGCCATTGGGTCAATTCCAACTCATAGCGACCCTATAGGACAAAGTAGAACTGCCCCTTAGAGTTTCCAAGGAGCACCTGGCGGATTCGAACTGCCAGCCCTTTGGTTAGCAGCCATAGCACTTAACCACTATGCCGCCAGGGTTTCCATATATATGTGTGTGTGTATATATATATATATATTTGGTTTTTTTTACACACACACACATATATATCCTTGGGTAACAAAACGAGAAATTTGGCAGTTAAAATGAACCCAGAGGAGCCTCAGAAGTGCCTAGTGAATGGCTGAAAGACCACAGCCATTGAAAATCCTATGGAGCACAGTTCTATTCTGACACACTTGGAGTTGCCGTGAGTCGGAATCAACTCAAAAGCAACTGGTTTGGTGGTCGTTATATATGTATATAAGCCCTGGTGGCATAATGTTTAAGAGCTATGGCTGCTAATCAAAAGGTCAACAGTTCAAATCCACCAGGCTTTCCTTGGAAACCCTATGGGGCAGTTCTACTCTGTCCTATAGGGTCACTATGAGTCGGAATCAACTTGAAGGCAATGCGTTTATATATATACACACACACACACACACATATATATGCATATATATATATATATATATATGCATATATATATAAGGTCCACAGTTCAAATCCACCAGCTGCTCCTTAGAAATCCTATGGAGCAGTTCTACTCTATTCTGTAGGGTCACTATGAGTAAGAATTGACTCGACTGAAATGGGTTATACCAACTAAAGGGGAAAACTCACGTGCTCAAAAAAAACAGTGGAAGGAAACATACCAAAATTCTATTGCTGTTGCTGTTAGGTGCCGTCCAATTAGTTCCACCTCATAGCAACCCTATGTACAATAGAATAAAACACTGCCCAGTCCTGCACCATGCCCACAGTGATTGTTATGCTTGAGCCCATTGCGGCAGCCACTGTGTCAGTCCATCTCGTTGAGGGTCTTCCTCTTTTTCATTGACCCTGTACTTTACCAAGCATGATGTCCTTCTCCAGAGACTGATCTCTCCTTACAACATGTCCAAGGTATGTAAGACATAGAATTACCATCCGTGCTTCTAAGGACCATTCTGGTTATACTCCTTCCAAGACAGATTTGTTCATTCTTTTGGGTCCATGGTACATTCAATAGTCTTCGCCAACATCACAATTCAAAGGCATTCATTTCCTCTTCTGCCTTCCTTATTTATTCTCCAGCTTTCGCATGCATATGATCCAATTAAAATTACCATGACTTGGGTCAGGCGCACCTTAGTCTTCAAGGTGACATCTTTGTGTTTCAACACTTTAAAGAGGCCTTTTGCAGCAGATTTGCCCAATGCAATGTGTTGTTGATTTCTTGACTGCTGCTTCCATGAGTGTTGATGGTGGAGCCAAGTAAAATGAAATCCTTGATAACTTCATCTTTTCTCCATTTATCATGATGTTGCTTATTGGTCCAGCTCTGAGGATTTTTGTTTTATGTTGAGGTGTAATCTATAATGAAGGCTGTGGTCTTTGTGAAGTCCTCTTCACTTTCAGCAAGCAAATTTGCATCATATGCATCATCTGGGTTGTTAATGAGTCTTCCACCAATCTTGTTGCCCTGTTCTTCTTCATATAGTCCAGCTTCTCAGATTATTTGCTCAGTTTACAGATTGAATAGGTATGGTGAAAGAATACAACTCTGACACACAACTTTCCTGACTTTAAACCACGCAGTATCCCCTTGTTCTGTCTGAACAGCTACCTCTTGATCTATGTATAGGTTCCTCATAAGCACAATTAAGTGTTCTGGAATTCCCATTCTTTGCAATATTATCCATAATTTGTTATGATCCACACAGTCCAATGCCTTTGCATAGTCAATGAAACACAGATAAACATCTTTCTGGTGTTCTCTGCTTTCAGCCAGGGTCCATCTGACATCAGCAATATCCCTAGCTCCACGTCCTTTTCTGAATCTGGCCTGAATTTCTGGCAGTCCACTGTGGATACTGCTGCAGCTGCTTTTGAATTGTCTTCAGCAAAACCTTACTTGCATTTGATATTAATGATATTGTTCAATAATTTCCATATTCATTTGGATCATCTTTCCTGGGAATAAGGATAAATATAGATCTCTTCCAGTCAGTTGGCCAGGTAGCTGTCTTCCAAATTTCTTGGCATAAACAAGTGAGCACTTCCAGCACTGCATCCATTTGCTGAAACATCTCAATTGATGTCCTATCAATTCCTGGAGCCTTGTTTTTCACCAATGCCCTCAGTGAAGCTTGGACTTCTTCCTTCTGTACCATCAGTTCCTGATCATATGCTACCTCTTGAAATGGTTGAACATTGACCAGTTCTTTTTGGTATAATGACTCTGTGCATTCCTTCCATCTTCTTTTGATGCTTCCTGTATCGTTTAATATTTTCCCCACAGAATCCTTCACTATTGCAACTCGATGCTTGAATTTTTTCTTCAGTTCTTTCAGCTAGAGAAATGCTGAGTAAGTTCTTCCCTTTTGGTTTTCTATCTCCCGTTCTTTGCACATGTCATCATAATACATCACTTTGTCTTCTTGAGCCGCCCTTTGAAATCTACTGTTTGGTTCTTTTACTTCATCATTTCTTCCTTTTGCTTTAGGTACTGAACATTCAATAGCAAGTTTCAGAGTCTCTTCTGACACCAACTTTGATCTTTTTTTTTCTTTCCTGTCCTTTAATGACCTCTTGCTTTCTTCATGTATGATGTCCTTGACATCACTTCACAACTCATCTGGTCTTTGGTCATTAATGTTCAACGTGTCAAATCTATTCTTGAGATGATCTCTAAATTCAGGTGGGATGTACTCAAGGTCATTCTTTGGCTCTGGTGGGCTTGTTCTAATTTTCTTCAGTTTCAACTTGAACTTGCATATGAGCAATTGATGGTCTGTTCCACAGTTGGCCCCTGGCCTTGTTCTGACTAATGATATTGAGCTTCTCCATCAACTCTTCCCACAGATGTAGTCGATTTGATTCTTGTGTATCCCATCTGGGGAGATCAATGTGTATAGCTGTCGTTTATGTTGGTGAAAAACATTATTTGCAAAGAAGTCGCTAGTCTTGCAAAATTCTATCATGTGATCTCTGGCATTATTTCTGTCACCAAAGCTATATTGTCCAACTACTGATCCTTTTTTTTCCAACTTTCAAATTCCAGTCACCAGTACTCATCAGTGCATCCTGATTGCATGTTTGATCAATTTCAGACTGTAGAAGTTCATAAAAATCTTCAATTTCTTCATCTTTGGCCTTAGTAGTTGGTGCATAAATTTGAATAATAGTCGTATTAACTGGTCTTCCTTGAAGACATATGGATATTATCCATCACTGACAGTACTGTACTTCAGGATAGATTTTGAAATATTCTTTTTGATGATGAATGCAACACCATTCCTCTTCAAGGTATCATTCCCAGCATAGTAGTCCATACGATTTCCTGATTTAAAATGGCCAATACTAGTCCATTTCAGCTCATTAATGCCTGGGATATCGATGTTTATGCATTCCATTTCATTTTTAATGATTTCCAATTTTCCTAGATTCATACTTCATACATTCCATGTTCCAACTGTTAACAGATGTTTGCAGCTATTTCTTCTCATTTTGAGTTGTGCCACATGAAGTTCCCTAAAGCTTGAGTCCATCCACGTCATTAACGATGAATCTACTTTGAGGAAGCAGCTCTTCCCCAATTGTATTTTGAGTGCCTTCCAAAATGCTAGTAGCCTTTTATTATGGTGCTGACTTTAGGGACAATATGATTTTCCCTTGTATCCTACATGATGATAATACAGTTATATTAATTTTGTCATAAAAAAAGATAAGCTCATAAACTGAAAAATGAGTAAAAATATAATAATATACATGAAATGGCAAATTCTATGGGGAGGAGAGGTGCAGGGACTGTGTCTAATACAAAGTTTACTCCTTTCAGAGGATCTGTATGTAATATACTTTGCATATATTATGAACTAAATAAATATGTAATGATTAGATTGAAGCATAGACACATCTTATGTTTAGTCTTTTACAAGGCACTGAATGCTCACCAAACAGCTTTGGACAAGAAACAAAAAAGCTTATCTGATTGAAATTACAAGGGAGATAGGAAAAATACAGTATCCATTTTGAAATTTGGCTTGAGTATTGTATTCTATTGATTTTATAATGTCTGGATCGGCTAAATGCAACAAACTCACAATGTGCTACACAATATACTGTCTGAAGTTACTTTGGTCATCACCTATATTTCAGAGACGAGGTAGGGGACATAAAGACACTATCAAAGAAAATTGATTTTTTACAGCTAATAACCTGCACTTGGTGGCAGAACACAGTATCAAAATCACCATTCTGTGTTCAGATAATTTCACCAGCCTTCCCTGCTGTTCCTCCGACACTCCCACAGCTCTCCATCTGCTGCCAGCCGCCTCCTGCTCCTAGACACTCTGATGACCACACAAGCAGGGTTCAAAACGTGACCTAGTAATTTGTATTGCATCTTTGATCCTCAGCTCCGTTTCCACTGTGATACAGAGATTAAAGTCTCAGGAAGTGAAAAGTGGTGACATATCTTTCAGGGAAATTGAATTCTTCCTACTAGAGGTGAGAACACTTAAGAGGACACTTTATCCCCAATACAACATTTCCCCTACTTTAGGAAAACAGTTTGGCTTGGAATGGAAGAATGTACTCTGGATTCAACTCCCAGCTCTCCTCTCTAGCAAAGTCATTTATTATCATGTGACCGCTTCTCCCAAAATTAGAGGAAATACGTCCAACACCATTAAACTCTAGAGAGCACTTTTAACGTCTGGATTAAATCCACATAAAATGCTGAGAAACACTTGTGCCACAGGCATACCAGCAGTCCCCTTGAGTAGAAGCATCCCTAAATACCCACAACAAACGAAGGGCACTGGGAAGAGCCAAAGGAAATGACCCATGAGCTCTTTATGGTTTTTTCACCCTTTCTTTAATCTTTCACTCATTACCACTTACTGAGTCACACTGGCCAGCAGATGAAGGAGACCGAGAATAATGAGAGAGATAGTCCTGTTACAATGTGAGACAGATGTGTATAGAGTACCGTGATAGGGAGAAAGGAGGCCTAGCGTCCTCACTGAAACATTGCAGCTGTATATGGTAGGATGGGCAGACTCCTCAAAAACCCTTTTTATTTTATCTTTCAAAAATGATTCACCAATTTCAACAGCTAACTATGCGCCTGATACTGGACCAGGCATTGGGGAAACAATCACGAGCTTATATGATGCAGTTACTTCATGGATTACAAAATTTGGTAACCGAACAAAACAAACAAAAAAAGAAATGAAGATTAGACCAAGAGTCAAGGGAGAAACAAAGGGAAACAGTGCATTGGGCTGGAACCAAGAAGATTTTCTGAACATATTTTTTAAAGGTTCTGTCTTATGAGGAAATTTTCCCATGATTGTCAACAGGAGTAGAAATATCATTACAGAAGAATAACAAATAACCAAATTCATTGGTGTAAAGTATCAATTACAGATTTCTGCACTCATTAATATTTACTCAAGTTACTTTTGAGTAGATAATCATTACTTTTAAATTTTCCGTTCAAATAGCATTTGTGTTCTCTTCTTTCCTCTCCTTACTTCCTCTTCTAATTAATACATCTCCCCTCAACTCATTTTCTCCACCCCAAGACCAAGGCTCCCACGCCCTGAGTCTGACATCACTCAAGTATTGATCTGATTAAAGCAGCAAGCACCAAGCATTAAATATAAGTGACAAATGGACTTAATTCTCCCCTAAAGGATTCGCACTCCAAATTTCCACCAGCTCATTATTGGCTGTAACGGCAAGTAGTCTTTGGAAGAAGCCATCCCAAAGTATACGAAATCCAAGGAATCTCTGCCACTCAGCCATATTCTCTGAGCATCATGATCTATCAGCCCCACTTCTAACACACCAGCTTTTTAAGTGATTTTGCTCCTTAGCCTGATTCTGATAAAAATCCATAACCCCGAGACTAATTCAGGCCAAAGCTGACACCAGAATCAGAATTTTCCCAAACTTCTGGGTCTCTGCCACTGTGTTTTTTTAATTTCTTCAATAACATCACCTGGGTTTCCAGACTAATTTTAAAAGTCATGTTAGCTACAAACTGTAACTTGAAATGCAGACAAAGAGTAAAGCCCTCAGAGATTCCCAAGTTCCCTGTTTTGTTTTTTCTTTTCAAATCAAATAGGGTTGGAAATTAAATGGACTTTTTTTTATTTGAAATTCCAATACAGTTCAAACTGAAGAGAAGAAACTACCAGTACTCAGGTAACTCAGAAGCCATATTTGTAATCCACAGGTAAAGCAAATTATTGTTGTTCATCCTGTCAAGTCTGGCTTAATAGGATTTTCCAGTACATCAATTAGAGATCATAAAGAGCAAAGGCTGCACGGGAAAGAGAAGTATGGGGCTCAAGATCTATGATCTGAGTAACTCTGCTTTAGAAAATTAAGATTTGAAAGGAGCACTGAGAACAGGGATAAAATTATAACATACATGCTAATGTAGATACACTTACACAGATAGCACCGCCACCTGTGTGTCAGTTTGTTGTACCCTGGTGGCTTGCATGTTGCTGTGATCCTGGAAGCTATGCCACTGGTATTTCAAGTATCAGGAAGATTCCCCACAATGGAGAGGTTTCAGTGGAGCTTCCTGACTAAGACGGATAGGAAGAAAGGCCTGGCAATGTGCACCTGAATTAGCCAATGAAAATCCTATGGATCACTACAAAATATTATCTGATATAGTGCTGGAAGATGGGTCCCCGATGTTAGAAGACACTCTAAAAACACAGTGGTCACAGCAACGGACTCGAGCATACCAACGACTGTGAAGATGGTGCAGAACAGGGCAATAGGGTCTCCACGAGTCGGAGCCAACTCAATGAAAACTAACAACATACAGATAGCATTCTGCCAATGACCTATATTCTGGATTTAAGATTGTAATTCAAGCACACTTCAAAATGATCTGTGAAAACAAATGGTAACTTTCACGAGTGTTTGTATAATAAGAGTAAAAACAGTGAAATGTAATATCATTACTAAGCTAAGCAAGGATTGTCCCAGCAAAGAAGAATGGCCCCTTTTTGCCTCTTGAGGGACTCCTGTGTGATTACACATGATTATGTATTTGGAGATGAAGGATAATACGTAATGCTCTCTCAGAAACCTCATAATTAGAGTTGCTCATTAGAAGAGTCTGGGTAATTGATCCAAGGACAGAGAGATTTGATCTGGGCAGCAATAATGTCAGCACAAGAGATAAATTAAGGTGTCCTTAAAAAAAAAACAAAAACAAAAACACCATTGTCCACAAACTGATCTGATTCACAGTAACCCTACAGGACAGAGTAGAACTGCCCCATAGGGTTCCAAGGCTGTAAATCTCTGTGGAAGCTGACTGCCACATCTTTCTCTTGTGGAGAGGGTGGTGAGTTAGAACTGCCCAACTTTTGGTTAACAGCCCAGCACTAAACCACTGCATTACCAGAGCTCCTCAAGGTGTCCTTAGTCTAGTTAAAATCTTTGTTCAAAATTCTGCAATTACACTGATGAGAGGATGTAGTTTCACTCATTTTCTCAGAGAAAGAACATGGTACTACTTTTTCCCCTTTTGGTAAGAAAAGGAAACAAAGTTTGTACCCCTTCAGTAAAAAGATTTCCCCCATTTATCTTCTTCTCTTTCTCTATAGGCCATGTTGAGAGCAATGATGCAGTAGAAAGCATGCATCTCCAAGTTTACATGAAGGGCTAAGTCAGGCAAAGAAAATGCTTTTAATTAAGAACCAAATGGTACCTTTAATTATCTCCGATGTTATAAATAGGATGAAAAGACTGCCTGTGGCTTAAATAGGAAACCATGAATCAAAAAGGTAAATTGCCACAAAGTTGATACAAATTCCTGGAGCCCTCTAGAGGGGAAAGAAGGAGAAGCAGAGGAACGGAAAAAAAATATGGCTCACATTTTCTGAGCATCACTGTATAACATGCCCTGAGTTAGATGCTTTACACATGTTATGTGTTATAATGGTATGTCTCTACAATGTAGGCCCAAGAAAGATAGAATGACCATTTGCTTTAAAAAAAAAAAAATCTATCTACATGGCAGTCAATAGTTATATTAAATTGTAAATAATAGCTAAGTATGTATGAAAAAAATATTTCTCTTTTTTAAAAGCTTGCTCAAGGTGACTATTTAAGCCACTGATATGTGTTTGATAGATCTAGTATTTGGAGGGACATATTATTACTATTTGTAAGTATGAAAAATTTACTATTTCAATCCAGATTCCTGAGAAAGCACAAGCCTATCTTTTGAACCCCCACACAGGCCATGTGAATTAAGGATCATTGCTAACACATGTCTGAATTCACCTTAACTTGGTTCAAAGTTATCTATGGGAAAAAAGCTGCCTCTATGAATATTGCCCACCTATATATTTTAAAACTGATAAATATAAACAAAAAACAGTGGTACTCAAACATTAGTATTTATAAGGATCTCCTGACTATGTGTGTATGCCTGTGTTCATAAAACCCAGAAGTTCTAAGGTGGTAAATCTAGAATGGGGCCTAGGAATGTGCTCTTTTTTTTTTTTAACAAACACCCCTGGTGATTCTAATGTAGGTGGCTAGGATCACACTGTAATAACACTCACCATCTTAGGCTGGGTTCTCTAGAGAAGCAAAACCAGCAAAGCATATAAATATGTATAGAGAGAGACTTATATCAAGGAAATGGCTCAAGCAGAGGCCGGAAAGTCTCAAGTCCGTGGGTCAGGCCAGAGCCCTCTTCTGACTGACATATCTACAGGGGTTGGCGAACCCCAAATCAGCAGGCAAGATGGCAGGTAAGCTGCTAGCTCAAGTCCCAAGAACTGGTGGTCAGACAAACAGGAGCCAGCTGTAGTATCCAGAGACAGCAAAAGCCCATGATCCTTGCCAGAAAGTCTACCTATATTGAATGTAGGCCACATCCCTAAGGAAACTGATTAGCTGCTCACAGCAGATCTCATCATGGATTATATCAGATCTCATCATGAACATGATTACATCATTATACGACTGCCAAACTACATCATAACTGCCAAACCACTGAGAGTCATAGCTCAGCTAAGCTGACATACAGCCTTAACGATCATACTCACCTAGTGTTTAACGAAGAACCCTTGATGGCATAATGGTTAAGGGCTCAGCTGTAAACTGTAAACCGAAAGGTCGGCAATTCAAACCCACCCAATAGTTCTCCCTATGGGATAAAAGACCTGATGATCTGGTCTAGTGAAGATTAAACCAAACCAAAACAAGCCCGTTGCCGTAGAGTCAGTTCTGACTCATAACAACCCTGTAGGACAGAGTAGAACTGCTCCATAGGGCTTCCAAGCCTGTAATCTTTACAGAAGCAGACTGTCACATCTTTCTCCTACAGAGTGGCTGGTGGGTTCAAATGGCAATCTTTCAGTTAGCAGCTGAGTTTTTAACTACTGTGCCATCAGGCTCCTTCTGTAAAGATTACAACCTAGAAAACCCTATGGGGCAGTTCTACTTTGTCCTATAGGGTCACTATAAGACATAATCGAATAAATGGCACACAACAATGAAGCAGCTGGAGGCTCAAACTCACCCGGAGGCTCCTCAGGAGACAGGCTTGGCAATCTGCTTCCGAAAGGTCACAGTCATGAAAACCCTATGAAGCAGCTCTACTCTGCATACATGAGATGGAGTCAACTTGGTGGCAACTAACAACAACAGCAAGTGTTTAATGGGTGGCATGATGGGATGACATTGGCCATAATTACTCTATGAACACCCTGTGTCCCAGCAACAGAGAAGCCAGCTAGCTTAATCAACATTGGCTGAATTTATTAATTAATTGATAGAATGAAATCAAGGCTGAAGCAGACATTTCTGAAAAAGAGAATCAGGGTTACCAGCCAAAACGAACCCGGAGTCATTCCAAAGTAAAATCTGGTGTAGACCCTCCCTACTTACCCTAACTGCAAACTTTCTAACTTTTTCAAAGAAATTGCATCTACATAAACAACTTTTATTAGAACCTCCAGCTGTGAAAAATTTATTATTCAGCAACAAACTTTGGAATCCCCATGCTCTGCAGAGCTGGTGGATAGTGTGGCTACATAAAGGTCAGAAGCTTTCTGCTGAGCAAGTCATACCTGTGTTCAGAGAGCAACGTGTCTTTCTTTTTCTCTCCTTTGCTTGGCTGAGACTAGTCATTCTATAATATCGTCCTTGTTCTTGATCTTTGCTTTCTCCTTGTTGTAGATTAAATTCTATGCCTCCCCCCCCACCCCCCCGCAAAAGACATGTTGAAGCCCTAATCCCCAGTACCTGTGAACATGGCCTTGTTTGGAAATAGAGTCTTTGAAGATATTGTCAGTTAACTTGAGGTCCCACTGGAGTAGGGTGGGTCCTAATTCAATATGAGTGGTGCCCTTACAAAAAGGGAACAGATACAGACACAGAGGGAAGGTGGCCATGTAAAGATGTAGTTAGATATTGGAGTGATGCATCTACAAGCCAAGGAATGCAAAATACTGCCAGGAACCACCAGAAGCAAGGAATGCTCTTCCCCTAGACTCTTTAGAGAGAGCATGACCCTGCTGACGCCATGATTCCAGGCATCTAGCCTCCAAAACTTTCTGCCACCCAGTTTATGGTACTTTATTACAACAGCCCTAGAAAACCAGTATTCTGCCTTTCTGGCAGTTGGAAATCTGTTTCCATAACCTGCTGATACCTGAGGGCCCAGTAAAAAAAATTTCATATTCTGTGTTTGGCTTTCCGTAGTCCTAAAAGTCTCCCAATTCTATTCCTAAAGACACGAACAGCAATTTCAAGAAATGTGTATTTCCTGGCAAGGATATGTCTGCCACCATCCCAGGAGAGCCTCCACCTATCCCCAGCCGACATCTTTCAGCAGCCCAGTCTTGCTTTCCACAACCGTCTCTGTACTGTGGTGATTCTGTGAGCAGGCTTTTTGCAGTAGCACTAATGGAAAGTAGGTTTTTGCCCTGAGGAGATAATGGGCCAGGCCACCTGAAGAAATAAGCTCTCTAAATGCCTGTGGTAAATTGGTACCTGCCCAAGAAACATCCCAGCAGTAATACTTGGGCACTCCCACCCAGTTAAATCAGATGCAGTCCCTACATTTCCACCTAAATATCCAGCCATTCTTAAACTTCAGAAGAAGCGAAAGGCACTCCACCTAAACTTATCTGAAAAATCTTGACTTTCATCTTCATGGAAAAAAAAGTATTTCGGAAAAGTAAATTTAAATGAAATTTCAAACCTCATTAACAATCCCTCCAGGAGCAGACTGCTGGCAATGAATCAGAAGGCTACCCCGCTAAATGGGAAATGTAAGCTGACGACTGGACTTGAAATCTTAGACCCAGCCTGAACTCAATCACGCTGGCTTTTGGTGAGAGGCACGGAAACCCACAGCCTGTGAATGTACTCCTCTGTTGCACTAAAAAGGCACTTTTAGCTGACCTGAGGAACATTTGTTTTTATTACTCTGCCAACAATCCCACCAAGATTTATTTGTATTTATCAAGTGTTTCAATTTTATGTAAATAAAATGCATTAATGAGGAAACAAAGTCTGTCCTCGCCTTACTTTCTGTAGCACATGAATTTCTAGGACCTCTGACCTTGCAGTAAGTTGGAGTTTAACATACAGGAAGACCAAAAAGTCAGGAAAACCAAGTCTTGATTGGGAGGACAAAAAATATATATATATATGCACAGAGGAACAAGGAAGGACAATAATTGCATTATACACTTGCATGGTATTTCTTAATTTTTTCCAGAGGAATTTCACATCTATTATCCTTCTCAGTGCAATTGCAGTACTGTTTCTGCCCTGAAATATTTTTCAGCTATGAATGTAACTGTAATTATTTCTGTAGGAAATGTCAAACTGAAAAGACCAAACTCCTGTGCGCTTTTTCTAATGTTTTTCTTTTTTAAACTAGATTTAACGAGCAGTCTTCTTGGCCTCAATGTGGGAAACCATAGCAATAATCTTCCCTTTCTTTCCACAGTTACCAACACTGAATTTCAATAACCAGTTTTCTAACTCCTGTTGCCACCTACTTGTCCTACAGACAGCCTTTCCCTTCCCAGTCCAAATTTTCACCTACGCCTCAAGCCCACTTTGTCTTTAAAGTCACATATTGACTTCTAACGATATAGTCTTACGGTACTTCGAACACTTCTTCCCTAACAGTAAAAGGCATTGCTAGATTTTTACAGTCTTAGTGTGCACACAAAATCAGGACTAATAAAAATATCTAAAATAATACTTGTTACTATTTATTGAGCACTTTGAATGTGCAAGCTATGTGCCAGGCATTTATAACTACCTGGGAAAGTAACTACATGGCACAGTAGATATTATACCCAATTGATAAATGAGGAAACAGCAGAGAGATTCAATGACTTCCCAGGTTCATATTGCCAGTAAAAAAAAAAATGGAGATTCAAAATAAAGTTTGTCTGATAATAACCCCCACATTCTTAACCATTACATACACCCTCTCATATAGACAGAGCGCTCTTCTCTTTTCCAACAAATCCTTTTTAGACTTGACATCATTACCCAGTAAAGAAACGTACTTAGGAAGATATTTGTCCAGTTTTTAGTTTTTATTTTTTTAACTTTGGTACCTGATTATTACTACTGCTTGTGTTACTGCTGTTGCTAATACATCTCTTAATTACTCAAATGCTATTAATGTTTATGTTAATTTCCTGTTTCATAAGTGATAATATTCAATAAGACACTCTTACAATATGTTCATGCAAATGCTCGGTGAAGACCAGTTTTAAAGAATTTTTAAGACTAACGACTAAGATACAATTTCTTATCAGCTCTCCATTGATACAAAATTGACCAATCTTCATAGAAAGCATCCATTATACAAGCCTAACATTTGATTTTTGGCATTTTTGTTAAAGGTATTCTGTTGTTGTGTGGTTTTAAAGTTGATCCCCCCTCCCACCCTATCCCCACTTCAGTACCTAGACAGTGCTTCGCACATAGTGAAAGCTCAGCAAATGTTTGTTTGACTTGACTTGAACAATTTTAGAGTTATATTCATTTTCTAAAATGTGTGGAAGAGTGAAATAATCCATCTGGTGAGCTATTAATCTGCTAAGCTATCAATTAAGGACATAGCCATCCATAACAGCAACCATTAAAGACTACTGAATCATTTATTTTGAAGTCTGTAAAAAAGATTTCTGTTGGCAGACCTGGACAGTTCAAATTATCTGCAATGTGAGTGAACAGGTCAATAATCCATACATTAAATGATCACTAAGTACTAAAAAAAAAAATTTTTTTTTTTTTTTTTTAAGTACTAAAACTCTTTGAAATGATAGGCCATTAGGGCTAAGACAGTTTCATTTATGGGTATAAAACTCACTTTCGAAATACTCTCTAGATATGAATTTCTAAGATCGATCACTCAAGATGTACTCAGAAAGGTATGTGTTCATTCATTTATTTAAAAAGTATTTATTAAACACCTGCCATACCAATGTGATACAAGTTAGGACAGGTACTATATATATATATATATGTGTGTATATATATATATCCTTAAAGATCTTGCAATTTAATAGAAGTCTTCTCTAAACAGACACATACATATAACAATCAGAAATCCATATTGTAAATGGGCAGCATTGTCAGAAAGGTTGCCTATCACATTGAATGAGGTTAGTGAACCATCTGAGGTGAGCTTGGCTTGCTGGAAAGGGATCACAAATGCCTTAAGCAACAAATGATATACAAACTCAGCTGAAATGAGGGAATGGCACAGAGCAGGTGCAGAGGCAGGATGTCTTCTCACAGGCCCTCTTAGTCCCAAAACACAGTGTACAGCTGCCAAAGACACTGTCCAAGCAAGGTAGGGACTTGCCTGTTTGGTAAAGCTTAATTTTGCATTGTACCATGGTCCTTTTATACTTGGAGGTTTTCATCTGTATGCAGAGTAATTTGCCACATATACATTTCCATTTAAGTGAATGTTTACAGACATCGGAACTTTCCTATTTCTAATGTCAAACTCAATATTAGTAAAACTAATTCCTCAGCTAGTGTGATAATCGTCAGTGCATACATTCCCTCTAACTCTGCCTCCAGCTATTTAGCGTCTAAGAAAGCCTGTATGCCCACATGAAGCTAGTTAGTAGAAAAGTGTCATTAGAAGGAAATTTAGTTAAATTAGGGAAGAATGTATAGATCAAAAAGACATTGCATAGAAACAAGGGGAGCAATGAGTACAAGACAGCAGGTTTATGGAATACTTTCTATTCTTGCAAATCACAAAGATGCAGGAAGCCAAGATACGTTTTAAATCTGACCAAGTATAATGGAGATCAAGATAAGGAATGACTGGACTTCCAATTCCAGCAATATGGTAGATTAAATATACTGAATAATACTTTTTTGCTGCAAAACACCTGAAAATACTGGATAAAATATAACCACTACCCGTTTAAATTCATAGCTGAGATCATAAAATATAAAGGAAATACCCAGGGACTAAAAGCAGAAAGCAAACCAAAAACCGGTATAGTAAACTGATGTGCAATTTGGTTTCCCTGGGGCGTTTGTTCTTATCCCTGACCTAATAACTTGCTTTTAATAACAACCTCTTATAGAACAGAACCCAAGCACCGGGCTTTCAAGAGGGGAAATAAAATCCTTGCATAAAGCCTGGATCTTTGAAGAGCTACACTCTGGTGAAAGCATGGACATGACCTGGAAGATAAGCCTTAAAAAATTGCCCCAAATATAACACAAAGAATTGGATAACATAAAATAGAGATTAAGAGACCTACAGGACAGAATGAGAGGCTCTACCATATGTCAAACTGGATTTCTAGAAGAAGACACTAATAAGGATGGAGAAGAGGTAATATTTATAGAATGGCTGAGAGTTTTCCAAATTTGATTTTGTAGATAAGTGAGTCCTAAGACTTAAAGCAACAATGGAAGCCAAAAGGTAATAATGTCGTAGCTTCAAGTATTCAAAGAAAATAGCCATTCAGAATTGTGTACACAGCCCAAAACAGCAACAGCAAATTAAGAGAGTTGACCAACAACAGAGTATCACTAAAAGAAGTTATAAAATGTGTATTTCAGGAAGAAGAAAGGTGATCTCAAAAGGTAAGTCTGAGATGCTAGAAGCAATAGTGAATACAGAACCTGGCAAATATGTGGGTAGGCCCAAACAGCTGTATAAAACAATTAATTTGGGGGATATAAAAAGAAGTTAGAATTAAAATACTAGATCACAATAATATAGAAGATGGGAGGGGTTTAAGCATGTTTAAAGGATTCTGAAGTTATTTTATCATTCAAGAAGAAGGTAAAGATTAAATTTAGACTTTGGTGAATTAAGTAGATTAATAAAATTTTATGGGTAACCATTCAAAGAATAGCAATAGTCTGTATTACTTCCAAAGGAGGTAGAGGTGGATGTAGGGAATGAAACAAACAAAAAATCAATTCAAATGTAGATAGAAAAATAAAACATGAAGCAAAAAGTGAGATGATGGAAACAAATCAAAACTACAGGATAAGCAATCACAATAAATGTAAATGATCTAACCTGTTAAAATTATCTAACCTATTTTGTAGAAACTGTCAGTTTCAGTTCAAAAAATAAATACAGCTCTAGGTTTTTTGCAACTATCACATAAAACATAAGAACTCAGAAATATTTAAAATACAAGGCTAGAAAAAAAATACACTAGCCAGGAATAAATGGGATCAATACCAGAAGGGGAAAAAAGAAACACTGAGAAAAACATTCTAAGGATAAAAGAAAGCTGTTATTATACGATGATAAAAGTTTTGATTCACTGGAAAAATACGTCAGTTCTAAACTTGTAAGCACCTAACTTTAAAATGAATGAGACAAAAAATTGACAAAACTATAAGGAAAAATTGATGAATACACCTCCATAGTGGGAGATTTTAATATACCACTCTCAGAAATTGATTGGTAAAGCAGAGAGAAAATGAGTAAGGAGACAAGATTGGAACAAAACTATAAACAAGTTTGATTTAACTGACATATATAAAAAGCTCCACAATTCAAGACTAAATATACTTTATAATAATTGGCCACATAACAGGTCAAAAGCAAATCTCATCAAATATCAAAGAATCATTGTCATAAAGTCCATGTTCCCTGGCCACAGTGTAAATAAATTAAAATCAGTAACAAAGCAAAACTGTAGGGACAGAAATCAGATGAGCAGGTGTTGGGGGCTAGGATATGGGGTGGGGGTTAATCAAAAAGAGGGACGAGAAAGCTTAATGGGAGGATGGAAATAGTCTACATCTTGATTTTAGTGGTGGATTCATGACTGTATATTTGTCAAAACTCATCGAACTATACCTGTAAAATGGGTAAATTTTACTGTATGTAAATTATGCCTCAATAAGCCTGACCTTTTAAAAATCAGTAACAAATAATAGCTTTAAAAAGTACCATATATTTATTCCCAAAAAATTAAATCTTAGTGGAATTAGAAAATGCCCAGAGCCTAATGGTGATGAAAAGACTCCAGGCCAAAATTTGTGATGTAACTAATGCAGTAGTAAGAATTTATAACCTATATATCAAAAAAGAATAAAAGTTTAAAAGGCAAGAGAATAAACCCAAAGGGCATAATTAAAAAATAATAATAAAGAGCATAAATAAATGAAATTTTTTCAAAAGATACAACAGAGAAGATCAAAAGTAAGAAAAGGTGGTTCTTTAAAAACACTAATTGTTAAAATAAAGCTTTGTCAATTTTGAGCAAGAAAAAAAATTAGAGAAGAAACAAGTAAAAAATATCAGGAATGAAAATTGAAACATAATTAGGTTCAGAGGAGATTTAAAAAATTTTATGTCAATAAATTTGAAAGCTTATATAAAACAGATATATTCCTAGAAAAATATTACTCATTAAAAATTAGGCAAGATTATGTAGAAAAACTGAACTTAGTTATAATTATTAAAGAAATTAAACTAGTAGCTTAAAATCTATCCATAAATAACAACAAACTCAAAAGTTAGGACAGTTAAACCAAGCATCTAATGAACAGTTGATTCCAATCTTACACAAACTTTCCAGGGACATTTTATGAGGTTAGTATATCCTTGATACTAAATAGCCTTATAAGGATCCAAGAGTCTAGAACTGTGCTTACATCTTCAGTCCATTTTCTTTAAAGTTTCTGAAGCTGAATTCCCAAAAGCATAAAAGCTTTGAAATAAAACCATAAAAGTCATATATCTGATAGGCAGTGATGCATGTTCTTCTTCTACTCGCATCCTGAGTTTCTCTCAAAATATTTCTTCTGAATAAAAAATAATGGCCTATAATTATCCATTTAATTTATAAACATAGAAAACTCCTAAATAGATTATTAGCAACCAAATCCAAATGCATTAGTATATAAAAAAAATGCCAAGGAGATTTATTCTGGAAATATGAGGTATGTGATCTGACATACCCATTTATATTACGAACGTACATCTTTTGGAGCATTCCCTTATCTGTACAGTACTAGAGAAAAACTCTTTGAGAGTTTTTTATAAAAATTATTATAACATTTTCTTGTTGTAAAATCAATATTAATTCATTTTAGAACCACTATGAAGTACAGATAAGCAAAAAGCAAATATTAATTACACACAATCCCTCCACTCAGAGGAAACCACGTTAAACCAGCTATAAAATCTTTCGCATATTTTTCCCTGCGTAGTTATTCACCTCTTTATTGCTTAATGTTCTTGATTGTTTTAAAAGGGGGGAAAACCCCACTGATTCTCTGAAGTATCCCAAATGATCCATTGACTTGGCATCATATATATTTGTGCTATATCTGCATTTTATTCCCACAACAAAAGAAAAAAATCCCGTACCACTAGGTCCAGCTTCACGAGCCTGCGACCAGTGCAGTTGCAGAAGACCTTGCGCAGAAGACCGCTATCTTGAAATTCTTAATAATGTTATCTCCGAATTTGTGTTTTGTAAGTGAAGGTCAATCCCAGGCCTTCGACGCTCAGCTCCCACCTCCTGCCACCTCCTCATCTCCCCATGGCAGATTCTCAGACGCATGCTCCCCATGCCCTGCATACACAACTAGGTATCGCTGCTTCCTTCTGTCCCCAGCAGGGTCTTGGGCATAGGGGCAAAGAAGATTGAAGTTGGATACAGGTGCTGAGTTGCAACGTGGGGGCCTCAGGCACCTACGAGGGTCTGCACTCGACCTGCAAGTGTCCCCATGCCCAAGGAAGCACGTTAAATAGCAAATAAGAAAACAAATCAAGGCAGAAGATGTGAAAGAAAAAGCTTGTTTGCTTTTTGAAAAAGGGCCTGCTTTTTTATACTGTACCGCACCCCACAAATTAATGTCGCCAACTCTTCACACCAGGCACACTCCCACCACTCGTATCCATATACTCAATGTGCCAGCCACACTGGAACTTATTTGGATGTTGGAACAAGCCAAGCTTACCACTTTCCAGGCTTCTACAGACACTGTTCCCTCTACTCAATACCCCTCCTACGTGAACATTTCTCAGGCCACCTCCACCCCGAGGCTACATGGGGTGCTTCTATTGCCTACTTGAACTGCTTTACCTTAGAGTGCTAACCAAAATATACTGTAATTGCTTTTTTGTCTCTCTTCGCTGTCCCTACTTGACTGTAGGTTCTAGGACAGGAGGGCTTTTTTTGCCCAGACACCCAGAGCAGGCTAATGAATGAGCCTTATATATCTATAACATATTCTGATTTTCCAAGCACTTTATCTTTTATTTCCTCAAACATCTCACACACACTCATTCATTAGCTACTGTCATCCTTATTCTACAGATAAGATAAAGAAGTTTCAGTGAAGTTAAATGATTTGCCAAAGCCACAAAGCTCTACTTTATAAAAATTACAAAATTATTTTACAATTATATTTCATATATTTATATTTTATAATTTACATTATAAATGTAATAACAAAAACTGATATTTATTGAAGACCCAATATATGCCTGGCTCTGTTTTTTTTTTTTTTTCTGTTCAAAGCACTTTACCCATATGAAAGCACTTCGTTCTCACCAGCCTTCTGTTTTGGTAGGTACTATTATTATACTCCTTTGTGAAGAGAACACTGAGACATGAAAGGTTAAGTAACTCACCCAAGGCCACAAAACCAGTTAGGCCCAAAGCAGAGCCACGAGCACCAGTAGTGTGGCTGCAGAGCTGCACTATTTTTCAGCATGCCACAGTGCCTCTTACTTGGCACTAAAACATATGACATAGTTTCTGTTCTCAAAGGGGTTCAATAAAGCATTTAAAAAAAAAAACCTATTGCCCTCGAGTTGATTCTGACTCATAGCGACCCTACAGGACAGAGTAGAACTGCCCCATAGGGTTTCCAAGAAATGCCTGGGAGATTCAAACTGCCAACCTTTTGGTTAGCAGCCATAGCTCTTAACCACTACACCACCAGGGTTTTGCAATCAAGTACAGATATGAGATATAAACATATAATTCTTGAACCTAAGATAGATTGTAATCCTTGGTATATAAGATATATTGTATCCTCAACATATGAGATATATTGTCTACAAATAACTTCATAAAGAGTCAGTGCTATCAAGATTTAAACCCTGGTGCACAGTAGTTAAGAATTTGGCTGCTAACCAAAAAGGTCGACAGTTCACCAGGCGCTCTTTGGAAACCCTATGGGGCAGTTCTACTCTGTCCTATAGAGTCGCTATGAGTCGTGATCAACTCAATGGCAGTGAGTTTTTGTTTTTTTTTAAAGGACCTAAAAGTAATGGGGCTGATTTTCCCCAAGTGAGATAGCACATGTTAAGCCCATATTGCTATAAAAAAAAAAAAAAAAATTAGCAGGTAATGGATAATATTATGTTAGTTACTTCTGTTATTTCACCTCAGTCTCAAGAGTCATTTTGCCAGCAATATCCACATTGAGCCCTCTGTGCTCTCCTCACTGCCCTTTTTGAGCACACAACACCAAGCTTTCTAAGAGAACTGGTCAAGGATAGCCACTAATGTTTGGAACAAAAGTGTTGCTGTGAAATTAATTAAATTATAAAGTAACCAGTATTCATATTATCATCTTATGGGGGAATGTCACCTTATAAGCTATTGTAGAGTTTCCCAATTTTTTTATTCATATGAAGGCAAGGATCTTGCATATCTGGCTCATTATCGCATCCCAGCACCAAGGGTAGCACATAGTAGGCAATTAATAAAGATGTGTAAATGAAGAGGCAAAACAAGCAACTCATAACCAGTGACATTTAAAATCACATAACCCAATCCATTTCACAGAGGCAAAGAGAGTTGCCCAAGGTCAATGGAATATGGAGCTAACCCTAAAAAGTAATGGATTTCTATGTCCCACTGCACGGATCCCTGAATTATTAGCACTTTCTCCAACTGAAATAACATGAACATAATTTTCTTCCCAATTATTCTGGCTGAGAGATACACAAAAGGTTTCAGTGGGTGGAAGATTTACAGCACAGCTTCTAGGAAAACCTGGAAACACCATGGGGCAACGGCAAAAGGTCTTTGGTAATTAAATCAAGAAGCAAAGGGACCCCTGGAGGCCCACAAGGTAGGCAGGTGGACTGCCCTCCTGGAGGAAAGCACTTTTGCTGACGTCCATTGTATAAAAGATCCTTAGGCAAGCAAGAATAGAAGAAAATACAAGAAAGGAAAAACACCTACTGTTTTCTATTTGTTCTAGTATTGTCATATATGCTGACCTCTAATTTTTTTTAATATAGCCTTCAGTTCCACTACCTATGGTATATTTCCCTCTTCTTTTGTAGCAAGATGGTCAGTTCATACCCTAAAACTCGGATATATCAAAAAAAAAAAAAAAAAAGCCACTGTCTTTGTATCCATTAACTGAACGAAATCTCTTATGGACAGCCATCATGCTGGGATCTGGGGAAGAGAAAAATGGGTTGTCAAAGAAGGACTTTTAAAGTAATAGATTAAAAGTTTCTCTGTCTAAGCTGATTTAAAAGAGTTTCTTCAAGTCTCATTTGGAAAAATATTAAGTCTCTCAAGTTTTCTTTGTGACACCCTCATATTTTCAAAGAGAAGATGCCATATGGGTATAAAGAGCAGCTTACAAGTCCTCAGGGAGAAGAGGCTGTGAGGGGGTGGAAGGGCTTAATCAACAGGGCGTTGAGGTGAGGCAGCTGGTCCGCCTGGACACTGAGGTTCTATGCTACAACCACTGGGGGACAGCACTGTGCTAGAGCCACTGCTGAAGTCCATGGTCAAGGCTACCTGTCTCTGGTTGATAAAGGTCACCTGATTCTAACTTCAGCCTCCACCAGCCTGTTGGTCCATTTCATATCAATATACTTCCCCAACAACACTTATAGGAACTTTAGGATCATTGCATGCCACCAATTGGCTTTGGAGATTGAGAAATGCCAAATCTATCTGCCTCAATGCATCCATTCATTAACCACTGCCAAATCACATCTACTCCCATCAGCACCAAGCTCAACATGCTGCTACTCAGATAGGATGACTACTTTCCCAGGCTACTCCTAAGTAAGCAGGACACCTTCTTTCAGGACTATGAGGGTTTCTCTTCTGCATCCTGCTTCTTGAAGGCATCCTGAAAGTCATGTCTTTCTTTCTCTATCCCATGGATGTATTTGTCCAAGGGAATATTTTTGCCTTTGCCTTTTGTAAGGCATCAAGATTAAGGGGAATAAAAAATATCTTGTTTAAAATTCCCAAATACAAGTATTTCACTATAATCTCAAAGAGTTAAAAAGGATACAGTTCTACTCCCATGATTTTGGTCAGACGCTGATGCAAAATTGAACTACAACATATTAGAGAATTAGAAAATAAGTAGCATAAAATAACTTAGTAAAAAAAAAAAAAAACTTCTTGAATGTAGTCTAGCAAACTATATTCAAAATCTCCAAGCCATAACTAAGCTTTAGTCTTTTTTCTATAAAATGTGGATAATAACAGCCACTCTGTCTACCTCACCTGGGTCTAAGAAAAGTACTTTGAAAGCTATGATTTTTTGTAGAAATGAAGCCTAGGGAAGAAACCTATAAAACAAGTTTTATTCTTGAGCCCCAGCCCTATGGCATAATGGAATCTCACTATATATATGGCAAGAAAAGTTTGACTGGACACCACCTGATAACCTCCTGAGGACTAAGCTGCAGTGTCCCCTCCACAGCATAAAGCACGGTGGGGTATATAAAGTTGCTATTGTTAAACCAGGTTTTATATATACTCCTTCTCTTCTATTCAGAGAAAAAGCCACGTTTACATGAGTGTGGTTGAAAAGATTTGGTGTAGAGCAGCAATTTTATAGGAACGTGTGTGGGGGAAAGGTTTGATTGAAGTGCATATGGCAATCCTCTAAGACTGACTTAATAGAGGGAAATGCCTGCCAACATCTGGAGCCCTGGATTGGAGTAACTCAGAGTCCACAGATGCTACAAACATTTCGGGAGCCTTCTGCTCAGTAGAAATTGGCCACATTTTGAATCAAATCATTCCACAGAGGACGCTTCTTCTGTAGTTGTTCTCTCAGCACCTGGAATGCTTTGCCAAGAATGATCGTATTTTTATAATCTCAAATCAATAGCAGGACCTCCCCCAAAAGATGGGTGGGCCCGGGAACGCAGAAAGGTCAGGAAACAGTGGCATGATGTACAGCCAGGGATGTGTTCTTCCAGATGTTGGTCTCCCCCTCACTTCTGATACTGCAGCAGGATTCATGTACCCTACTTCTCCCGCCTCCATGTACCCACAGAGCAAACTGTCCATTTCATCTTTCGCCTATAATGTCTGCTGTGTTTTTTCTCATGGCTAGCTCTGTGGAGCCCTGGGCTGGGGGAAGGTTGAGTGCAGAGGAAAATTTGAGATTTTAAAAATAACACTTGAGTTATTTATGGCTTTCAAGTGACTTCAAACTCATCCCAGGCCAGTGGCTTCCATCTCACCACCTGAATGCTGTGTTATCCAACTTGTGACCTCGACTTTAAGGTTCATGAGACACTGTCCCATGAGTTACTTTCTGCGATCCTCACAGAAATCCTGCCATGACAGCAACGCAGAGAAGGACTCCAAGATAACATGCCAAAGACACGCTCATCCCATAAAGAGAAGAGCCAGAAGGAAAGTCCAGATCTCCAAAATCCCAGATGAGACCTTTTGCCTTTTATCATGACTCCTTATGTTTTAAAGCTTATTAAAGAAAATGACAGGCAGTCATGCTTCTTTCAGCTATTGTACTTGGACTGATAAGCTTTCTTACACTCTTTTCAAAAAGCTACACATTTCATACTCCAAAATCAATGTTCTTACTTCTTCCGCTGTTCGCATGATTCCTACCAGCCAGCCATGGGGAAGATGAATAGTGATCATTTGTCTCCTTGCTTCAAAGGCTCAGGGCCATCAGTTATTTTCATCTCCCAACACAAGATGCAGGCTTATATAGATATTAATATCCTGAAATAATATTGATTAGCTTTTATAAAATAAAATATGTAATTTATGAGAATACATGGTTCCAGCTAACTTCTGACTACAAGAGAGTAAAATGAGAAAAGAAATGTTCATCTTATAAAACAAGTTGTACATGTCATGCTGCTAATATGGACTAGTCTATTTCTGAAATGTCAAGTTCAAGAATGACCAGAGTGATGAATGATCTTCCCTTCCAAGCCACACTACAATTGACCAAGGCAACTGACTTGCCTTGGAGCCTTTGGGGTGGCATCAGTACAGATATCTAGTTTCCCACCTTCCAAATTCCTACTGAAATTATATAGAAAATAAAGTATGGAAAAATCTATATTCCTTCTGGGCATAAGCCAGACGTTTTAACCCAGTTCGCCCAGATACTAGTAGGACTGGATTAAAGAAGCCGTAAAGGCCAATCCATAATTCCCCTTCTGGAAACATTAGCATTCCTGGAAAGTCAATAAGGCCAACCTGAAATAATTAGACAAGAAGGTGGGCTGGAGGTAAAGGGCTATCTATGACACCATTTCAAGAAGAAAATATAAGCCACACATTCGATGAAGATATTTTCATGAATATAACTAATAAAAGATTTATGCCAGGATATATATAAATACTACAAATCAATAAGAAAAACATAATTAAACCAATTAATAAATGGGCAAAGCATATGAACTGTAATTCAGGAAATATGAAACCCATATCATCAAAAAACATATGAAAAGATGCTCAGTCCCATTAGAAATAAGTGGAATGAAAACTAAAACCTTAAGGAAATAGAATTTTTTACTCATCAGACTAGAAAACATTAAAAAGTCTGACAATCACAAATGTTAGAGCAACAGGAACGTTTACGCACTGGTAGTGAGAATTTAACCACCCTGAAGAATAATTCAGCAAAGTTGAAGTACATAGTCTAGGACCCAGCAATTCCATTCCTAGGCATGTATCCTAGAGAAATTCTTGTACAGGTACATAAAAAAGGTATACAACATGCTCATGACAACTGTATTTGAAAGCCAGAAGCTAGAAACAACTTAAATGTCCATCAAGAGAATATTAGATAGATTGTGTGTAGTTTATTCATATAATGGGATATTAGATAGCTGTGAAAAATGAGTAAACTAAAGCCACACATATTCACAGGGATGAATTTCACTTTTTTTTTTTTTAATGCTCAGCAAAAAATGGCAAGTTTCAGTAGCATAGATTATACCATTTATAGAAAACAGTGAGACTGTACAACATATTCTTTATGCATATTTATAATTGTATTCTATATTTATATGTACTGCTATTTTTAGTAAAAGAAAAAATATAAATGTGAATAGTAATTACCAAATTCAAGATAGAGGTTACCTTTGGTGGGGATGGGAGGAGATAAGATAAAGAAGCAGACACGGAGTTTCAACTTACTGGTAATATTTATTTCTTAAGATGATTGATAGATACACACTATTTGTTATATTATTTATAGCTTTTTATCTATTCTTAACATTTCATTGTAACTTCTAAAAAAGAACATTTGAAAAAATCAAGTACACTTATTGAGTATACTTTACAAAAGGCACTGTGCCAACCATTGTGGGTCTCATGAACCCACTCTATCACAGCAAATGATCTAATTGTAGGCAAGGCATGTGCACAAGTACAGAATATTCAAAGCTCATTAACACTGGGCTATACAATAGAAGAATGGGTATCCCATAAACCCTATGCCAAATCCTGGTAAAATAATTCTATAAAATCCTAATAAGAGACACAAGAAATGGAAAGAAGAAAATATCTTCAAATCTGATTCCATACTAATGTTTTGAGGGCTTGTGCTTGATTTACTTTTTCCTCATACAATGTCTCTAAGCGCCTCATTCCCATAAGCCGTTAACATTTATTTAAGAGTGGTCGTTGTTGCTGTTCGTTGCTGTTGAGTCGATTCCATCTCATGGTAGAGCCTGGTTATGAGTGAAAGAAGGCTTCACCCTGGGTGTCCATACACAAGGCTGAGGAACTCTGTAAACAGTGTCTGACATAATCATCCTAGGTGGGATAAAGTATGCTTTACAAGACTCTCTCCATCTTTCCATTTGCTAAGTAAAGAACCATATTCTCCTCGTTTGATAGCATCACACCCACCCGAATGCAACTTTTAGATGAAAACTTACACCAGCATATGGGAAGTGGAAAAGGGCACTACATGAATGGCCACCAAGGACTTACAGAATTAGTTATATCAATCTTCTATATTAATGCAAATATATTCTATATTTAATATAAAATCTTTATGGACCCTCATCTCCGGGGTAGTAAAGGAGTAAAGTGTATTCCCTATTTTACCATAGGAATAAAACTTGGTTAAGTGGCTTGACTGAGGTCACATACCAGTAAGAGCTTGAGAAATTCATCTCAATATGTGCAACAATTTTATTATTAAATTAAATATGATTAATAGTTACTAGTATCATTATTATTATTCTCAGGAGCAGATCCAGGATGGAAACTCAAATTACATATTTTTTTAATTCCTATGTGGTTTCTGGGACATCAACCCATCTCCATCAATGATATTGCGCCCTTAGTCCAGCCCAGAATGCAAAAATACTCTACTCTGGCTTCTTGGCGATAAAAGTCCCCAAAAGCAGCATATAATATCAACTCACCTCATTGATAAAATGGTCACGGAGGCTTTTCTTCATGTATTTTGAATTTTTCCATCATTGAGGAAATGTTCACTATACATAATTGCATGCTTTCTAATACTGCTTTCCTTCAAATTGGATTTTCCCCCCATGGATTTTAAAGCTACTTCCATTAGAGAAAAGTAAAAACAGTTGTAATTTCAGCAATTTGCCATTTTCCTCCTTTTGGGATAGTTTTACTCATTGTATTTGAAGGATAAATAACTAAATTATCTAGAAATATTTAATGTGAAAGAGATGCCAAGATTTTTAACACAAGAAAGCACACCTAATATGCTGTAAAAGGTAGCTTGAAAAACAGAACCCTTTTTAGCAGACGTATAAATTTCTATTTAACTACTAGCACTTTCCATTTCCTTATTCCTGCCCTATAATGAGCCATTCCACGTTTATTGGTGTTAAACTTGGTTACTAGTGCCACTTAATATAATCCCATGTGGTTAACTCTTTGAGAAGCCACATACACAAAAAGAATAAATCAAACAGGAAGGGGAAGCAGCAATAATGTAACGTAAGAAGCAGTTTGGGGGTAAAACAGAGCATTGGTTCTTCTCAGATTGCAGAGATTTAAACATGCCATGAAATTGTATCGAGAATCCTGCAACGGGCCAAGGTATTATTTTTACATAACTTCACATCTCTGAGAACTGCAAAAACCCAGGGAGTCCACATTTTTTCAATCGGTTTAGGAATCCATTGTTCAATTCATCAGGTTTTCCATCGACCCAAATCAAGCCGTGTAAATCAAAAGCATTCACTACTAAGAATCGAATTTTGAAATCTAAGGCTACTTAGGGAAATATTTTATTTTTATATTGTAGATTTATAATGAGAGCGCTGATCCCATCAGTCCACATAGGACTTTTTTTCTTAGAAGATTGGTTTTAGAGCCCATCGCTGTCCAAAACCAAAAAAAAAAAAAACCAAACCCACTGCTATCCAGTCGATTTCAACTCATAGCAACCCTATAGGACAGAGTAGAACTGCCCCATAGAGTTTCCAAGGAGCACCTAGTGGATCCGAACTGCCGACCCTTAACCACTATGCCACCAGGGTTTCCTCTCTGTCCAAAGGATCCCCATATTGCATTTGTTTATAAAGCTAGTCTTTCCCATGCCCACGGGCATCAGGAGCTGTGATCATTTAAGATATTAATTTTTCCAATTACTAAAAAGAAATCCCAGAAAAAGGCTGAGAGGAAACCACAGGCTACTTTGAACACTTACTAAAACAATACAAAGAAATGGGAAACTCAGCCGAGTTTTTGGCAATAAGATAAAACCCTTTAACTAGCATTGCTTTTGGAGGATCACTTTCATGGCATAGGTAACAAAACAATATCTAACACACAGCCCTTCCTATGTACCAGGAATTGTTCTAAGTGCTTTACAAATATTAACTCGCTTGATTGTCATAAAAATTCTATGAGGTATATTCTATCAGTAGCCTCAGCGTACAGATGAGAAAACTGAGACACAGAGAGGTTACATAATTTATCCAAGGCTAAACAGACAGTAAGTGGTAGAGCTCCAGAGTCCGTAATTTTTATTCTGACCTACTGTATGGCAAAGCGGTAGTTATTAATCAAAATATAACCCAAAACTTTTGACCAAAAACAAAAGCATGAATTAAATGATTAATCTTTCTATTATCTTTTTGTCATTCCACATACTATGAATTCTTTTTTTCATTCAACACATATTTATTGAGGACCTACTTTGTGCCTGGCACTATCCTAAGGAATGAGGATAAAGAGAGAGATAAGAGTGCTTTTAAGATGTTTACAGACTAGCAAGAAAGAGACAAATGGATAAAAGAGAGAAAGAGAAGCCCAGGGTGTCATCAAATAAAACAAATAATCTCTAATACATGTCCAGTGCTAGAATTAAATTGACAAAATATATCCTAGCCTTAAAAAAGGAAAAGAAAGAAAGATAAGAAAAATAAAGAAATTTCTCTTTAAAATTTCCTTTTTTCAAAACCGAAATACAGCTCCCCTGCCTCCCGACCTGCACTGGTACTATCATCAAAGAGCCTGAGGTTTATGGCAGCTTTATTCAAACATTTTTCTTAGCATTGAGCTAGAATTCCAATATTACTTTTATAATGTTCATATTCCCTTTGATATTTTAAAACCAGTGTGAAAGTTAACTTAAAAATTCTCCATTGATAGCAGAGGTTTGTTATGCTAGCAGCTTTGGTCAATGCAGACGCTGGAAGCCACAGCACCGAAGTCTAAGCACTCTATCGGGCCGGGCCCAATGTGAGCAAAATGATTAAAATTCATGTGCAAAAGCCCCAGCCTCACAGTGATACTACTCTTTGTAAACCTAGATTGTGTAGCTCTTCAGAAACCTTTTGCAGCCTGCATTGGAGAGTGGGTGAAAAGGCTTGGACTAAGGAGCAGGAATCCAGGGGATAATGGAAAGGCCAATTGTCCTGGGAAGACAAGTTGAGGCTGGTTTTTCATAGTCACAAACTGATTCTGCTTGAATTAAAGTCATGACTTGCTTCAGGCACCTCTGGCTTCCTACTTGAGGATTCAGCTCAAAGTGAGACCAGGACTACTTCCTTTTTGGAAGGATTAGGCCACAGGCTGAAACTGCCGATACTGATTTTGAAATCCACACAGTCATTTAGAAGGTTCTGCTTCCCCAGTTTGCCCAAAGCCCTGGATTTCCCTCCTCAACCTAAGGAGATTATAACTGTCGTGAGTTAAATCATTTTAGGTCATGATCTGGGCTTCATTTGCTGTTTGGATTTTAACATTTTTAAACTGAAAGACAGAACAGCATACAATAAGTCAATCTGGCTCCTGCCCTCTAATAACCTCTTTATTCTACTATAGGGGCTTGGGCAATTTTTTCTCCTTTGCCTCAATTTCCCTTTCTAGCAAATGACAATAATCCCTATTGACCATCAGTATATAAGAGACACTGGTGTGCATTTTTAAAACTATGTTCCTTGGGTCTCTCAGTTCCTGAGAGGTGTCTTTAGAGTTTCTGTCACAGAAATTGGGATCAATTTTCATTTCCTTATGCTTCGTTACATTCAACCAAGAGCAGAAATCTATGTGAAAAAAAAAAACCATTGCCATCGGGTCAATTCCAACTGATAGTGACCCTATAAGACAGAGTAGAATTGCCCCATAGAATTCCCAAGGAGCTCCTAGTGGATTCAAACTGCCAACCTTTTGGTTAGCAGCCGTAGCACCTAACCATTACACCACCAGGGTTTCCAGAAGTCTATATGGCATCCTGTAATTTGAAAACTCCTGATCTGGTGGGCACCTCGACTGACCAAACGTTAGGTCTAAAGCCTAATTTCTGTTCAGCTTCTAGCTAAGTCAGCTCTTACCACCTCTATTCCGCTTCCACCTAGTTTTTTTTTTTCAACTCATTTACCAATTATCTATCAACCACCTATAATTATTACGGACACCAGGTAGGTATTAGGGTGCAACAGCGTACCTGCTCAGCCACTGTCCTCAAAGATCATGTATTTAAAAGGGAAGACAGACAGAGAAACTCCCCACAGTGGGCAACCTCAGCCTCACCCTGCTTCACTGAGCAATTCTGACTTGAAAGAGCAAACTCTTGAACAGTATTAGCCTTTCACCACCCCATCCCCACCCCAGCCTCAGTTCAGGGCTGTTTAGAAGCAAGTTGCTGTCCCTAACTACCAGACCAGAGTGCAGAGCCCCTTGATTTCCCAAGATTCCTCCTCTGGCAGCCAGAACCACAGTTGGCCCATGATGATGAATTGCTAATGGGAAAGGGCTGCTCCTCTCTGTGATGTCTTCATTCCTATTTTGGAACTTGTTCCAAAGTTTTGGAAACTGAGTTGGCCCCTATTTTGGACTCTCATGTAGCTTCTCTTTCAGATTTCTTCTTCCAATGATATGTCTGGTAATAACGACTCAACGATGAAGGGGCCCACCATTGCTTGCACCAAGCCTCCACCCCAGAGGATGAATCTGTATCCCTGAACCAAGCTTAACAGGGAAGGCTGTGTGCTGCCTGTGCAAGAATGTCCCCAGCTCTGTCAGCGCTTCCAAGATCTTGCCATCCCCACTGTGCCCGCTGACACCACTTCTATCACATACTCCTGCCTTTCTGTTAGTGTTATGTCCTACTGCAGACCCTTTAAGTCACTCTCCACCACTGCAGGTCTAGGTTGCTTTCCTAACACACTGTCTTACAACAATAGCTAACACTTCAATTGTGCTTTTTATATTCCAGGCACTATTCTATACTGTGTGTGTGTTATATACATGCTTTTTGATTTTCACAGCAAGCCTATGAGATAAGGACTATTATTATCCCATTTTATACATTAAGATGGTGAGACTTCATCTCACGTTCTTTGGAGATGTTATCAGGAGGAACCAGTCCCTGGAAAAGGACATCATGTTTGGTAAAGTAGAGGTCAGTGAGAAAGAAGAAGACTCTCAACAAGATGGACTGACACAGTGGCTGCAACAATGGGCTCAAACATAGCAACGATTGTGAGGATGGCACAGGACCGGGCAGTGCTTCGTTCTGTTATGCATAGGGTCGCTATGAGTAGAACTAACTTGACTGTGCCTAACAACAACAACATAGATTAAGAAACTTAGATTCAGAGACATTAAGTAACTTGCATAAAGTTTTATGGCTTGGGAGTAGCAGAACCAAGATTTGAATCCAGACAGTCTGGTTCCAGAGTCTGTGCTCTTAATCTCTATGCTGGAACACAAACCACCTTCCCACGGGAAGACTACTTGTACAGGATCAAATGGTATCACTTATACAAATTGTGTAACAAATCCTACATAAACTTGTGCAACGGTAAGGGAAAACAACTCTATATTGCTATCTAAAATTTTGCTATGTTCTATTCAAACATGTTTTTAAAGTTTTATGCTCTGAAAAAATGCTATTTTGATCAGGAATACTTCAACATAATTTATGAATAATTAAGAGAAATGGTTTTAAAGGACAACATGATGAGAATGTGGCTTAATGATGAGCTGGGATGACTTCTTAGCTGACTTTCTATCTTAGTTAACTAGTGCCGCTATAACAGAAATACTGCAAGCAGATGGCTTTAACAAATTTATTCTCTCGCAGTCTAGGAGGCTAGAAGTCAGAATTCAGGGTGTCAGATCAGGGGAAGGCTTTCTTTCTCTGTCGACTCTGATGGAAGGTCTTTGTAGTCAAACTTCCCCTGGTCTAGGAGCTTCTCAGCTCAGGGGCCCTGGGTCCAAAGGATGCATCCCACTCCTGGTTCTTCTTCCTTGGTGGTAATTAGGCCCCTCTTCTCCCTGCTCGATTCTCTCTTTTATATCTCAAAAGAGATTGGCTCAAGATACAACCTAATCTTGTAGATTGAGTCCTGCCTCATTAACATAACTGTCTCTAATCCTGCCTCAGTACCATCATAGAGGTTAGGATTTACAACACAGGATAATCACATCAGATCACAAAATGATGGGCAATCACACAATACTAGGAATCATGGCCTAGCCAATTTGACACACATTTTGGGAGAACATAATCCCTCCTTGTTCTAACAGATCATTCTCTGAGCCTCTGGTACCTGTAAAACAGGAATGAAAAGAAAAACCCTGCTTGCCTTATATATTTGTTTTGAAGCTTAAAGAGGTAACGTATATGAAAACACTTCTAAAATATAAACGTAAATTCTCATTAAAGATAAAAAGATAAGATTAAGAAAATGGAAGATTATTTCTTGCTAATAAGAAAAAGGTAAATTATGGGACAATTGGCAAACATAGGACCACAGTCTTATCTCAACCTCAGCCGAGATACACAGAAAGAAAAAGAAGACATAGAGAAGAGAGACCAAATTACTTCTGAGAAATCTCTTCAGCAACTGGCTGTGGGTAGAAAGCTTCATGGAAATGATCATTACGACAAGCAGTCTGGATTGGTGAAGAAGGGCTTGCCTTCTCGTTTATGATCATTGTTGGTTACGTTCTTGGAGCTTCCTTTGGAAACTACCAACACTGTACAACAGTTGGAAATAGAAGAAGCTCTATCACAAAGGAAGCTACTAGACAGTAGCTTCTAACATCAAGTAACTTCAAACAAATGAGGGTAGGAAGCTACTGAAGCTAGTTTAAGATGACTTTCCCTGAAAACCTTTTTGTTAAAAGTGGAAAGATAGACTAGGATTCAAAACAATTACTTAGGAATTTATATTTTTTTAAACATTGCTTCATCAGGAAGTCAACACCCAGCAATGTCAGTCCGTAGGTATAGTGGAAAGGAGACAGAACCCAGGAAAGCTTTCATCCCTTGGGGACTGGATCTATCTCATCCACAACCCTAACCACAGAACAATACCTGTCATAAAGAAGGCTCATATTACAAATAAATGAAGGGAACAGAGACAAGTTCAAATCTTGGCTTTGCCATGAACTAATTTTGTAACTTTTCCTCACTAGACAGCACTTTCCCCATCTGCAAAGTAAGGATGTTAGAGGGTTTCTATGTTCCCTCAGTTTCCAAAAATCTGTAATTCTATTATTCTCATTGGAAACCAGATACCTAAGAGAAATTTAAAGTCCCTGGAGCACTGGTCTTTTAAATCTAAGCCTACTAAGGATGATTACGAGGGTTGGAACACTTTTAACTAATGAATTAATTAAATGAATAATTAATTAATACGGCTTAAAGTACAAAGTTGTCTGTTCACCTTGCCCTGGTGTCCAGCACACAATTGTGCTGTTGGTTTTTGGGGAATTTGCTAGAACAGTATATTTGAACGGGGATCACATCTATCATCACTACATACAATTACCTCAAAGCAGAAACCCCATTGAGAGTGGGTTCTTGTAGGCAAATGCGACATTAGTATAAATTCATTACCACCAAAAGGTATTTATGACTTGCTGAAATATCAAGAGCACAATACTAAATACGAGCAACACAAAATGAAGAGTTTCAGCTTAATCTTGCCCTATAGGAGTTTACAAGTCAGGCCTTTATAAATGACAAATGGGATTGATGTGGTATTTGGGGGCCATACTGAAACAATACAGATGGGGTACAAATCATTCAATCAATTGTACAGTATCTTGCTGTAGTAAGTTGAAAAGTCTCAGAGACAACTGACATAACCCATTCCCTGAAGTGCTAAATGACAGGGATTAAAAGTAGAATTCAGGAAAAAGGGAAAGTGTTACTATCGTTTTAAAACCAGGCAAGAGGTATGTAATTCCTGCACAGTGGGATTTTCACCTGAATTAGAAGAGGAAGAAAGATTCAGAGATGGGCATGACCAATGTATTCAATAAGAAGCAATACATTTTGCACTCTCACTCCCTAGAACAGTAATCTCCATTCCTCCAGCCCCCAAACATACTCTCTGTGGCATGGTTTCTATCCTTGGCCTTCCCTCTGAACTGAGGAAGCACACAATTGAATTAGACCTTGCCATTACAGAAATTGGTCCCTAGAGAGCAGTTCTGAAATCATCCAAGTAGAAAAGTGAGAAAGCACGTTTTATGGTTTGCTGAACGATTCAGGGGCTGTATATAAACCTAGCACAGAGCCTACCAAGCACTGGGCTCCATCTATGAATTCCACACATTAGATCAAGGGGTGATAAATGCTCAGATAAACATTTTTATTTTATGCCTCAACAATTTATCCTCTCTTCCTCTTATCAGACTCTGTTGACCTAACGTACTCGGTGAAAACACACATTCAGTGAGTAATTGTTTACCTTTGCTCACTCAGGCAAGCGTGTGCGAAGATGCCATCCATTTGTTATCCTGGTTACCTTCTCCACCACGCTCATTTGTTTTGTTTTGTTTTGTTTTCTCCCTGGCTATTGATTTTGTGATAGAGGTCTTTTTTTTAATTTGTTCTTCATAAATGGTATTGACATAACTGTGTTTTGCCATTTTGCCTTACATACTGTAGTGTAAACATGTTGTGTGAGATATTTTATTTTCTCCCATGGGAAAAAGCCTGATGTGGATGCTAGAATAACAACCCAGGGGTTAGGAAAGAATCCTTTTGCCTTGACAGTCTTCCAAGTATCGGGGCCATTTGTATAAAACCATGCCTGGCCTCCTTGCTTCCCTTTCTCCACTGGTAAGCGAGAAAGTGGGGAGTGGCTAGTATTATGCAGACAAAAGGATGAGACTACATAGGTAATACATTTTGAGATCACTAGACGAAAAGCTCTACATAAAAATCAGAAATCATAGCATTGTTATTAGATTGTGAATACTTTCAACACAGATGTATTCCACCATGATGCTCATAAAAACAAGAAATTAGGTAGTTGGGAGATATACACATATCATTTTAAAGGCAAGTTTTTATTTGATGTCAAGTATTGTCACGGGTTGCCATACCAAACTATAATTACTACTGCTTGGGAGACATTTTAAAATGTATCTGTTTGCAAAATCTGTTTAATAAGAAACAAACAAAAAGTCAATGTGTGGGGGGAGATTGCAACACTTTATTATGAAATTAAAAATTATGTCTGTATTCAGTGGGTTCCAAATATCTTACTTTTACGGTTTGTAATGTCAGCAATTTTTATTGAGACAAAACCTGGTCTAGAATATTGCATTTTCATCAAAACAGTAAAATCATGCCTCCAATATTAACTATGCATTTTGTTTTGCTTTCACTTTCCATTTTCTTACAAAAGGTAAAACGAGAACAATACCTCAGTACCAGGGAGCCTCATTCCCTGCTAACACAAAGTTCTCCTACTCCATAGAAGCCTATAGAGAATGCAAACACTGACCTTTAGGGAATAGTTTCTTTTCTCTTTTGGATTTTGCCAAGTGTAAAAAAAAAAAAAAAAAAAAAAACGGCAGCATGGGTACGTCTGACCTCCTCTAACTTCAGGAGCGGGAGGGGGATTACCATCAGCATCAGCCCAAAGCCGAGTCCTGTGAGGTGGAGGTGAGACCTGACTCCTTTCTCCTCCCTTTTTACCAGTTCTGACACCAGCTGTCCCTTCCATGACACTCTCTCCTCCTCTGCTGGATTTGATAATTCATTGCAATAGCTACACAGAAATCACAGACTATACTCACTAAAACATCAAGTCAATTCGACTCATAGTGACCCTATAGGACAGAGTAGAACTGCCCCATAGGGTTTTTAAGGCTGTAATCTTTATGGAAGCTGACTGCCACATCTTTCTCCCATGGAGTGGCTGGTGGGTTTGAACCACTGACCTATCGGTCAGCGGCTGAGCACTTTAACCACTGCACCACCAGAGCTCCTTATTAAGGAAGTAACAGGTTACAATTCAGAATCAGAAATAGCAGGCTACAACACAGGATCAGGATCAGAAAGCATGTAGGCAAACTCTTCTTTCTTCAGTGCAGGGCAGCTCTCTCAGTGCCTCTCAGCTCCCTGCAGGGCTACTCTCAGCCTTCTGGGGATAGGCTCTTCTTGGCCCCCTCAGGACAGGCTCCTCTCTGTTGCCTCAGGACAGGCTTCCTTGGTTCCACTTAAGCCTAGTCTCTGCCCTACTTGGGCAAGTGTTACAAACAGGGGCAGGTTATCCAATAGGCAAGGTAAGCACATGTAAAATTGTTCCCTGCAGATTAGTAAGTAAGTACAAGTAAGCCTGTGCTTGCCTTGCTTATTGGATAATTCACCCCTGCTTACAAAACTCTTTAGCTCCACAGGTAACTGCCCAGAAGCACCCCAAAACCCAAAAAACCAAACCCACTGCCATTGGGTCGATTCCTACTCATAGTGATCCTATAAGACAGAGTAGAACTGCCTCATAGAGTTTCCAAGGAGTGCCTGGTGGATGTGAACTGCCGACCTTTTGGTTAGTAGCTGTAGTTCTTACCCACTATGTCACCAGAGTTGCCAGAAGCACCCCTCTCCTGCCCAAAGGCTCTCGGCTCTCTCACTCTATGGGCCAGGAAGCCTACTGTATTATCTCATCCGGGTCTCCTGGTTCTGCTGCTACCATTCTCTGCCACTGCTTCTTGCTGGCTCGTATGATCTCTGGTATTACAGCTATCTGCCTCCTGGGTCTAGGAGGTTCACAGCACAGGGAGTCTGAGTCCAAAGGACACTTTCCATTCCCAGCTCTTCTTTCTTGATCGTAGCGAGGGTCCCCCTTTTGACCTCTGGTTGGCTCATTTTAAGCCTAGCAAGATGGCAAAACTGAACAATCCCCTCATTAGGGTTACATATACCTTATTTGCATGGTCTTACCCCCACAAGGGTGCCATGCACCTTATTTGCATTATTAGCAAGCTGTCTAATCCCCTTGGTGGGCCACAAGCACCTTATTTGCATAGTCCCACCCAATCATTTTGTGACAGTAACAAAACGATGCATATCTAAAAGGCTATATTAAGTAATTCACTGCACTGCAGGATACCCTTTGGCTCTTTTGGCCATGGTTCTTTCATATTTGGAGGATAAGTTCCCTCTCCTAGGCATTTTACCAGGCCACAACAGTTATTAACAATTAGTCCTTCAAGAGGGTAGAGTCTTCAAGGTGAGTTTACTCGGGTACATCCCTTTCAGGTCTGCTGCAGATGTCCATCTGATCTGGTCAGGTTCTCCATAAGTCATCTATATTCACCCTTTCTGGCCTCTGATAAAATTTAACTGAGAGAAGATTATTCCCTTGCTCTGAGTCTCTCTCAAGGTATCAGCATACTGTAGATTTCCCCTGCTGCATAACCTATTTTTTCACTCCTTTACCTTCAGCTATTATCTCTCCATCCTTCCATGTGTCATTTATTTTTCCCCAAACTTTTCCATCGTGGGAAGGGATATCAGGTTCAGCTGCTTTGCTAGTCTAGATTGCTGGAAGCAAGACCAGTCCAGCCAATGCTTCCTGCTCAGTCTATTCCTATTCATGTTGGCTATGGTTACATAGGTACAACACTGGTGGGCTCTCTCAACTACTAGGCGATATGGCAATATTCACTGTCAACCCCAATTTTGCCAGATGGGAGGAAGGTACAATTTATCCCATCAGGCCATTGGAAATTCTGGCATACAGGTTCAGGGGTGTAGTTACAGCCTCTTCCTTAGGGGTCACCCCTGCTTTCAGCACCCACAGCTCCCTCTCTGGTCCTGGGACTGCAGCATCTGACAGGAAAAAGCAATTTCAGGTGATGTGGGTAAGAACACAGTGGCACCAGCATCCTTCCCCACCCCTTCTTCCCCAGATCCCTTCTAAGTCATTCCAATATCTTATTATTTAATTATTAATTTTATAAAAATTACATAAGATAAGTTAGGCTTAAATAATTTTATAGATAGGTAAGGACTTCTAGTGGGTACCATTCATTTCTGCTAAGACGATAAACGATATTTGCCGAAATCACTCTTTTCTCAAGGACCTTGAAGGGTTTACTCACCCACCCTTACAAAAAAGGGTTAGTTTATGTTCTAAGCAAAGTCTATTTCTACTGTCTGGCTGCACATAGCTACGGTCACTAGGCTGCCAACAGGCTTCTGGGGACTGAGTCCACTGACACCAGAGATGTTCCATCAGGAACCTTGGGGACTGTCTAATCCATTCGTGCCTTCTCTGTCACATAATTCCATTCCAACATACAAGCTCCTGTGGCCACATTATTAACACAAGCAGAAGCACTTTATTGTTTTTATTTCTGTGTTCTCAGGTAGGAGAGAAGCCACCGGGCAGGTGGAAGGTAGAGGATTCTTAACTGTCTTCTCTTTCTTCAAATAAAACATCAAAGACTTGGCTTTTAGGCATTTGTGTTTTCTTTCTTGTTTTCAATTTATTTTTATTTCCTATTTTTCGTTTTTCGGAGCAAGGAATGTTATGTCTCAAAGATTTTTCTTTTGAATTAATTTATATCCTCTTCAATCACCACTGGGTTCATACATTTTCTAAAGTATAAGGTAGAAACGATTCTGAATCTGCTTGCTCCAGGAATGCTATTCTTCAATTCCCTAGGTGAAATGTATAAATTTTACTTAAAACCAAACACAGCTTGTTGCAGTGATTCAGACACCATGTTTGATTTCATTCTTTCTCTGGAGTTTCTTTTTACTGGCATTTTTTCATCCTTTTTATCCTGGCCCAAATTTTACTTTCTTGAGCATTAATGGTCCTTTTCATAATTATTTTTTAAATAAAACTTTCCACAAAAGACCAAATTAAAACCAGCAAAGCAGCAAGGTACCACACTAGGGAAGGTCCCCCAGTGAGATGGCAGATAGCCATGCCTACTTAAGGAAGTCTGAGATAACTAGGCCTGGAACCCATCACTCCTGGATGCAAAAGTGGCTGTTCAACACAAGAAGTGGTACCTAAGGCCACATTTACAGAAGAGGCCAATTACTGTAAAGCATGTTTAGTTTCCCCAAACACCTAGAAATTTGAACGTGAACCAATTTAAAGCTATTAGCATATCATAGACTCTTCAGTGTTTCAACAGTGATAATATCTCAGTTGGAGTGGGAATTTGACCGAGGAATTATCTCTTCCTCAATTACCATACTTCTGTGAATATTTTGATCAAGGAAAGCATTTTAAATCTGTCCATAAATTTCCTTCACCCTTGGCTCACTCAAGTAGGTAAGTTCGTATGGTGCTTTTTGCTTTTGTTAATCTCCTAGGAAGTACAAAATTAAAAAAAAAAGTTTTGTTTTACTCATCAGTTTCCTTGGTGGAAAAGCACCAACCCAAACATAATATTTCAATACAAATTTTCATGTCCATTTTGGATAAAATATTCTTTATGATGAAATGGACAAAAGCTTCTGGAATGAAGTTACCCCCAATCCTCAAACTTTGCTTCCACCACTTCCAGCTACTTCCATTGGCCACCATAGCCAGGAGCATAGAACATCATCTTTTCTTTCCTGAGATGGCAAGCCTCCCAGAATTAGGAAATCCCCTAACCAAACTCAGAACCTTACAGAAATCATTTAAACCAGTCACAGAGTATAATCCCTTCAGAAATCTGAGGAGGAACTGAAACAACCATATACTAAAAAAAAAAAAAAATTTTTAAAGTAACATCTTTTATTCCATAGAATGTGTATCACTGTTGATGTACAAACTATTGTAGTCACCCATGGTGGACAGGTTTCGGAGGAGCTTCCAGACTAAGACAAAGAAGAAGGACCTGGCAGTCTACTTCTGAAAAAAAATTGCCAGTGAAAACGTTATGGATAGCAGCATAACATTGCCTGATATAGTGCTGTAAGATGAGCCCCCCTGGTTAGAAGGCACGCAAAAAATGACTGAGGAAGAGCTGCCTCCTCAAAATAGAGTCAACCTTACTGACGTGGATGGGGTCAAGCTTTAGAGACCTTCACTTGTTGATGTGGCATGACTCAAAATGAGAAGAAACAGCTACAAACACCCATTAATAATCAGAACATGGAATGTGCGAAGTGTGAATCTAGAAAAATTGGAAGTCATCAAAAATGAAATGGAACGCATAAAGATCGATATCCTAGGCATTAAAAATCCATTGCCATCGAGTCAATTCTGACTCATAGCGACCCTATAGGATGGAGTAGAACTGCCCCATAGGGTTTTCAAGGAGCAGCTGCTAGATTTGAACTGCTGACCTTTTGGCTAGCAGCCGAGCTCTTAACCAATGTGCCAACAAATTCATGAGAACCAAAATACAACCTTGAGTATATCCCATCTGAATATGGAGACCATCTCAACCATTTCAGGAGGCAGCATATAATCAAGAACCAGTGGTATTAAAGGAAGAAGTCCAAGCTGCACTGAAGGCACTAGCAAAAAACAAGGCTCCAGGACTTGAGGGAATACTAGTTGAGATGTTTCAACAAATGGATGCCGTGCTGGAGATGCTCATTCGTCTATGCCAAGAAATTTGTAATACAGCTACCTGGCCAACTGACTGGAAGAGATTCATATTTGTGCTCATTCCAAAGAAAGGTGATCCAACAGAATGCAGAAATTATCGAACAATATGATTAATGTTACACACAAGCAAAATTTTGCTGAATACAATTCAAAAACAGTGACAGCAGTACATTGACAGGGAACTGCCAGAAATTCAAGCTGGATTCAGAAGAAGATGTGGAACCAGGGATGTCATTGTTGATGTCAGATGGATCCTGCCTGAAAGCAGAGAATACCAGAAAGATGTTTACCTGTGTTTTATTGACTATACAAAGGCATTTGACTATGTGGATCATAACAAAATTTGGACGACATTGCAAAGAATGGGGATTCCAGAACACTTAATTGTGCTCATGAGGAACCTGTCCATACAGCAAGACGCAGTCTTTCAAACAGAACAAGGGAATACTGCGTGGTTTAAAATCAGGAAAGGTGTGCATTAGGGTTATATCCTTTCACCATATTTATTCAATCAGTATGTTGAATAAATAATTTAAGAATTTGGACTATATGAAGAAGAATGTGACACCAGGAGAGGAGGAAGACTCATTAACAACCTGTGATATGCAGATGATACAACCTTGCTTGCTGAAATTGAAGAGGACTTGAACCACTTACTGATGAAGATCAAAGACTACAGCCTTCAGTATGAATTACACCTCAACATAAAGAAAACAAAAGTCCTCACAACTAGACCAATAAGAACATCATGAATAAATGGATAAAAGAATGAAGTTGTCAAGGATTTCATTTTACTGGATCAAAGCCCATGAAAGCAGCAGTCAAGAAATCAAAGGACATATTGCATTGGGCAAATCTGCTGCAAAAGACCTCTTTAAAGTGTTGTAAAGGAAAGATGTCACCTTGAAGACTAAGGTGCACCTAACTCAGGCCATAGTGTTTTCAATCGCCTCATACGCATGTGAAAGTTAGACAATGAATAAGGAAGACAAAAGAAGAATTGGTGCCTTTGAATTATGGTGTTGGCAAAGAATAGTGAGTATTCCATGGACTGCCAAAAGAATGAAGAAGTCTGTCTTGGAAGAAGTACAGCCAGAGTGCCTCCTTGGAAGCGAGTGGGGTAAGACTTCTTCGCATGTACTTTGGACATGTTTGGACAGGAGGGACCAGTCCTTGGAGAAGGACACCATCATTGGTAAACTACAGGGTCAGCAAAAAAGAGAAAGACCCTCAAAGAGATAGATTGACACAGTATATGCAACAATGGACTCAAACATAAGTTGGAACGAACTCAACAGCACCTAGCAACAACAACAACACACAGGTAAACTTTTTTTATTGCACAGGATATATTTTTTTAATAAAATTTTAAATAGTTATATTTTAGTTAGAAAAATTATAATTAGCATGTTAAACTCTGGATTTCACAGATTTTTTCCTCCTATATTTATTTATACTATAAAGTATGTTTGTTCTGTTTTTTTAAGTTAGTCAATTTAAAGAAAAATATTAAGGAAATGATGGCACAATTGGTGAGCAGACAGGGAAAATGTTCTGAAGATATACAAATGATAGGAATCTGGATAATATAGCACAAGAATTCCTTTCTAAGACTTTAGGAAAATTAATCCCACTATAACTTTGATTCCTGTAATTCTTAGTCACTTAACGACATGCAAGCCCCTCTCCATTTTCTCATTGTCACACTTCTATGATTCATTATTCCTTTACAGCCTTTCCTTCCAACACTTTTCACTGACTTTTGTTTTTTTTCAGGACCCTTTATCTCTCTTAAACTTGCACATTCATCCTGCATATTTTTACCAACCGGTTCCTCCAGCTTTGTATCCTGATACCTGATATCCCCAGCGGGCACTGCTTCTTTTACCATGTTTAAGAGTAGAGGGAGGCTAGAGAGAGGGGAGAATCTACATCCTTCTTCCTAGTTCCCCTCCATAGCTGTTTCTCAGATCTGTCTGTAAAATTTAACCTGGCTTCCATGGTCCTAGGGCTTCAGGAAATCTGAGAATCTTCTGAAATATTATGCATGTGTGTAATAAGATGTATATTTTTCTGGACAATGGAGTTGTTATTTTTATTAGATTATCAAACTTCCCTTGCCCTCACAAAGAACCACCAATCAAAACAATTAATTTTCCACACTTAGGCAAAAATTCTGCCCCCTCAGAGATCCATGTTGAATAGTTATGACATTCTCTCCCTTATCCTGTCACCAGTCTCAGTTTCCTTGCAGGTCTTTTTCCTTGACAATTGTAGAAGACTTCAACTGCTGTTTCCCAGTCTTTTCCATTTGCTTCTTGTCTATTTCCAAAGTCCAGGTAAACGTGGTTTCTAAGACTTGACTTACAACAATTTAATCCCCTAGGTGAAATGCACAATTGTACATTGGAACTCGTTTTCTCAATTCCAATAATCTTCAACGCCACTTCACCCTAAAAACCCTAGAAACTGGGCAGAAATGTTTCATTTTTGAAAACTGAACTACATTTTTCTTCCAGTTTTCTTATTTGTAACTCCAACCACAACAACTCTAATCTCATTATATCTCCCAGTCCTCAACCCTCTCATTTAAGCTAAACATAGACACATACATCATTTCCTTTACTGTAGAAAATAGACCCCATGGTACATCATTTTAGACACTGTTTTATCAGTCCTCATGGACCCCTAGTCCTTCCAAAATACACTCCTATACCAAGCCAACCAACCACCTTCTTCTTCTATTTTTTCTATACTCAGGCCACAGGAAAATACCAATATATACACACATACACACATATAGACATACACAGCTATTTAAGTGACTTTGAAACAACAACTAGGTTCTCTGTTAAAAAAAAAAAAACAAAAAAAACCTTTGCCACGAAGTCAATTCCAACTCCTAGCCATACTATAGGGCACAGTAGAACTGTCCCATAGGGTTTCCAAGAGTGGCTGCTGGATTCAAACTGCCAACCTTTTGGCCAGCAGCCAAATGCTTAACCACTGTGCCACCAAAACCAAAAAAAACCCATTGCCAATGTGTCGATTCTGACTCATGGGGACCCTATAAGACAGAGTAGAACTGCCCCAGAGGGTTTCCAAGGAGCAATTGGTAGATCCAAACTGCCGACCTTTTGGTTAGCAGCCATAGCTCTTAACCACTACACCACCAGGATTTCCACTGTGCCACCAGGGCTCCAGTTATATGGTAGAAAATAGACAAAATTAAAAAAAAAAAAGTTCAGAGAGAGGAAACGGGGCCAAGACTGCAGACTAGCCAGAGGCTACCTGTGATCCCTTTTACAACAAAAACCAAAAAAAACAAGTGAAACCATTATATTTATGACAAACTAGGAGCCCTGAACATAAAAGGCAAAGTTAGAAAACAGACTAAGCAGCAAGGAGAGTGAGAGATGGCCCAGAAGCAGAGAAGAGCTACCGGACCTGAATTGCCAGGATCCCTCAGGCAGCATTCCTGGGAGCAACTGTGGTGGGCTCGTAATAGCATTCGGCCACAGTTTCCTCAAGGAGAAACAGCCAGCCGCAAAGCCTGCTCATGCCTCCAGACCCAGAGAAGAACAGTGTTCTTGGCAAAAGCTAAGTACTTGCTTATAATTTACTGCACCCCCTGCCCCCAAGCAGGCCTCAGTGGCTGTTGATTACCCTGGGCCTGAGATAGGTCCTGTTCAGGGTCCTGAGCCATTCTCCTGGCCTTGGAGATGGAATAAACTCACAATTGGGGAAAAGAAAATTTGCCACCTCCACTAACCTGGGAAGATCAGGATAGAAGTGGCTCCTGTCCAGGCATAAACAGTCCATGGACTTTGAATACATTTGCCCCCTGCATGGACCTGTGTGGGCCTATTTCAGGAGAATAGGCCCTTGTTGGCAGACTGCAGCTGTTTCAGCTGTGCAGTGGACAGGTGGGTATTTGATGTTTGGCACCGCTTTACCTATTAAACAGGGTCCTCACCTACCAAAATCAGGGGAATAAGGACTGCTGGCTCCACTCAAGTCACCCAGCCACCCATGACAGGGGTCCAAGAACAACTGGTACCTCCCAGTCCTTACACACAAAAGCACTGGGTGCTATGAGTTGAAATAGACTAGACGGCACTGTTTTTTTGGGTGGGTCCTTTGTCTTCAAAACCCACCCACTTGTACACTCTAGGAAACCAGGATGCTCTTTACTCACAGACACTCAGGAGATGGCTATTAGCCTCCTGCCTTCTTCAGAGCATGACCCCCTGCTGCAACCAGACACCGGTACCTACATCGATCACCCCTGGCGTGCTCAGGCTCTAGGACAAAGCCTGTACCACACACTTGATGAATAGCTACCGGGGCACCTGAGCTGAATTCATACAAGAATGTATTCATACAAGTGAATGTACTCCTAGACTGATATGACTGATAACAGCTCTACCCATCTGGGGACAGGACATCAGAGATCCAAAGGAAAAAATAACCAAGCTAGTTCACTCAAGCAGCCCATCTGGGCATATCAAAACAAAACAAAGCAAGAAGCTACAGTACAGTAAGCAAACATAAAATAAACTAATACAATAACTTATAGATGGCTAGGAGACAACAGTCAATATCAAGTCACGTAAAGAAACAGACCATGATCACCTCAACAAGCACTCAAAACAAAGAATCAAGAGATTTTCTAGATGAAAGTACCTTCCTAGAATTACCAGAGGCAGAATACAAAAGATTAATATACAGAACTCTTCAAGACATCAGGAACAAGATCAGGAAGGAGATCAAACAATATGCAGAACAAGCCAAGGAACACAAAGATAAAGCAGTTGAAGAAACTAAAAAGGTTATTCAAGAACATGATGAAAAATTTAATAAGCTGCAAGAATCCATAGAGAGACAGCAATCAGAAATAAAAAGATTAAAAATAAAATTACAGAATTAGACAACTTAATAGAACGTCAGAGGAGCAGAACTGAGCAAGTGGAAGGCAGAACTGGTGAGCCTGAAAACAAAGCGCTTGGCACCAATATATCTGAAGAAAAATCAGATAAAAGAACTTAAAAAAAATGAAGAAAACTTAAGAATCATGGGGGACCCTATCAAGAGAGATGACCTACAAGTGATTGGAGTACCAGAACAGGGGGAGGTAACAGAAAATACAGAGAGAACTGTTGAAGATTTGTTGGCAGAAAACTTCTCTGATATCGCAAAAGATGAGAAGATATCTATCCAAGATGCTCATTGAACTCCACATAATATAGATCTTAAAAGAAAGTCACCAAGACATATTATAATCACATTTGCCAAAACCAAAGATAAAGAGAGAATTTTAAGAGCAGCTAGGGATAAACGAGAAGTCACCTACAAAGGAGAGTCAATAAAAATAAGCTGAGAGAGGCAGAGCCAAGATGGCGGAAAAGACCCTTCCGGCGAACCCTCTTTACAACAAAGACCCCCCCAAAAAAATGAAATGAGTATATCTGTGACAAGCTGGGAGTCCTGAGAATCAAAGGCAAGCTTAGACAATGAACTGGGGGGCAGGGGGAGGAAGAGACCATTCAGCAGTGGAAAGGAGTTACCAGAACTGAATCATGGGGAGCCCTTAGGCACCATTCCCGGAGCGGTGGCGGCAGTGGTGGGCTGGTACTAGCATTTGGCCGCAGTTTCCTCAGGGAGAAGAAGCCAGCCACACAGCCTACTCACACCTCTGGAACCTGAAGAGAAGGATGCTCTCGGCAAAAGCTAAGCACTTGCGTATATTTTACCGTGCCCGCCTCACCCCCAAGTCAGCTTCAGCGGCTGGATCCCTGGGCCTGAGATAGACCCTGGTGACCACATAGAGCTATGCTCCCGGCCTTGGGGAAGGAAAAAATTTACAACTGGGGGGAAAAGATAATTTGCTAGCTCCATTAGCCGGGGGACCTCAGGACAGAAGCAGCTCCTGTCTAGGCATAGACCGTCCATGGACCTTGAGCACCTTTCCCTTCTGCATGGACCTGTGTGGGCCTATTTTGGGAGAATAGACCCTTGTTGGCAAACTCCAACCATTTCAGCTGTGCGGTGGAGAGGTGGGTGTTTGGCGTTTGACATGGCTTTGCCTATGAAACAAGGTCCTCACCTACCCACATCACAGACCTAAGGACTGGTAGCTCCACTCAGGTCACCCAGCCACCTGCCACAGGGGTCCAGAGATAACTGGTACTTCCCAGCACTTACAATCAAAAACTTTGGATGCCCATGCTCCCTCTGCAGAACCCACCCACTGGCACGCTCTAGGGAACAGAGAGCGTTTTCCTCAGAGACACTTGGGGGTCGGTTCTCAGCCCCCTGCCTTGTTCAGAGCATGACCCCCTGCTGCAATCAGATACTGGTATATACGCCAATCACCCCTGCCCCTCTAAGGCTGTAGGACTGAGCCTGTACCACACACTTGGTACCAGCTACCTAGAAACCTGAGCTGAATTCATACAAGAAAACTGAATGGACTCCTAGACTGATATACCTGATAATAGCTCTAGCCAGCTGGGGACAGGACACCAGACCTCCAAAGGCAAAAATAATCAAGCTAGCTCACTCAAGCAACCCAGAGAGGTATACCAAAACAAAACAAAGAAAGCAGCTACGACACAGAAAAAGAAAAAAAAAATTTTTTTGACAGTAAGCAAGCATAAATTAATACAATAACTTATAGATGGCTCAGAGACAACAGTCAATATCAAGTCACATAAAGAAACAGACCGTGATCACTTCAACAGGCTCTCAAAACAAAGAATCCAGGGATCTTCTAGATGAAAGTGCATTCCTGGAATTACCAGATGCAGAATAAAAAAGTTTAATATACAGAACCCTTCAAGACATCAGGAAGGAAATGAGGCAATACGCAGAACAAGCCAAGGAACACACAGATAAAGCAACTGAAGAACTCAGAAAGATTATTCAGGAACATAATGAAAAGTTTAATAAGCTGGAAAAATCCATAGACAGACAGCAATCAGAAATTCAGAAGATTAACAATAAAATTACAGAATTAGATAACTCAATAGAAAGTCAGAGGAGCAGAATTGAGCAAGTAGAAGCTAGAATTTTGGAATTTGAAGATAAATCACTCGACACTAATATATTTGAAGAAAAGAATTTTAAAAAATGAAGAAACCTTAAGAATCATGTGGGACTCCTCTATCAAGAGAAATAACCTACGAGTGATTGGAGTACCAGAAAAGGGAGGGAGAGCAGAAAATCCAGAGAAAATTGTTGAAGATTTGTTGGCAGAAAATTTCCCTGATATTGTGAGAGATGAGAAGATATCTATCCAAGATGATCATCGAACTCCACATAAGGTAGATGTTAAAAGAAAGTCACAGACATTATAATCACACTTGCCAAAACCAGAGATAAAGAGAGAATTATAAGAGCAGCGAGGGATAAACGAAAAGTCACCTACAAAGGAGAGCTAATAAGAATAAGCTCGGGCTACTCGGCAGAAACCATGCAGGCAAGAAGGCAATGGGATGACATATTTAAAAAATTAAAGGAAAAAAATTGCCTGCCAAGAATCATATTTCCAGCAAAACTGTCTTGTTATTATGAAGGTGAAATTAAGGTATTTCCGGATAAACACAAGTTGAGGGAATTCATAAAAACCAAACCAAAACTACAAGAAATACTAAAGGGAGTTCTTTGGTTAGAAAATCAATAATATCAGGTATCAACCCAAGACTAGAACACTGGGCAGAGCAACCAGAAGTCAACCCAGACAAGGAAATCCAAAAAAAAAAAAAACCCCAACACAGGGTAACGGCGATGTTATTATATAAAAGGAGACAACATTAAAGTAATAAAGAGGGACTAAGAAATGTAATCATACACTTTCCATATGGAGAGGAAGATACAGCGATACAAAGAAAGAAAAGTTAGTTTTAAATTTAGAAAAATAGGGGTAAATAATAAGGTAACCACAAAGGAGACAAACTATCCTACTCATCAAAATAAAACACAAGGGAAAAATACAGACTCAGTGGAAACAAAATCAACAACAACAAATATGAGAAAAAGACAATATATAAAGAAAATCAACTCAGTACATAAAATCAAGTGGGAAAAAGAAACTGTCAATACACAAAAAAAGACATCAAAATGACAGCACTAAATTCACACCTATCCATAATTACCCTGAATGTAAACGGACTAAAATACACCAATAAAGACACAGAGAGTGGCAGAATGGATTAAAAAACAAGACCCGTCTATATGCTGCCTACAAGAAACACACCTTAGACTAAATGACAAAACAAACTAAAACTCAGAGGATGGGAAAAAACGTATCAAGCAAACAACAATCAAAAAAGAGCAGGAGTGGCAATATTAGTTCCTGACAAAATAGACTTTAAAGTTAAATTCATCATAAAAGATAAGGAAGGACACTATATAATGATTAAAGGGACAATACACCAAGAAGATATAACCATGTTAAATATTTATGCACCCAATGACAGGGCTGCAAGAGCCATAAAACAAACTTTATCGGCATTGAAAAGTGAAATAGGCAGCTCCACAATAATAGTAGGAGACTTCAACACACCACTTTCAGTGAAGGACAGGACATCTAGAAAGAAGCTCAATAAAGACACGGAAGATCCAAATGCCACAATCAACCAACTTGACCTCGTAGACATATACAGAACACTCCACCCAACAGCAACCAAGTATAATTTCTTTTCTAGTGCACATGGAACATTCTCTAGAATAGACCTCATATTAGGTCATAAAGCAAGCCTTAGCAGAATCCAAAACATTGAAATATTACAAAGCATCTTCTCTGACCATAAGACCACAAAAGTGGATATCAATAACAGAAAAAGCAGGGAAAAGAAATCAAACACTTGGAAACTGAACAATACCCTGCTCAAAACAGACTGGATTTAGAAGACATTAAGGATGGAATAAAGAAATTCATAGAATCCAATGAGAATGAAAACACTTCCTGTCAGAACCTTTGGGACACAGCAAAAGCAGTGCTCGGAGGCCAATTTATGTCAATAAATGTGCACATCCAAAAAGAAGAAAGGGCCAAAATCAAAGAACTATCCCTACAACTTGAACAAACAGAAGGAGAGCAACAAAAGAAACTCACAGGCACCAGAAGAAACCAAATTTAAAAAATTAGAGCTAAACTAAATGAAATGGAAAACAGAAAAACAATTGAAAGAGTTAATAAGACCAAAAGCTAGTTTTTTGAAAAAATCAACAAAATTGATAAACCACTGGCCAAACTGACAAAAGAAAAACAGGAGAGGAAGCAAATAACGTGAATAAGAAATGAGATGGGCGATATTACGACAGACCCAACTGAAATTAAAAGAATCATATCAGATTACTCTGAAAAACTATACTCAAATTTGAAAACCTAGAAGAAATGGATGAATTCCTAGAAACACACTACCCACCTAAACTAACACAGAGAGGTAGAACAACTAAATAGACCCATAACTAAGGAAGAGATTGAAAAGGTAATCAAAAAACTGCCCACAAAAAAGCCCTGGTCCAGACAGCTTCACTGCGCAGTTCTACCAAACTTTCAGAGAAGAGTTAACACCACTACTACTAAAGGTATTTCAGAGCATAGAAAAGGACAGAATACAACCAAACTCATTCTATGAAGCCACCATATCCCTGATACCAAAACCAGGTAAAGACACCGCAAGAAAAGAAAATTATAGACCTATGTCCCTCATGAATGTAGATGCAAAAATCCTCAACAAAATTCTAGCCAATAGAATTTAACAACAAATCAAAAAATAATTCACCGTGACCAAGTGGGATTCATACCAGGTATGCAGGGATGGTTCAACATTAGAAAAACAATGAATGTAATACACCACATAAATAAAACAAAAGACAAGAATCACATGATTTTATCGATTGATGCAGAAAAGGAATTTGACAAAGTTCAACACCAACTCATGATAAAAACTCCCAGCAAAATAGGAATAGAAGGAAAATGCCTCAGCATAATAAAGGGCATTCATACAAAGCCAACAGCCAACATCACCCTAAATAAAGGGAGCCTGAAAACATTCCCACTGAGATCAAGAACCAGACAAGAATGCTCTTTATCACCACTCTTATTCAACATTGTGCTAGAGGTCCTAACCAGAGCAATTAGGCTAGATAAAGAAATAAAGGGCATCCAGATTGGCAAGGAAGAATTCAAAGTATCTCTATTTGCAGATGACATGATCTTATACACAGAAAACCCTAAGGAATCCTCCAGAAAACTACTGAAACTAATAGAAGAGTTCAGCAGAGTATCAGGATACAAGATAAACATATAAAAATCAGTTGGATTCCTCTACACCAACAAAAAGAATATCGAAGAGGAAATCACCAAATCAATGCCATTTACAGTAGCCCTAAAATACTTAGGAATAAATCTTACCAGAAATGTAAAAGACTTATACAAAGAAAACTACAGTATGCTTCTGCAAGAAATCAAAAGAAACTTACATAAGTGGAAGAACATACCTTGCGCGTGGATAGGAAGACTTAACATTATAAAAATGTCTATTCTACCAAAAGTGATCTATACATTTAATGCAATTCCGATCCAAATCCCAACAACATTCTTTAATGAGATGGAGAAAAAAATCACCAACTTCATATGGAAGGGAAAGAGGCCCCAGATAAATAAGGCATTAAAAAAGAAGAACAAAGTGGGAGGCCTTGCTTTACCTGATTTTAGAACCTATTATTCTGCCACAGTTGTCAAAACAGCCTGGTACTGGTACAACAACAGATACATGGACCAATGGAACAAAATTGAGAATCCAGACATAAATCCATCCACATATGAGTAGCTGATATTTGACAAAGGCCCCAAAACAGTTAAATGGGAAAAGACAGTCTTTTTCACAAATGGTGCTGGCATAACTGGATATCCATCTGCAAAAAAATGAAACAAGACCCACACTTCACTCCACACACAAAAACTAACTCAAAATGGATCAAAGACCTAAATATAAAATCTAAAACCATAAAGATCATGGAAGAAAAAATAGGTACAATGTTAGGAGCCCTAATACATGGCATAAACAGTATACAAAACATCATAAAGAATGTAGAAGAAAAGCTAGATAACTGGGAGCTACTAAAAATCAAACACCTATGCTCATCCAAAGACTTCCTACAAAAAGAGTAGAAAGACTACCTGCAGACTGGGAAAAAGTTTTTAGCTATGACATTTCTGATCAGCGCCTGATCTCTAAAATCTACATGATACTGCAAAAACTCAACTGCAAAAAGACAAATAACCCAATTTAAAAAATGGACAAAAGATATGAATAGACACTTCACTAAAGAAGACATTCAGGTAGCTAACAGACATACGAGGAAATGTTCACGATCATTAGCCATTAGAGAAATGCAGATCAAAACTACAATGAGATTTCATCTCACTCCAACAAGGCAGGCATTAATCCAAAAAACAAAAAATAATAAATGTTGGAGAGGCTGTGGAGAGATTGGAACACTTCTACACTGCTGGTGGGAATGTCAAATGGTACAAACACTTTGGAAATCGATTTGGCGCTTCCTTAAAAAGCTAGAAATAGAACTACCATACGATCCAGCAATCCCACACCTTGGAATATATCCTAGAGAAATAAGAGCCTTTACACGAACAGATATACGCACACCCACGTTTATTGCAGCACTGTTTACAATAGCAAAAAGATGGAAGCAACCAAGGTGCCCATCAACAGATGAATGGATAAATAAATTATGGTATATTCACACAATGGAATATTACGCATCGATAAAGAACAGTGAGGAATCTGTGAAACATTTCACAACATGGAGGAAACTGGAAGGCATTATGCTAAGTGAAATTAGGAAATTAGTCAGTTGCAAAGGACAAATATTAGATAAGGCCACTATTATAAGAACTTGAGAAATAGTTTAAACTGAGAAGAAAACATTCTTTTGTGGTTATGAGAGGGGGGAGGGAGGGAGGCTGGGAGAGGGGCATTCAGTAATTAGATAGTAGATAAGAACTACTTTAGGTGAAGGGAAAGACAGCACACAATACAGGTCAGCACGACTGGACTAAACCAAAAGCAAAGAAATATCCTAAATAAACCGAATGCTTCGAAGGTCAGCGTAGCAGGGGCAGGGGTCTGGGGACCATGGTTTCAGGGGACATCTAAGTCAGTTGGCGTAATAAAATCTATTAAGAAAACATTCTGCATCCCACTTTGAAGAGTGGCATCTGGGGTCTTAAACGCCAGCAAGCAGCCATCTAAGATGCATCAATGAGTCTCAACCAACCTGGATCAAAGGAGAATGAAGAACACCAAGGACACAAGGCGATTACAAGCCCAAGAGACAGAAAGGGCCACATGAACCAGAGACTATATCATCCTGAGACCAGAAGAACTAGATGGTGCCCGGCTACAACTGATGACTGCCCTGACAGGGAACACAACAGAGAACCCCTGAGGGAGCAGGAGAGCAGTGGGATGCAGACCCCAAATTCTCATAAGTCCAGACTTAATGGTCTGACTGAGACTACAAGGACCCCAGTGGTCATGGCCCTCAGACCTTCTGCTGGCCCAGGACAGGAACCATTCCCGAAGCCAACTCTTCAGACATGGATTGGACTGGACAATGGGTTGGAGAGGGATGCTGGTGAGGAGTGAGCTTCTTGGATCAGGTGCACGCTTGAGACTATGTTGGCATCTCCTGCCTGGAGGGGAGATGAGAGGGTGGAGGGGGTTAGAAGCTGGCGAAAAGGACACGAGAAGAGAGAGTGGAGGGGAGAGTTAATTTAGCAAGGTGTATATGGGTTTTTGTGTGAGAGACTGACTTGATTTGTAAACTTTCACTTAAAGCACAGTAAAAATTATTAAAAAAAAAAGAAGCTTATGATCAAATGGTCTTGGGTGATTAACAAAGAATTACAATATAAGAAAATACATACTTTTTTTATAGGTATAGATAATAAGGGATTCTAGGGAGTCACTGGGTGGTACAAACAGTTCAGCACTCGACTACTAGCCTAGAGTTGGTGGTTTAAATTCACCTAGAGGTCCCTCTAAAAACAAGCCTAGTGATCTCGTTCCAAAAGTTCACGGCCTTGAAAACCTTATGGAGAAGTTCTACTCAGAACATATGGGGTCGCCATGAGTCGGAATCAACTTGCTGGCAACTAAAGACATCGATAACCAGTACAGAGGGATCAAAGAAGAATTCTCAGAGGAAGAGAGACATTAACAGTCATCTGAAAAAATGTATAAAAACCACCCAGATGAGAGGGGGTTGGAGAAATATTCCAATCAAAAGGAATCGTGTATTTTGAAGGCCCATAGTCCAGAGCTTCAGAAGTTCAATGCGGCCGACAAGTAGAGCATGAGTGTCGCTGGAAGAAGTAAGCAAGAACCAGATCACAAGGGTGTTTTAAGACATGTTAAGAAGGTTAGGGTTTATTCATTGCAAGAAATATGTCAGTGAAGAATTTTAAGCTGAATAATGACATGCTCAGTGTTCCTTTTTTTTTTTTTTTTTGGTCTGTTTTTATTTTAATGAAAATATATACAACCAAAGATATACCATTTTAATAATTTCTACATATAAAATTCAGTGACCTTGATTACATTTTTAAAGTTGTACTACCATTTCTATATTTCATTTTTAAACAACCATGTTTGTTGGAGAGAGAAACTAGGAAGAAAGTTGGCATAGTAACTCAGTGATGCTATTCAAGAAGACAGAGAATACTGAAGAATAGTCTGTTATGGGGGAGAGAGTTAGAAAAGAAGAGAAGTTTAGTGAGAGACATATTGAGTCTATAGTTCCTATGGGATGTCAAAATGGAAGTGTCCAGTAGGCCATGAGATAAAAATGATACTACAGTGGAATCTAAGCTGAGATAGAGATGTGAGAGTCTTCAGCATACTAAAGGAAATCAGAGTCACTGTATATCAGGCATTTCAGTCATTTTCTCAGATTTATCTTCTAGGTCTCTAGCTCTCTCTTTAGCTGTGTTTAATTTTTTGTGTGTTTTTTTAATCTGCTGTTCAATCACATCATTTAGGTTTTACTTACAATGGCTATACTTTTCATTTTTAGCAGTTCTATATGGTTCTTTTTCACCCTGCTTGGTCTTTTTTGAAAATGTCTTAGTATCTTTTAATAGTGTTCTTTCTCATATTTTGAATTTCTAATTTTATGCCTTTAATCAAGTTAAAGATATTTATTTTATAGTTTACCTGATAATCCTGGTATCTGAAGTTCTTAGAGAGATCTTTATCTATGGAATTCCTACATGGCTTGATTTGACTGTATTTCTCCAGGTCGGTTTTACATTTTTCTCCAGTTACTCCCAGTGTTTCTGTCATCTAAGAACCACTCTTACACGACTTTATTGCTTGGGATTTCTGGCACAAATTCTAAACCCCTGGTGGTAGCCCTATGTCCTGTGGTTCCAAGCTCTCAGGGATACTCCCCACTCTCCTCCCACCCCCAATTTGGAGCCCATGACAAGACAGAAAGTGTTTATTATCTCTGTTTTCCAGTGAGCAGATTTTTTTTGGCGGGGGGGGGGGTCCTCACTTTCCGGAGTCCTGAACAGGGTAAAAATGAATAAATAAATTCTATCAAGGCACGTAGTAAACTAAAGCACAATAAAGACAAAGACAGTATATTAAAAACATTAGGGAACTTCCTAATAACAATAATAGAGCAAGAAAAAATTAAATAATACATTCAAAGTGCTGAGAGAAAATAGCTGTCAACTTAGTATTCTATATCCAGCCAAACTCTCACTGAAGAAGGGGGACAAAATAAAGATGTTTTCAGACTACAAAACTGAGCACAATTACTACTAACAGCCCTCCAAAAAAATATTTTAAAAGAAGCACTTTAGGAAAATGAAATTAGAATTAAAAAGAGACCAAAAAGGAAACAGATAAAATATGAAACAGAATTTCAAATTCTCAATGGAATCCAGACTTCATAGATTCATTGAGGCTGGACAGGCACCCAAAACTATTGCCCTGAGATAACCTTTAAACTTTAAACCAAAACTATCCCCTGAAATCTAATTTGAACCAAAAGAAAAAAAAAAACAAACTTATTTTAATTAGTAAAGTATGTCTGCTTTGAGCACTGTGCTTTTTTAAAGAATTACCCATTTGAGATCAAATTGACAACAGCAACTCAAAAGGTTGAATGGGAAGTTTATAGGGCAGTAAGAATGGTGGTGGAACAATGTAGAAGATGATACCGAGAATGGTAGCTCAACTTGAAGAGTGTACAATGTCACTGAATTGTACACGTAGAAACTGTTGAAACGGTATACATTTGGCTGTGTATACTTTCACACACAAAAAAAATTTAATAAAAAGAGAGACATGCAAGGAGGAGTGGTGCAAAGAAACTGGAAGCATAAAGGTAAATCTAAATAAGCATCATAAGAAAATAATTATAATGACTGACTAATGTTGACTTTTTAAAAATTATATGGAACTAAAGTATGGGACAATAACAGCATATAAAAAAGCTATGAGAAAGGGGATAAGAGCTGATGAGTTCTAAGGTCCTTGTATTGTTTGAGAACAAGGACAATAAGTAACTAATATTGACATTATTAGGTGAAAACATGGTAAAAATTTAAGAGAACCAGAAAGGAATGAAAACACAATAAATAACGTTCCAACCAGGAAAGGGTAAAGGATGTGGGTTGGAGGGAATAAAGAAAAGCCCACGTTCAATACAAAATAGGGAATAAGATAAAAGAGGGATAAAGGAAACCACCAAGAGAACCAAAACAGAATCTAAACCAAACCTTGGCGTTATGGAACAGCTAAATCCAAAGGCCGATTGTTTATTTTAAAATGCAAATGCTTCTCTGCTCCCTCACCGAACACCCTGTTGCTGTCATTATTATCACAACCACTTTTTGTTACAGAAACTGCCAGATTTTAGATGCCAGGTCTAATTAGGAAGCCACCACCAACCACAACTGCAGTTATGAGGCTCACCCACCACAAGATCCTTATTATCCCAGTTGGTGCTCAGTTTCAGAAATCATCAGTTTGGAAGAACTAACGAAAACCATCCCCCAAAAAGGAGTTCATATTCATAAGTATACATGGATTCATTCCAAAACCCCAGACCTTGTTATGCTCTTTTTTATCTTGATCTTGAGTATGTTCTGTATGGACTCCTGAAGTCAGATCCTCTTCCCAGTATAATTTAGCTAAGGATTCTGTTACATCTGTCTGCAGAATGAATTTAATTTTTCAGAACAGAAAGTAATAGAGCTCACCCAAAGCTAAAATTGCAAGGTTGAATCTCCCTGCTTCTTAGCATCAGCAGGCATGTAAAAAGAATAAGATTTATGTATGTAAACCTGAAATATTCTGAAGCAATTATTTACTTAATATTTTGCTAAATTACCTGGGATTGCAGTTTTGATTAGGAAAGCAAAAGAGAAGTCTGCAGGTGGCCTGTAAAGCTAATTTTGAAGATAGCTCTGCTAAGCTCATGCAGTGGTCTTGGAGAATATTAACATAGTGTTACAAACCGCAGTGCCCTCAGGGTGTTCACCTGCCACAGAATTTAATTTATTTTATATCTCATCTAATAGACTGAGTCTCATCCATTAGGTAAATACAATGTGAAAATATTGTCTTGTTTCTCTAAAGAGGAAGCCAGCTAAGACAGGAAATTTATTCTCCCAGAATCTTTTTTTGCTTTCTCTGATTGGGTTCAAATCCAGGCTATGTTGTGACCAAGCCCTCATGAAGTTTCCATGTATAGTATGCTACTGCTCTCATACTCTCTTAGTCATCTGATGCTGCCATAATAGAAACACCACAAGTGGATGGCTTTAACAAAGAGAAATTTATTTTGATGTCCAAATTCAGGGCATCAGCTCCAGGGGAAGGTTTTCTCTCTCTCTGTCAGCTCTGGAGGTAGGTCCTTGTCATCAGTCTTCCCCTGGACTGGGAGCTTCTCCATGCAGGAACCCCGGGTCCAAAGGGCATGCTCTGATCCCAGCACTACTTTCTTGGCATGAGGTCCCCTCCCCTCTGCTCACTTCCCTTTCCTTTTATCTCTTGTAAGATAAAAGTGGTGCAGGTCACACCCCAGGGGAACTCCCTTTACATTGGATCAGGGATATGACATTAGTAAGAGTGTTTCAATCCCACCCTAATCCTCTTTAATATAAAATTACAATCACAAAATGGAGGACAACCACACAGTACTGGGAATCATGGCCTAACCAAGCTGACACATGTTTTAGGGGGACAGAATTCTATCCATGATACATACTGTAGGATCATACGTGTGGTTTGGGTATATGTGAGATAAAAACAAAAACCAAATCAAATAGGCCATTCCTGTGACGATAAATTGGCCAGCTGAACATCAGATATCATCATATAGGTGCCTAACATTCGTAGACTGAAAATATTGTCCATCTAAGCACTCAGGTGCTTGAGGTACCCACTAAGTTTGTTAAGGCAAATAGACCCACAGCTGGATAATTCTGAGAAATGTTCCACATTCACGGTGACAGTAAAAGAGGCTTGGAGCAGTATGCAACCTTTAAAAATAAAAATAAGAAGTAAGTGAATCTAATATGACGTTACAATAGACAGGAAATTGAATTCATCTGCATGCAATAAGGGTGACTTCATTACTCATGGGCATCTTGGCTGTGCTGTGACATCAGAGACTGATGAGGCCACCCCATCTCTGGAAGATAAACTCAATACTCAAGGTATTGTTCTAATATATTCTTGAGATGTAGAGAATATACTTAACAGATGGCAAAGAAATAGTATTTTTATCTTCAGATATTCACAACAAGAAGGAACATAATTTGCAGCACGGCAAACCTCAAATAAGTTTCATACAGACTCACCTTCCAACTCACTTGGCAAGAATTAGAACAGTTTCTCAGGAGGAGAAATTGGAAGCCAAAGACATTAGTGTGCTTTTATAAGTCACCTTGGTAGAAGAGGGTTCTTCAGCATCAGTAAAACAGCTGAGAATGTGCTCTCCCTAAGCCTTTAAATAAGAAAGCCTCCAGACATTAGGAGAAATTATCCAAAGACAAAAAATTCCCATGATATTTCACTGATGCACTTAGTTTTACTTTTATCTACGAAAGTTTTTTTAAGCTGCTCCCTGAATTCTGTCACCGTGACTAATAATTCTTTCTTTCCCCTCATCTCTTCCCGGGCTCCCCCCAGATTATAAATCCAGTTGAACAGATGGTAGATACTCAAGTCTGTACCCACCAATTTCTAATTTCTAACATGTTGTCTTGGGACTTTTCTCTCATCTTTTCTTCCCATTACTCAACCACCTGGTTTCAGCAAGCTTCTCCATTTACTAGTCACACAGAGCTAGCCAACTAATGGATTTCATTTGAGGGTATAGCGATTTCTGTAAGGCCGAGTTACCTGAAAGCCTGCTGTCCAAGCATACAATCTAGAAGGTGTTAAAACAAAGGTGAAAAACTACCAAGGGGAAAAAAATGAAATCTACTTAATGGCATGAAATGCTGCAACAAACACTGCAGTATTTTTTAGAGAAAGGTTCTTTGGACTACGGAGGAAGCTACTTGTCCAAATGACTCTGAGCATCCAAAATACACAGAATAGTCTCTTTGTTTTCAAATGCTAATGTTTGCTTGTTCCTAATTATAGAGGAAGTCATTGTAAATGAAGTGTCATTCTCTCTGTCCCAAATGAAGTACTAGAGAGGCAAGTTTAACTGAGGTGGGCAAACTCAGAACAGGACATACTTAGGATATACTTAATCTTCTAAAGGTTGAGAAGCTTATCTCTTGAGTCTTTATAATTAAAATCTAAGCAGCAGTGAAATATTTGCCATCTCTGGTCAGAATTCAGCACTTTTAACCCAAAGATTCTACAAGAAGAGGCCTGACTTGTGATATTGCTATTAAATACTGGATTGAAATATGGACTCAGATTATTGGTATAAGTTCTAGGCTCTTGACCAAAAATGCTAAGGAGGCCCTTCTTAAAAAAAAAAAAAAAAAAATTTTTTTTTTTTTTTTAATCTATTGTTAAATATAAAATAACTACATCCTCAAGAAGTTGAGGCTGGTTCCTTTCTTGTGTCTCCCTCTCTTACTCTTATCATCTGGTAAACAAGGGCTATTAGATTGATATTTACAATTAAATCATTTACTGGGTGTTACTGTCCACTATTAATTAAGTACTGGAGCCCTGGTGGCTCAGTGGTTAAGAGCTCAGCTGCTAAGCTAAAGGTTGACAGTTCATTTGCACCAGTCACTCCTCAGAAACCCTATGGAGCAGTCCTACTCTGTCCTATGGGGTCACTCTGAGTTGGAATCAACTCGACAACAATGGTTTTTTGTGGGTTTTTTTTTTTTTTTCCTGCACATAAAATGCAACAAGTGATACAGAGTAACTGTGATACCAAAATTTATATACTATATGAAAGTTTATTGAGTGTTTTTGCCTGTATAATCTCATTTAACTTTCACAATAACTCTACAATGGTTATTTTGGCTTAAAAGACAAAGGCTTGGAGAACTTTTGTGATTTTCCAAAGTTTGTACAGCTAGTTGGCAGGATATGATTCTTGATTCTAAGTAAAGCTTTTAATTCCTACAATTTTTTGTTCCTTTAAGGATGTTCTGACTCAACCAAGATTTCAAATGACAAACCATGTGCAACAACTGGATTTTCTCTTCCTGTGGAGTAAAGACTCATTTCAGACCAGAGTGGCAGACTTGAGGTTCCTAGGAGAAGTGAGAGTGTCTGAATTCTTCCAGAAGATGCTTTAGAGATTTTATTGGAGAAACTACAGGAACACAAAGTCTCAGGAGGTTGGAATTACAGCTGCTGAAGGGATGTTAAAGGACAAGCATGCACGAACGAAGTTGATATGGTTTCCACCCAGCAGCACGAGGGCAAGGTACAGATATTAAACTACCAGGAAAATCCTTAAGGGGAAGACTCCAAAGACCTAGAAAAAAAGATCATTCCCATGGTCAAGCAAATAAGTATTACATATTTAGGTTTCCAAAAGTTAGCATTAGGCAGGAATTTTTCAAGGGGAAAATTGAAGGGGATAGTTGAGGGCTGGAATATGCAGGGTTTTTGCATTGCCAAATGTTAAATTCTTGAAGGGAAAACCAAGGTGAGTGAACCACAGATACCTCAGGAAAACAAAGATAACTTCGTACACCAGAAAGAAAGATCAGTAATGAGGAGGAAATCTACTCATGGGAACTATTTAAGAAAACCTCCACATCTTTTGTCTGATCTACTGAGAAGAGGCCTAGCTTTCGTCAACAAGGACGTACTCAGCCCAATGTCCATTGGAGATACCTTTGAAACAGCAGCCCTGTGGACATAGCGACTGAAGAACTCATAAAATCTTATGGCACTAGATTATATTCTCTTTCCCTCTACATCATAGAAGAGAAAAAGCATGTACCTGAAATGATATTAAAAATTACAAAGAAAGATTAAATAAAATTTTCGTTTCCCCCTTTCCATTCCCATGTAATTTCTGATTTGGATAACTTAAATTGTCTCCTGATGGGTCACCAACTACCACTTCTTGCTCTGACTCATCTGCTACACTGTATCCAGAGTGATCTCTCTGAAACATGGATGTGACCATGGCACCCCCAATGCGCACACACACACGCACACACACACACACACGCATGCACACACACACACACAAGATCCTTTAATGGCTTCTCACTGAATACAGGTCAAAGCCCAAATTCCTTAACATGTGATTCCAGACCTTTCACAAACCACCACAACCCATATCTCGAGTGCCCACACCCCACCCCCACCCTCCATTTGCCATACTGGTTCCCAAGGCAGTTCTACTCTCTGGGCCTTTGCTGATACTGTTGCCTTGCCTAGGATGTTCAATTACTCCTTCTCTCTGTCTGTTAAATCCTGCTAAAACCTCCAGGCTCACCTCCCCTAGACAGCCTTTCCTGATCCTACCCCTACCCTCAATTTATTTCTTATACTTAAGTAATATGATTATATTTTTATATACATGTGGAGAAAATGTTATTTCTGGCACCAGAAACCCTTTTAGGAAGAGATTGTATTTCGTTAGGGAAAAAAAGAAAAATCATACAAATGACTAGGGTAGAAATTAAATAGAATCACAATGACCAGTATGTGGGGAGAACTGATTGGCATAAGACAAGGGAGGAAATGTATTGTCCTGCAAAAGGTTACGGAGGTGTGAAGCAGAGAGGAAGAGAACAAGGGCTGGGAGGTAGGGGAGTGGAGGAACTGTGAAAGAGCAGAAGGTTAAGTAATACTCAAAGGAGATCCCTCCCTGAGTAACTCCAAGTTATTGCTGCACTATGCAAAAACATAAAGAAATCTTGGAGTAAGAGAATTAGCAATGGAAAAACATAAAACCATATCTTTGTGTCTTAGAGAAAAAGGGCAAAGAAAGGATTCATCAATGCAAAACCCAGACCTTAAAAGTATAAGCCTATGAATTTGCAAAAATTTTACAAGGTTCATGTCTACTCAGGCCATAGAATTGGAGATCTTAGGCACTGCTACCTACATCTTCAGAGTCAAGATGAACCAAGCTGATCTCTAGTTTACCTCCAGTTAAGAGTTTTATCCCAGTCTGTCTTGATAATAATTCATTATGTATTAGTCTGGATCTCATACTAAATCATGATCTCTACATTGTAGGGACCTAGGCTTATATACCTGTGTGTTCCCTCATACATATCAAAATATTCAGCAAATGTTTATTGAACTAAATTATTGATAAGAATATCTTCAAACTCCAGAGTGATTCCTTTCAGGTGCAGTTTTCAAAAGATGACCAATGTATAAATGGGTGCTTGGGAAGGAAAGGAAGAAAATGATGAGGGGGGCAGTTGGGCAACGTTTGGAAAAGAGAGCATTCAGCACGGTTCAACATGTAGTGTAAGGCCAACATGCAGGGAATATGTCGTTAAGAATAACTTCTAGGAAATAATAATAACTTCTTCCATTGCTTTCTCAACCCTGAGGCTATTGACATGTTGGACCAGATAATTCTTTCCTGTGGGAGGCTATCCTGTGCATTGTAGGATTTTTAGCAGCATCATTGGCCTTTACCAACTAAGTGCCAGGAGTTTCCCCAGTCGTGACAACCAAATATGTCTGCAGACATTGACAAATGTTCCCGGAGGAAAGACGTGCTGGTGACAAAATCATTTCCTATTGAGAACCACTGAGCTAAAGAATAGGAACCCTATAGCACCTCCTCAGGCAAAGCTGGGTCCCAACTTTAAAAGGGGTGGAGTGATTGTCCTGGAGACAAATAATTTGCCATGAGACACTCAGCTGACTTGCTTGCTACACCCTCCCACCTGTGTGGCCAGCCTTAATTTTGATTTCTGCCCCTACTTTTCAATGCCTGACTCCATCGCAACCCTAGCTTGGCAACCCTCACATCCTGTTGGGGTGAACATAACTTCTATTAGCTGGGTTTGTTCCATGGCTTCTTGCAACCACTGGTTTTGATACTTCTGATTGATTTATTTATCAATTTGTCCTTAGTTTACTGAATACTCCATTCAAAACTTAAGCTCCAGAAGTCCGTATTAGCTTGACCCAAGGCCTGCCACCCTCCCAGTTCTAAAGCCTCCTTCTGGATTCCTGTACCTTTTCTCTGTCCACCTGAATTCTTGTCCAGAATGTTACCCTTTGGTTTGATATTAAAGGATCAGCCTGAAGTTTGCACCACATGTATCACCGCTATGGATAGAATCTATAAAATAGGAATCACTGAATCGCACTAAGTGTAGCTTCCAAATATAGGTTTCTTAACAACTACTAACTCCATTGAAAGGGAGAGGCTGATGATATCAAGGAGAGTGAAGACAGTATTTTTGTAATATTCCTGAATGTACTACATTTCAAATAAATATGCACAACTATAATACTCTATATTGCAATATGCTAGACCATTTACCTATGACTTTAGGAAAATGTTGTTGTTAGATGCCATCAAGTCAGTTCAAACTGATAGCAACCCTATGCACAACAGAATGAAACACTGTCTGATCCTGCACCATTCTCACAATTGTTATGCTTGAACCCATTGTTGCGGTCACCATGTCAATCCATCTTGTTGAGGGTCTTCCTCTTTCTTGTGTATCCTCTACTTTACCACACATTATGTCTGTCATGGATTGAACTGTGTCCCCCAAAACTGTGTCTCAACTTGGTTAGGCTATGATTCCCAGCATTGTGTGGTTGTCCTCCATTTTGTGATTGTAATTTTATGCTAAAGAGGATTAGGCCTTACCCAGATCCAATGTAAAGGGAGTTTCCCTAGGGTGTGGCCTGTACCACCTTTTATCTCTGAAGAGATAAAAAGGAAAGGGAAAGGACAGAGAGGGGGGACCTCATACCACCAAGAAAGCAGTGCCAGGAGCAAAGCATGTCCTTTGGACCTGGGGTCCCTGCTAGGAGAAGCTCCTAGTCTGAGGAAAGATTGATGAGAAGTCCAACAGAGAGAGAAAGCCTTCCCCTGGAGCTGACAACACAAATTTAGACTTTTAGCCTACTTTACTGCGAAGAAATAAATTTCTCTTTGTTAAAGCCATCCACTTGAGGTATTTCTTTTATAGCAGCACTAAATAACTAGGACAATGTCCTTCTCCAGGGACTGACCCCTCCTGATAGCACGTCCAAAGTGCGTGAGACGAAGTCTCAGCATTCTTGTTTCTAACGAGCATTCGGGCTGTATTTAGGAAAACAGAAGAAACCAAAACACTGTCACTGGGGCCACACTGATCACTTTAGAATGGATGATAATGTGGAATGAGAAGAAGTTGGAGAAAAGTAAGAAAATAGGAGGGCTAGGGCTCCATTCAAAAAAAAAAAAATTTTTTATTTTTTTTTTTTAGGGCTCCATTCATTCAGAAATTGAGGGGAGGTCATTAAAAAATACCTGCTCAAAAACCATTCAAAAAAAAAATTTTTTTTAATTTTTTTTTTTAGGGCTCCATTCATTCAGAAATTGAGGGGAGGTCATTAAAAAATACCTGCTCAAAAACAGTGGAGCCCTGATGGTACAGTGGTTAAGTGATATGGCTGTTATCCAAAATGTTGGCAGTTCAAACCCACCAGCTGTTCTTGGAAACCCTATGGGGCAGTTCTACACTGTCCTCTAGGGTCACTATGGGTGGGAATTGACTCAATGGCAGTGGGGGCTCAAAGACAAGCCAAAGCATAACTCAAGAAGAGTTCTCGTTATTTAGGATTCCACAGAAATTTCTAATTCAAATTAGACTTGAAAGAATTGACTCTCAAAATGAGTTAAGGTAATCAGTTTCTTTGAAGACTTGGGTCCCAGGAAATCAAGTTTTAAACTATTCACTGACTCATTTTGTAAGAAAGATATATACTTAAATGAACTTGAATTTCTCTGTTGGCCCTATTTTACAGAAAGTGAAGAAGAATGAGGAGGTGGGGTATTGAGGCATACAATCTATGACTGATAGGAGAACAAGGAGAATTTAGAATACATTTTATCATTAAAGTCCTAAAAATACATAGCTATCTCTCTATCAGATGCTACTACAGCATAAGAGCTTTTCCTCATTTAACTTCCCAACTGCAATGATTAAAAAACATGTAAGTGGACCTGCTTTAGTCTCAAACATCAGAACACTCTTTTCACACATACAAACACACATGTACATCTAATCATAAGACAAAGCAACTCCATTCATTTATTCAGTCAGTCATTTACTCAACAGATAATTTGTTGAGGTTCTCCTGTGTGATAACCCAAAAAAACCAAACCCACTGCACTCCATTCGATTCCAAGTCATAGCGACAGAGTAGAACTGCCGCATAGTTTCCAAGGAGTGCCTGGTGGATTCGAACTACTGACCTCTTGGTTAGCAGCTGTAGCTTTTAACTACTATGCCACCAGGGTTTCCTCCTGTGTGTTAGGCACTAAGAATAACAAGATAAATGTGGTGATGTACTACTTACAGCCCCATCAAAGAAGTAAATCTTCCCGGTCCATAACACTTTCTCAAGAGATAGACATTTTGTATCAGATGGCTCCCAGAGAGCCACCAAAGCTGATTGGCCAGAATGGTCACCTGACACAGGCCAGCTAATCCAGAGGCTGGCCAACAGTTTGGCCCCAAAAGATAAGCAAAAACTGTGAGATTTCCCCTCAGGAAATTTCAGGAGAGAATCCTAGGACACTAACTTAATCAATAACAAGAGCTGAAGAACATGAAGTAAGGACGTCAGAATAGTTTCAATGGCACTATGCAAACTGGAGTTCTAAGGAGATAGACAGTTTTCGAGTCAACAGAGAATTCCATTGGAAGAGGGAGAAAAATGCAGCGTGTACCCTGACACAGCAGAGAGACATGAACAAGATCAGGAGGACAGTAGAGTAGCAAGACCCTGCAACTGCCTCATTCTGATCATTCCCATGCCAGGCCACCAATATTTTCATGATTACTCTTTTTCTTGAGGTATGTGAGTGAGTCTCTGTACCCAGTTTCTGAATAACAAAATGTTGGCTTCAGATAGTCATATGCACAAGATATCAACAACCCATTGAAAATATTAAAAGCAAACAGACAAAGATCCAGAAAACTTCACCCCAGTATTGAGTTAAATTCAGTTTTGATATAAGTGCTGAAACATCAGGCCAGTCATTTGACAATTTGCTTTATATGCAAAATCTGGACAGCTCCCACTTCCCCAGTGAGCCTTATGTTAGATGTTCAGATTTGCTGAGGCAATTCTATTTGAATCTGTATATTCCTGTCAGGCTCCAGTCTTAACTGCTTATATCCCCCATGTTGCTTACCCTGGAGTTATGAACAGGAAATAAAAGCAAAACGAATTGCACCTATGCTAGCAGGGAGACTAATGTAAGTAAAACACAGTATTGTACTGTGGAACTTATAATTGGTTTTAACCATATTTAACATCTGTTTCTCTACTTTAGCATATAATTTAGATGAAGCAGCTTAGAAATCTCAGCAAGAATCCATATTTTACATCTATTGAAAGAGGAGCACTTTCCAAGTGATCAAATTGCTCTCCTAATTCACTCATAATAATGTAGTAATTTGGAAAGTCTTTTTTTATTTTCCTCAAGAAATGTTCTTAATCAGTGGTCCTAGCTACTAAAGACATCCCAACTGCCATCCAGGCAATTGTAATGTAAGATTATCAACACAGCAAAACTTTCAAAATTCTCCCCTCCTTGGATATGTCTCTCCCTCTTTGTTTGACTTCTAACTTCACCTTGCTGCTGAAACTTCACTCTAGAAAGTCACCAAATGCCTCCTACCCTCCAGGCTCAATGCATCATTCTCACTCTTTGTTCTTCTTAGTTTCCCTGAAGAATTTAACCCACTTACCTTGAAACTCTCACTTCCCTTGAGATCAGTTGACCTTTAAGAGCTCAGCTCCACTCCTACTTCTCTGAAATGACCCCCCCCCCGCTAAGTTTATACTTGAGCCCTGTCTCTCTTCTAGCTCCGTAATCGAATTTGTAACAGCTTGTTGGTTACCTTCACTCAGCAGCCTCACTTACAACTTAAATTCAGTATAACTCACGTTGGTCAACCTCATCTTCATCACCCCACAGATCAGCTTCTCCCAACTTCTTTATGCTATTATTTCTCTCCTCACTTGGTGACCTACTCTTCAAACCTCCAAATCATTTTGATGTCTTCTCCCTCGTTCTCTATAAAGCTGGTGCTAAGTTGTACAGAGTCTGCTTCTTCAAAATCTCTTGCACACCTCCCCCTTCCACTGCCACAGCCCAAATTTATATCATCAAAACTTCATCGGCTCAACAGAGCCAGGCCCTGAGCTGTCTTTTGAGCTCCTATGCTATTTTCTACCTGGACAACTGTAGCCTCTCTCTTTCCCTAAATGCTCGCACTCTCCAATTCATTCTACATGTTGCTACCAAATTAATTCTACAAAGCACAGTTCAGACCAGGTTAAAACACATTCCATTTGTTTTCACAGACAACCAACTAAATGGAGAACTTCCACAATTTGGCCCCATCTAAAAAAAAAAAAAAAAAAGTTTTTTTCTACTCTCCCCAGCTCATTACTACTCTGTAATGCAAACATCCTGCTCCGTAGAAACTAGGTTATTCACTCTTCCTTGCACCTACATCACGCTCACCAACTCTTTGTTTTTCCATATACTGCTCTCTTTGCCAGAAATACCCTTTCCAAGCATCTCTCTCCCTCTGCTCTTTAGAAATCTACTAGCTCTTCAAGATCCATGGCAAAATCTACTTCTCCCTTAAAGCCATTTCTGTATTCATTTTTCCTAAATTTTCATAGTAGTTTAAATATGCAGTCAATTTAATACTCAAAATTTATCCAAGAGTAACCCAAAGGTCCATGATAAGGTGTAACTTACCGTTTGAGCTGCCTATGCGACAAGGCTATTGAGCAGGAGTGAGTTCCTCCATCGTGAGTTACCCCAGCCATTTACCCCTACTCCACATATTTACAAGGTATTTTCCTCTTTTGATACATAATCTCATTTAAGCCAGGCATAATAACAATATACTGTGAGGCAGATACAATTTCTCTCATTTTTACAGTTGAGAAAGTCAAGAAATTGTTGATTGCAGTGATATTTGGGAATATAGGGATTCATCAAGTTCTCTAGGCAGTGAACGGTTTACTGTATTTCTCTTGAGTCATAAGCCCCTTAACTCAAAACACCTACAATCATTATGGCCTTATCCAGTCCATCGCTCTAGATTGAATTTTCTTAGAGCAAATACTGTATCAGCTGTAACAACTGCCATAATATCAAGCATACAGTAGGTATTCAATGTTTATTGAAATAAAATCAACTTTTTATGTCTAGCTTTTTTCCTAAAACTTTGAATTTGGGAGAATTGTATCAACATCAAAGCATGAAAAAGCAGTTAAAAAGAAGGTAGTTTCAATAAGGAGACAACTGATGTTCATTCACGTTTCTTGGGGAATATGATGTGAGACACAAAGCATCAGATGGGTTAAAATCTCTGCAGTGCTCAGAACGGCTTTTGGCCCAGCTGGTATAGGGCATCACTGGGAGTCACTTCCTAGGGATTAACTCCCTGGCAATTGGAGCCCAGGTAGTGGCAGTGATTAAGAGCTTGGCCGCTAACCAAAAGGTCGGCAGTTCAAATTCACCAGCTGCTCCTTAGAAACCCTATGGGGCAGTTCCACTCTGTCCTGTAGGGTCACTATGAGTCTGAATCAACTTGATGGCAACAGGTTTGGTTTTTAATTCAAGGGAATTTTACTTTTAAGCAGAATCAACTCAGCCCGAGACACCCCATTCTTATTTCCTTGTGTCATGACACATTTTCTTATTTAAGCTGTTGGCATTTGAAAGGTCCCTTTGAATAATTGATGGCTTTCTGGAAATATGCAAAGAGCATTTTTGCCAAGAACAGGAGCCCCATTTGGGAAGCTGGTCAGATTAGAAATTCAGTTTCAAGTCCAAATCCCTTCCAACCTGAAACCTTCTGTCAGCTTGGAAAAGCAAGGCCAGACCTGGTCAGCACTTGGCAAGGAAATAGCCACGTATAATTAGGAAATATTTTTTAAAGCAACAAATATCACTCATTTCAATGAACAAAAGCAGCTTTGGGAATTATCGTGACTGCCATTACTCTCGTAGAGTATAATCACTGTATATAATATTGCTAAATAGCAAATCTTATACCTGTACATGAGACAGAAAGAATTAACGTCCCCAGCTCTGTTTTATGTGGCTTTTTAAAAAATCATTTCCCTATTGCTGAGAGGGCCCAAAGAAGCATAGTTAAAAGACTTTTTAGCTAATAAACGGAAGAAAAAAAAAGAACAAATGGTTATGACCTCTTTTCTCATGCAGACATTTCTGGCACATAGTGCAAAATGTTGCCTCTCTAGTCTCCACTTTACGATCATAACTGATCTGGTCAGTAAAGGGACCTTTTCTTTGTCAATTGTGAGTAAGGCCTCTGGCCTTCAAAGTTTATGATCAGTTAATTCTTAAATAAAGATAATCCAGCTATGGCTTTGACTGCCAGTAGACCAGAGTTTCTTAACCTTTTCCAGGCCATCTACCCCTTTAGGAATCTTGTGATGCTTCTGCATTCCATCTCAAAAATGTTCCTAAATGCATAAAATAAAATAAATGAGATTACAAAGGAAACCAATTACATGAAATAAAAATATCACTTTTTAAAAATTTACAATATACTGCAGTATATTATTATCTGCTTCTTTATTAATGCATTAAACAACAAGATCTAGTAGATTAGTCTAATAACTATCAGGTAAACATACACGGTATTTCAAGATATCTGCACCAACAGTAATATGTAAATATTTGTGATTTCTATTGTGTCAGGGTCACAAGTCCTATTCATTACTACAGTAGGTTGTTGCCTACAGTAATAGTATAAGAAAATCCAACATTTTAGTTAAAGGTTAGTGAAATTACAGACATAAGTTTTTCCCATTCTCACAACCCCTTGAACTTTATCATCATGAAGAAACGATATTTATCCTTTTAACTAGTTCCATTCTTGATTATTTTAAATCCCCAATATTGTTAGAAACTTTATGCTGACCTGGGATTAACGCATGACTTGGGTTTGTCAATTCAATGGTTCTAACTCAGACATGGGGGGAGGGGCAAGGATAGAGGGTGGAGGATGTTGCTTTATATGTGTCTGGTTGCAGGTCTGTAGCTCATTGTCTGTTCAATAAATTAAGTGATGCACATAAATATTTTTTATTGCACATTCTTCCCTGTTAAAGTTTTCATTAAGTCTGTAGATTCTTTTATAATGTTAGGATTACCTGATTTATCGGTTAGACTGGAAAGCTCGTATTTAGCATGCTGTGGTGTTCTGTAAAGGGCTTCTAACAAGCAAAGATTTAAACAATCATTTCATAATCAGCAGGCCCCCACAAATCGCATCTTTGCTCTAAGCTTGGGTACAAATCAGTGGACTTATTGTAAACAAAGCACCCCATTTACTGAAATAATCTTTTAAAATCATCCATGGAGAGAAGTTCTTATTAAACTCTAAATAGACTCTGTGCACAATAAAGGTTTGTAGTTTCAATCAAGTGTTCAGAAATATCTACCGAGCACCTGTTTTTTACTAGATACTAAGGATGATCCAAAGAATATGAAATGGACTTCTTCCTTGCTTTGAAGAAGTTGAAAATCTAGATGTAGAAAAATCTTGGAAATCAGAGATACAGCATTTTAAAGGTTACAGTCTTATCTACACTGTATACTAGTACCGAGTTGTTAATCTTAAAGAAGGGCCATGTCTTCACCACACTGATTACAGAGAAATCACACTTGTACAAAGGAGGTATTCCTAAAGTACTATTTCAAAACTTAGAAAATTTAAGACTCATAAGAATACATTTAAATAGGAGCTTTCATTCCCAGAACGAATTCCTGTATACCCATCGTAGTCTAGGGACACATTACAGCCATGTTCCCACAATCTTATCAATTTTTTTCCATTATCCTTGCCTGGCTATACGATGACTTTAAAGAATTTAAACAGAAGCCTGCTTTACCATTCCTCCTTAGTTTACTCAGGATTATCTCTAATATTTCCCAGAGTTCTTTCTGCTAAATAACAGCACAGTAAAAATGGTATTTTATCACATCTAAATTATGTTGCAAGGTTACTAACTTGGAAAGTAGAAAAAGAGGAGGTTTCACAGCCTTCACGCTAACACTTCGACTTGATAAAAGCTTGAATGACATTCCTATTGGTTCTTTACATTGTCTAATTAAAGTGAATTTAAAATAGCACATTTCGATAGCATGGAACAGTGGTATGGTTCACGTTATTTTGACAAGGAATAACTCACATTATTCTGAGTGCTATTCCTCTTTACCTGCTAAAGTGGCACTGCCAGGCAACAATATTATATACACCAAAAATCAAACCCATTGCCACGATATCAATTCCGAACTGCCCCATACTGTTTCAAGGAGCAGCTGGTGGATTGGTTAGCAGTTGAGCTCTTAGCCACTGTGCCACCAGGGCTCCATCATATACACAGTTTATAATTTATGTAGCCCAACAGCTTTGAAATGGTATAATTTTGGCAACAAGTTTTTAATTTGGAGAATTCATTTTATCTCAAAGTTTGTATAAAAAAATAAGACTTAATTAATTGTTATACTATTTCAAATTTACATAATTCCAATTCATACGATATGTATTTGAGTTGCATTTACTATATCCAAGTCACCGTTAAAGTTTCCTTTAAACTTCATTGCCCCTGGCTACTTTTAAACTTTTTAGACTGGCAGCTATGGTGCTGTATTAGTAGCTTACATTTATATAGAATTAAAGATTTTCAAAATATTTTCCCTTATTTTATCCCATTTGAGTACTGCAACCACTGTGCTCAGTAGGTAGAAAAGTTGCAATACATTGCCATTTGTACAAATCGAGGCTCATAAGGCTTCAATTCCAGCCAGTAATGGAGCCAGAACATAAACCCAGAATTCCTGATTTTAAATTTAGAAACCTTCCTTACCAAAAGTGAAAGACATCGAGTGAGGAGGTACATAATTAACTGGCAGATGAACAAACGATACCTACTATACTGATTTGAAGGTGAACACACTCTTAGGTATGGTGGTCAGGAAGACTTTACAACACACTGGTGTTTAAGGGGATTAGACAGAAGTGTTGAAGGGCACAAGTTGGCCCAATGGAATGGTATGAACCACCAGGAGAGACAGAGAATTTACAGCTTGTGGTTCTTCAAAGAAGACCATCATTGGCAAAGCTTCAATGGAATCACAGATTGTGGTCTAACACAGTGGTAAATAGCAGCTAGGATCACTAGGCCAGGGGAGACAGGATAAGATTTAGGCCTCTGTAGTGAGAAGGTCTGTGTCTGGCATGACACATGGTGTTGTAGGATCACAAGTCCAAAGCTGATCCAAATACTGCCTCTGCCACTTGAATATTCTTTTTAGGAAAACAAATCATTTATCCTTTGGAGCTTCATTTTCCATGTCTAGAACTTGATTCCTGCCTTGCTTGTTTCACAGGAAACATGTCATGAGTGAATAAGAACACATTCTATGAAATAATTCTGCAGACTCTAAATTGCTTTCTAAGTGCAAGGTAGCACCTATGAAAAGTATAGCTGAATACTAGTCAGTGAAGGAGCACTGTGTAATGGCAGTCTACTGTAGGTAAAGAGTAAAGAGCAAATCAAAACAAAATCCCCATTTTCCTTTTATTCCTGATAAAATATCTTGAGGTCGGACAGTGTAGGGAAGATCCTACACCTATTCACTTCTGAGTTATAAAAATTCCAGAATGGACACAGAGACACACACATAGAAAGACACAGATGTTACGTGAGAATCTTCTACACAGAGAACACCAAGGAACCAAGGAACACCCAGCATTACCAAAGAGGAAGGAGTCAAAACAGCAGAGACCCTGATTTGGACTTTCAGCCTGCAGAACTATGAGAAATTTTTTTTTGTTCTTTAAAGCCTCCCATTCCTGGTATTTCTGTTATGGCATCACTAGGAAACTGATACAGGGAAAGTGCAGATGCCAGTCACACTCCCTCTAAGGAAAGGCGCGCACTCTTACTCTGGCCTTAGCTTTAGGACTGTGAAGTATAATGTAAGTGCTAATGTTGACTAGGATCATGCAGACAGCCTCTGGTGTATCTCCACTATTTTACTCAGGTAGAACTTGAAGTCTCGACTATCTAGACACCACTTACCATTTCTGACAAAAAAAGATGAATGGCTTGCTGTCTTCAGTCTGATTAGTGGTTGTTTTAGCCAACCAATGGAATGTGGCCCTTTCCGCTTGCCAGAGAACTCTCGGCCAGCTCAGCCTGCTGCCTTATAAATCAGGGCTGTATGATTGGATGCAGAGAGGAGGACTTCCCAGAGAATGCATGTGGGCTCACTCTGCCAAGGGTGCTCTCAACTCTGGGTTTGTAAATCACTTCCTAGAAAATCATGTGCAAACTACAGGTTTATAAATCAAGACCTTTTATTTAGGATTAATTGGCATGATTTGTAAATCTATTTTGGGACTTGCAAATCTATATTAGGGTTTATAAACCCATTTAAGGGTATGGAAATTAATTTCTGGACGTATAAAACACTAGATATGGTTTGGCCGCAATTACCATTAAAAAGAAGGGAGATTTATAAATCAAAGCTCAGCTGCTAAGATTTTCTGGCAGGATTCATAAATTAAGACTCAGGTTTATAACTTCAGATGAGGACGGGTTTATAAATTCAACTTCTGAATCATCAAATGAAGTGCAAGATTTTGATTTTGATCTGAAATATTACAGAACAGCATCATTGCTGATGCCTTACCGATAAACTAAATATTTCAAAATAATGATAATAATCAATTCAGATTAGAAGGATTTGATTTATGGGACCAATAAGATTTCACTGGAAAACCTATGGGTTAGGTGGTCTGTGCTCCTGTGTTGGGAGAGGTGAGGAAGTCTAAGACAATAGACCAGGCCGAGCCTGGTGAGAAAATCACTACATTTACTCTGAAACCCCAGGTCACTCTGGCTGTGAACTGAAGGTATTCAAGGAATTCAGTCTCCACAATACAGAGCAAACCTCAACATTTTATCTATTCGCTCTCATTAGATTTTATTCTTCCTGAATAAAAATATTGCCCCAAGTAGCCTGATCACAGCCATCAAGGTTGTTACCATACAGCAGTGGTTCTCAACCGGGGTGATTTTGCTCTCCAGGGGACATTTGGCAATGTCTGAAGACATTTGTGTTTGTCACAACTGGGGAATGCTACTGGCATCTAGTGGGTAGAGGCTAGGGATGCTACTAAACAGCCTACAGTTCCACAACAAAGAATCATCTGGTCAAAAGGTCAATAACGTTGCAGTTGAGAGGCTCTGCCACAGAGGACTATTTAGAGCATAAGCTAGCACAGAGCAAACGCCCCAGGACACCTCCATCTCTGGTTCCAGTCATTCTGCCATTAAGGATAACTCAGGAGCTTTTTCTTCTTAAATTAATCTTGAAAGGAGAATATGTTCAAAAGTCGTAATATAGTAAATATGATAGATTATATTCTGAGTATCTTTGCTACCTCAAACATGCTCTATATTTGATCAACAGGTCTTTCATAGAAACTGAAGTTATAGCATTTGGTGAAATTATATTATTTGACTGGAGAGACCCTTTAATTTTATTTGAAAACAAGTGTGTGGGTTAGGAAGGGAAGGCAAGGCAAGAATTCTTTCAGGCTTTGTTCAACAGTTTTAGAAAGCAACCCCATGGAGTGATCTCCAAGGGAGCCTGAGACCCTTTTGATTAGATGGTGTTTGGAATAAAATAAAACAAATCCCATGTTCTTTTATTCTGACCTGAAAACGATTTCTAAATGATCACCTTGGGTGTTCTTTTCCTCTACTTATTGCTGTGTTCTTCCATTTGAATTACTGCTCAGCATCACATCAAAAGCCAGCTGCATATTGGCCGATTGTAAGAAGACAGTCTCATATTGAGATTATAGCAGCCCTCCTGAGACTTGCTCTATTTGTGCGCCTGGCCATTATAAAAACCCTAAAGACAGAGACAGGACTCAAAATTCAAATGGTGCATTTGAAGCACACGGTGAAATATATTGTGTAAATGCAAATGAATAGAAATATGGCATTGTAAGAGCTCAGCCACTTGTGCAATTAGGCAGGAAATCAGGATTTTAGAGTGCAGAACCCAGCTGAGCACTCAATTCTGCACATGGAAACAAAAAGTTTAAAGAAACTTGGTGTGGTGACTCAGGTCTTTGGAAAGTTTAAATCCAAAATATCTGACATGCAACCAGTATGTAGATGGCTATAATCCTACCAACCTTACCTCCTGTCCTCTGCACACATTTCCTCACTGACATATTAAAATGTATATTCTTCACCTGACTTAGTGTTTTGTCCCATTTAGTGAACCACCTATGGCTTTAATTCAATCGCTTCCAAACACATTTTTCTTGCCAAGAGTCTTCAGGCATAAAGATCAGCAAGGGGAAGGAGGTGTCTTCTATCAGTTTACTTGGGTTGCTTGTAGGAGACTGGAGTATAAGTACAGTCTGGAAAGGATTAGGAAAATACTGAATTTCTCAGGAATTTCATCATTTTGAGTGAGGCAACACTAAGCAAACATAAAACTTGATGGTAGGAAGCAATGACCTCATTAACCCATTATCTAATAGATGCATACATAAGTGATATAGGACATGTCGAGGAGACTCCAACAAAAAATTCAAAATAATTGATACTTGTTATCAGAAAACCTAGTCCTTCTCTCTTTGGTCTCTATCCCCGTCCAATAAACTTCCCCTGCTGTCCACAATGCCCCATATTGACCCGCCCTTCTGAGTGTATACTCCATGTCCATGATCCTTTTAAAACTTGTGTCTCTCCAACCACACCTACCAGAATTTATATATGTAGCCTTCAGATCCACAATTCATTCAGCAAACAATAAGTCAGTCAACATTCATTGTGAACCTAGGTCTTCCCCAGGCTCTGTTTGGTGATGGGATACAAGGATGAATAAGCCACTGTCTGAGACTGAGGTGTTCACATCTTAACGGAAGGGACAGGCATGTAAATAATCATGACACAGTGTATCTTCTGTGCTGAAATAAAGACACTTCAAGGTACTGTGGAAACACAAATGAAGGAGGTAAGATATTCAAAAGGTGGCAGAGCTTGAGCTAGTTCTTGAAAGATGAGCAGAGTCTAAGAGGAAGCTGAGCAGAGAAGTTGTGGGAAGAACATTTTAAATGAGGGAACAGTGGATCAGACACAAATTCATAAGGACGCCAACTTTCAGAGTATTCAAAATAATTTGACATGGCTACAGCAATGGTTTTCAACCAGGAAAGGAAGAGTCTTGATTTTTCTTCAGGAAGAAGAAATAGCATCGAAATCACCTGGGGGTATTTATCAAACTACATGTCCTATCAAAAATCACAAGATTAGGGGTCTAGGGTGCATATGAGGGGTAAGATTACAGAGAAAGGTTGGGAAAGTGGTTGGAACATGACAACAAAACAACTCAAAAATTTAGTTACTGCCAAATCATTAAGAATATGCTTTATTCCTTATGTCTTCTTCTATTTTCTCCTAAAATACATATATCCATAGAAATACCTTACCCTCCAGGTTGGCATAGCAAGTGATATAGATTGCATGATTGCCTCATGTTTTTTAATGAAGTTTGTTGAAATAGCCCCATAATGTGGTAAGAAAGGAAAGGAAGAGAAACCAGGGATCTAGGAAGGCCATAAACCATTTACAAAAAAAAAAAAAAACCTGTTGCCATCGAGTCAGTTCTGACCCGTAGCAACTCTATAGGACAGAGAAGAACTGCCCCATAGGGTTTCCAAGGAGCAGCTGGTGGATCCAAACTGCAGGCCTTTTGGTTAGCACCCAAGCTCTTAACCACTGTGCCACCAGTGCTCCATAAACTATATAATTACTGGTAATTTCAGGATAATTACTGACTTTATTGGAAAAATTTTCTTGTCATCAAGATTTTTTAACTTTATGAGTCAGACGTAGAGAAGCTAAGGAAACATCACTAAATCATACCAAACTAGATAGCTAACTTTAGTACCTGAGTATGGAATTTAGGAAATGATCCCAGGGATATGTTAAATACAAACAATATTTTCTCTTGTATCTTCAAAGAAAAATCTTACTTCTTCATATAAAATTATATCCAGATTCTTTTGCAGCATTGGGGGGGAGTACAGGAGGAGTTTCAATTGACTACCCAAATCTTTCCTGTAAAGTCTTTCTGGGCTTACCTATGTCAAAACCAATAGGAAAGTGAATTTATACAGGAAATAAATCCACATAAGAAACACTAGGAGGAAAAGACTGACTGATGCCTGGTCTCAGATTTTTCAGGGCAATGACTCCTGAGACTGAGGACATATAAATTGGTGTTAGTCTCCCCAGGCGCTCTACTGTGAAGGCTAGAGGGTTTCCTCTGCTGACATCAGCTAAATCCCTCATGTCTGCTAACAGAAACCTCAGTTTATAAGGGTGGGGAATTATAGATTGAAAAATGCTCTTTTTGTAAAACTCTGGTCATGATGATCAGTGAAATGATAAATGGATAGGTTTTTACTGGCAAACTACAGTAATTAGGCCATTCTTCATTTCTTTATTGGAGGCAGGCCTAGATGTTCAATCATCATTATGTGATCATTTAATTTTCACAAAGCATTACTGTTGGAGATATACATTTACTTTGCCCCCCGCCCCGCCCCTTTTTTTTAAAGGTGATGATGAAGGGAAAAAAACAAAATGCTTTAAATCATGTTTGGAGTTCAGGGAGAAATAAGACCCTAATTTTAAATTTTACCTAATTTCTGGAATATTTTTTCTGATTTCATGGTATTGCAGTAATTTTGTACAAAATTTTGTACAAAACATGAAGAACACATGAAATATAAGAAAAAAATTAATATAACTCCACCATTTCACTTCCCAAGAAAACCACCATTATTAACATTTTGGCAAATTTTCTTTGAGCCTGTTTTCTTTGGGACTTTGTTCTCAAAATAATGAGATTTAGACTAGTACCAAACGCACTGAGGCATTCCAGTGAAGGCAGCAAAGTATGATTATTTTAAAAAGCAGTCTTGGAAAACTTAGAAGCATTTTCATACTAACCACTGACCAGGCATGGCCACAATAGAGAGTTGAGTTTTTCTTCTTATCTGTACTCCTGAAATTAACCAGGGGAAATGAATAAACACAAATTACGAACTTTGAAGGAATAAATATCTTCAAAGAGCTTGAATCAGTAATTTCCCCAAAGAACAGATTTATGATCTAAGCCCATTCTTTTCAACTTAATGCATGGAGTCTTCCATAGGCTGGTAAAAAGCAGCTCGGTAACCCCATCTTCCTCCTCGGTGATAAGACCTCCTGCACCAGGATCAATGAGACCTGCTTTCATAGAACCTTTTTTCTTATCCCATATCCTCAAAAATCATTTTGTGCCACAATGATCACTACAGGGAGGGAAGTAAAGGGATGTTGCATCTATCAAAGTTTTTCATAGTGGAGCCGGTTTATTTCAAGCCATCACAGCATGGTGGTTAAGAGCCCTGGAAGAGGCAAAGGATGGCAGCAGAAGGAAAGAAGAAACTGAAAGACCCTCTTCTTTCTTCGCAGGGACCTCCAAAGTTAAAGGGGAAGAAGATTCATATTCCAGGCATTTACTGTCCAATTTGGCATTGGGAATTTCAAACAAGGTTTGTTTTTTCTTAATTCCACACTGAACTAAAAGAGCAATTTCTAATATAAGCTCTAATTCAGCATTAGTGTGGAAATGGTTAATGAGGGAAATCGAAACGAAATTCCAGGTCCAAAGGCGGTTAGGAATCCAGTAAACAAAGTAAAATATATTTGTTTTTGGAAGATTTCTTAGGATCTTTACTATGCCCCGTGCAATGTGATTCTCCAGAGTGGTATAGTACACAGCATTCCCCAAATTTACTTTTTCATTTTTCCCTCTTCTTCAAATTCCACAGCACAGATTTTGAGAAATAATTGTCTTGTAAGTTTCTGAGCAGCCAGATATAGCAGGTCTGCGTTCCACAGTTGATTCCCTGTAATGTGAATATAAGGGTATCAAAACAAAAAAGCCTTTCTTTCCTATTGGAAAATATCCAGCAAAATCACGTGTTTGAGCATTAAAGCAGGTGTTAGTCACAATTACAATTTTTTTTTTTTTAATTGCATAGCTCTATGGGGCAGTTCTACTCTGTCCTATAGGGTCACTATGAGTCAGAACCAACTTGACAGCAATGGGTTTGGATTGTTTTGTTTTGTTTTGTTTTGTTTTGTTTTGTTTTGTTTTGTTTTGTTTTGTTTATATCACTGGTATTTCAAATATCAGTAGATCAACTATCTGTAAACCCTGGTGGTGTAGTGGTTCAGAGCTACAACTGCTAACCAAATGTCAGCACTTCGAATCCACCAGGCACTCCTTGGAATCCCAATGGGGCAGTTCTACTCTATCTATAAGTCGTGTTTATAAGACTTATTTTTTGGAGCCCTTGTGGCAAAGTGGTTAAGAGTTTGGCTGCTATCTAAAAGGTGGGCCGTTTGAATCTACCTGCCGCTCCTTGGAAATGCTTCTGGGCAGTTATCCTCTGTCCTATGAGGTTGCTATGAGTCGGACTCCACGGCTACGGGTTTTTTGTTGTTTTTAGTTGGCATCTAGTCAATCCTAACTCATGATGATCTCGTGTACAACAGAACAAAATGATGCACAGTCCTGAGTTATACTCACAATTGCCAGCATGTTTTGACCACTGTGCCAATCTATTTCATTGTTTTGACCACTGTGCCAATCTATTTCACTGAGGGTTTCCCTCACCCTCACTGGCCCTCCACTTCACCAAACATGATGTCCATCTCCAGAGATTGGTCCCTACTGATGATGTGCCCAAAGCAAGCAAGTTGGACAATGTTCTTTTGTAATCCATAAGATTTTCATTGGCTAATTTTAGGAAGTAGATTGCCAGTCTTTTATTCCTAGTCTGTCTTAGTCCAGAAGATCTGCTGAAACCTGCCCACCATGGTTGATCCTACTGGTATTTGAAATACCAGCAATATGGTTGTACAATAAAAAGGTTATTGTAATTGTGACTAATGCCTACTTTAATATTCAAGCAAAGTGATTTTGCTGGATGTTTTCAAATAGTCTGGAAAGAAAGCCTGTTTTTTTTTTTTTTCTCCAACAATTCTCTTTCCAAACTCCTATATCAGTACTTTAAAGCACTTTTTTTTTTTTTTCTTTTTAATGGTTCTCTGTTTTTCAGTCTCATCTCCCCCAAATAAATAAGAAACCCCTGTGGGCAGGACTGGGGTCTGATATTTTTCTCATATCTCCTATAATATTTATCACTATGCTCAATACATTCTTATTGATTAAGAGATTGGCTAATTGTACTACAATAAAACAGAAAAGAAAAAAGATAAGAAACAGTTGAAGTTCTCCCTCAGGAAGTAAATTCATTGATGCAGATGTACATATTCAAAGTCAGAAGATGGAAGAGTATTATCTAAACCCTGTTTCTGTTAGGATTATTTTTACATGCATAATTTGTTTACAACAATTCCTGGTGGCACAGTAGTTAAGTGCTCAGCTGCTAACCAAAAGGTCGGCAGTTTGAGCCCACCAGTTGCTCCTCGGGAGAAAGACGTGGCAGGATGCTTCCATAAAGATTTCACCCTTGGGAACCCTATGGAGCAGTTCTATCTACTCTGTCCTACATGGTCACTATGAATCAGAATAGGTTTGATGGCAATGGGTTTAATTTGTTTAAGCAGCAATTCAATCAAAATGGTCAAACCATCTAAATATGTCAATACAGCCTTGAAAGCAGGAGAGCCTTTAATACTGAGATATTATGTAACAGTGATTATCAAAAGGAAATCCTTCCTGTAAAACCCAAGAGGCAAATCAAGAAGAGGTCAGAAGTAGAAAGTAGAAGCAATTTATTTCATCTACTCTCCCCAAATAAATGAGGTCAAATGAATTCCAAAAAGGTTTTGTTACATTTTAAATATAAAGACAAGAATTCAAAACCTGTGTTTTTCTCAGTTGGAGAGAAACCTTCATCATGAAGCAAAACTATACTTGATTTTTTTTTTTTTCAGTGTAAGTAATAATTTTACCACATCCTTGTTCCAGACTGCAGGTCTTGCCCTCTTTTAAGTCAGTCCTCTTCAAACCTCCCTTCCAAAAATCAAATTTATTGCCTCCAACTCAATTCCAACTTATAGTGACCCTATAGGACACAGTAGAGCTGCCCCATAGGGTTTCCAAGGAGTGGCTGGTGGATTTGAACTATGGAACTTTTGGTTAGCAGCCAAGCTCTTAACCACTGTACCCTTAATTGTACTTACCCCTGGGGACCTGGGGGCCCACTCTGAAGAAGTGCAGCATAAAAGACAAATTCTTTAAAGTCTTATGTTTTATTTATCTTAAAATGCATGTAAATTGTCCAATATATGCCATAATACATTTGTGTTTATTTTAATATAATAATTAAAATTATATTTCTTCTTATCAAGGAAATCCAAAGCCCCAGAATGGTGCCATGTGTGTATGGTGTGCCTTGAGCTAGAACTGGCATGGCATTGCCTATGACCATACCAGTAAATTATCTGAAAATCATTTGAGCTCGGATGTTCAATTTTAGCAATCTTATTAAGCCCATTCTTCCATGTTAGCCAAAGACATACTACAGCAATAAAAAATACATTTGCTTCTTTGAAAAAGAGGATATCTTAAATTCACATATGGGTTCTTCTCATGCAATAATAAAAGAAATTTTTTAAATATGAAAACCATAGAGCAGATGAAGGGCTATAGTGCTGAAGCTATAGAATTACCTTCATGCTCCAAGCAGTGTACATGAATTTAATGAAGCTAATGTTTCTATGTTGAACTGAGAAAATCTCCTCTTAATGGTTTTCTTCTTACTGTAAGTTAAATTTATGTCAAGGAGTCTTATGTTTCCCTAAGGAAACATGTGCAAGGTTTTTGCCTTAAAACTTCATTGATATACAAACCCTCCTAAATTCCATCGTGCAAATGCAAGCATTGTGTCTTGCCTTTCAAACAAAAAAGAAATCCTTGTACTATTTGTTCAAGTCTAAAATTGTGTGACATAAGATGCTTAGCCCAACAGTATCTGAATATGGTGTATTAAATGCTATTTATAAAAAGTAAAGCTGTGCTAATGTGCCTATCTGCCCCCTACTGCTTAACAGTATTAAAGATTAAAGCCAATTGTTTTGTAAACTGAAGAGGCTGTAATGGTTTCTTGGGAAGTACTCCTCATCAGCATTCCAGAAAAGGTTGCTATTAAATTTTTGCTGCTATAGACAGCTGGCTTGGGTCATTATACACTTAAACTGAGTTGCTGTCATTGTTATATAATGAAATGGAAGAGCCTTCAGCCTGTAGAAATGTGGTATACCTTTTAAAGAGTGGGTACCACTATCTGATTTACAAAAATGAGTCTGTTTGCATTAGAGTACCAAGCTTTTGGGTGTTTCAAAGTGATTTAGATGAAATATCCAAAGAATTCTCATGTATATCAAAGACAAATAGCTGAGTTTTGCATTAACCTGCTTTCAATAATCATTGAAACTTAATGAGTGATTATAGGATGTACGAATTCATGGGGTTTTTTTTCTTCTCTTGCGATTTAATTACGTCTTTCTCTGAAGTGAGAATAGTCAAGAACCTGGACTTTTCATAATCCTATAAATTACTTGTTCAGATTAAAGAATAGTCATCCTGATCTCTTCATTCTAAGCATGTGATTTGAGAATTCTCTTACTAACTTGAAAAGGCTATACATTGTTTTAATTTCTTAAATGGGCCAAAAGGTTAGCAAAAAAAGATGAACAATGACGTCACTTTTCTTATGGCTAAATCTTCCTCCTCCTAGTAAAGCAAATTCCAACTCCCACTTCCTTGGGGAGAAATATTTTTTTCTCCCTTTCCTAGGTGTGTGACATCCCAGCCTAATTATGTACAGGGTCAACGGAACACAGGAAGATCTTCGATGAGATGGAGTGACACAGTGGCTGCAACAATGGGCCCAAGCCTAACAACGATCGTAAGGATGGTGCAGGACCGGGCAGTGTTTCTTTCTGTGGTACGCAGGGTAGCTATGAGTCGGAACTGACTCAACGGCACCTAACAACAACAGCCTAATTATAGAGAAGCAGGTTAGTGACATTTTCAAAATACATGTGAATATTAACTAAGTTTTGAAAACGTTTTCCTCACCTTTTTTAAAATACAAAATATGCAGTAACTTTTTTCTTATACTACATGTCTAACCAATAGCAATATATACGTTTTGTTAATATATTAAGATCAGAGATTCATGAAAAACTGAGTTTAAGAATCCAGCAGATGGACTGATTCAGTGACAATTCAGATCGTTGCCATCTCCAGTCTGTGGCAATGTGAGCCTCTTTGTTAAAATTCCAAGTCAGTAATATTTAAATGTAAGCTTCCACAGATAATTTTTTGTTGTTCTTCACTTATAGTATTCTCCCAAAATTGAAAGACTCATACATTTTGAAGTGATCCAATAGCTCAAGAATACCTGAAATTCTAATCATTATCTCTTTTCTTGGTCCTTCAGCACTTCATGCTCCCTATTCTGTTTCTCTGGGAAAAATATGTTTTCCCCTCCAGTGTACCTGTATCTTCATCTGTGTGCTTCAAAATACAGAGATAGAGGATGCTCAGCTGCTGAGAGGGAGTTTGCTTTATTATGTGGCTCTATTGAGTCTGAAAATGCTGCAATCACAAATAGCCCTCTGAAGATGCTTGTATACTTAAATAGACACACGACTTTTCCTAGCAATGGAAAGCAATTTATGTTTTTTTTTCTTTTGTTCCGCAAGTCCTTTAGAAAACGGTACTTGCAAGAATAATGTTCTAGCATGCAATCAAAGAAGACATATCTTTAAAGATTAACTGGGTTATCCAGCAACTTGTAGCCATGATAGCTAATGTTCGTCAATAAACTCAGAAGTGTCAGCCAAGTTGAAAACACACATCATCAAAGAACGGGGCACCTGGCTGGAGCATAGTGCTGGAGAGCGGGCGTCAGTGATGCAATGTTAGCCTTTGGGAATACAGCAAGGGGCCCCGTTCAGGGCTAATCTGGGACCCCATGTCATTTAATGTTTTCATCAAACTTATTCTTTGGAAGGATGCAGCTTCCTGCAATAGAATTCAGTCTGGAGAAGACGGAGCCCTCTGCAGGTTTAGGAAAATGGGCAAAAACCAGATTATTTTAAAGACTCTTTCCTACCCTATGTTCCAAGTTAAATTTTTAGGGTTTAGGTTTCAAGGTGAGTTATTTAGGTTTACGACTAAGCTAGTGTCATGGCAATAAAATTTGTAGCCAAGTTTTATGTATGAAATAGCTGCTGTTCCATAGACAGTACCAAATCTATAGAAACTTGGGAATCTGACTTCCATTGGTGACTTTATTTCTTTTTATTCATCAACAAACCCAACTTAAATTATATAGTTAGAAAGAAAGTTATACAAATAAGGTTTATGCCTTCAGGCAGGATTCTAACAATGCATTACTTACGAAATGCAACACAATGTTAAATTAGTCAGAAAACACTTCTAGAACTAGGTAATAGTCTGTTGTTGAAAAATAATAAAAATACCAAGTACTTATATATTTTTTGCTATTCTAAGAATTTTGTGCACATAAATTCATTTAATCTTTACAACAACCCGTGGGGTAAGTTCTGTTATTGCCCCCATTTCACAAACAAGGAAACTGAGATTCAGAGGTGCTAAGAGGCTTATCCAAGGTCTCTCAGCTAATGGTGGTAGAGCAGAGATTCAAGCTGTAGCAGTCTAGCTGAAGAGACTGTGTTCTTAAATCCTCTGCTATAGTTGGCTAAGACTGAACAAGAGGAGGTAAAAGTTAAGAGGATGAATTAGGGAAAGCAGGGAGAGAGTATGAGTGGTCTGCCCTGGCTGGAATGAAGTGGTCTTAAGGGAAGCAATAAGAGATGACTTGAATGAGTATAAGGTCACCGGTCAATACAGAATTTTAAATATACTGTTGAGGGTCATTTGATCAGAAAGCCATTAGAGATTCTTGGGCAGGATGATAATGTAATTTAAGAAAATACATTGTAGCAGAGTAAACTATTACAGGGAGAGTCTACTTTGAAGATATAACCACTTTGGAAAATAATTTGGCAATACCCTGCAAAGTTAAATATTCACTTTCCCTGTGACTCACCATTTCCGCTTATAAATCCTAGAGAAACTCTTGCATGTGAGTATCAGGAGGTACATAGAACAATACTTACTCATTATAACAAAAAACTATAAACGAAATTAAAGGGCTTTCAATAGAAGAATGAAAAAACAAATGCTCACAGCATGAAATATTATATAGCAGTGAAAAACAAATGACCTGCAGCTACACTCAACAACAGGGATGAATCTTAGTAACATGGGGTTAATAAAGCAAAATGCACAAGGCTTTATATAACATGAGCATTTTATAAAGCCCCAGAAATGTAATATATTACTTAGGCATATCTATAATAGACTTGATGGCAACTACACAACAACAATATATGTGATGGGGCAGTTGAATTTCAGTGGTAGAATTCCTGCCTTCCAAGAAAGAGGCCGAGTTTGATTCCCAGCCAATGTAACTCACATGCAGCCATCACCTGTCTGTCAGTGGAGGCTTGCATGTTGCTATGATGCTGAACAGGTTTCAGAGGAACTTCCAGACTAAGACCAGCTATGAAGAAAAGCTGGGCACCCTACTTCCAAAAATGAGCCAGTGAAAACCCTATGGATTACAATGGTCCAATCTGCAACCACATGGGATGCCACAGGACCAAGAAGTGTTTTTTTTCCGTTGTACATGGGGTCACCATAAGAGTTGAGGGCCAACTCCTCACCAGTTTACAACAACAACAACAACATATATGTGATTTAAAAAACAAAACAAAAAAAACCTATTTTTAAAAAGAAAGAGAAAGATCATCTCAATGATTACGTCTGATGGGGAGACGGAGTTGGGCGAGGGGACGAGCACAAAGGTAGATGCAAGTTCATTTCAATGGACTATTCCTTGAGCTAGGTGGTAGGCTCATGGGTGTTCTTTATTTTATTAATAAATATGTTAATAAATAAAAGAACAATATTCAGAATGATCCAGATAAAAAAGGGAAAAGAAATAAGAGTAAAGGAGAAGAAAAAAAAAAAAAAAAGGAAAGAACATCAGCAAAAAAGACTGCCCCAGGATAACACAGTGGCTATGAAAATTGATGTCATGGAAGCATCTGTCCAGCTTTTGGAATCTTCTGATTCCAATTCCAGTCCTCTCTATACTCTTTTAACTTGTTTTCTATAAAAGAATAAGCTCCTTGATCAAATCTTACACGTTTTTGTATAGTTCATGACACCTAACTTAGGAATAGGCAAGTGATCCACCCTTAAAAATTATAAGGAGGATTAATACAATGGGGTGGAAAAGGACACTCACACATGGCTAGACCATGAAGATGGTGCTTAGAAATCACTCTTCCCCAAAGTAGAAATTCTTTCCACAACATTACTGGTTTGAATACATCCAGTAATGAGGAGATTACTGTTTTCAAGATATTTGCTTCATTGTCAAATAACTAGAATTGCTAGCTTATATGGATCCCAATTAATCACTATAAGTACTGTCTTCTCTGTAAAAAAAAAAAAAAAAAAAAAAACCCAGTGCCGTCGATTCTCTGTAAAGCAATGTAAAACAAGTCTTGTTCCAAGAAATATTCCTTTCAATTATTTGAAGAAAAACATTAGGTCCTTAAAACTTGTCCTTTTTCCAGGATAAGCTTTCCTAGTCCGTGATTTCCATATCCTTTCCCTCCTAGTACCTCCTCTCCCAGTGCTTTCCAGGCCAATAATGCTTTATTCCCAGAAATAAGCTCAATTCTCCAGATAAGATCCGACTAGTGGAGAGCTGGAGAGACTATAACATAATTTCTACTTGATCCGAAGTCAACACTTTTAAATTTGCCATGAATAAAGGGGATGGCTCTGGACGTATGAAGCAAGAAACCAGAGCTTAAGGATTGAAAATAAGAAAACTTTCCTTTTCTCAGAGGAATTATTCCACGGATATTACAAAAATACTAATAACATACCTGAAAAACACTTTATCATTCATTAAATGCTTTCATGTACATTTTCTCATTTAGTCTTTGCAGCTCTTACGGTTAGAAGTTAGTACCCCATTATACAGACAAGAAAACCAAAATCACAGAACAAGTAAGAGAAGGAATCAGAGCTAGAACTCACGTATTTTCACCTTACAGCCTAGCGCTCTTTCCACAGTAGCACACTGCCTCAAATAAGTAATCATTAAATGCCTGACCTCCTTCTAATAACAAAGTAGGAAACAAATTTTGCAACAGAAACCTAAATACATTATTGATCTTAAAAATCAATAAGGAAAAGACTGACAATCTGATAGACAAATGGACAATGAATTCAACTGGCATCACTGAAAACAAAACACAAATAGCCAATAAACATGTTTTAAGATACTTGCAGTTTTAAAATGCAAATTAAAAGATCAGTAGGCAATCATTTTTCAGTAGCCAAACTGGCAAAAATGAAGAAAAAAGTTCATAATGCATGGTGCTGGTGAGAATGTGGGGGTAATAGAAACTCTGACACCGAAGGGCAATTTGGCAGTAACTATTTAAATTTGAATGCACATGCCCTTTGACCCAGCAATTCTACTTTTAAGGATGTGTCCTCAAGGTTTATACAAGCGTGCAAAAATATTGTTCAAGAGTGTTCATTGTTGCATTGCTTACATTAACAAGTAAATGGGTACTTTCTAAATATTTGTCTTTAAGGGATTATTAAAATAGTGTATAGGGTATAGTATACTTACTCCTCACTTATGGCCTATCTCATTATCCAACATTTTGTGTTTATGACAATAATAAAATATCTAATATGCAAATATTTTGCTCATTGATGGCATATGTCTGGCAATAATGAACACCAAGGTGCAAGGCAAGAGTAACACTGGCTGTGAGGGTTAAGGTTATGTGTCAACTTGGCTGGGTCATGATTCTCAGTGGTTTGGCAGTTACATAATAATATAATTTGACAGTTATGTAATGGTGTAATTTGGCAGTTGTGTAATGATGTAGTTGTCCTCCATTCTGTGATCTGATATGGTCATCCTCCTTTTTTTCATAATGTCAATTTTTGCATAACAACCTCATCTTCGGAACCTAAACATGTCAATAAATGAGGAGCAGATATATATCTATATAAGACAGATCACTGTGAGATATTAGGTAAATAAACAGATTACAGAACAGTATGTGTCTTATGATTCCATTTGTTAAAAAAAAATAATAACACATATATAGTCATTTAGATTTGTACCTATACTGTACATATTATATACATAACCCACATACATACAATGTTTATGAATAGAAAAGTCTGGAAGTACCTGTCAAACTGCCAACAATGGCTATTTCTGGTAAGTGGAATTCCACAGTCCGAAGGGCAGGGAATGACAGGGGACTTTAATATTTCTGGCTTCTCTGATCATATTCCAAACTGAGGAACATATCTGGAACATTATAAAAAGTGGTATATAATGGGGTTTCCGTTTGAACTGGAAATTTACTGGTCCCATTACTTTTTATTTATTAAGCAACTACTTTGTGTTAAGGATTACACCAAGCACTTGAAGTTTTATTTAAAATCATTCTCACATTAAAACACATGTGAGGTAAGTATTAATAGCCTTCTTTACATTGAAATTATAACCCAAGGCTTCAGATTCCTATATCAGGGTTCATTGCCTACACCAGGATGGAGGGAATGTACATATTTAGTTACCTCAAACTCTTACTAATGTATCTAATTCTTTCTTTCTGGTTCTAATAATGTTAACAAAAATCAAAATAAAAAAAATTCAGATTTTAAAGGAATTCAAGAGGCCATCTTCTCTTTTGAGGGGAAGTTTTCAAGCTCATAATCAATGGAATAGGAATAAGGAGTTGTGCCATAAGATTATGGTTTCTTTGCCGTTTAGACCCGAAACTGACTGTTTTTAATGCCTGAGAAGCATCAGATTTTTTTTAGTACGTGTCACCACTTTAAAAGGGGGCTATGCATGCTGAAGAAGTTTTCTGCAAAAAGGGAAGTTCACTACAGCATTAATTTATCTTTCTATCAATCGTCTAGAAAATATGCAGGAGACTTTAGATTCTGGAATGTGATTGGGACAAATTTTATATATCTTAACCAATTGGTTGATTTAAATTATTGTTGGCAAATGGGATAATTTTGAGAAAAGGAGAAAGAGAAAAAATAAGCTTAAATCATGTGCCTCAACTATTCATTTGTCTTTAAAGAAGAAAATGGAAAGGGTAAACAGCACATAAGGAGCTCTGGTGGTGCAATGGTTAGTCTGCTGACCAAAAGGTCAGTGGTTCAAATGCACCAGCTGTTCTGCTGTATAAAGAACCTGGTGATCTGCTCCCATAAAGATTATAGCCTAGAAAGTTCTACGGGGCAGTTCTGTCTTATAGGGTTGCTATAGAACAGGTTGCAGAACAGTATGTGTCTTATGATTCCATTTGCGAAAAAAAAAAGACAAAAATAATAATAGCTCCATGGCACACAACAACAACAAATACCACATGGCAGCTTTCTTCAAATATTTGAAGGCCTGCAACTTGAAAGGAGAGTTAAGTTCTCTCAATACCATTCCAAGGAAAAGAGCTAGAACCAATGGAAACTAGAGAAAGACGGATTTCAGTTAAATATATCATAGTTTTTTAATAAAACTGTCTAAATGGAATGGACTGCCTCAGGGAAAGGTGAATTCCTGATCTTTTAAATTTAAACATAGTCTGAATGACTACTTGATAGAATGCTATAGCAGACATTTATGAATCGGATACTTCATAAAAGTAGACGACCTTTGTGTTGCCTTACATAATTTTAAGCTCATTTATATTCTTTTCTATAACTTGCTTTTTTATTCAAATATAGCAAAACATAGGGAAATCTATGCATATATTAATCTAAAAATAAAAAAAAAGTAATTAGCTAATAGTTATTGGCTCTTTATGTTGTGCCAGGCACTATTCCAAGTGCTTTTATATGTATTAACTCATTTAACCTTCACAACAATGAGGTAGTTCCTGGTATGTTCTCCATTATACGCATGAGGAAATTAAAACTGTCAGAGAGGTTAAGTAACTTGACCAAGGTCACACTGCTACTAAGTGGAGGAATCAGGATTCAAATTTATTCTGTCTGGCTCAAAAGCCTATACTCTTAAAAAAAAAAAAAAACTGTATGCTAATGACTCAGACTGATAATTACTAACTTAAAATGAAAAGAACTGAACATTTCACCAGTCAGAACTTTACATAGACTATACAGTCTTTTAAAAAGTGTATCATAGATATGAGTCAGATAAAATTATTCAAATAACCACAAAATTCAAATTTGATCTTATTTTACAAACTCCTAAGAACATTTACACAATCCCACATAAACCAAATTACTATATCTCCTAAGAGTACAAATGCAGCCTCTCCCATGTTTGGTTTGGTGGTGAAATGGCAAGAACATGGGACTGAGCTTCAAGAGATCTGAGTGAGGTCTCAGTCCTGCCACCAGCATACTGTGAGACATTGGATGAGCCAGCTGATCACTCTTTAAATAAGGACTCTGGGCTCCAAAGTGTCCATTTATCCTTCAAATTCTACGATTTTATAAAGCACTTAACTGAGACTTGTTCATGTGATATGGATTCATGGCTTTCGTTTTTCTTACACAGGGCCTTCATATATATTAGCGTATTACCTTCCTCAGAATTGGTCAGAAATATGTAGGTCCCCCTCCTCATGATTTATCCTTCTCTCGTGATCCATCAAGATTCTCCCTGCAGATCTTAGCTAGGAATTTCCTTTTCCATAAGAAAGAGAGAGGTTACTTCACAGAGGTGATTGTATTAAGGAGGAATAACATGCTGCATAGCCAGCGAAAACACTTTTAAAGTCCAAAAGGAACAAGATACTAAAGCAATCAACTGCATAGTCCCATAAATAACTTTACAATTGCACTACATTACCAAAATTTTACTCAGCCCATCGAACAGATATTATTTCTCACTAGTGTTTATCTTTCTAACAAATCCCATTTCCTACTTTTCCTACACACAAGCATTGCTTTTATAACTAACACATTGACAGTTCACCAAATCAGATCATCCTAAATCAAACAAAAATGAAATAAGAAGGCACAAGCAAAATATACTGGGATTTCTAATAAATGTGACAGTGTGCATGTTTATCTATAGCAAGCTATGTTACATAAATGATTTGAAACAGCTCACAAGATTACTTATACTAAAATATAAATAAATGAAAAATCAGGGCCTGGGAAATTATAAATAAAGATAGACTATCAAGACCAAAGGAAAGTCAGACTTGCATATTCTACGCTGTTATGAAAATGAGCTAAAATGTTGTCTCTAAGCATCTGGGTAGCCTCTATTGAATGGGGAAAGGTAAAAAAGTCATGTAAAAACAAGAATTAGAAGTAGTTCAAAGAAGAATTTTTCAGGGATCTTAAATAGGGGACAATACAGATTATAGAAGACAATGTTTTCAGTAACATCTCTGCAGTAAAACAGGTTAATTGGTTTTATAAGAGTTTTTTTCTTTCTTATAGTACCCTTCTCACTGTAAACTGAGAAAAGAATGTCAAACCAAACTTAATGGAACTAATTCTGCAGAGTATGAGGGAAGGGAAGAGAAGGGTAGGTTGGAATTGAAGTAGATCTGTCTATTCTCTCTTATACTTACATTAATCTTCTTGACCCCCACACATTTGTCAGTTTATTGTACTGTGCTGGTTTGTGTGTTGCTGCGATGCTGGAAGCTATGCCACTGGTATTCAAATACCAGCAGGGTCACCCATGGCAGACAAGTTTCAACTGAGCTTCCAGACTAAGACAGACTGGGAAGAAGGACCTGATTGTTTACTTCTGATAAGAATTAGCCAGTGAAAACCTTACAAAGAGCAGCAGAACATTGTCTGATATCGTGCCAGAAAATGAGCCCACCAGGTTGGAAAGCACTCAAAAGACGACTGGGGAAGAGCTGCCTCCTCAAAGTAGAGTTGACCTTAATGACATCGATGAAGTCAAGCCTTCAAGACCTTCGTTTGCTGACGTGGCATGACTCAAAATGAGAAGAAACAGCTGCAAACATCCATTAATAATCAGAACATGGAATGTACAAAGTATGAACTAGGAAAATCGGAAATTGTCAAAAATGAAATGGAACACATAAACATCAATATCCTAGGCATTAGTGAGCTAAAATTGTAATGACCATTTTGAATTGAACAATCACATGGTATACTATGAGGGGAATGACAATTTGAAGAAAATGGCTTTGCCTTCATTGTCAAAAAGAACATTTCAAGACCTATCCTGAAATATAATGCTGTCAGTAATAGGATAACATCCATACCCCTACAAGAAAGACCAATTAATACAACTGTTATTCAAATTTACACACCACCAATAGGGCCAAAAATGAAGAAATTGAAGATTTTTACCAACTTCTGCAGTCTGAAATTCATTGAACATGCAATCAGGATCCATTGATAATTACTAGTGTTTGGAATGTGAAAGCTGGAAACGAATAAGGATCAGTACTTGGAAAACAGGGCCTTGGTAATAGAAATGATGTCAGAGATTGCATGATAGAATTTTACAAGGCCAGCAACTTCTTCATTGCAAATACCTTTTTTCAACAACATAGTGTCTATACACCTGGACCTCACCAGATGGAATACACAGGAATCAAACCGACTACATATACAGAAAGAGACCATGGAAAAGCTCAATATCACCAGTTAGAACAAGGCCAGGGGTCTACTGCAGATCAGACCACCAATTGCTCATATGCAAATCCAAGTTGAAGCTGAAGAAAATTAAAACAAGTCCATAAGAGCCAAAGTACGACTTTGAGTATATCCCACCTGAATTTAGAGACCATCTGAAGCATAGATTTGACTCATTAAACACTAATGACCTAAGATCAGGTGAGCTGTGGAGTGACATCAAGGATATTATACATGAAGAAAGCAATAGATCACTAAAAAGACAGGAAAGAAAGAAAAAAACAATATGGATGTCAGAAAAGACTCTGAAACTTGCTTTTGAACATCAAGTAGCTAAAGTAAATGGAAGAAATGATGAAGTAAAAGAGCTGAACAGAAGATTTCAAAGGGCAGCTCCAGATGACAAAGTAAAGTATTATAATGACACACGCAAAGACTTGGAGTTAGAAAACCAAAAGGGAAGAACACACTCGGCATTTCTCAAGCTGAAAGAACTGAAGAAAAAATTCAAGCCTCAAGTTGCAATTTTGAAGGATTTTATGGGCAAAATGTCGAATGATGCAGGAAACATCAAAAGATGAAAGTAATACACAGAGTCACTGTACAAAAAAGAACTGGTCAACATTCAACAATTTCAGAAGGTAGCATATGATCAGGAATCAATGGTACTGAAGGAAGAAATCTAAGCTGCACTGAAGGGATTAGCAAAAAACAAGGCTCCAGGAATTGACAGATACCAATTGAGATATTTCAACAAACAAATGCTGGGCTGGAAGTGCTCACTTGTCTATGCCAAGAAATTTGGAAGACATCTACCTGGCCAACAGACTTTAAGAGACCCATATTTATGCCCATTCCAAGAAAAAGTGATCCACCCGAATGTGGAAATCATCAAACAATATCATTAATATCATACGCAAATAAAATTTTGCTGAAGATCATTCAAAAGTGGCTGCAGCAGTACATCAACAGGGAACTGCCAGAAATTCAGGCCAAATTCAGAAGAGGACATGGAACCAGGGATATCATTGCTGATGTCTGATGCATGTTGGCTGAAAGCAGAGAATACCCGAAACATATTCACCTGTGTTTTATTGACTATGCAAAGGCATTCCACTGTGTGGATCATAACAAATTATGGATAGCATTGCAAAGAATGGAAATCCTAAAACACTTAATTGTGCTCATGAGGGACATATAAATAGATCAAGAGGCAGTCATGGAAGCAGAACAAGGGGATACTGCATAGTTTAAAGTCAGGAAAGGTGTACATTGGGCTTGCATCCTTTCACCATACTTACTCAATCTGTATGTTGAGCAAATAACCCGAGAAGCTGGACTATATGAAGAAGAACAGGGCATCATGATTGGAGAAAAACTCATTAATAACCTGCGTTATGCTGATGACACAACCTTGCTTGCTGAAAGCAAAGAAGACTTGAAGCACTTACTGATGGAGATCAAAGACCACAGCCTTCAGTATGGATTACACCTCAACATGAAGAAAACAAAAATACTCACAACTGGACCAATAAACAACACCATGATAAAAAGAGAAAAAATTGAAGTTGTCAAGGATTTCATTTTACCTGGATCCATCATCAATACCCATGGAAGCAGCAGTCAAGAAATCAAAAGACACACTGCATTGGGCAAATCTGCTGCAAAAGACCTCTTTCAAGTGTTAAAAAAGCAAAGATGTCAACTTGAAGACTAAGGTACGCCTGATCAAAGCCATGGTGTTTTCAGTCACCTCATACCCATGCGAAAGCTGGACAGTGAATAAGGAGGGCCAAAAAGAATTGTTGCCTTTGAATTATGGTATTGGCGAAGAATATTGAGTATACCATAGACTGCCAAAAGAAGGAACAAATCTGTCCTGGAAGAAGTACAGCCAGAATGCTCGTTAGAAACAAGGATGATGAAACTATGTCTCACATACTTTGGACATGTTATTAGGAGGGATTAGTCCCTGGAGAAGGACATCATGGTTGGGTTAGTAAAGAATCAGTGAAAAAGAGGAAGATCCTCAAAGAGATGGATTGACACAGTGGCTGCAACAATGGGCTCAAGTACATCAATGACTGTGAGGATGGCATGAGACCGGGCAGTGTTTCTTTCTGTTGTATATAGGGTCACTATGAGTGGGAATGGACTCAACGGCACTTAACAACCACAACTTTTTTGAATGTATTAAGCAAGCTTTGACAGCTACACAGGGCAAGAAAATCTGCCGAGGCAGCAAGCTACCACAAATTCTTACAACCCAAACAACACAGATCAGAGAAGCCTCTGAAAATGAGCTCAATGTCTCCAAAACTTGGTGGCCTAGAAAACTCACCCTCTTCAACAACTGCCAAGCTTCCCTGAAGATAGAGCTAACTTGGCTATATGTAGTGTCATTCCTAGTGATCATTTACTTCATTTTTGTGTCATTTCTGTCATTATAAAATCAATAATAGGAAAAAGCATCTTCATGGCTATATGGGAACACTTCAGTCAAGTTTTCTTTGGCTAAATCAAGCGGTGTTCTGAGTTTGCTTCACTCTGGTAATCTCCAGAACACAAACGCTTCTCTTTAAAACCTTGTTTTACTGAATGGTTCATGATCTCCTAAATTCTCTGTCTTTTATTTTTACTTACTAAACGTTATAGATGTCTTTCTACCAGTACCGTAGGTTATATTTCTTACAAATATTCCTCAACTTTCACCTACCTTTTACATGACTTTCTAACCTCCCTACAAAACAAAGGCAACTTATGTATTTCCACCACATTTTTCTTTACTGAGACTCACAAACAATACTTTTTTCATCTCTTGAGACTCACAAACAGTACTTTTTTTGTCAAAGTCTGCCCTTTTTTAGTCCATTATTTGCAATTACTATTTTAGTTGGTTTTTATCTAAACTCGAATGTAAGATTTTTATAATTTGAGTCAATATATAGCATTGGGACACCTCTTCCCAGGTTGCCTGGGAGATACAGAATGCCCTCCACACCCATATAGAACTCCAACATTTGAATCTGGCTCTTTAATATACTGCGTGTTTCCTGGTCTGAGAAAGCCACCCCTTCAAGAGATTTCATCCTTGGTGATCATTTCAGGATAGAATGAATAACCCATGGCCGGTACTTGTTAGCTCAGTGATGGTGTCTCCGCGTGAGCCCATCGAGCAGTTTCCCAGGGTCCCTTAAGAACTGTTCATGTCCCACCCGCTTACTGGTCAGTTGTAAAATATACTCACACGAATCTTCATATTTTAACATTTCTGAAATGGGAAGGTATTTTATTTGTGGGGAACACTGAAAGCAATAATAAAACCTATCATTGATGAAATTTACAATTATCTGCATCTTAGACTCCAGAAAATATGATAGTATAATTTATGTAATTCCTTTAGGAACAGTTTGTAAATAAAATCAGTCATGTATTGAGGCTACTCCTGCTGCACGACCATTAAACAACTCCATCAACATTAAAATAGAAACTTTATGACAGAGAGTCATGTTGGTGATGGAGAGTCATCCATCCAAGCCTTCCAAAATTCTAGTTATTCACAAGTAACTCTAAAAAAAAAAAAAAAGAGAGGTTATATCCTAGTCATCTAGTGTTACTATAACAGAAATACCACCACTGGACAGCCTTAACAAACATAAATTTATTCTCTCACAGCCTAGTAGGCTATATGTTCAAATTCAGGACATCAGCTCCAGGGGAAGGCTTTCTCTCTTTGTCAGTTCTGGGGGAAGGTCCCTGTCAATGATCTTCTTTTGGTCTAAGAGCTTCTTAGCACAGGAACCCCAGGTCCAAATGACAGGCTTTGCTCCTGGCGCTGCTTTCTTGGTGTTATGAGGTCTCCATGTCTCTCTGATAGCTTCTCTCATTTATACCGTGTCTTGGTCTTCTAGTGCTGCCATAACAGAAATACCACAAGAGGATGGCTGTAACTAAGAGAAATTTATTTTCTCACAGTCTAGTAGGTTACAAGTCCAAATTCAGGGTGTCGGCTCTAGGGGAATGCTTTCTCTCTCTGTCAGCTCTGGAGGATGGTCCTTGTCCTCAATCTTCCCCTGCTCGAGGAGCTTCTCAGGCACAGGGACCCCATGTCCAAAGGACGCGCTCTGCTCCTTGTGCTGCTTTCTTGGTGGTATGAGGTCCCCAAATCTCTGCTTGCTTCCCTTTCCTTTTATCTCTTGAGATAAAAGGTGGTGCAGGCCCCACCCCAGGGAAACTACCTTTACATTGGATCAGGGAGGTGACCTGAGTAAGGGTGGTGTTACAATCCCACCCTAATCCTCTTTAGCATAAAATTACAATCACAAAATGGAGGACAACCACACAATACTGGGAATCATGGCCTAATCAAGTTGACACATATTTTGGAGGAGGACACAATTCAATCCATGACATACCTCAAAAAAGACTGACTTAAAACACAACCTAATCTTGTAGATTGAGTCCTGATTTACTAACATAACTGCCAGTAATCCCACCTCATTAGTATCATAGAGATAGGATTTACAATAGGTAGGAAAATCACATCAGGTGACAAAATGGTGGACAATCACACAATACTGAGAATCATGGCCTAGACAAGTCAATATACATTTTTGGAGGACACAATTCAATCCTTAACTGGGCAGAATACAGCCTTGTTTTATGTCCTTGTGAATTGTTCTCTTAATCTGCTGGACACCATTCATACCTACCAAGATTCTTGAGGTTTTAGGATATATAGTTTGTTCAGGTATCAGTAACTGCAGATTCATATCAAGTTCATGACATTTAACTTTGTCCAGACTAGAGAATCAAGGGCCTGCAGACAGTTCTGTCATTACTGAGAACTTTCTCTTAAGAATGTAATAGTGGCCAGCCAGGAGATATCCTAAAACCTATTTGTTCCACAAATAAAAATTATTTAATGAAGAAATGTCATTAAATATGAGTGTCCAGTAAAATATGTCTTTCAGGGATATAGAATATTACCTTTTTAAAAAACGTGAAAAATTTAAACCTGAAGCACCCAAATAAGATCTTGCACGTGGAATCTGCAAAGAGTCCTTGAAATGATTTTGAGAAATTCTAATGACCCCCCAAAAACATTACCTGATGATTTTAAAATGGAGTCTTTTGATGCATATTTTTATGGTGTATTACTAGGTGTCTTGATTATATTTAAAAAAGTATCCAAAAATATAAAGATAGGGCTGCCTTTAGGAAATACGTCATTCTAGTTAAGGGTCACAGTTGTTCCGGCTAACTAAATCTAAATTTCTTTGAATGGAAAATAAGACAGAACAACTGAAACAATATTTGGAACCACTTTATATTGTATATATCTTATGGAAGAAATTGTCATCACAAATTACATATAATAAAAGTAAACATTTATCAAACATTTACCAAAAGTTAAACATTACGCTAAGCATTTTTACATATATTAGCTCATAAAAGTCTCTACAACCCTCCCAGGTATTTTATTATTCCTATTTTATAGGTAATGAAGCTACAGTACAAAGAGGACATCATTTGTTCAGCAAATAAGTGGCAGAACTGAGTTTCAAAACCTAAGCAGCTGACCCCAGAATCTCTGTCTTAACCACTATGCTATCAAGAGTATTAGGCATTCCTGTTGGGCAAGCTTCATTTGTAAATCTCCCAGTTTGGCCTGTCCTTAATAACCAGGTTGATGGAAAACTATTTCACCTCCAAGAATAGTCCTCAGATTCGCACACATGCAGCTCTTTTGTATTTCGAGAGGGGAGGTTCATATGTCAGTAACCCCAGAATTAAATTTTTTTCTCTCTACCTGAATTAATTCCAAAGATATAATAACTAACTTGATTAAATATCTCAGAGGCCTCACACATTGCTGTTTAGAATGTCATACTGCTACTGTTCTTAATTCTACCATAAGTGCCCTTCCTTTTCAGGTTAACTGCACGACCAATTAAATACTCTGCACAAAGGCAAGGTGACTCTAGAGGGAAACATGCAATTATGTAGTTTCAAAGCAGTAATTATCTAAAATTAATTGCTGTTTTGTGGGAGTTCTGATCATACCAAACAATATTTACAATTGCAATTCAATCCAAGATCTCTTCTTACTATGCTTAGCTATCTAGTTATCTGTTCGGTTACGCCTTCTCATGTTTGGGAAACATATATGACTTAAAGTACAGTTAAATGAGTGTTTCATTAACTCCAGAGGGAACTGTTTGAACAGGAAAGATATGCAAAAGTATGGAAGAAATAACACTGGAGAACCTAAGGGTACTTATGGAAAAAAAAAAAAAAACACACTAGCTCTCCTTGTGTCCACTTGGGTCAACATTTCTGACTTCCTTTATAAAGTCTACTGATACTATTGGTATAACCTCATCAGGAAAATTAAGTGTTCCTTTTCCACGGTATTCTCCAATCCCTTATGCCCTGTTTGCCATCAAAAGATAAGAGATCTAAGATCCTGTGCCATTTAAACAATGAGTCAAGTCAGCCACTTTTTTTGTCTCTCGGGATAGTGATTTGCCTGTGCTCTCTCTTTTTTTTTTTTCTACTGAAATAGAAACTTTTGAAAGCAAAGACTGTGGCTTATTATCAAAGATCCTTTGTAGTTATTAAGCACAGGAAATTTATGTTTCCAATGCCTATCACATATTTAATAAGGAGATATAATTACTGCAAAATGGTTCCCTGTTTGAAACCAGTGACAATTTCTATCACACACCAGTTTGAAATAACTATTTGTGATGAAAACACTACATGGAGCATTTACTGAACAGGTTACTGGTGACAAAGCACCAGGATAAATGGTAAACAAATGATATTTGTCAGGAGTCTCTAGCATGCTCTGCTTAAAGAGGGAGGGACAGTATTAACACTTAAAGATAGAAAAGATACCTCTAAGCTTATGCAAATTTCCACTCCAGGCTCCAACTCTCCCATACTCCTAGGCAATATCTTTTTGGTTTTCATACCATAGAAAGAAATGCATTCATTTAACATGATGAGGTTAGGTTCAATGGATTCAAAAATCTTTTCATACCCTTTCATAATCTTTTCAGTGTTGGCATTTCACTATTGAAGCCATACAAGAACAAAACCTCCCCCGCTCTTCAAAGATGTGTACCCATTCTAAAACAGAGAGAAAAGCTTTTACCATAATTCTTTGGAGAAAATAATCTTTGGTGGATACAATCTTCTCTCCCAACCTCATTCGTCCCAAACTTCTCTCTTGCACAGTCGGTGCATTTCTGTCTACTCCTTAGTCTTTGTTTCCTAGTGATGCTGCAACCAAAATGCCACAAGTGGGTGGATTTAAAGAACAGAAATTTATTTTCTCATATTTCAGGAGGATGAAAGTCCAAATCAAGGACTCAGCCATGCCAGTTCCTTCCTTTTAAGTAGTCCCAACCATGCCAGGAGTTAGCATATGATCAAGAACAGACGGTATTGAAGGAAGAAGTCTGAGCTGTACGGAAGACTTTGGTGAAAAAAAAAAAAAAAGCAAGTCTCCAGCAATCGACAGAATACCAGTTGAGATGTTTCAACAAACGGATGCAGTGTTGCAGGTGCTCACTCATCTATCTAAAGAAATTTAGAAGACAGCTACCTGGCCAACTAACTGGAAGAGATCCATATTTGAACCCATTTGAAAGAAAGGTGATCCAACAGAATCCAGAAATTTTCTAACAATATCAATAATATCACACTCAAGTAAAATTTAGCAGATCATTCAAAAACAATTGCAGCAGTGCATTGACAGAGAACTGCCAGAAATTCAAGTCAGATTCAGAAGAGGACATGGAATGAGAGATATCATTGCTGATGTCAGATGGATCTCTGCTGAAAGAAGAGAATACCAGAAAAATGCCTGCATTTTAATGACTATGCAAAGGCATTCAGCTGTATGGATCATAACAAGTTATGGATAACATTGTGAATAATGGGAATTTTAGAACGCTTATCGTGCTCATTTGAAACCTGTACATAAACCAAGAAGCAGTTGTTCAAACAGAGCAAGGGGATGCTGCACGGTTTAAAGTAAGGAAAGGTGTGCATCAGGGTTGTATCCTTTCACCATACAAAAAAAAAATTTTTTTTTCTATTCAATCTGGAGCCCTGGTGGCACAGTGGTTAAGAGCTCTGCTGATAACCAAAAGGTCAGCAGTTCAAATACATCAGCCTCTCCCTGGAAACCCTACTCTGTCCTATAGGTTTGCTATGAACTGTAATCTACTCAATGGTAATGAGTTTTTGTTTTTTGGACTTTTTTAATGATTCAATCTATACGCCAAGTAAATAATTTGAGAAGCTGGACTATATGAAGAAGCATCATCAGGATTGGAAGAAGGCTCATTAAAAACCTGTGTTATGCAGATGATACAACCTTGCTTGCTGAAAGTAAACAGGGCTTGAATCAATATGTCCTGATGAAGATCATAGACTACAGCCTTCAGTTTGGATTGCACCTCAACATAAAGAAAACAAAAATCCCCACAATGGGATCAATAAATAGCATCATGATAAATGGACAAAATACTGACGTTGTCAAGGATTTCATTTTACTTGGATCCACAATAAACGCCCATGAAAGAAGCAGTTGAGAAACAATGTATTGCACTGGGCAAATCTGCTGCAAAAGACCTCTTTAAAGTGTTAAAAAGCAAAGCTGTCACTTTGAGGACTAACATGCACCTGGCCCAAGCCATGGTATTTTCAATCACCTCATATGCATGTGAAAGCTGGACAATGAATAAGGACGACAGAAGAAGAACAGATGCTTTTGAATTATGGTATTGGTGAAGAATACTGAATATACCATGGACTGCCAGAAGACCAAACAGATCTGTCTTGGAAGAAGTACAGCCAGAATGCTCCTTGAAAGCAAGGATGGTAAGACTTTGTCTCATGTACTTTGGACATGTTAACAGAAGGGACCAGTCCCTGGAAAAGGACATCATGCTTGGTAAAGTAGAGAGTCAGAGAAAAAGAGGAAGACACTCAAGGAGATGGATTGACACAGTGGCTGCAACAGTGGGCTCAAGCATAACAACCATTGTGAGGCTGGACAGGACCAGGGAGTATTTTGTTCTGTTGTACACAGGGTTGCTGAGTAAGAACTGACTTGACAGCACCTAACAACAACAGGTAATCCAAGGTGCTCCTTGGTTTCTTGGAGGTCCTCACATGACATCTGTCTTCCAGAATGTGTGCATGTCTCTGTGTCTAACATGCTCTTTTTATAACTCAGAAGTGGCTAGATTTAGAACCCACCCTACTCTTATACGATATAATTAATAGAACAAAGAAACTCCTATTTCCAAACAGGACTACATCCACAGGTATATGGGTGAGGACTCCAACACATATTTGGGGTGGAAACAGTTCAATCCATAACACCCCCCTCATCCTCTTCCTCCACATCCTTTGATCCTTTTTCCTGCAGAGTTTATAGTGAAGGAGACCGTACGCTCACTAAGAAGTCCACAAGCAGCGGACTGATAGAGCTGTCACAGCACTATAGTAGAACCATCAGACATCTTGGAATCTAAAGAATGAATGGAAATATAGTCACTGCTTTTGACCATGAAATAAATATCTTTCAATGACATGAAAGAAATGGCTATCTATATAAACGTGATTAAAGTTTAATGCATCAGTGGCTCCAAGATGTCAGTTAGGTGAAGGTTAAAGGGGATATATGTTAGTGGCTAGGCTAAAGCAATAGATATTTATGAGCAGGCATTTCTAGTTCCCAACTACCGGTAAAGGAGTCCCTGTGTGTCACAAATAGTAAAGTGCTCTATTACGAGCCAAAAGGTTGGTGGTTCAAAGCCACCCAGAGGCACCTTGAAAGGTAGGCCTGGCAATTTGTTTCTGAAAGGTCACAGCCTTGAAAACCCTATGGAGTAGTTCTATTCCACACAAGTGGGTTTGCCAATGACTCAAAATTGACTCAATGGAAACTAACAGCAATAACAACAAAAACTATTGGGAAGGATGATGTAGAAAAATAACCATCAGCAATAAGATATAAATTGGTATGAACAGCAGTCCACAAAACACTAAAAAAAAAGTTGTTGGGGGTGCAAAGATTGCTCACAGAACTTTCAATGCCGCAAAATTCACAGTAGAATTATTCATTGAAGAGAATGGAGTTGCTGAAGTCTTTGACTCCAGGAATGAAACTTGACAGGTAATTGATAGCACATATTCCACGCATCCAGAAATGTAATAACCAAGTGATTATTATCCATGATTATCTGATAAACACCCTGTCCAGCTGCTGGGCTAGTGCCTTGAGGATCTGTAGCTATTCCAGAACCATTAACATGTGGTCCCTGAGTCATAAATAATCTCTACTTCTCAAGTTTCTAAGGAGAAAGGCTTAGCTGACCCAATATCATCATGCTGGCCTAACATAATCTCTCAGAATTCCCCTGTCCTCACATGATGCAGATCACTGGATTTTTACCCAGATTGGGTTTGCTACAATATTTTGAATTTGTACGGATCAGAAAATTCCCTAGGAAGCTTTTTTTTTTTTTTTAAGCCTATCTGAGGAATACTATGACTTTTTAATGAAAATCGATGAAGATTAAATAGACAGATGAAGATTAAATGATTGATGTGGGTTCTAAATCTAATCACTAGAACTACTCCATAGGGTTTTCAAGACTGTGACCTTTCAGAAACAGATCACCAGGTCTGTCTTCCAAGCCTCCGGGGTTGGTTTGAACTGTCACCATTTTGGCTCATAGTAGAGCACTCAACTCTTTGCACCACACAGGAATCACTTTCAATATAAATTTAATAAAATTACATTAGGCCCAGAAACCCTGGTGGCATAGTGGTTAAGTGCTATGGCTGCTAACCAAAGAGTCAGTAGTTCGAATCCACCATGCACTCCTTGGTAACTCTGTGAGGCAGTTCTACTCTGTCCTATAGGGTCGCTACTAGTCAGAATCAACTCGACGCACTGGGTTTGGTTTTTTGGTTTTATACTAGGCCCCAAAAATATTTACTTCAAGCACAAGTATCAATACTGTCATACCAAACATCCCCAACCAATCTCCGATATACTAGTAAAACTTTGCGATTGCCTTGGATTTTCCTGCCCTGCCTCAAAGACGAGGTTTGAATGAAAACAAGACCAAAAGAATAAATAAAATATCATGCATTTCTCTGAGACTCACTGTTTGATTTATTCGAACAGTTCAACACAGAATTCAGGATTTTGTCTTTTATGTTTTCCCTCATAAATGGTCTAATTAATATTCTATCTCTGGGCAGTACAACTTCATAAACTAACCCCCAAAAACAGAGATCTGCTCTTTTCCTTAAGATCTCCAGAATATAACCAACATCCACTTTACATGATCACAGTAACCAAAAAAACGCACTGCCGTCAAGTCGATTCCGACTCACAGCGACCCTATAGGACAGAAGTAGAACTGCCCCATAGGGTTTCCAAGGAATGGCTGGTGGATTCCAGCAGCCACATGCTTAACCACTCCACCACCAAGGATGTCAATAAGTGAAACTACAAAATTGCATCACCCACTGGCAGCAAAAGTTGTTTTACAAAGAACAGCCTATCTCCGGTGCCAGAGGAAAGTTCCAATGACAGCCATGTTGAAGAAGATTTCCTAACCCGAATGGTTAGGAATTGTCTAGAAGAATATGAAAATGTATAAAATATCTGTGCCTTTCTGGACCCACTAAGATTCTCAAGAGGTTAGCTCAGGGGTATATATTTTTTCAAAGCTGACCGAAAACCATAAACAGAGTTATTCTGATGATGACCCACCAGCTAGGCAAACACTGATCTAGGGTAGTGGTTCTCGAAGTGTAGTGTCAAACCAGCAGTGTCAGCATCATTGTTGTTGTGTGCCATGGAGTGGATTCCAACTCATAATGACATATAGGACAGAGTAGAACTGCCCCATGAAGTTTCCTTGGCTGTAATCTTTAAATAGAGCAGATCACCATGGAGTTGCTGGTGGGTTCTAACCATTGGTTAGCACCTGAGCATTTAACTATTACACTACCAGGGCTTCTTAGCATTGGCATTAGAAATGCAAGTTCTTGGGCCCCATCCAAGACCTGCTGAAACAGAGAACTCTGGTTATGAAGCCCAGCAAGCAACCTGAGCTTTAGCAATTCCTCCAGGTGATTCTGACGCAGCTAGTTTGAGAACCACTGATCTAGAGAATTTCCGTTAAGCTCTGGCCAAGAAGTGCCAAAGGATTTCACCCTTACCTGGTCCTTTTGCAATCCAAAGGAAACTTAAGGGTAAATAGTTTTACTTTCTAGGGATTCCAAAAGCTCTTATTTTATGAAGGTAACAAACAGAGCGTAGGACTGTACTAAATTTTATGATGTGGAAGAGGCGACCTTGAAAACCATTGCTAAAGACTTCATGCCCGACAACAGGCAAAATCTACACATGAGGGAGAATACATTGAACCTGAATAAATGGGGACTTCTGTTTCCTGACATTTGCGGGGAGATTTTTAAAAGTTCGTTTGCAACGATATATTCTAGATTAAAGGAATGAACTAAATTGCTTTTTTGTTTTATTTACATAAATTTTGCCTTTCTGACCAGCAGGGGGCAAGGAGAGGAGATCCTGTTCTTTATTACACTGTGTGCTTGTTCTCTTCCCTACTTCTTTCTGCTCCTACAAGCATTTGACATCTATCTCCTGCTCCCAAATAGCACTGCATATCTTCCTCTCTGATGCTTCTAACTTTGAATATTTCTCCAGTAATCTGAGAGACTTCAGAGCAGTATTCATCAACTTTTTTTTTTTTTCATTATAGCTAAGGAGGTTTTGTGGGTGGTACAAACGGTTTGCGCGCATCTACTAACCTAGAAGGTGGCAGGTTGAACCCACCCAGCAAAGCCACAGAAGAAAGGCTTGGCAATCTGCTTCCATAAAGATTATAACCGAGAAAACCCATGGAGCAGTTCTACTTGGTAGCATATGGGGCCACCATGAGTTGGAATCAACTTGACAGCAACAGATTTGTGTGTTTAAGGCTTTTTAAACATTTTTTTTTCCCTAATCACTTCTCCCTACGATATACCACAGGTATATTGTACAGCTATTAATGTACTAGATGTATATTTGGGCTTTATACATAAAAGAAGTAAGACTTTTTTTACCCCCAAGAACTAATTTTCACTCCCTTGGGTGTGACAGCACCTCCATTGAGAATCTACCCTTTAGAATTACGGGTACTTATTTTTTTCTGAAACACTAGGTTTATTTTTTCTTATTTTTCCAAATCAAATTAAATCTCAATTAGCAATCAAATTGAAAGCATAAGGCAGAATTTCCAGGCTCAGTCATTTTGAAGCACCCTAACATTGGGGCTGAAACAACACTGTAAAATTGCAGAAGAGATTCTGGTTTTCAGTTCATCGTGGTTGCCTCTGAGATGTTCACAGCCCTACCCCCTCCAGGGGACTAAAGGGAGCCATAGCAGAGCTTTCTCCCTTCCCTCTAATACACCAGACACTCACACACAAACATTCACCCTCTATCTAGTTCTGAGGTTGAGCTAGTTCAATCCTAGAAGTTGCCTGCCTATTCATCCAGCTCCTTGTGTTCTGAGCCCAGGCTTTAAAAAACAAAAGCCTTTTAATTTAAGCTCCCTCGATGCAAGGCAGTCTGAAGCCACCAGCCACTCCTTGGAAACCCTACGGGGCAGTTCTACACTGTCCTACAGGGTCGCTATGAGTTGAAATCAACTCCACGGCAATGGGTTTGGTTTTTTGGTTTGGATGCAAAGTATACAATCACTGCTGTATTATTTTTGTAAAACTGAGTTACAAAGTGTTATTGGTTGAACTGTGTTCCCCAAAATATGTGTTGGAATCCTAATCCCTATACCTGTGAATGTAATCCCATTTGGGAATAGGGCTTTCTTTGTTATATTAATGAGGCAATGTTGGTGTAGAGTGTGACTTAGACCTAATCACTTTTGAGATATACAAAAGTGCATATTAGGAACAGAAGCAAGAAAGCAAAAATGGGGGACAGATAGCTGCCACGTGAAGATTACCAAGGAACTGAGGCACAGAAGCTGAAAGAGAAAAAGATTTTCCGCCAGAACAGACAGAGAGCAGGTACCCTAAATCAGACTTCTAGCCTTCGAAAGCTGCACAAAGAATAAGGAAGACAAAAGAATTGATGCATTTGAATTATGGAGTTGATGAAGAATATTGAATATACCATGGACTGCCAGAAGAACGAACAAATTTATCTTGGAAAAAGTACAGCCAGAATGCTCCTTAGAGGCAAGGATGGTGAGACTTAGTCTCACATACTTTGGACATGTCATCAGGAGGGATCAGTCCCTGGAGAAGGACATCATGCTTGGTAAAGTAGAGGGTCAGCGAAAAAGGGGAAGACCCTCAACGAGATGGACTGACACAGTGGCTGTAATAATTGGGCTCAAACATAGCAATGACTGTGAAGATGGTGCAGGATCAGGCAGTGCTTTGTTCTGTTGTACATAGGGTCACTATGAGTTGGAAATGGCTCAATGGCACCTAACAACAACAACCTGCTAAACTGTGAGAAAATAATTTCCATTCTTTAAAGCCACCCAATTGTGTTTTGTTTTTTGTTTTTTGTTTTTTTACAGCAGCACTAGCAAACTAAGACATAAAGTATCACAAATTAAGTGGCTTGTAAGAACAGAAATGTATTGGTTGGTAGTTCTGGAGGCTAAACACAAAAAACCAAAGCTGTTGCCATCGAGTCAATTCCGAATCATAGCAACCCTGTAGGACAGAGTAGAACTGCCCCAGAACTTGCCCGCCTGGTGGATTGAAACTATCGACCTTTTAGTTAGCAGCCATAATGCTTAACCACTATACCACCAGGTTTTGTCTTGGAGGCTAGCAGTCAAAAATCAAGGTGTCAGCGGTGTTGATTACTTCTGAGGTCTTTGAGGGAGAGTCTGTTGCAGGCATCTTTCTTAATTTCTGGTTGCTCACCACAATCTTTGACGTTCCTTGGCTTAGAGCTCTGCCTCCTACAATCTCTGCCTCTGTGGTCATATGGCCATCTTCCCTGTGTGTTCCTCTGTGTCTCTTCTCCTTCATAAAAACACCATTCACATTGGATTAGGACTCACCCTATCATGTTAATGTCACTGACAGCATCTTTAAAGGCTCTATTTTCAAACAAGGGCACATTCACAGGTACCAGGGGTTAGGACTCCAACATACACTGTTGAGGGATACAATTCGATCTATAACACCTGCTATGTCTAAATTCTAGACTTCTATATAAAAAAAGTGTCTTCATCTGTAAATTGAGAATAACAGTACCTATGCAGAGGGTTATTGTGGAGATTAAAAGAGAATAAGTGCCAAATTTTCTCACAGTGCCTGTTACAGGGTATGTTGTTAGTTGCCGTCGAGTCGATTCTGACTCATGGTGACAAATGTGTGCGGAGTAGAACTGCTCCATCGGAATTTTAAGGGTGTGACCTTTCAAAAACAGATTGCCAGGACTGCCTTCCAAGGTGCTGCTGTGTGGATTCAAACTGCCAACCTTTCTGCCAATAGTTGAGTGCTTAACTCTTTCCACTACCCAGGGAGTTGTTTATAGGATCTGTAAATGGCAGCCTTATTATTATTAGCACTAACTAACTCAACCAACTCAGATGTGAGTTTGCTCATTCATTTATTCAGAGCACTGATCAGAGAAGGAAGGATCAAGGAGTCCTGGATGAATAGCTTCACCATAAAGATCTCCCCTCCTTACTCCTACAGAGAAGATGTTATTTCTTGTGGCTCAAGCTCTAGCTTGATGGCTTTAAGGAAGTGGCCAGGGAGGAACCTGGCTTGGAAAAGAAAGTGAAAGAATTCCTGAATATACAATGGCTAAAATGTAAAACAGAACAAGCCTGCGGTGTGGTGCAAAGTAGAATTAGTCATCTTGGCACTCACCTTCATTCCAATTAAACTGTATCTGAATGTCCAGGTAACTTTGACCTCATTGTTATTCACTGGAGTGCAATGTCACATCACCTGACACCTCTTTTGATCAAGGGATTTAATGTTCCAAGTTTAGAATTAGCTAACAAAAAACTTAACTGTGAACTGTAAACAGGTATGAATTGAGCTTCATCAACAGCTTTTTCTGGGAACTTCCCAACTTTGGACTTGCTGTATTGCTCTCTTATAACTCATTCGGTCAGCAGGGAATAATTAGCAGCCATGCCACAAGGGAACAAAGTGTGCAGACTTGAGTTGATGTTGTGCTTAATGAGCCTATTTAAAAAGTTACAAATCACCCAGCTTCCTATCAACCTCCACTTAGCATTCTCTCCTGTAGAGTGTGGCAAGAATCAGAATCCACGCTGATGGGGCTAATTCAGCCTTAAAATTTGCTGTTTGCCTACATGCCAAAGGCCAAGGTGTATAGCAAACTAGGAAAGAAAGCAATTTTTTCTTATTAATACATTTCCAATTACTACTACTGGGAAATTTAAAAAAAAAAAAAAAAAAGTTGCCATTGACTCAATTCCGACTCACGGCTACCATATATATGTCAGAGTAGAACTGCGCTCCATAGGATTTCAACGGATGATTTTTTGGAAGTAGATCTCCAGGTGGGAGCCCTGGTGACACAGTGGTTAAAGCACTCATCTGCTAGCCAAAAGATCAGCAGTTTGAACCCGCCACAGGAGAAAGATGTGACAATCTGCCTCTGAAAAGATTCATAGCCTTGGAAACGCTATGGGCAGCTCTACTCTGTCCTATAGGGTCGCTATGAATCAGAACCGACTCGACGGCCGTGGATTTGGTTTGGGGTAGATTTCCAGGCCTTTCTTCTGAAGCATCTCCGGGTGTACTCCAACCTCCAACCTTTTCGTCAGCAGCCAAGCACATTAACCATCTGTACCACTGATTTGCGCCTGTAGAACAGGGAAGGTTAAGCTTATTTTCTTTTACTTTTCTTATTCTCTCCATGCTTTCTGTTTCCTTCTTTCCCTCTCCCTCCTCCCCCGCCCCCCCCCCAATTAAACCTGTGGCATGTCTCATACAATTACCACTTTCCTTTTCAAATCTTATCTCCAGGAAAAAAAGTTTTTTCTTTAAAGGAAACAGAGGAATAGAGATGTCTGACAAAGTAGCTTTGTTGATGCACCATTTCAAGTCCTTTCAATTTGCCACACCCTCTTTATGCACACAGCGTCCCCTGCTCCACGCTTTCATCACCACCTGCCTGAACGCCTCCTCTCCTTGCCACTCTCCTCTCTCCCTTATAATACCTTTCGATAACATTGTCAGATTAATGTTTCCATAACACAAGTCTTCATGCATGCCTCACCATTGTCCACAGTAGCCACTCAACCAAGAGTGACCCAGGAATTCACCAGCTACTGATAGAAATCTACAATAATTTATTTCTCAAATATTAATACATACTATAAAACATATGTAAAAGAGCCTTCATATTTCTACATATTAATGCCATGTTAGGACCTAAAGGGCACAATTACTGTATTCCAAATCACAATGTCAATATGATCCATATTGGAATCTCCTCCCTTCCCCTTCACAGTCCAGGAGCCACAGATAACATTCTGAATAGCTGCACAGAGTCCTAAAGATCAGCCATCCCACAACACATCCCATCTAAGAGCTTCAGTCTGAAGGTCAGGCTCTTCCATCTCAGCCCCACAGTAATTATCCAGCCCCCTACATGCTCCGCAACATGATCTCAGTTCTCTACACTGGCCTGACTCCAAAATCTCCTCCACTCATGCAATCCATTCCTTCAGGATATTTCCACTCCCAAACACTGTCCCCATTTTGCTCCATTGATTCCTATCAGCTCTATATTATAAAAACACTGAAGACTTAATAGTCTGTGTTTTGCCATGCAGCTACACCTTAAGCTACATGGCTTTTATCATGCTATAGAAACAGCTGTATCAGTTAAGCTAAATTTGAAGAGATTATCTGGAATATCTATATTGCCGCTCCTTCTTGAATCTTGGGTGAATTCTCCAGCCTACCAAGAGGGTTACCTTCTCAAAATTTCTGTACCACTTACATAAAAATTTCTTTTTTTTTTCTAACCTGTCTTGTATGAGTCTCTGCGTCATGTTTATAATCCTTAATTCTCCAACTATGTTGTAAACTCCTCATGGGCAGACCTAAAAAAAAACCCCGAAGCCCTGTCTTTATTTTATTTCCCACAGCACCTACCCAGTGCTGAGTACATTAATAAATATTTGTTGACCTAGCCTTTTATCTTGGCAAATATTTCATCTATATTACATGCTTTGAATCAGAAATAAATTTTATGATTCTAGAAACAAGCTTCAATGTTATAGATTTGTAGTATTATTAAAGGAATTAGTCATAGTAATAGTAGTTTAGAGCTAACTAACTTCATAAGCCACTGGCTATCAACTGAAATAAATTGAAAACATAATTTACAATATGTATACATGATTAAGTACCAGCATGAGAACAAAATGTGACAAAGGAAAAAGAGGTGGAAGAACAAACACTTCTAAAAAAGAAGCCAAATTGCGTATAGTAAAATAAATGATTGTCAATGAACGTCTCCAAGAAAATGGCAGAATTCTTCTAACAGACATATTTTCATACATGATAGAAAATCTCTGGGCTACCAAGAGTGGGCAGCAGTTACTGAGTGCCGTCTATATAGCAGGTACTGTTCTAAGTGTGTTACATATATTAATATTCATAAGCCCTATGATTTAGGATTACCACTCCCATTTTTCAGATGAGAAAACTAAGGCACAAAGGGAATAAGTAATATACTCAAGATCATAAAACTAACTACTCGTAGAGTTGGGATCTGAACCCAGGCCTCCAGCTCTGGAGTCTAGATTAGTAACTGCCTTCTCTTACAATGTTTCCACGGGAAGCAGCAATTGGCATTCAAAAGACATTTAGACAATTTTATTAAACTTTTTAACCTCTATAATATATTTTGGTTTAGAAGGAAAACATTGAAAAATCTGAAATCAAAACTAGAGAAATGTCAAATGCAGTGTGTTTACACACGCCAAAACGTATTTTGCTTTGAAAAAAAAAAACCTGGAAATTGCTGTTGGTAAATATGATACAGGTAGTCCCTGACTTATGATGTATTCAAGTTATGTTGAAATGCACTTATGACCATCTGGGATTTGTTCCCCGCACCCCTTTGGTACATCTTATCTTTAGTAATATGTACTACATACAATTTGGCAGCACATAATTTACTTATGTCATCATTCTCATATATTCACTCACAGATGTTCAATGATCAGATTTATAAAAATACTAATAATAAAAGGCAATAATAATGATGTGATTAAAAAAAACAGATATTCAACTTAAGTCAGAACCAACTTACCGACAGAGTCATCCAAACGAAACCCCATCATAAGTTGGGGACCACATGTAATGGATTTAAGGAACGGTGGATCCTGGTTCTTGCCTGGAGGAAGTGAGTTTGAGTAAAAACATATCCAGCATTCATAACACCAGAGATTTTCCATTATCTCTATTGTAACACCCCAAAAGTCAAAAAAACCAAACCCACTGCCATGGAGTCAATTCAGACCCATAGCAGCCCCTTAGGGTTTCCAAGGCTGTAAATCTCTAAGAAAGCAGATTGCCACATCTTTCTCCCATAGAGCTGTTGATGGTTTCAAATCACCAACCTTTCAAGCACTTTAGGCACTGTGCCACCAGGGCCCCTAAAAAAATTTTTTAACAATATACATTGTAGCTGTATAAAAAGCAGTAATACTTTTCACGCTATAAAAACAGTATGTGAAAGTTGAGCTAAATTTTACCAGTGTTTGGAATAAGCTTTTCACAAAGCATATTGGAGGCTCATGATAAAATATGGAACATTTCAGTTTATTGAGTATTTTTCCCACAATTTTAATGAAGTATAAAATTATTTTCATTAGATTTACAACTTGAAATAGTCGTAATAGGCTAACGTCATGTTGTGGTAACAACAACAACAAAAATCAGTGACTTAAAGAAAGCCTTGCATGTGCCATATGTTACCTGTCCAACTATATCTTAACTGCACCCTGTTGAGTGTATGGGGGAATCTGCTCATTTTTATCATCCAAGGATTCACACTGACAAAGATTCCACCATTTTATAACTCTGTCATCTTAACTGAAGTTTCAGGATCACCAAGGCTAGGGAAGAGAACGTAAAGAATCACACAGCAGCAATTTAATTACCCAGGAGTGATACTTAATTATTAAAACAAGTTGAATGACCACGGCTAACTTCAATGCAGTGTACACCTTTTTAAAACCAACTATAACTAGAATCTTGGTGAATATAAGTGATGCTTTCCACAAAACTTTTTTATTTTCATCAACTTTTTAAAATATATATAGTATGTTACATTAACTTATGGTCTAAAAAGTTAACAAATTCAATATTCAAGATTTAAGAGCTTCCCATACAAACAAAAGTGAAAACTTGAGTAATTTTACAATCCTTTATATTGAAATGAACTACCTTGGAAGAAAACTCATTGATCCATTTGACACAGATATATTGAGTTTCTATTTGCGTGGAACTTCTAAATGCTAACAGAAATTCAAAAAAAAAAAAAAAAATGGAGAAATTGGACATCTATTTCCTTGCTGTTAGGTGCTGTCAAGTTGGTTCCGACTCAAAAAGACCCTAAATACAACAGAATGCAACACTGCCTGGTCCTGAACCATCCTCACAATTGTTATTCTTAAGTCCATTGTTATAACCACTGTGTCAATCCATCTCATGGAGGATCTTCCTTTTTTTTTGCTGACGCTCTCTGGTGGTTCAGTGCTTAAGACCTTGGCTGCTAACCAAAATGTCGGTAGTTGGAATCCACCAGCTGCTCCGTGGAAGCCCTACGGGGCGGTTCTACTCTGCCTTATAGAGTTGCTATGTATCAGAATTGAGGGCAATGGGTTTGTTGTTTTTGTTTGCTTGTTTGTTTTTGTTTTCTACCTCCTTGAAGCTTAGAAAATACATAAGATGCCTACATAAATAAATCAAACAGCATTTCCATGTATGTTCAAAGGTGAGAAATCTTTGAATAAAAACTCTAAAGCCGGAATGAATTTTAGACACTTTGGAATTTAACACCTTCATTTTAAAGTGGCTTGTCCAAAATCACTCAGACTTAGGTAGTTGCTTAATGATTGCTCAAAAATAGAACGTATTTGCCGTGAATGAATATTATAGAATAGATAAATGTCAGAAAAGGAATAAGTCCAGAAATTTAAGGAGCACAATGGTAAGTAATGGATTCCCTGGATGGTGCAAACAGTTAATGTGCTCAGCTGCTAACCTAAAGTTCAGAAATTAGAGCCTACCCAGAGGTGCCTCTGAAGAAAGGCCCAGCCATCTACTTCTGAAAAATCAGTCACTGAAAACCGTATATAGTTCTACTCTGACATATGGTGTCATCAGGAGTCAGAATAGATGGCAACTGATACGATAAGGGATATGTGGGGATTAAAAACCAAACCTATTGCTCCTGAGTCGATTCCAACTCATAGCAACCTAATTATCATTTCCAATTTTGAAAAGCTTAATTTCATAATGATTAGATTAATACTTTTTTTCTTTTTTATCGTGCTTTAGGTGAAAGTTTACAGCTCAAGTTAATTTCCCATTCAAAATTTTATACATATATTGTTTTGTGACATTGTTTGCAATCCCCACAATGTGACAGCATGCTTCCCCTTTCCACCCCGGTTCCCTGTGTCCATTTGTCTAGTTCCTGTCCCTTCCTTCCTTCTTGTCTTGCTTTTGGATAGGAATTGCCAATTTGTTCTCATATATTTGATTGAACTAAGAAGCACATTCCTCACGCATGTTATTTTTTGTTTTATAGGCCTGTCTAATCTTGCTCTGAAAAGTGGGCTTCAGGAATGATTTCAGTTCTGGGTTAACAAACTGTCCAGGGGCCATAGTTTCAGGGGTTCCTCCCATCTCTATCAGACCAGTAAGTCTGGTCTTTTTTTTGTGAATCTGAATTCTGTTCTACATTTTTCTCTCGCTGTCTGGGACTCTCTGTTGTGATCCTTCTCAGAGTGGTCGTTAGTGGTAGCCAAGCACCATCTAGTTCTTCTGGTCTCAGGCTAGAGGAGTCTCTGGTTTACACTTACGCTTTAAATAAATTCAAGTAAATGCTATTTTTAATGAGACCATGTATCTTTAGGAGCCCTGGTGGCACAGTGATTAAGAGCTCACCTACTAACCAAAAGGCTGGCAGTTTGAATCTACCAGCTGCTCCTTGGAAACCCTATGGAGCAGTTCCACTCTGTCCTATAGGGTCACTATGAGTTAGAATCGACTTGACAGCAATGGGTTACAAGTTTATGTATCTTTAAAAAATCCATAATGAAACTATTTCACACACCCTACTGTCTTGTACCAGAAAGCACTAGCCAAAATCTTTGAAAACTGGAATAGTAATTTAATTGCTTAGCCTAGTACCTTTTCAAAAAGCCAGAGAAGAAGAGAAAATCCAAGATTAAAATTAAAACAACTTTATTAATTGCTGCTCAAAATGCCAAATTTACATATGTTTAAATAAATCTAAATGGCAGAGCTGACCACTAAGTATTTTCTAGACAAGTTTGGAAAAATTAATTATGTTCTTCATCTGTAAAAAAACAACTTAATATTCCAAGCATTTTCCTTTTTTCAAAGATAATAAATTTGATTAAGCTTATATAAATTACCCTGTACTAAACAGTATAATAACTAAAAACACATGGAGAATGGGGTTAGCCTTACTCATTGTATCACTTCCAGATTTAAACCTAATACCTAGCATATATGCTCAGCTTAGAAGCTTTTTCTAGTCTTCTTTTTAAAGCTGCTATTCATAAAAAGGTCAGTAGGTTGTCTTTTAAAAATAAATCTGTAATCACTACAAACTGTCACTATATCTGACCAAAATCATGATGAAAGACCAGAGGCTAAGACTTGAGTGCAGTAGCTCAAAGAGGTGGAATGAAACAGTAGATGGAAGAATTCAAGTACAAGGGCCAAGACTTGTCCCAGTCCCTCAACTGAAGCAACTTATTTGACTTTTGGTAGTCATAACGTTGGCCATCTGAGTATTTCTTAATCCACAGTGACTCTTAGCCATGAGCTCACTGTTTCCAAAATAGTAGAAAACCACCATGAAGCCATGGGTTTAGGTTACTTCCTGGATCTTGCTGATGAAGTTTATAGGACACTACTAGTTATTCTTCCACAGCAGTGGATTTCAACTTTTCTGCTTCCGCAGCCCACCACCTCGACACAATGTGTCAATATAAATAATGGAATCATTTCACTGACGGTTTTCACACAGGTGAGGTAGGAGAACACAGACCTAAGCAATGTGTCAAAATCCCAGGTTGCCTCCCTCCTCAGTATTTGTTTCTATTCTGTCATCATTACCATCAATTGAGAAGCACTGCTGTAAAGCTTTGTGGTAAAATGACCTGATTAATCAAGTTTTTTATTATAAGCCTGTAAGGCTCAATGAAATGGTACAATGCTTGCTAAAAGAGAGCTTCAGTCAGATGACTCTGTTGAAAAAAGGCAGTGAGCTAAGTGTGAGATGTGGCAAGCCCCTGTCCTTCTCTCAGGCCAGAGTACGCCCTCTTCTTACCTCTAATCATCCAGCAGTTTACTTAGTTTGAGCATCCCCATCACTGATGTCTCCTCCATACACACACACCTGTTGGGAGTAAATGCAAACTTCAATTTTCACAAGGCTTTAAAAGTCACATGTTAAATCCTCACAATAACCCCCTAAGGAAGGTGTTATTGGCCCGACTGAAGAGATCATGAAACTAAGATGCGGAATGGTTAACAGTCTGGCCAAGGTTTCAGAGCTTGAAAGTGGCAAAGTGAGGAGTCAAACACAGGTGTACCCATATCTATATCTACCTGACCACATCCCAATGACACTTTTTCTTCTGAGGTGAAGAGGGGAGCAAATGAAAGGCCCAGGGTGATAAGACGAGCGCTTCGCACAGGGAACACTGGTCTTGGTGCCGCCCTGGCTTACCCTCCGCTACACTGTGTAACATAAAATTGATTTGGAAAGGCAAAGCCATAAATTTTGGTTTTCTTGCTCACAGCTCACCTAAGGATAAAGTCTAAAACCTCTTAGCTGGGCATCCAAGAGTCTCCACATTTCCATCTGAACACATCTTTGCAAGCCTACCTGCTGCTGTTCCCTAACTGACTGCAATGTCTAGCTCTACAGAAACTGATTTGGGCACACTCCTTAGAGCAAACTTTCACTTGATCGCCCTACTCCCTTCCCAGAATTTCCCAAGAAAGCCCCATGTGACCCATCTGGCATCTATTTTAGAATGTTCTGAACTGCACTGTACGTGATAAGTATGCCTTGTCTCTCCAGATTGGTGGCAGAAAATACAAGATGTCATGGCTAGAAGACAGTAGAGAGATTATCCACTCTAACGCCCTGAAATAGAGAAAAGGAAAATGAACCCAGTGGACAGATCATATACCTATGATGGGCATCCAAACTTCATTACTATTTTATTTTACTCTTCCAGGTAATGGGATTATTAGCTCTATATTAATTATGTCACTAGCCAAAAACTGGCAATGAAATAACTAGTAACAGAACTGAGCTTGGTGCCCAATTGCCCTGACTCCTCCTTGGAGCTTAGATTCATGTAAATCAGATGCATACAGTGAGCTACCAGCCCAAGGCCTGTACGCAGTAGACATTCGTTAACTGATTCTTTGATTATAGTTATTTATCTATCTCAGACATTTCCCATCTGAACAAAATGTTACCCATGTATATGACACAGGTAGACAAGACTTAGCTGCCCAGTAATATTTTCATAGCAAACATTCATCCCCCATTTCTCCCTTTCCCTTACTCCTCAGGCCCAAGTGCTTTTCGGTTTATCTCCAGAATCCATCTGCTTTTCACCCTCTCCACTTTCCCCATCCTAGTCCATGCCCTTGTCATCTCTTACCTGGACCACTGCAAACCCTGGACACTCCCACCTGTTCTCCCTTCTTCCATTCTCCCTTCAGGCCCCATTCAATGATTTCCCTACACAAGCACATCATCCTGCTCCAAGTTAGAAATATTCAGTGGTTCCCCATTGCATTTAGAATAAAATCCAAATCCATTAGCGTAATTTAAAATCTGTCCCTGCATTCTCTCCTACCTTATTACCCACTCACACTCACTGCTTGGATTTATTCCTGTCCCTCAAGCATGTCCAGCTCTTTCTTACCCTAGAGCCATTCATATGCTGTTCTCCTGCCTGGAAGTGCTCTCCTCTCTGTTCCTCTTACAGGGTCCCTTCTTCTCAGGTTTCATTTATCAGCTTAAAGGCCACTTCAGCACTTCATAGAGGATGCCCTCCCTGCAAATTCACCCCATCCCCACCACCATCCCCATCATTTCCTATCTCAATATTCTCTTTCTTTCATTGCTTTTATCATCATTCGTACTTATTCAGTGCACTTGTTTTATGACTGCGTCTCCCTCATCCCACTTCCAGTTGTGCACAAAAGTGGGCAAAGATCATGCCTAGCTCATTCTCACAATAGTACCCTTCTGCCTGGTATTCAGCCTTGTCCAGAAGAGTCACTCAGTACATTTTCGTTGAATGAATAAATGTCCTTGAAGATTCATACACACACAGTTATAAATACAAATTGGACTTCATCTAAGGGACTACCATAAAGAAAATGGTATCTTAGTATAAAAAATACAATTTATCATATGTATGTAAGTCACACTGACTCTTTTCATTCTTTTATAGAGTAACAGGGTTGAAACAGTAAATCTGGATTTCAACATGGATTTTACTACTCCTCTGGCCATATCCTTTTTTGGAGGCAAAAAAAAAAAAAAAAGTCTAAGCATAAACTGTCAATGTTCTCATGTTTCTCAAGCTTCTCTGGAGATTCTGACTCAGTGGGTAGGGGATAGAACCAGGAATTTGTACTTACAGCTGATACCCCAGATGCTTTTCGTCATCAGAGAAGTTTGGGGAATACCGGGTTACATCAGTTGTTTGCAACTTTGGCAGCACACTGGAATCACTAGGGGATCTTTAAAAAAATGTTTGGCACTTACCCCCAGAGATTCTGACTTAATTGGTCTGGGGTGGGATTTCTAAAAGTTTTTCAGCTGGCTCTAATGTGCAGCAAAATTTGAAAGCCACTGGGCCTGATGACAGCATGGTAAGGTAGATTCATGATAAATTGAACAACCACACCAAAAAGGATACAGATTAACAGATTGATGCCAGCTTCTGAGGAGGTTCTTTCTAATGGAAACTACAGGGTGTGATCTGGATCCTTTCCTGACCAAGATTTATCAGTGACCGGATATAGATAGAGAGGCATGCTTAACAATTTTTCTATTGCATAAGAAAATGAATAGCAAATAGTTTGAATGGCAGAATTAGAATCTAAAAATATTCACCAAGCTAGAACCCTGGGGCAACAACCATGCCAAACAAGTGACTTCATAAAGGCAGAATGGGGGTGATACAGCAGCAGGATAATTTGAAAAAGATTTAAGTGTTTTTATCTGGCATGGAGCTCCATAGGTGTCAACAGAATCATGTGGCTACAAAAAGTATTGTTTTCCATTTAAGGCAATATAATATTTAGCCTAAAGGAGGTAGTCACTCCACTCCCTGCTGAAATTAGGGACATCACAGATAAATAAGGACATAGGTGAGTGAGACTGCCTATTTGCAGAGAGAAATAAAGGAGGTGATTTGAAGAAGAAGATGTAGGGGAGAGGGGAGAAACAGAGATATAACACTGTCTACAAATAATTTAAGAGCTCTTGTGTGGAACAGAAACCCTGGTGGTGTAGTGGTTAAGTGCTACGGCTGCTAACCAAAAGGTCGGCAGTTGGAATCTACCAGGCACTCCTTGGAAACCCTGTGGGGCAGCTCTACTCTGTCCTATAGGGTCAAGTTGGAATCGACTCAATGGCAACAGGTTTGTGAGGAATAGGAATTAGATTTATTCTGAAGGTATTAAATGGTTAGAACTAAGAACAATGGACAGATGGACAGAAGCTATAGGAAGACAGATTTAATCTCAACATGGAGAAATCCTGATGTTCAGACCCTACCCCAGACCAAGCAAGAACTTTCTAATTGAACCACCTTGGAAAGGAATGAATTCTCCATCACTGAAAGCCTTCTGGATCTGGAAGGAAGAAGTTAGAGGTGGTTGCATCTTCTTACACAATCCTTTCCTTCTGATCCATTTATTACATTTGCAAAATCACAGAGCTTATCACAAAAGTTAGCTTATCGGAAATTTTCTATTACAGCCTTGAACTTGTCTGTGTTGGATAAACAGCCAAGACTGATCTTTTTTCCAAAGCAGAAAACTCCTCCCCACCACCACCACCAAATGTGTTTTCCCTTTTGTCCCATAAGTTCATTTTTCTGGTTCAGGCCTAATAGTCCCCTATTTCTTTTTCCTTCCAGTCCTAATATCCCCCAAAAGGAAAATTTGGCAAAGGTAAATTTTAGGATTTATATCTTTTTTTTCATACTATTTGTTCTAAAATCATTTCCTCCTTTACTAAGTTCCAATTTAAAAAAATATAAAAACAATGCATAAATCTGGGTCCTGGTGACACAGTAATCCACATTTATTCCTAGTTCTGTATAAAGTCTGTTTAAATTGCTGTCTTCCCAGCCACTACTTTACTCCATTTCCTCTTCTCACATGGGGAGACTATTCTGTCATCTAAGAAACAATTTCCATTTCAAAAAGGGCTTCCCTTCTCTTTTGCCTATATTGCTACCACTGTTCCTGGGTGGGAATGATCCAATTTGTGAGTTCAAACTAGGCCACATATTATTTATCCTAGTCAACTTATTCAGGTCCAAAAGAATTTATTTTCTACAAAGAGACACTTGCCATATGTCTGCTTTGTAAAGCACAATCTGACCTTGAAGAGTATCAGAAAAATACACACCATTCCTGAGATGTTAAGCATTTCAGAACTGCTAGTCATTCATTCATTCCAAAAAATATGTATGTTTACTGAGCACCTACAACACACAAGCTCATTGCTGGTGCCTGGACGGAGTGGAGGGCAAAGACTGGCCTTGAACTTTTCCTCATAGAACATGGTCCCTGGGTGAGAAGAGCATTAATTAATCACCCAAATGAATGTGAAATGTGAACATTATCAGTGCTATAAAGAGTAGTACATTGGTCAGGAAGATCAGAGATGACTTTCCTAAGGAAACCACCATTGTGGCTAAAATTACGTATTTTCAGTTTCTCAGCAGAACTTAAACCTAAGTAAAGCACGTGGTGAAAGTCCAGTCCTCTTTCCCCTGTCATGCATTAAAGTATTACTGGCTTCATTTTTCTAGTAGCATTTATCACTCTCTCAAATTATTTTATTTATTCTCTTGTTTACATTTTATTTTCTATCCCCCACTAGAATCTAAGCTCCAGAAGGCAGATGTTTTTCTCTTATTAACCACTCTATTCCCAACCATATACATAGTTGTATTGTTGTTATTGTGTGCCATGCAGTCAATTCTGACTCACAGCAACCCTATAGAACCATAGAACTACCCCCATAGGGTTTCCTAGGCTGTAATCATTATGGGAAGGAGCCCTGGTGGTATAATGGTTAAGTTCTCAGCTGCTAACCAAAAGGATGGCAGTTCCAACCCACCCAGCAGCTCCTGGGGAGACAAGGCCTGGAGATCTGCTCCCATAAAGATTACAGCCTAGGAAACCCCAGTTCCATTCTGTCACACTGGGCTGCTGTGAGTCAGAATCAACTCAACGGCATCTAAGAACAACAACAATATTTATGGGAGCAGATCCCATGGAGCCACTGGTAGGTTCAAACTGCCAACTTTTCAGTTAGCAGCCAGGTGCTTAACTGTTGCACCACAAGGACTAAACATCATAATTAAAGTGCACCTGACCCAAGCTATGGTCTTTTCAGTCGCCTCATATGCATGCAAAAGTTCTGTAATGGAAAGAAGACAGAAGAATTGATGTGTTCAAATTGTGATGTTGGCAAAGAATATTGAATGTACTGTGGACTGCCAGAAGAACAAATAAATCAGACTTAGAAGAAATACAATCAGAATGCTCCTTAGAAGCAAAGGTGGTGAGACTTCAGCTCACTTATTTTGGACACCTTATCAGGAAAGACCAATCACTTAAAAAGGACAACATGTTTGGTAACGTGGAGGGTCATCAAAAACAAGGAAATCCATCAGCGAGGTAGATTGACACAATAGCCACAACAATGGATTCAAACATACCAACAATGATGAAGATGGCACAGAACCAGGCAACGTTTTGGTCTGTTATACACAAGGTCACTATGATTTGGAGCCAACTCATCAGCAACTAATGACAATAATTTGTAAATAGGCTGCCATTACGAGGAATGAAAACATGGATATCCAAGAAGTACAGAAAAGTTGTTTGTGACCATTCAAAACCAAAAGAAATATTAATACTTTGAAAGGAGATTTTTATTATTAGCATAAATATTAATTTTATAGAGCAGACATTTCCTCAGGCAACCCAACCTGAAGCTAAAATTGGGTACAAGTGAATAAATGTCATTTTCTGTGGGTGTCTCCAAAAAATGTGATCACCACCAAGTTTGCAAGGATTTCTTAGCTTCCGTGTAGCTAAGAGATTATTCCAGCCACTTAAAGCTCAGATGGGAGCACAGCACCAACCACTGCTGCCACAGAATCCACATGACACAGGCTCAGCCTCTAGCCTCTCTGCTGGGTGCCTGCCCAGAGATCCCAACTGCCAAGGTAGGGCCTTTCATGGGCACTGCCCTCAGTCCAGGCAAAGGGAGCTCCTCTCATCTTTTCCAGCCATGCCCCAAACCTTAGACCAAGGAGTCTATGAGGCCAAGTGTACATGACTACCTGTAGCTCAGTCACCCTTTGCTAAAGTATACTCTGGACACCCAGGAATCTGGGGGTCCCTGATCCAACAGGTCCAAGCCCGCTTTAAGGGTCCGCACAGGCCTTTTCCCCTGAGTCTTTCCTCCCACGGGTAGTCTGAGCCACTATGCACGCCCTCTGGCCCCAGAGATAACTGCTCGTTTTGGGGAGACTTGGACACAAAAGTGTGGGGTGTTCACATTCTTGCAGGAGAGGCTGTTCAAGGTGAAGGATGGAGCTGAGGGTGGGAAGAGAAATGGGACAGGCCTCCCTTTTCCTCTCACTGACATTGTCCACCAGGCTCTGTGCCTTTGTCTCCAGGGCAAACCACGAGATTGCCACCCCTGTCCTTGGTAGTGTAGTATACTTTCCTCATCTTATCTTCTTTCCTCATAGAAAATTTGACTAAAGTCTTAGGATTTCCCTAAAGTTACTGATATACTGACAGGTAGTTCTCAAATCTACTACCTTTTCTCTGTTTCTCTCACTACTGTCCTGTCTTTTCTCCCTAGATCACTTCGAAATATCACTACACGGTTCTCGCCATCTCCCTGCTGTCCTCCACCCTATTCTGTCATTGTGAGAGGTTTTCCAGATTTGTCTAGGTCCTCAGAGCCTCTTCAGCACTTTTTGAAAAGACTTCAAACTTCTTATCTTGACTCCTGTTGGACTCCAGCCCACGGCCCAGTGCCAGCCCTGGTCGGTCATAAGGAAGGGCAGTGCTCTTCCACAGCCCTGTTCCTTTGCATATACAGTTTACTCAGTCTAAAGCACCCCCTCCCGCTGCTTAACACTCACTCATTCTCCCAGAGCACCTCTGGAAAGCCTTCTAGAGCCTCCATCTGAGTTAGAGCACCCTCCTATACACAGAGCTCCTCTCTCATAATTCTCTGTGTTAGCCTGAAAACAAAGACCAAGTGTGTTACCTTTCTGTTCTCAGCGCCAGACACATGGATGATTTTAAAAAATATTTGTTAAAATCATCATAAGTAGTTATACGTAAGGCACTCAGATTTTTTAAAGCTTCCTTAATCATTTTGAAAGCAGAAAATCACTTTCAACTTCTGGTTTGCAAAAACAGTATTTATTATTCTTAGCTTGATATAAAATAAAGACCCTGGAGGTAAAAATACACGATTTACATAAGTGAAAATACTATTAGTAAACAAACACTGAAAAATATTCATCTATGCTAGTAATCAAGAGATGCAAATTAAAGCAATGTTGAGAAACATCTTGCACGTTAGACTACCCAAAAATATTTAATGACAAAACCTAAGGTTGATTAGAGGGAAATTGTTACATCATTGACTGTTTCTGGCATTACAAATTGGTACAGCCTTTGGGGCAAGCAATTTGGCAGTATTTATTTGGAAGCCATGAAGATATTCATACCCTTTGGCCCAGTAATTTGACCCTTGGGATTTAGCCTACTCAGTATGTTTTTTAAATGCTACAAAATATTCAGTGGTGTGTTACAATAACAAAACAATGAAAACAGTCTAATTGCCCAAATGTGTCTTAGTATACAAGTCAAACTGGGATATTTGCAGCCCACATAACTAACAAATAATTTGCATCAAAAAAAACATGTTAAAACTCCTACAGATAAAGAACAAAAAAATAAAGACACCAGCAGACAAACACCTGAACAGGCACATTATATGTGAAAAAATATAAATGGCCAATAAAACATTGAAAGACATTCAACTTTGTTAGTATTCAGAAAAAGACAAATTAAAACCAAAATAAGCTATGATTTACACTCCCCAAATTGACAAAATGAAAAAGTGACAACCAAGTGTTGATTACATATAACTCTGTGACCTAGGATTTTTCCTAGGAAAGTGTCTGGCTGGGGAATTCAGAATTACATCAGGAAATATGTACAAGAAGGTTTACAGCAGCACTTTTTGTAATAACAATGTGCTAGAAATAGCCCAAATGTCCATCAACTGTAAGATGGATAAATAAATTATGGCATATTCTATAATGAAGTCCTTGGGCAGCACAAAAAGTTAACACCTGCACCTGGCTGCTAATCAAAATTTGGAGGTCTGAATCCACCCAGAGATGCCTCAGAAGAAAAGCCTGGCAACCTACTCCCGAAAAATCAGTCATTGAAAACCCTGTGGACCGCTGTTCTACACTGAAACTCATGAGGTCGCCATGAGTCCGAGTCGATGCAACAGCAATCTCCTCCCCTTGCCCTCCCCAGGAGGAGGGTAAAAAGATGTCAATGATTATAAGATGTGTACGCATTGCCATGGAGTAGATTCCAACTCGTAGCGACCCTACAAGACAGAATAGAACTGCCCCACAGGATTTCCAAGGCTGTAAATTTTTATGGAAGCAGACTGTCACATTTTTCTCCCTCAGAGCAGCTGGTGGGTTGGAACCACCAACTTTTCACTTAACAGCTGAGCACTTTAGCCACAAAAGCCGCCAGCGCTCCTTGTAAGAGATGTAGACAGGGTGAATCCACAGAATATTATCAGTGATCTGGGAAAGGGACCTAGAGTGGCACATTCGACTGGAAAAATTGAGTCATCTTGATATGGCAAAAGAAAATTTAAAACTTTCTCCCATCTTAGAGAAAAAATGAGGTAGATCATGTGGCAGGGTTGCATTTGGATATATTTTACCTGTGGATTTTTCTTCTGCATTTTTGTTGTTGTTGTTCACCTCCTTGAGAACCCCATCAACTCAACACCAAAATACCAAATATAAATTACCAATTAAAAATACCAAAGCAAGGCCATTCATTCATTGACTGGAGGACTTCAAACAGAAAGACAGAGATGGAAAATTCCTGGCTTTGGGTTTCCAAATAGGCTGTGGAAGTCCCTAACAGAGGAAAAGGTTTTGGTGAAAACCAAGCCTGTTGATTTCTGGAACTGGGTATTATGGAACTCACTGAAGCAAAATGGGTTTACTGGGCTTAAAGTTTATGCCATAAGTAACAGATGTGAATGATAGTAGGTGAAGAGACTGATTATACTTGAAAGAGCCCAAGTTTCCCTTGTATCCCCAAAAGGAGTGCAAAATAGGACAGGTGGAGCCTTACAGCTAGGACTAAGAACACAGAAATTGTTCTGCATGGACATAGCTGGCAGCCAGGGCAGACTGGCGTATCAGCAGATTCAGCTAAGCAGAGATCAACTATCAAAGACACATGAGTGAGGTATACCTCAGTGGATGCCTGAGGATTCTCTCTGGCCATCTCCCCCTCCTCCCCCTATTACCTAAACACAGCATAATACCACCTGAAACTGAGAAGTTATCCTGAGGAGAAGGTAGAGGGGTAAATAGACAAAGAAATTACTTCAAGTGGCTGAATCTACCTGGAAGTAACTCTATAGGTTTCAACATTAGGAGCAATAAAGGCTTGGGATAGAAATAAAGTTGTTGTTAGGTGCCTTGGAGTCAATTCCAACTATAGTGACCCTATAGGACAGAGTAGAACAGTCCCATAGGGTTTCCAAGTTGCGCTGATGGATTTGAACTGCCCTCCTTTGCCTCGACGGCACTGGGTTTGGGTCCTTTTGGTTAGCTGCCAAGCTCTTAACAACTACACCACCAAGGCTCCAGAAAAAAGTTAACGGAAGAAAAATAAAGATAGTTTGTTGCAGAGGGCTTGGGAAATGTCATAATCACTGGATCTATATTTTTTATTCCATTAAAAAGAAATGTGTGGGTTGACGTAAAAACTCTGAAAGGAACAGTGGATTTTTATTCATACTTTGTATAGATGGCCTAAAATATTTTACAATAAGCGTGTTTCTTTTGAGATTGGAGAAAATTATAAAGCTAATCCCATTTTTGAAAAAATAAAAAAATCTATGTAGGTTCAATGTAACTCCCTGGCCTACCTCCCAGCATTGTCTATGCAGAATCTAAATTAATTGTAGTGTAGACTTTTTTCTTCTCACCCATAAGGAGACAACTTTTCTGTTATGAAAGTGTACAAAGGAATATGCAAATTACCCATAATGTCACCAGTTACAGAAAACATGATTAACCCCTGTATATATCTCTCCAGTGAAGGGTAGTTTTTGAGCATCCATTTAGGAATATAGTCATCTTTTAGTATTGATTGAAATTATTTTCTTGGAGAAATTTCCAATGTTTCAGAAAAGTGCTTGAGGTTTAAATGTCTAGGTAAAACCTTGTTATAGGAAAACATAATTTCTTGGCATGAGTGTGGAAATAATTATTTGATGTTTTAATAAATGACTCAATTTTACACAGATTGATTCCTGAAAGTAATAATCAAGTGGAGATTGTTTATAGCTATAGAAAGAGCCTTGATTATCAGAACCTATGACCCAAAATCATTCCCTATTTCCTGAGTTATATTTTTCTGACTTATTTCCTATACTTTTTTTTTTAACATTTTATTATGGAATATCCCAAATACATATAGAAGTAAACAGAACAGTATAAGTCCCTGTAGCTAATCACTTAGCTTAAATAATTATCAACTCATGGCCAATTTTGTTCATCTATATCCCCATCCACTACCCAGATGCATCCACTACTCTGCCCCAACTCTTTTGAAAAATTTCAGACAGAATTATCATTCCAGGTTTTCTAACTTTTTGACAGATAGAACTCTATCATTCAGGTAATACACTTAATTTTACTCTTCCCATTGAAATAGCATATTAAATGAATGCAGTTTCAAGATTAAAATTGAAAAAGATGACCATGGAGACTACTAGTAATTTGAAGCAGGAACAAGAAATCATACAAATGGCTAAGAAGAGAGATTAGAGATCAACAATAAAATGGTCGAAATTAAAAAGCACAGAATAGATAAGATAAAAAGCATACGATTATAACCGAAGAACAAACGAGTGAACTGAAAGATCAGATGAGGAGCTCTGCCAGAGGTGACAGGAAAGCAAAATTAGACTGAAAATATTACAACAACAACAAAAGATGGGTTATTGAGTATAGAAGAGTCTTCTTTTGGAATATAGAAAGTCCAGAAGAGAAGAAAAAAAAAAATGTTTAATTTAACGATTATGTAATAATGCTTGAAAGCCCTGGGTGGTGCAAATGGTTAGTGTGCTCGGCTGAGAACTGAAAGCTTGGAGGTCTGAGTTCACCCAAAGGCTCCTTGGAAAAACCTACTTCCAAAAAATCAGCCATTGAAAACCCTATGGAGTGCAGTTCTATTCTGACAAACGTGCAGCTGCCATGAGTCAGAATCGACTCCATGGCAACTGTTTTTTACCGGTGTGAAATGCTTATTCGAGACACCCCTGGGTGGCACAAACGGTTAAATGTTTGGCTGCTGAACAAGGTTGATTGACAGCTTGAGTCCACTTAGAGGCACCTCGGAAGAAAGGTCTGATGATCTACTTCCGATAAAAAAAGTCAGCCACTGACAACCCTATAAGCACAGCTCTACTCTGACACACATGGGGCCATCATGAGCCAGAAACGACTGAAGGACAATTGGTTAGTGCTTATTCTGAGCCACTCATTGTTCTAAGCTCTTTATAAGCATAAAGTCATTTAGTTTTATGAGAACCCTAAGAAGGCAACATTATTATCCTCACTTCACAAATGAGGAAACTAAGGCACAAAGGGTTTGAGTATAGAATTCAAATCTAATGCCAAAACTTGTGATCTTATCCACTACAATATTCTGCCTCTTGTGAAAGAAAGGAAATATATTCCAAGAATAATACTGATATAGTTCCAAGAAGTTTGAGAAATGGTCCATAATGCTCACCAGGATGAAGAAAGCCCCTGCCTAGGCAGGTTATAACAAAATTTAAAAATGTAAGAGAACAAAAGAAAAACACTGAAAGCTTGCAAAGAGAACTTTAGAAAGAAAAATTGTCTCTACCCACTAAAAATGTAAATACGAAAAAATAAGAAAACATAGCAAGTTATTTCTACCTTCATGGCAGAGAAGTTTACATTATAATGCCCTTGCCAAGGAAAACTAAAAAAACTGGACAAAAACCTTTTTTTAACCTGTTTGAAGACATTAGACAACTAAGGTAGCGAGAAATTGAAAGGCCTAGATTCCAGAGATAAAGGAAGTACAGAGAGATGAGCACATTTGGTAAAGCTTAATCATTTAAAGCATTTACCAGTACTAGTTGCCATCCAGTCCATATGATTCATGGCAACCCCACATGTGTCAGAGTAGACTGTGGTCCACAGGGTTTTCAATGGCTGGTTTTCAGAAGTAGGTCACCAGATATTTCTTCCAAGGCATTTTTGGGTGGACTCAAACCTCTAACCTTTAGGTTATCAGCTGAGTTAACTGTTTGCACCACCCAGGGTAAGAGGCCAGAGGTGCTGCTAAACATCCTACAGTGCATAGGACAATTCCCCACAACAATGTCAATAATGCCAAAAGTGTGCTCTAGCTCCTAAAATAACCATAAATCCCACAAGAACCATGTACTGTTTGGTTTATATTTCTATTCCTAGACCCAATCCAATCAGTGTCCAGCACACAATATGTTCTCAATAAAAAGTTATTGAATTAATAAATTAATATCCCTCTCTCACACACACACATACACACATTTTTTCTTGCACCTTATTTTTCTCACAATATTGGGCCTAGATGTACTGCTTCCTTCAGAAGACTGCCTTAGGAAAATCATGCGGATCACAGGAAGTGACCCAGGGAAAATGAGGAATGGAACAGGCTACTCAGATCTACGTGAGTCTAGGCTTAAGTCATGTGAGGGGAAGATTTTGGAGAAGATACACAACTCAGAACAGTCACCAAGAAAAAAGTGGGCAGCCCCTCAGAGGATCTAGGATTATAGCCATTTCTCTCCTGCTAATGATATGTGCCTACATTTGAGAAAAGCTGTCTACAAATAAAACTTTGTTTTTGTTTTATTGTACTTTAAGTGAAAGTTTACAGTTCAAGTCAGTTTCTCATACAAAAACTTATACACACATTTTTATGTGACCCTAGATGCTCTCCCTATAATGTGACAGCACACTCCTCCTCTCCACCCTGTATTTCCCGTGTCCATTCACCCAGCTCCTGTCCCCTTCTGCCTTCTCAGCTCGCCTCCGGACAGGAGCTGCCCATTTAGTCTCATGTATCTACATGAGCCAAGAAGCACACTCTTCACCAGTATCATTTTATGTCCTACAGCCCTGTCTGATCTTTGTCTGAGGAGTTGGCTTCGGGAATGGTTTTAGTTCTGGGCTAACAAAGAGTCCAGGTGTTACAGTAGAATGGCCTCCGTTCTTGTCTTCGGTGTAGGAAAGAATTCAAACACTGAGACAAATAATGCCAAGCAAGCAGAGGCTTATTAGCAAGCAGAGGGTTAGCAGTAAAAGTACACTTGATGAGGAAGCATCAAGCAGGCTACTCAGGTAGAGGAAGAATCTGAGTGCCCTGATAGTCATTTTCTTAGGGTTTTATACCCTTCTTGCCTCTTATCTCTTTCTGTTAACATTTAACAGCCAGGACAGGATCCCCTATGGAGACTATTTCCTTGGCTTAATGTTTAATTACCAAGTTAGGGACTTTATCAAGTTAAGGACTTTATCAAATTAAGGATCCCTATAAGGATCATTTCCTTCACTTAAAGTTTCTGCAGGGACCATCTTATTGAGGAATGTCACCACCTCCATCTCTTCCTTTGTAGGGACTGTCTTACTGAAGAATGTCACCACCCCCTGCCTCTTCCTCTTCCCGAGTGCAAGCTCTCCCCCTCCCCCTTACATGGGAGCCATGTTTTCTGGGGTCCCTCCAGTCTCAGCCAGACCATCGAGCCTGCTCTTCTTACTAGAATATGAGTTCTGCACCCCACTTTTCTCCTGCTCCATCAGGGACTCTCCCTTGTGTTCCCTGTCAGGGCGGTCATTGGTGGTAGCCCGGCACCATCTAGTTCTTCCCATCTCAGGCCAATGAAGTCTCTGGTTTATGTGGCCCTTTCTGTCTCTTGGGCTCATATTTTCCTTATGTCTTTGGTGTTCTTCATTCTCCTTTGCCCCAGGTGGGTTGGGACCCATTGCTGCATCTTAGATAGCCGCTTGCTGGCCACTCACCCAAGTGGGATGCAGAACATTTTCTTAATAAACTTTGTTATGGTCTGGCTTTGGTTTAAAAAATTGATTCAGAGGTCCTGAGTGAAGGTTCTGGCTTCTACCATTCATTTACAAATCTGAGTAGACAGCATTGAGAAGACATGGGCAGTCAATGAGGAAGCTTGATAAACGCCTCTCAAATTATTTGTGTGAATTTAGACAAGTCAGTTAACTACTCCAGACTTCAGTTTTCTCATCTGCAAATTATATGAATTAGATTAAACAACCTGGAGGCCCTTTCACCTAAAATTTGATGATTCAAGGATTGAAAAAGGCAGAAACTGTAAGCTCTAATAAGGTGATATTTTGTGCTTTGTCAAATTGTGAGGTTTTCCTAGGTAGTTTCCTTATTTCAGCAGAGTGCAACAGCTTCACTTGATACCACCAACAGGTGTGTAATTAAGGCTGATCTTTCTCCAGCATAGTTCATTTTCCACTGATGGGTCTACAATTAAAACAACTCCCTCCCCAGAGAAGGATACTTCAGTGTTATACTTTTCATCTTTAATTACACGGGTTGAAGATGAGTAAATGCGCCTGAGATCCCAGTTGGGAGGGAGCAAATTCATTAGGTGGTTGGTAAAATGCCATCAAGTCTTCATTCAGGTTACTGTCACTGCACCACAAAGAAGGCCTTCAACAAATCTGCTTAAATGTCCCAATGATTAAGTCCACCGCTACTGCCTAACTTTGTATTGGAAATGTAATTGAGTAATATTAAAGAACTGGACCCTTCACAGAGATAAATACAGTGTCAGTGCCAAGGCTAATTTACTACTTCTGTGCTTTTTAGTAGAAGGACAAAATAGCCTGTTAATATTTTGTAGGAGAAAAGAGATAGTTTTCCATTTTTTCATAAATCTCAATCTTTATTATAACTCTTTCTCTTTATTCTCATAGCACTAATACAATCTGACTTCATTTATTCATTATTTGTTTACTTGTTTATTGTCTAGCTGGCTTCATTGATGTTCAAGCTCTATGCACGTGTGTGCATGGGGTCACCAGGAGCCTACCCAACAGCAGCTAACAATAACAAATGTGTGGGGGGGAGGCACTTCAAGCACAATGTCTGACCCTTGGTACCCATTAAATATCTGTCGAGTGAATGAAGAGATACTGGTTCAGAATACTTCCTTTGTATACTTGTTGGAGGATGGAGGTTTGAGATAACCAGTATTAACCTGTTTGACAGACTTGGCATCTCTTGGCAATATAATTCTCTTAAATATTTGTAGGTTTTTGATCTTTTGATTCCCAGTCAATTCAATGATTTAGTAATCAATTCCCATGAACCTAGTCAGGTCATAGTTTTCAAATCTAGAACCCAGCCTGGGAATTTTGTCTTTTAGCAACAGGGCTGGGATCTCAACCCATCCTCCCTGGGATCATTCTAATGGCATCCTTCTAAGCCTCTGCCTAGGAGCAATTTGTCACCAGGGTGCTAATTGCCCTGTGCCACAAGCAGCCTCCCAGCTATTATGGGGCAACTGACCTCTTTTTCATCAGGGATGCATAATATAATTTCCATGAAAGAGACCTGGGAATCAGGCTTTCCCCAAACCCCAATCTTACCTCCCACTATGTTTCAGACTTGTCTGAGAACACCGTCCAGACTTGGCTTAAATATCTTTAACTTGGGGCAGAATATTAGGCTTTTCCAAACCTGGAAAACCAGACTCAAACCATCTTAGATTCTAGGCTGTGAGCCCAAAAGACCTCACCTACCAGACATATTTTCTACCCTCTCTGCCTTCAGAGAGGACAGCTTCTACCTAAGCTTGTCTCTTTTTGATGGAGCATTATGAAGGCTTCAAAATATAGCATCTGGCTACTTTTCTAACATCCTCCTTAATTAATGCCCCAGCCTCAGTAGGCGCTTGGCCTGAGCACCAAGGCACCAAAGGTAGAACTTTAATTATCTGCTTCACTATTTCATAACATAGTTTTGCATTTCTATAGCCTGAAATCATACTTAAGTACGTAATTTTTTTTAAAGTGTGATGGAAGGGTCTTCACTCTCTTCCTCTCAACTCTAAATCAGCCATTTCTACATGGTAGGATCATTTATTTGAAACCCCAAGTTCTAGAATTTATTTCTATATAAAAATTTTTATGTTGCAAGTGAGAGAAAATGTAATTTAAGCAAACAAATGAACAAAAAAATAAAATTTTACTGGCTTATATAACTAAAAAATCCATGTTTAACTAGCTTGAATACATGGATGAACTCAGTTGTATCAAAATGGTGGCCAACACATAACATAGTTTATATGGAATATGTTCTACTTTCTAATTTGGTGAGTAGCATCTGGGTTCTTAAAAGCCTGTGAGCAGCCACCTAGGATACTCCACTGGTCTCACCCCTTCGGGAGCAAGGAAGAATGAAGAAAATTAAAGACATAAGGGAAAGATTAGTCCAAAGGACTAATGAACCACATCTACCATGGCATCTAACAGACTGATTACAGCACAACTAGATGGTGTCCGGCTACCACTAAGACAGTTAACAGACGCCCACTCCCCCCAGTCTGCAAAGTACAGGAAATGGGCCAGGGCACAGAAACAAAGCCATTCCTCAGAACAACGGGGCAGAGTATCAGAAAATAGCTGGCAAACTTCTTTAAAGTTGTCTTTCAGAAGCAGCTGGATAAAACCAGCCCCAGGGACGTGCGCAAAACATCCACTTGTAACTGCTGTGTGACCTTCCACCAGGGGCAGTGAGGGGCTGCAGTCACAGGCAGGGAATCATACTTGGGGAGCAAGAGACTGCACAGGCGTGACACCCCATAATAAGTCCTGCTATGAATCCCAGAAGCCTCCGGGACTGGAACCATCTTAGAAAGCTGCTACACACGCAGTTTAGTTAACATACGCCTGCCTATGCCTATGAATAAACATGAATCTTTTCCCACCCAAGAACTTTTAAAAATCCAGGCAAGTCCTTTGTTCTGTGAGACGGGGGCATACGGTCCTTAGGCCTTCCTCGGCTCCGCTTGCAAGCCTCTTCAATAAAGCTTTGCTCGTGTGGAAAATTCTGCGTGCTTTACCTGCTCATTCTTGACCAGTGACAGGCAAGAACCTTATTTGATTCTGGTAATACCACCACTCACTGCTCTGACAAGGATCACAATAGAGGGTCTCAGAGAGAGCTGGAGAAAAATCTAGAACAAAATTCTAATTCAAAAAGAAAGATCAGGCTTGCTGACCTGACAGAGACTGTCAGGCCACTCCTGAGGTTCACCCTTCAGCCAAAGAACCCATGGAACAAAACAAGATTAAAGGGGTGCACCAGCCCCTGGGATAGAGACTGGAAGCCAGGAGGGAACAGGAAAGCTGGTAATAGGGAACCCAGGGTTGAGAAGGGAGAATGTTGACATGCTGTGGGGTTGTTAACCAATGTCACAGAACAATGTGTGTACTAACTGTTTGATGAGAAACTAGTTTGTTCTGCAACCCTTCATCTAAAGTACAATTAAAAAAAAGAATGGTAGCCAACAATTTCAGACCTACATCCACCAAGATTCAAGTCTAATGGAAAAGAACCCACATATTTTGGGCAGCTCCATAACTGGTTTTTTATAAAAATACTGAGATTAGCTTTAATTCAAGCTAATTGGCTTGATTTGGGTCATATGCCCATCCTTAAATGAATAACTTAGGCAGGGAAATGGTCAGAGTTGTGTTCTGTGTCCACTTGTGGTAAATCCACCAGAAGCGAGTAGATACAGAGTATATGAGAATGTTGTTCCCCCAAGGAAATTTGAGAATTATTACCAGAAGGACGGAATGGCAACTGAATTCTGGAAGGCAAAAGTCACAGATATCCTCCTATAGCAGTGGTTCTCAACTGAGAGCTATTTTGCCCCTCAGGAGGCACATGACAATATCTGGAGACACTTTTTTTTTTTCTTTTTATAATTTTTATTGTGCTTTAAGTGGAAGTTTACAACTCAAGTCAGTCTCTCACACAAAAACTTAAGATACACCTTGCTACATACCCCCAATTACTCTTCCCCTAATGAGACAACCCACTTTCTCCCTCCACTCTCTCTTTTCATGTCCATTTCACCAGCTTCTAATCTCCTCTACCCTCTCATCTCCCCTCCAGGCAGGAGATGCCAACATAGGCTCAAGTGTCCACCTGATCCAAGAAGCTCACTCTTCACCAGCATCCTTCTCCAACCCATTGTCCAGTCCAATCCATGTAGGAAGAGTTGGCTTCAGGAATGGTTCCTGTCCTGGGCCAGCAGAAGGTCTGAGGGCCATGACCACTGGGGTCCTTGTAGTCTCAGTCAGACCATTAAGTCTGGTCTTTTTATGAGAATTTGGGGTCTGCATCCCACTGCTCTCCTCCTCCCTCAGGGGTTCTCTGTTGTGTTCCCTGTCAGGACAGTCATCGGTTGTAGCCGGGCACCATCTAGTACCTCTGGTCTCAGGATGATGTAATCTCTGGTTCATGTGGCCCTTTCTGTCTCTTGGCCTCATAATTACCTTGTGTCCTTCATTCTCCTTTGATCCAAGAGGGTTGAGACCAAATGATACATCTTAGATGGCTACGTGCTAGCGTTTAAGACTCCAGATGCCACTCTTCAAGGTGGGATGCAGAGTGTTTTCTTAATAGATTTTATTATGCCAATTTACTTAGATGTCCCCTGAAACCATGGTCCCCAAACCCCTGCCCCTGCTACACTGGCCTTCAAAGCACTCAGTTTATTCAGGAAACTTCTTTGCTTTTGGTTTAGTTCAGTTGTGCTGAGCTCCCCTGTACTGTGTGTTGTCTTTCCCTTCACCTAAAGTAGTTCTTATCTACTGTCTAGTTAGCAAATACCCCTCTCCCACTCTCCCTCCCCTCTCTCATAACCACAAAAGAATGTTTTCTTCTCAGTTTAAACTATTTCTCAAATTCTTATAATATTGGTCTTATACAATATTTGTACTTTTGCAACTGACTAATTTCACTCAGCATAATGCCTTCCAGGTACCTCCATGTTATGAAATGTTTCACAGATTCCTCACTGTTCTTTATCGATGCGTAATATTTCATTGTGTGAATATACCATAATTTATTTATCCATTCATCCATTTGGAGACATTTTTGAATGTCAAAACTGAGAGTGTAGTAGGTAGAAGCCAGGGAGCTACTAAACATCCTACAATGCACAGGACAGCCCCCTATAACAAAGAGCTATCCAGCCCAAAACGTCAATAATGCTGAGATTGATAAACTCTGTCCTACAGTAACTGAGATGAAATATTTCCACATGATTGTGGAAATTGGTCTCTCAGCGTCCCCACCCTTCTGAGAGACACCTGCTCTGACTCACCCTCCTATAACAAGCAAATTAAGCTGCCTTTTCTTCTGAAGTTGTCCTTGACAAGAAAGCCACAAAATGGGCCATAGATGGCCTCAGCCCACCTCTAGGTGGAGACTTAACATCCTAAAGAAGAAAAATCCACCCCTTCCTCCATCCTGGGAGACTGAACCCTTGTCTAAAGAAATCGCAAAGTCATTCCCAAGCTCTGAGTGCCTGCATGAAGGTCAATCCTGAATATTCATGATTAATTTGCATTTCCTTGTCTGCTCTCTGTAAAAGCCCACCTCTCCAATCTGCCTGCGAGCAGTCTCGGAGGCAGCAGCCCCGACTGCCCCTTTCCTTGTGCAACAAAATAAAGGCGTCTTTCTGATCTCACACCTCAGCCTCTTGTTTATTTGCTGTAACAAGTCACACTGAGCAAAACCTGGGGTTTTCACCCGGCCACATTTCCACCAAAGGAAATGGAAATGTGAGGTGGAGTAGGCAAAGAATATAAACACACCCAGAACCACTCAGTCAATTTAGGGTACTAAGTGAGAAAGAGAATGGTTTCTCAGGCAAATACTATTGAGGACCTTGATGCAAACACTCTTCAGCCATATCTGAGCTACACTTTTAAGAAGATATTTACTTTTCAAACCACACACACACCAAAAAAATCTAGATTCCATACCCTAACCATTACATTAAAAAAAATTATTAAATATAAGTAATGACTAACGGTAATCAATGGTTCTGTTTTTAGTTCTTGTTCTCCTTGACTTCTACGTAGCATTTAAAACTTTAACTACCTACCCATTTGCCAGGCAATTTGGTTACTATGGCTCTGTATTCTATATTATGTTCATCTGCCACCTTCCTATATCTTATTGACTTTCATTGTCTCAAAAGCATCTCTTGGTAGAAGATTCACAGATATGCATCACCAGCTCTTACCTCTCTCCCAGGTCCAGTACCTCATTTCCTATGACCTATTAGACATCTCCTCTTGAATATTTCCTTATTGTTTCAGACTAAACAGTGAAAAGGTCAACAAAAACTTCATTTTCTGAGACTGGCTTCCATTTTTGACTTGCCATTTTCTCTTAAAAGTTTTGAATCACTCAGGCAATGACATCATCTTTGACTCCTTTCTGGTCTTCAATCACCCATCCCCAGCAGTCACCAAGTTCTACTGAGTATCATTTTACAATCTATCTTGCATCTTTCCCCTCAATTCTGAGCCCCATTGCCACCAACCTATTTCAAGTTCCTATTGCTTTTCACTAAGCTATTGTAGAATCCTTCTAACTGATCTCCTACTCCATCTACCCCAATCTACCTGCACACTGTTGTTAAATCATACTTTTACACTATAGCCTTGATGATATCAAGCACTCTGCTCAAAAGTGTTCAAAGTCTCCCAATTGCCAATAAGATGAAAGGTAATCACTTTAGGCTGGAATTCAAGGCTCTCGATAATCTAACTTCAATGCTACTTTTGAGTCCTATTTCCTGCTATTCCACTCCAATCACAGTGGTTTCTTAACTGTCCTGCATATACCTTCACAATTCTTTATTAGCCTTCCAGCCTAAAACACTCTACTCCTATCTCCTCTCAAACATACTGTAATCCATTATCTTACCACCACTTCTATCGCAGAGCTTGAGCAAATTAGCTCCCACTTTCATGCTCAGTTGTACCTCCCTGTCCCCTGATCCAACTATGACCTAAGACAGAAGTATTTTCACCCAATCTCCCCTGTCTCCCACATTCTGGAGTCCACCCTCAAATTCCCTTGCTGCTTCTTCAAACAGAATGGTGCTCACTCATGATGCAATCCCTGGGCCTCCACCTCATTCCTCAACCCAATCCCAAATTGGTATGCCCAGTTCTTATAAATGGGCCTTTGTTTGTATCCTGTTTCCAAGTTTCTCCAGTGTCCCCTCCCCACCCCGCCCCCCACGCCATACACACTCCTACCTTACCTCCCAGAATATGGAGTTCTGTTACAAGTCCTTCCTGGATACCTACATGATTGTGTTTCACCTATCTTTTGGGGCACTTAGCTACTTCATCACCATTCTTCCAAAGTCAGCTGTTTACCTATAATAATTCTGTCCCTTGAAAACATCTCTGTGGTTGTCGAATTGAACAGCATGTCATCACCTACACCCGAGTCAGCTGCCAATTCCTGCCCCGGTAAAAACCCAAAATCAAGCCAGTTGCCATTGAGTCGATTCCAACTCATGGCATCTCCATGTGTTACACAGTGAAACTGCTCTCCGTAGGGGTTTCAAGGCTGTGAACTTTTGGAAGCAGATCACTAGGCCTTTCTTCCAAGCCACCTCTGGGCGAGTTCAAACTGCTAACATTTCAGCTTGTAGTTGATCACTTAACTGCTTGCACCACTCAGCCTGCCCCGATAAAACCAAAAAATCAAACCCATTGCCATTGAGTAGATTCAGCTCATAGCAACCCTATAGGACAGGGTAGAACTGCCCCATAGCGTTTCCAAGGAGAAGCTGGTAGATTTGAACTGCCAACCTCTGCTTAGCAGCCATAGCTCTTAACAACTATGCCACCTCTAATTTCAGGCCTAGGACACCTTCTCATGGACTAGCCTGCCTAGTTGTTGGTAAGACCAAGATCCACATTATTACCAAGATGCCATGCTTTCTGGTGTTGCCTAAGCTAAAATCACACATTCCAAGGAAGTTATGGCCTGATAATACATTTCCAACCTGAACTAATTCCTTTTCTTATTACACTCCAATAACATGTGTGACTTATACAATCCATTTGATAATTAATCATACTGTCTTTTGACATCTCTTCTACTATTTCAATGGTTATATGAATCTGAGTGGGTTTATTTTTCACATCTTGACTCATCTGTTTCAGCGATATAGAAGACAGCCTCTCACAGTGGTTACGAGCATGGTCTCTGGAGCCAGATGACCAAATTCAGCCCTGCTTCCATTATTGACTAGCTATGTGTCCTCTGATTGCAGTTCTTCATATTTAAAGTAGTTAATATAACAGCTCATATCTCATGCAGGTTAAATAACTATGTATATAAAGCATTTAGACCACTACACTTGTATTTATTTTATAATCAAAAAGCACATGTTACTTTTAAGACATTATAGAAGTGTTTTTTTTTTGTTGTTGTTTTTTTTACCTCAGATAATTAATGCATTATGTCAGGTACATCCTTGAGGCCTCAGCTCCAACAGTGAAGGTATAGAGGCTAAGAGCAGTCAACAGACACAAACAAGTAAGCAGGATCCAGTGAATAAGCAGTCACAGAATTCACAAAAATGGCATCACTAAGCCCTCTACTTTGGGTGGAAGTTGTTTGCTCTTTTTTCTGCTTAACGTTGTCTGCTGGTCATGGAAGGCCTTTGAAAAACAAGTTTTGATCTAGGACACAGGTTAGAGGTTTCCAAGTGAGTCCCAGAGCCTTAGATTTTCAACTTTTTGCCGCTAATTGAATCATGCATGAAAATGCAAGGATTATCTTATGGCATGTAAGTTTTAAAAGTTGAATCCCGTAATTCTTATTCATAAAAAGCACATTTTCATAGTTGCAATAAACATATTTTGTTTTATAAAAATTTTACCTTTCAGTTATTATTGTCTCTGAGCTGCCAAAAGCAGTTCGCACACGGGAAGTAGAAAAACATCGAAAGGAAAATTAACTTCCATTTTTTATTAATTTTATTACTTAAAAAAGTTTACTGCATTTTCTTGTAATGTCCTTCAACATATTCATTTGTGGTAGAAACATATAAAGGTAGATCAAAAGTGTTTAAAATTATCAAACCAAAGTAAAATAAAATTTTACTTGAAAACAAATGATATATTATTGTCATTTCTTTAAAACATGACGGAACAAGATGAACATTCAACAAAAAATTTCCACAGAACTTTGCAGACGGTTTCTGTTGCTTACCACCTAGTTAACAATAGTGCTGTAGATACATCCGACTCCACCCTCATGTTTTGAACTGCCAAGATAAGCTCAAGGGTTAACTGAAGGAAGAGAGCTGCATGCACTTTCATTTGTTTTATGTGTGTGATTGATGTTGTGATTGCAAGACCCCTCAGAAGCTTTCTGGATGGTGGCACAGGATTTCCCAATTAATATGGCCATGGAAAATGGGACCCATCCAACATTTTCCCATGTCTTCTCTAGTACGTTTTGCAAGATCAGTGTTCTCTAGGGCACCATTCTAGAAAATACAAAGTCTAAAACTCTATCCAGGACATATTCATGTCTCCAAGACTTACCTTGGAAATATCATCCAGCTTGATACATAAACACCTCAGACACTTTGATCTCAAACCCTTACTCTAAATACTCGATGAATAAATGTATTGATATGAAGAATATTTCATTTTTTATTGAATTGAGGAATTTTGTTTGTTCATTCATTTTTGAAGCAACAGAGGCTCTGTCTCATGCTACCCAAGTAAACATTCAATGACTTCATAAAATTCCATCAGGACCAGAAATTTTCAAAAACTTTCCACCCCAAAGCAAGAGAAAGATATAACATACTCACATCACTTAGTAGAGTGTGGTTTTCAAAGGGTACTGCCACCTACCAGGATACGGGTTAAGCATAACAGAATATATGAGGAGTTGGAGTGTATTTGAAAAAAAACTCTAGTGATTTGATACGATTCCCAGTTGTCAGATAGGGGCAGTTGGGAATGGTCTCTCAGCTCCAGTTTACGATCTCTAAAGTCTGCTGATTTATTCTCCATTTTTCAACAAGTCAATTTTGTGACGGGATACTTTCAGCTCCAACAGAATTTGTGTACACAAGTAGAAAGCTCAGAAATATAAAGCCTATCTTTCCTGGTACTAAATGAATCCGTTTCAAGTAAATAGTTAACAGCCAATAAAAATAGGTGGGCTTTTTTATTATTATTATAAAGTTGCCACATGATAAAAATTTGTGATGATTGGAATTCCAAAAGCCTAAAAATATAAAATAACCACATTGTAAGACAGCAGTAGAAATAACTACTCACCTTTTCATCCAAGATGAGAAACAATTTATTCAAGAGAGTAAAAACAGGCCCTGATTTTGTTCATTTTATCACCAGTGTAATGTACATGGTAGAGGGAAGTCATTTTTTTAATAAGTGGGCTAATAAACTTTTTTTGTAGTTATTTATCAGGCTGTTATAATGCAATCTCTGCTATATATTTCAAATCTCAAAACTTCTTTATTTCTAATTTCAGAAGGCCAGCAACATAATGGAGCTGAGAGTTTTCCTCTGCTATTAAATCTCCTGAGTTGAAGCCTCAAACTAGATCACTTTTCCTTTACTTTACTGCTAAGTATAAATTACTAATCAACAGAAAAGAAAATCCCAGTTGTGTAATCTTTTTACTTTAATTTCTCTGGTTCAATAGTCTGAATAAAACTTCTCTTAATGATACATTTTTCCTAGAAATTTACATCAGAAGCAAGTCCCCAGGCAATACTGAGGATCATAGATGAAAGAGTCAGGATAAGAGATTATCTAGATCTTTCCACACGCCCCTCAATCAAATGCTATTAATAATAAACTCTACGCCTGATTAAAAAAAATACATATGCAGTCTGTCTCAGTGAATAAACACAATGAGGGCAGCGGTTTCTCTTAGATGAGGTAATTTGAATGATAACTATTCACTGCAGATAAGGACATAATAGCTTGTATTTATTAAATTCCTATTGTCTGACAAATACTGCACTCTGTACATTATGATCATTAATTCAAAGCCCCAGAAAAACATTGTGAAGTAATTATTAGTGTTTCTGCTTTTAATTATTATTACTTTAGTTCTTAGAGTTTGGTTAACTAGTTCCAGGTAACCTAGTGATAAGTGCTATAGTCAGAATCCAGTAAATTACACTACCTCATGGAGCGGATTTATGAACTATGATTCTGTTTACAATTTTATTTCCAAAATTATAATGTTTGTTGATTTAAGGAAGAGCATATTCCCTGCTTATAAATCCCAACTAGATTAAAGTTTGTTATGTTTTCTTTTGATTTGCTTTCCCTTCCTCTCAAATTTTGCTTTCATGAAGTTCCTAGTTTGTAGTCAAAAGCCAGAACCAGGAAGTATTTCTTTGTGGTTACATTTCTGATTAGCACACGATATTAATTAAATGGAAAAAATTTTTTTTTTTTTTTTGCTTCAAGAGGAATAGTGAACAGCAAAGCAAACTAATAGTTTGCTTACTTACTTTTTTGCCTTATGTGGGTGTTGTTGGGGCTGAGTTTTTAGCAATATTCAAACACTTTTGTAGAGATTCACATATCTGCCTCTCTTTGGAATGGTTATAGTGTGACATTTTGACCTACTGAATTAAAAATTCCCCATGCATCTATCAGTTTGTTGTACTGTGGTGGCTTGCATGTTGCTGTGATGCTGGAAGCTATGCCACTAGTATTCAACTACCAGCAAGGTCACCCATGGTGGACAGGTTTCAGCTGAGCTTCCAGGCTAAAACAGACTAGAAAGACCTAATAGTCTATTTCTGAAAAAAAAATTAGCCAGTGAAAACTTTACAAACAGCAGCAAAATATTGTCTGATATAGTACCAGAAGACGAGCCCCTGAGGTTGTAAGACACTCGAAATATGACTAGGGAAGAGCTAACTCCTCAAAGTAGAGTTGACCTTAACGACATAAATGGAGTCAAGCTTTTGGGACCTTCATTTGCTGATGTGGCATGACTCAAAATGAGAAGAAACAACCATAGGTATCTATTCAAAATAGGAACACGGAATGTACAAAGCGTGAATCTAGGAAATTGGAAATCATCAAAAATGAAATGGAACACATAAACATTAATATCCTAGGCATTAGTAAACTGAAATGGACTGGTATTGGCCATTTTAAATTAGACAAACATGGTCTACTAAGCCAGGAATGACAAATTAAAGAGGAATGGTGTTACATTTATTGACAAAAAGAACATTTCAAGATCTATCCTGAAATACAATGCTGTCAGTGATAGGATAATATCCATACACCCACAAGGAAGACCAGTTAATACGACTATTATTCAAATTTATGTACCAACCACTAAGGCCAAAGATGAAGAAATTGAAGATTTTTACCAAATCCTGCAGTCTGAAATTGATCATATATGCCATCAAGATGCACTGATAATTACTGGTGATTGGAATGCAAAAGTTGGAAACAAAAAAGGGTCAGGAGTTGGAAAAAATGGCCTTGGTGAAAGAAAAAATGCTGGAGATCACATGACAGAATTTTGCAAGACCAATGACTTCTTTGCTGCAAATACCTTTTTTCAACAATATAAATCGTGACTATACACGTGGACCTCACCTGAAGGAACACAGGAATCAAATCGACTACATCCGTGGAAAGGGACAATGGAAAAACTTAATATCATCAGTCGGAACAAGGCCAGGGGCCAACTGTGGAACAGACTACCAATTGCTCACATGCAAGTTCAAGTTGAAGCTGAAGACAATTAAAACTAGTTCACCAGAGTCAAAGTACAACACTGAGTATATGCCACCAGAATTTGGAAACCATCTCAAGAATAGATTTGATGCATTGAGCACTAGTTACCAAAGACAATTAAAACTAGTTTACCAGAGTCAAAGTACAATACTGAGTATATGCCACCAGAATTTGGAAACCATCTCAAGAATAGATTTGATGCATTGAGCACTAGTTACCAAAGACCAGACAAGTTGTGGAATGACATCAAGGACACCATACATGAAGAAAGCCAGAGGTCATTAAAAAGACAGGAAAGAAAGAAAAGACCAAAATGATGTCAGAAGAGACTCTGAAACTTGCTCTTGAACGTTGAGTAGATAAAGCGAAAGGAAAAATGAAGAAGTAAAAGAGCTGAACAGAAGACTTCAAAAGGCAGCTCAAGAAGAAAAAAGTAAAGTAGTATAATGAAATGTGCAAAGACCTGGAGTTACAAAACCAAAGGGGAAGAACACCCACAGCATTTCTCTAGCTGAAAGAACTTAAGAAAAAATTCAAGCCTCGAGTTGCAGTATTGAAGGATTCTACAAGGATTAAATGACACAGGAAGAATCAAAAGAAGATGGAAGGAATGCAGAGAGTCACTGTACCAAGAAGAATTTGTCGACATTCAACCATTTCAGAAGGTAGCATACAAACAAGAACCGATGGCACTGAAGAGGTCCAAGCTGCATTGAAAACACTGATGAAAAACAAGGCTTCAGGCATTGAGGGAATACCAATTGAGATGTTTCAACAAACAGATGCAGCCCTGGGAGTGCTCACTCATCTATGCCAAGAAATTGGAAAGATAGCTCTCTGGCAAATTGACTGGAAAAGATCCATGTTTATGTCTATTCCAGAGAAAAGTGATCTAACAGAATGCAGAAATTACCTCACAATGTCATTAATATTACACACAAGTAAAATTTTGCTGAAGAGCATTCGAAAGCAGTTGCAGCAGGACATCAACAGGGAACTGCCAGAAATTCAGGCCAGATTCAAAAGAGAACTTAGAACGAGGGATGTCATTAAAAAGATGTCAAATAGATCCTGGCTGAAAGCAGTTAAATACGAGAAAAATATTTACCCGTGTTTTATTGACTAGGCAAAGGCATTCTGTTGTGTGGATCATAATAAATTACGGATAACATTTTGAAGAATGGGAACTCCAGAACACTTAATTGTGCTCTCTAGGAACCTGTACATAGACCAAGAGGCAGTTGCTCAAACAGAACAAAGGTATACTTCGTGGTTTAAAGTCAGGAAAGGTGTGAGTCAGGGTTGTATCCTTTCACCATAGTTATTCAGTCTGTACGAAGAAGAATGCAGCATCGGGATTGGAGGAAGACTCATTAACAACCAGCGACATGCAGATGACACAACCTTGCTTGCTGAAAGTGAAGAGGACTTGAAGCATTTACTGATGAAGATCAAAGACTACAGCCTTCAGTATGAATTACACGTCAACATAAAGAAAACAAAAATCCTCACAAGTGGACCAATAAGCAACATCAAGATAAACAGAGAAAAGATTGAAGTTGTCAAGAATTTCATTTTACCTGGATATACAATCAACATCCATGGAAGCAGCAGTCAAGAAATCAGAAGGTTCATTGCATCGGTAAATCTGCTGCAAAAGACCCTTTAAAGTGTTAAAAAGCAAAGACGTCACCTTGAAGACTAAGGTACACATGACCCAGGCCATGGTGTTTTCAATCACCTCCTACACATGTGAAAGCTGGACGATGAATAAAAAAGACCGAAGAAGAGTTGATGCCTTTGAATTGTGGTGTTGGAGAAGAATACTGCATATACCATGGACTGCCAAAAGATCGAACAAATCTGTCTTAGATGAAGTACAACCAGAATGCTCCTTAGAAGCAAGGATGGCTAGACTACATCTCAAATACTTCACACATGTTGTCAGGAGGGATCAGTCCCTGGAGAAGGACATCATGATTGGTAAAGTAGAGCGTCAGTGAAAAAGAGGAAGACCCTCAACGAGATGGATTGACACGGTGGCTGCAACAATGGGCTCAACCATGACAACGATTGTGAGGATGGCATAGGACCAGGCAGTGTTTTGTTCTGTTGTAGATAGGGTCACTATGAATCTGAACTAACTTGACGGCACCTAACAACAACAACAAATTAAAAATTAGTGCTAAAACTGTTGTTAATTAAAAAAAGTAACTTTTATCATCATCTGTATACCAAATATACATCTACAAAAGCCACCAAAGATGTGATTAAAGTAATATTTTGTGGACAGTACTTCTTTGTTTGTTTATTAATGGAGAATAGCCATATCCAAGAAGGTAGAAAATAGAAAGTTCCCATTCAAATTATGTTCACATTCATAGGATGAGACAATAAAACCACTTAAGTTTTCTTTCCATTTAACATAAATAAGTCATAGATACAGCATAGTTATCTTCTAAAAAGAAACCATCTAACTCATTAGAATTTATTTCATAAAACTTGAAACACTTTTAAAAATAATTACACAGGATATACCAACAAAATGATTCTTTACTACTTCACTTTCCTGTAAAAATGGGTGTAAGTATTGAGAAAAAATTTTATTTAATTTTTTGCCAGACAATGTTTAATCTATCTTTGGTAAGTTCCCATCATATAAAGATCATTCAAAAGCAATGGCAATAGTAGCTAATAATAAGTGCCTGTTTTGTATACAGCGCTATTATGGATTGAATTGTGTCCCCCGAAGATGTGTATCAATGTGGCTAGGCTATGATTCCCAGTATTGTGTGGCTGTCCACCACTTTGTAATCTGATGTGATTATCCTTTGTGTTATCAATCCTAACTTCTCTGATGTTAATGAGGCAGGATTAAAAGCAGTTACGCTAATCAGGCAGGATTCAATCTACAGGATAAAGTTGTATCTTCAATCTCTTTTCAGATATAAAAGGGAGAAGCAAGCAGAGAAGAGAGGGACCTCATGATACCAAGAAAGAAGTGCCGGGAGCAGAGGGTGTCCGTTGGACCTGGTGTGCCTGCACTGAGAAGCTCCTAGACCAGAGGAAGATTAATGACAAGGACCTTTCCCTAGAACTGACAGAAAGAGAAAGGCTTCCCTGGGAGCTGGCATCCTGAATTCGGACTTCTAGCCTCCTAGAATGTGAAGGAATAAATTTCTGTTTGTTAAAGCCATTCACTTGTGGTATTTCTGTTATACCAGCACTAGATAACTAAGACAACCACCAAGTCCTGTAGTAGCAACCCTACATGTATGTACTATTATAATACCTATTTTACAGATGAGAAAAAATGAGGCTCTGAGACATTAAGTAACTTGCCAAAGGTCAATTGCAAGGATTCAAGGCCAAATTTTTCTGATTCTAACATTACACCATCTCCAAAGCAATCTGGCTTCTTCTCTGTACTCAGTATGGCTATATTCTCTGCATAGCCCTAGCATCCATACACAAAAGCCTTAAGATAATGTATCGAGGCAAAACTTATTTGTAAACAAAGAGATGAACATAGGTCAAATTAAAGCATTTGATCACTAATTCAATAAATTCTTATGGAGTACCTACAGCTTGGATAGGCCATATACTAGGTTCCAAGGTTACACAACTGGAAATGGCACAGCCTGTCCTCAAGAGTCTTCAGATCTAGTCACAGTGTATAGGGCTGTCACCACTGGAACCATAGAGCAGCAGCATCCTCTATGTCCCTGAACTCAGGTCTCTTCTCTCTTCTGGACATCCAGCATCATGCCTAGCTCCCCCGAAAATTCTTTCTACAACTATTCAACTTACACTTAACACTTCCATCTTTTCTGCTTTGGGATAATTTTCATATTATTTGTGATTACTTATGTGGTTTTGTTCCTTTACCACTACCCATTTCTATCTGTGGCAGTCAGCATGATCAGTCACCATCTGGGTCATCCACAAAACCTGGCGTACATGTCCCTCCAGATTCACTGAGCCATACGTGACTTTTCTCCCTCCCTATGCCCCAGGCCTTCAGCCACTTGCTGAAGGAATAGCCTAGTCATCTATAGCAACTTCACTGGTAACACAGCCCAGAAAAGCAGGTGAGTTAATGCCCTCTGGAATAAACTCGAACCAGTAAGAGCAGGGGACAGGAAGTCTCAATAGATATATTCCTCATCCTTCCTTCCTCCAAGACTGTCCTGAGCTGCACTGGTTCCATAGGGCTTTTAGAGACACAGCATGACGAAGCTGTGTTGCTCGTGAAGTTCAGTAATGCCTTCATCCTTGCCTTGCTTTCCTTTCTTTCCTCACTCTTACTGCCTTAGGATTATACCACTCCCCATCAAAAGCATTAGCAGTTTTGCCTCAGATGTTCTGTTTTCCAGGAAACCTGGGTTAAGACAGTCACATAGTTCCCAGGAGCTCTGTTCAGACACTCTTCTCTGGATCAGTATCTCTTCTAAAAAAATATTTTCCCAGAACATTAAAAAAAAAAAAAAGAGTTGCTGTGGAGTTGATTCCAACTCATAGTGACCAAGTGACCACATAGGACACAGTGGAACTGCCCCACAGGATTTCCGATGCCATAATCTTTACAGGAGCAGAGTGTCACATCTTTCTCTTGTGGAGCGGCTGGTGGGTTCGAACCACCATCCTTTTGGTTAGCAGTTGAGTGCTTTAACGACTGTACCACCTGAGCTCCCTTCCCAGAACATTAGTGTATCTAAAACATAATTATTCTAGAACATCCCTTTCTTCAGGCTGTCTGTGGGTACTCCCAATCCAAAAATAAATTTTCGGGTAAAAAATGGTAGCATCATGACAAAGCAACTAGTGAGAAGACCAAGGCCAAGGCAGTATCTACGCCTGGGTAAGGAGCTCCTGTGGCCAACAGAGAAATCCTGGAAAGCTGAGGCCTCAGAGAAGAGGAATAGGATGCAGAAAGATGAGATGGGAGGATATGATAAGCAAAAACACATGCTTCATACGTTACCTACACTTGCAAAACAATGAGTAAGTTTCATGAAATCCTTTCTTTACTCCCAACAGCTAGCTTTCTGAGAGGCTTCTGCAAATTGTTTTTAAAACCTGTTCATTACAAAATAAGAGATTTATAAAAACTAATTGCTTTGTTGTGGCCTCATTGCCACTTGGAATGCTTCATTGGCCAGGGTCTTGTCGGTCTCCACCAGCTGAAATGAAGAGCAGAGCAGAGGACAAAAGTGCATTTCTAAAAGCGAGAGAGCCTCTTGGGGGAGACACTTGTGCTAGAAACAGTCATTAAATATTTTTGTTGCCACTCAGTGCATAAATCATTATGTGAATAGAACCAAATGTTAAGCCCCATAAATGATAACTTATGGTCATGACTAGAGGCCACAGAAGAAATCTGAGAATATGTAGATGGTGATTCATTCACAAGACTCACAAAACATCCATGAGGGCAGACATTTTTTTGAGAAGAAAAATCGTAAATTGCATCCAATTTGAGCTTTTTATACTCATTATAGCCACTCACTGTGAGCATTTACTTAATCTTCACTCATTTATAATTCCTGTATTATTCTCAAATTAGCTGCAGTATTTAACAACAACAACAACAAAAAAGTTACTGTTGAGTCAATTCCAACTCACAGAGATCCTATAGGATAGAGTAGGGTTTCCCCATGGGGTTTCCAAGGAGTAGTTGGTGGATTCAAACTGCCGACCTTTTGGTTAGCAGCCAAGCTCTCGACCACTGCACCACCAGGGCTCCTTGCCTGGTACACAGTAAACAAAAAAAGAAGAAAAAAAACCCATTGCCATCGAGTTGATTCCAACTCACAGCCACCCAACAGGACAGGGTAGAACTGCCCCATAGGGATTCCAAGGCTGTAATCTTTATGGAAGCAGACTGACACATCTTCCTCCTACAGAGCACCTCGTGGATTCCAATCACCAACCTTTCGGTTTGCAGCCAAGTTTTTTAACCACTGTGCCACCAGGGCTCCTTAGTTGTAGTATAAGGTATACAAATTAAGGGAAAGCCTTAATTTTAGCAATCAATTTTTCTTAAAAACAGCATATTGCTTCTTCTTGAAACAGAGTTTGTGATCCTTTTTCTCCTTTTTGTGTCGCTTTTTTATTCCCTCATTCACCTCGTTTTAGCCTGTCTATACGCCGTTTTATTCAGTCTACTTATTTTTCTTGGCAAGAGTAGGCTATTTTAACCTCTTGGCCATCAACAGCTTTCAAGCTATACAATACATACTCTCCTCCAAAATTTCTCCATGATCTTTACCTGAAAACTGGCCTTCATTGAATTTGAAGTGTATTTACATGCACAACACTTTTAACTGACTTGGCAGCTCCTGCGCCTGATTCATAGCCTTTCTGTCTTCTGGAATTTCCAGAAAGAATTTTGCTGAGTGTCTTGATTGGAACAAGGGGTAGTTTCATTGAGCAGATGTAGAAGGCTGTTTCAGACATAATCATAATACTTTACATCTGATTTGCTTCTAACTTTTCAAAATGCTTTCACATTTATGCTCTCACGTAGTGTCTAGTTTGATGTGGGAAAATGAAGGGAAGCAGAAATAGAAAGAATAAAAGAAGTTTAAAGTACTCAGGAGAGGATTGCTTTACTGTGAAGAGTCTATGGAAAAGAATATTTAGAGATCACAAGGGAATGTGAGGAGAGCTATAGTACTGGGGAACCCCACCAGATGAAGGGAAACACTTTAAATGGTAGACGAAGGTCAATGGGAGATAACTGGATTATACTGGGCAGTGTAATCATTCTTATCTTCCATCGCATGTTTCAACTGAAAGCCTTTCTTCTTCGGTATGAAAAATAGCATAGGCATTCGGAATATGGCCTCTGGACCAAAACAAACATGAGTATGAGTTCTAGCTCTGCCACTTACAAATTGTTTGACCTCAGGAAAGTTAAAAAAAAAAAAAAAAGCAAAGAATCAAGCCTGTTGCTATCAAGTTAATTCCAACTCATAGCAGCCCCATAGAACAGAGAACTGCCCCATAGGGTTTCCAAGAAGTGGCTTGTAGATTCGAACTGCTGACCATTTTGGTTAGCAGCCAAACGCTTAACCACTTACATACTGTTAAAACTCAGTTTTCTAATCTGTAAAATGAGGGTGATACAGTAATGAGGCCAGTGATGTAAGGTTGTGAGGATTACACGCATTTAAAGTTCTTAGTATAGTGCCTGGCACAGGTTAAGTTTTCATTAAATGGTAGCAATTGTTACACAGTAAATACAAATGTTTAGGCATTGGCACCTTTTCTAAAAGGGGCTAGGGAAAGAGTGATTAGGTTACACCATAGCCAAACAACAGTTGAATCATAGTGAATAAAGAGATTCTCTTTATTAAATAAAGTTTCATTAGTTCTCCCTACACCTTCTGCAACTGTCCATCTTCTTTACTGAACTGAAAATAAAAAGTGGGAAAGTAGTTAGTTAGATAATTGAAAGATGTCTACAGGTATAAACTAACTCTAACCACTGATAAGCGAAAAGCAGTGGCTTATGGATGTGATTGACTCTTCTAATAACAAAAGTCTTCAATTTATGAGTAAAGAAAATACCAATTCAGGGTGATGCCCAAATCCTTGCTGCTAACGTGAGATGAATTTTTGAGCAGGTAAAGGTTGCTTCTAAAGTGACCCTCCTACTTTGTGGGAAGCCTAGGATTTGCAGTATGTCCATCCCCATCTTCTCTCTTCTTTACCCCTCACTCCCCAAAACCCAGAGGTGAACCCAGAAAGTGTGATTTAAGTACAGGTTAAGGACTTCATCCTAATAGAAACTTTCTGCTCCTTCCCCATCCCACCTGCACCCCCAAGATACACCCATCCTTTCATTGGCAGGAGATGCTTAATTAGCACTTGTATTTGCCAAGAACTATTCCATGCAAGCTTGAACAACTCGCAGAGGCACCATCAATCTCCAGCAGCAGCTACATTGGCTCTGTAAACTCCCGCTCAGTACATCACTTGCAAGTTCCTTTTAGCAAATGAGGTGTAGTACTACTGAAACCCTTAATGGATCTTTATGATATGTCTTAATCATGATCATTCTTACAAAAGGTTGAGCCCTTCTTCATCTAAAAATACTGCTGCTTGGGGGCCAGAGAGCACAGAACACAATGCTATGTTTCTGTGTTTTCTAGCCTGGGGCTCATGTGCAGAATTCAAACACTTTATTTCTCCATAAACAACTTAGTTCCAAACAAAAACATTTCCCTGTACTTATCTCATTAAAAGAATCCAGCCTCTAAAGAAACAAAATGTGGTTTCTCACCCTACTAAGACAGACCTGGTGCCTCAGCCTGGCTCGTAACTAACACTCCCAGGCACTAAATTGGTCTTTTTTTCCAGGAAAAGAAAGCTTATAAAATGTTGTGTAAAAATGAGATTAGACTCAACACATACATTTCTCTCTCCAAAACTGAGTGCAATCATATGAAATGAATTTCCATTGTAGGGTTAGGATTAAATTTTCAGTCAATAATTGCAAAAGTGAGTGATTCTGTTCTAGGGATAGGAGGAGGGTAGGATTTGGGCATGCACAGGGCCAAATTTTTAATTCGCTTCTGAAATAAAATTTTTTTTATAAACATCTGTAATTTTTATAGCCACAATGTCAGGAGCCAGTCTATATTTTGACCTTTAATATTGCACTTTAAAAAAACTTCCAACTAATTCAGGTATTTTCCTACTAATTCATGCAGTATTTTCCAGTGATCATATAAAACATTAATTTTCATTAAACCTAGTAGCAGTACGCCCAAGGAAATTATTATTAACTTCATTTCTGAGTTAAATAAAATGGAAACAAAGAAGTTGACGTTACTTAAAAATGCCCAGTGTTAGAGGCCGAACCAAGGATCCATCTGCCTTGGAGAAAATGCCTTCTAAATACAGCTGGGACCACCCCCTGTAGAAGGGTCTGAGCTGCCTGTCTAGCTGCCTCCCTAGAGAGGTTTAAAATCAATAAACCCACCTCCCCAGGAGAGATCCTAACTTTGGCACCCCTTCTCAATGTTCTCAGCTGTTCTAGTCCAAGCATGGCTTTCTTTCAAACAACAGTCACCATTTCTCTTTGCTGTCTTCTGGAACGTGCATTTCCCCTTTTACCTTCCCTGGCCTTCCCCTCACCTGTCTCTTCCTCAGCCCCCCAATTCCAACTGGCTCACTCCATGAAGGAGGTCTCAAACATGTCTATTTCCATGCCCCTGGGGGTGTAGTAGAAACCCTGGTGGCGTAGTGGTTAAGTGCTACAGCTGCTAACCAAAGGGTCAGCAGTTCAAATCCGCCAGGCGCTCCTTGGAAACTCTATAGGGCAGTTCTGCTCTGTCCTATAGGGTCGCTATGAGTCAGAATTGACTTGACGGCACTGGGTTTGGTTTTTTTTGGGGGTTTGGGGGTGTAGTAGAAACCCTGGTGGCATAGTGGTTAAGAGCTACGGCTGCTAACCAAAGGTCAGCAGTTTGAATCTGCTGGTCACTCCTTGGAAACCCTATGGGGCAGCTCTACTTTGTCCTATAGGGTTGTTATGAGTAGGAATTGACTCCACAGCAGTGAGTTTTGGGCCTCCCTGGCTGACTCTTCTTACCTTCCCTTTCCATACCTTGACTTTATGAACACACACCAGTATCCACCTTGATCATCTTGCTTAAGCTTCAGTTCTCTCCACCATACCATCCCAAATCTACATTCAAATTACTGGCTTGGCACTGGGATCTTACATGTTCCAGCCCCAGGTCTGACTCCTTTTTGGTGTAATTTGGCGCACACACACACACACACACACACGCAAATCAAACCCATTGCCATTGAGTCAGTTCCAATTCATAGCAACCCTATAAAAAAAAAAAAAAAAACCCTATAGGACAGAGTAAAACTGCCCCACAGGGTTTCCAAGGAGTGGCTGGTGGATTCCAGCTGCTGACCCTTTAGATAGCAACCAAGCTCTTAACCACTGCACCACCAGGGCTCCCATTTAGCACGAGGCTTCCCAAATTTTTAATGAGCATACAAATCCCCAAGGATCTTGTTAAAATGCAGATTCTGATTCAGTAGGTGTGAGAAAGAGTCCGAGTCTCTGTGTTTCTAACAAGCTCCTAAGTGATGCTGATGCTGCTGGTCCAGGGACCACACTTTGAGTAGTAAGGATTTAGCATCCAAGACAGTGTTGGATGTACATAAGATGCCGTCTAACTTTGTCCTCTTCTTGAGCCACATACCCCTGGATTTACATGACCCTTTCCCATGGTATAAAAATATAAGATTGAGCCTTTATAGATTTTACTCCAGTAATTTCAGTTGTCAAAAAGCATACTCAAAATAGCTCAATGTACCCACAAGCACCCTTCAGTCCCTTAACTTGCTCCAAGATGTGTGGAATCCATCACTGCTGTAGGGGGGAAAAGCTTTTGAAATGGAATTGAATATGGGGTGCTGCCTGGCATATCAATGAATCTAGTAAGGGCTTTCTTTTTTTTTTTTTTTTCTCTCTCTCTCCCTCTTTTGTAATTCACTGAATTTGTTTTTGTTTTGTTTTGTTTTGGAAATGTAAAAACAGACTAGAACTAAAATAAAATTTCCAAGTGCTCTTGCCTGAGCCATTTGGTTCCTGTGTGTATCTTAAAGTGCTGACGGCATCTGAGCCTCAGTTTCTCCAAACATAAAATAGAAGGATTTTCTACTCAATTCTGTTAGAATAAGATTTACAGTCTCTAGTGAAACGCACTGTGGAAAGATGCTATAAAAAAAAAAAAAAGTAGTGTTCTTTTGATTATGGATCACATCTGTACCAAGACCAGAAACATTTTTTTAGCAGAAGAAGGACTTAGTGTTCTCCATTCTCCACATTTTTTTTCCCTCTAATGAGGTATGGAACTATGTAGACCATAATGACTGCAGCTTAAAGTGTAGATTCAGTTACTATATAATCTCATAAATCTCTCTTAGCCGTAAGTAACAGCTAACCTCTACTTCCTCTGATATTTTATTTACCCTATAAATCAGCTCTATTCTTTCACTTCATACAAAGGAAGTTAGAGGCCTGGACCCTCCTAGGAATGCAAAGGCAGACAAGCCGCTTGTGTGTGCCCCAACCCAGGAACCCCCTGCAGGTGGGCCACCCTCCAGACACAGGGTGTGGAGTCCCATCCATCACCAAGGACCATTATGCAAGCAGGATCTTGGGAGGGGAGGAAAATACCAAGCTAAAAATCACAGCTACCTGAACTTCTGTGGCACAACTAGCCAGAACGGAGCACAGAACCACAGAAGTAAACACTTGAGCCCAAACAGTCTTTTGGTACCAAAGCATGTGTCCTACTCTCCATTTGACTTTGCCTTTAACTTCAACCACACTGGTGCGTGTGTAGACACAATATGAGCAAACATGGAGTTTCCCCTTTACAGCAGCTTTGCTTCCTCACTGGAGAACTGTACCAGCTTCGGGAAGGGCTGGTGCTTCTACCTTTTCCAAAGCAAGATGTCCAGCAGGTAAAACCAGTAGCTAGGCTGATGGGGAGGGGGTTGATCCCCCTCTTTTGTCTTCCTCCACTCTCCACCGTGCTCCAAGTATAAAAAAAAAAAGAAAGAAAAATATGACATAAGTAAAATTCTAAGAACAACTTTATGCTAATCTATCCATGAGAAAATACAGAAAGCTTTGATTTCGATCTAATGATGGAAGTCAAAATTTTCCCTAATCAGTTAAAAGTATATCTTTGGGGCAATAGTATAATGAAATACAGCTCCCTTTAATTTCTTACAGGTCATTTAGTGTCCAATTTCAGAGACTTCAAAGAGAGGTTTAATCACACAGTGAAGAGAAAGGCTTGTAATAAAGTGATATACATGGCTCCTCCCTGCAGTAACTATGGAGAAATAAAGAGAAAAGATAAAAAAGCAAGGGAACGAATTAAAGGGAACAGTCAAGGTGAAGATGAATAGCACTGGAGGTAAAAGGTGAGAATAAGGTCAAAGTCAAGAAAAAATAAGTTTCAAGATCTATAGTACCTAAAGTTTGGCTTTGAATTAGATCCAGAACTAACTTGGAGGCTAGATGAAAAAGAGATCAAGATTAAATATGAACAGAAAAATAAAAGTGATTAAAATGCTGTGTTCCAAATTTTAAGTAAACTTTGTAGTATTTACATCTGTTGGATGGTGTGTGGGGGTGTGGGTGTGGGTGTATGTGTGTTTTTGTATCCATGATGGTTTAGGAGAAACAAAATCCTAATTTTCCCACAAGTTTGAATCATTGAATCAAGCTATTGCTAATTGAATCATTTCTAAACTGAACATTTTTCCAAAAACAAAAAGAAACCTATGACTGCACTCCACAAAGAGCACTCCAAATCACTTTTAGCTTAGTTGTCTCCTACCGAGATATGAAAACTTCTGCTTGGTCCTCCCACACTAAACCTTGATGATTCACCAGCTCACTCACCGATGCCAACTTCTCTCTGTCTATATGTTCTTCATTAAATAATGTGCTAGAGCATTCTGAGTACACTTCTAAATCCTACTGGAATTTATCTTTTCAGCTGCCTCGAAATTGAAGAAAGCCTGTATTTTGGCATTATTGAACTGTAATTTGAACCATTGTGCTTGATCTTACCTTTAAAGGTCACAATTCAATGTTCATTTTATAATCTCAACCTCCTTTGTGTGCCACTAATTAAAAGGGGGTTTTATGCTTTTCCTGGGCTTAAATAAAGTACTCCTCATGTGGTCTTTGTACAGTTTTAAAGTGTTGGAAACAACCCTGTTTCTTTACAGGAAAGGAGGGAAAATGCTTGTGAAAGCCTTCATAGGACACATCTCACTTGACATCACTATTCGCTCATTCATGTATCCAATCATTCAACTTTGCTGAGTGTCTACGTAGGTGCCTGACACTGCTGGCGGACCAAAAAAAAAAAAAAAATTGGGTGACTATTGTACTACAGCTATACCATATATTGGAAGAAACTGGAGGACAGATACATGGGATCCTTGGCATTCTTTTTCCAACTTCCTCTGAGTCTATAATTATTCCAAAGTAAAAAGTTAAAATAAATAAGGTGACCAACTTTCCAGGACTCTACGATTTAGCACTGAAGTTTCCATGTCCTGGGAAATTCCTCAGACCCAGGCAATCCAGAACAGGTGGTCACCCTATAAAATAAAGTAGTCATTGATTCTGTCTTCAGCTATCTCGTAACTAAGGAGAACATCGTAAGTTAGTGGGGACAAAAACATTCATCAGGCTAAGCAATGGATGACACATGTGTGACCATGCCCACACATCTCACCTATGGGAAGTAGTGCTAATAGATCACAGCCTTGTTTCCTGAGCTCAGACGTAGCCCCAAAGTCCTTCCTGAAACAACTCCAGGCAGCAACTATCAGTCAGTTGGAGCTGGTAATAGGGTTGAAGCCCATTTGCTATCCTTGTAATGCTCTATCGTGCCAAAGGATTTTTCAAACATTTTTATCTAAATAGAAAGGCTTACACAGAAAGCAATGCCAATGCCATGCTTCTCTTGGTTGGTAAAATAAGCATAATTACTATTAAGTGTTCCTATCCAGGGTTTTCGAAACTCTAGTGGTATAGTGGTTAAGAGCTACAGCTGCTAACCAATAGGTCAGCAGTTCGAATCCACCAGGCGCTCTCTGGAATCCCTATGGGGAAGTTTTGTCCTATAGGGTCAGTATGACACAGAATCGATTTGATGACAACACGTTTGGTTTTTGGTTTTTTTATGCAGGGTTTTGCATTTCTCCTACAAGTTCTCCCAATATTGTGCAGGGTATAACAAAATCAGTTTATTTGTTTACTGTCAATCTAAAAATCAAAACACTTTTTGGAGATACACAGGCTTACTTATATATTGATTCTGTACATCCCCTTCCTTGTACTCATACTTCAGGTATATGAGTAGGCAAATAACTTCTATTCCAATCTAAGTAAGTACACTTGTAGTGATTATTTTTATATTAATACAGGCTCAAATACATCTCAGGAACATCTTTAAACATTTAATGCAGAAGAGCACATAAAGATTTTAGAGTTATATCAGATTGTGTTCAAAGCTTGGCTCTGCCAGTTTCTAGCTATGTGATCTTACTCTCTCTGGGACTCAGTTTCCTCACCTATAAATCATTAGAGTAGTCTTTACCTGACTGGGATACTGTAAGGATTCAATGAAACAATGTGTATAAAGTAAAACAAATAATAATAAAAATAGATATATTATATTATTATTATTACTTAAGAGTACCTGGGTGGTACAAACGGTTAACACACTTCTTGGCTGCTAACTGAAAGGCTGGAGGTTCAAGAGGACCCAGAGGCACCTTGAAAGAAAGAACTGGCAATCTACTTCTGAAAAAAAATTAGCCATTGAAAACCCTATGGAGCACAGTTCTACTCTGACATACATGGGGTTATCATGAGTCGTGGTTGACTCAAAGGCAGCTGGAGAGACAGAGAGAGAGAGACAGACAGGGAGAAAGAAAGATTATTACTTCAGTTATTTTTTGTTTGCTTTCCAATAACAATTTGAAATCGAATCCCAGTTCCATGACTAGAACAGCAGAAATTATTTTGGAATTTTATTTTCTCTTTATCTATTCATGTAACAACTAGTTCAGTAATAGTATAACTCTAGGACTAGTATTTATATTCCATACAAATATAAATCATTGTATTTCAATAAATATTTTTAAATGTCTGCTCAACATTCAAATTGTGTACACACCCACTGAAATATGGCTGTGAAACAACTGCATCACTGTTCAGAGGATGCACACCAACTGCCACAATTGGACCAACTCAGAAATGAATTAAAATTTTACATAAAAGATAATAGATGTTCCTACACTAACCTGTCAAAGTTTGCCTAATATCTCAGCAGCGCTTAAACAGTTAGGTGATAGGACTTACTTTCAACCTTTAAATCTTTTTATTGAACTAGTAAGAATGATATTTTTAAAGAAATAAATACTAAAGGATTGAAATTGTCCTTTCTTCATTCCATACACGTATGCCCAGAACACAGGAGATTTTCCATAAATGTTGTTGCCAGCTGACTTAAAAACAACGTTATTGTTCAAAAACCAGTTAATTCATATATTCGGTAATGATATAATTCCTAAATTACTGAATTCATTAATAATCACTATTCAGAAGTATGATGAGAATTCACATTACAAACAATATATTATTTGAACATAAATTCTGTTATTAGGGAGAATGTGAATTTCATAGCTAAATGCATATATTTTTAGACTAAGTTTCTACCCCCAATATGCCATTTGGCCTAATTAAGAATCCTGAAATGGGAACTATACAGATGTTCTAAAACTAAGATTCAATCACAAATCTGTACCATTACTTTAAATATGGTCTCGAATAGCACATACACAAGGGCTACAAGGACCACTTATAAATGAATACACTAGCTAAGTCGCACGGATCATACAGGCATTAAAGTGTCCCCCTGACTCGCTCTCGAGTTGAAAAGATCAAAGTAAGACCCGGAATTATCATTGCATTGGTTTCAGTCATCCCAGTTTCACAGTGTCCAGTCATTCTGTGTGTTCTATATTCAGTGCAGCTGTTGTTGTGGCTCTTGAGATATTAGACTCACTAATAAGTTATTTTCCAGTCTTTTGGCAAGAATGGGACTGACTGTAAGGGAAATGGCTTGCCTTGATGTGTTCCAGCTGGAAGTAAATATATTCTCCCATTGAAAAATGGGTCATTGCCTGGAGGTTTCCAATTTTTGCCTAACTGAGCACTGGATTAGGAGTTGCTAAGGAACCAAGTGGTTATATGTGATTAAGGAAATAGAAGGACAAAGTGATTCAAGCCCCAGGAAGAGGCTAAGAACTCTTAATTTCAATCCCAGATTTCCTTACTAACGTATTTTATAACCTTGGAAATGCCACTTAGCTTTTGGCTGTGATTCCATAGCTTTAACCCTAATTATTTAATATTTATTGAATGCTCATAAAGAACTGGTTCCTGAAGCGAACATAAAGCAAAAACAACTAGCTCTGTGACTCCAATATTTATTTTGTAAGGGCCCCATTAGCAGTATTTTACAACCTACCACTTTGAAAATGCATACTGCACTAAACTAGAAAAAAATCATTCAATATTTAGAGATTGTCCATTAATAATTTTCAACTGGATGAAAGGGCACAGATGGAAGTTGCTTACATTTTCAATCCAGAACAGGATTCCAAAAAGTCCTTGGTTTGGAACAAAGTCTCATTCTGACAACTAGAGCCCACACTATGAAAATGAATCAAGAAAATAGCCAAAATATGGGGTCAGCTTTTAGGTTTTTTGTCTGACTCTGACTTAGTTGGGATGTGATGTTCTTTTGGTTATTTTGTCAAAGAAAAGTTTACGTTGAGGGGAAACAGTACGGTTCCTCTGCAACAAGCTAGAGGAGGTTCTCTTCTTGTTGGAATACACACCCCGTCCTCTTTGACCTGTGTCATCAAGGCACTTTGTCCTAACCTAAGAAACCATATTTGTATGGATAGCACCAGAGTTGTTAAGAGCTATTTGGTTCTACCACCGTGAATAGTCACTGGCATTTGTAATATTCAACACAGTGCTGCAGCTTATTCATGGATGTGTGTGACTGATTGGGGCTCTTTTCAACAGCAGATCATACATGCCAAGACCTTCAAAATAGTTATGCTAGTGTGAAGTTTTTTATTTTATTTTCCTTCTGTTTTGTGTGCAGTCCTTGTTTTAAAATGAGGTTCCAAGTTTATTTACCCTTGCTTCAGAAAACACATTAAATTCTTACGTTTGAAAAAGATGATACAAGTGGAAATCATTTAACCACATAGGAACAATTTTTCCTCCATCATACTACAGTACAGAGGAAGAATTATCTTCTCTCATTTTCTCTTCATACTTTAAATTTTTATTGGAAAAAATGCCATGAAAAGACAGAAGTGAATGAAGGTAGGAAACAGTTAAAATATCTAAAACAATCTAACCTCTTTTGCTTTCAAAATTATATCCTCAAAAACCTGTTAGTTTAGTTTCTACTACTTCAAACTGTATGATTATTTGTACAAGAGCTATACTGAACCTTGCCTTAGTGCTATCTGTGAAAAGATTATAGCAATAATAGATTGCCAAGTCAGTAGATTTATCCAATATCATTAGAGAATAAGAAAATCCACATAGGTATATTTACTTTTTAAGAGCCCAGACTTCCACTGAACATCATTTAACATTTTCACAATGACCGGGGTTAGCATTGTAAAATCCGTTATTGGACTACGCTTTAATAGAATAATAACCTCATGACTACTAGATATGCAGACTGTTTGCCCCTATACTAAATAGCTCGGGTTGCTTCATAATGGAGGATTCCATAGCCTCAACCTTCTCTTCCCCTGACTGTGAGCTGTCATTTCTTGGTATTGGGACTCTCGCAGCCCTACCTCAAAATTATCTGTGCTTCTGAGACAGATGTGGGGAAATAATCAAATTCCTTAAAGTCTGGGCTCCCTACTGACTAATTCTGCCAGAAGAGGGCTTAACCAGAGAGGATGCTGAATTATAAAATGATGGAACAATAGGTCAAAAAATAATTAGACACGTGTGGAAATTATATTTTCTACTGGAAAGGTACAACACCAGTTATTCTCTGTCTGGTCTTTGTACAGTTTATGTTCTCCATAATACCAAGATCTTGTCTTTACCAGAGTTTATTCTGCTTTATTCTACTTTTACAGTTGACCAATGTGATTTTAAATCCTAATCCTACCACTCAAAGTTCTGCCTACCTTTCTATGGATATCTGGCAGCCCTATGGGTATGATTTTCCATTCCAGTCATATAGGTCTTTGATGAAACTGTTCCTGTTTCACTGGGTTCAAGCTCAGCTTATTTTGAATATCAGTTATAGCTTCTAATTTTAAAACTGATCCCTTGCAAACCTCATTAAGGAAAATTTCCTGACTTGTCTTTAAGACTCTGTCATGGCAGAAAATTCAATTCTTAGTCCCCCATTGAGTTCACTGAGCCAAGACAGGCTGTCCCTGATGAACATTACCACCACCTCAGCCCACAATACAACACAGCCAAGGAAACTCCAAACTGGTATTCATCACCCTTGTGAAAGAAATACTTTATGACCTTTAAAGTAGGCCTTTGTTCATTAATACAGCTCTCTGACAATGCTCAACACATTTACTCATGGTGGATTTGACTCCTGGCTCAATGAGATCTAAAGGAAATTAACTAAAAACACAGAAGGGCAATTTTTATCACTTTCTTCTGTGGGAGCCTAGAGAATTTGCCTAGGAATCCAAGCCCTATAGCCTGAAGTACTCAAACTGTCACTAACACACACGGCGAGTTCATAGACTGGCAAACAGTGTGCAGACCTCTCAGTTTCCCCTGGGGGAATCAAATCTTTTTGTCCTACAGCTGTGCAGGGATATATTTTAATAGCAGCACTATCTTTTAAAATTAATGTCTGTTTCATGACTAATTTTACAGGATTACGTGTGGCCATTAAATCAATATTCTCCTTTGCAGCATGCAATATTCGCCTCACTTTCAAAAGTTAAGGTTCTTTAAAAACGTATTCTTTTTCTCCTACAGAATACCCAGTCAGTTAAAACTGTTAGAATCGCCCTCAAGCGATTATATTTTATAATGCGTTTTCTTATTGAGAAAAGGCAGAAGTGGGGAAATGAGCCAAAAGTTCTCCATCCACATGAAACGTAAAGAAGCCTAATTGAAGAGGTCACATATCCAGAAGGCGAGACTGCTTCAGACAGGTTAAATCAGAGCCCATCCTTTGGTGGACTACAGAGTCAGCTCTATCTTCACCTGAGATCAGTGTGTACCAGGGGTCATCCTGAAGCTGAAAGGCAGAAAAAATACCCATTCATTACCTGACTCCACATCGTGAAGTGTCCCACTAAATTTTGCCAGAGTGATCAGGAAAAATACTGAAGTGCCCCAGGTGCTCCTCCTGCTGAATGCCCTCCCTGTTTACTGGCCTAGCTCCTAAGCCTGGGGCAGACCGCGGGATGGACCAGCGCAGCTCCATCTCTTAGCTTTCCTGTCTGTTGCTCTGTCTCTAAAGAATGAAAAAACCTTTACTTCAATTCTATCTAACATTCACTACCCACTTCCCTGCCCTTTTCTCCCAAGCAATGTAATTTGAGCTGAAATACAAACAGAATCGCTCACTCTTTTCTTTGCTCCTGTTGCATAAAAACTAAAAGAGGGAAGCAAAGGCTCATGTGAACTTTGGAGATTAATACCACTCCTGGTCCCAGCTGTCAGATTTATTTCTTCTCTATAGCTAAATCAGGTCATTATGCTACAAATTTTTATTCTGGATGAAAGATTTAAATCCCCACAGAATTTTTTTAGGACATAATAAGCCCTACATAGTAATTGGCAGTAGTTTTATCTGGATGCTTGTATGAGGGCTGCTATCAAATTCCGATAAACTTTTACTGACCCCTTTCGCTTTCCAGAGTCCCTGGGAATCCCAGGAACCAACTGCATTGTCTTGGTGCTCAGACTTTTGTGCTCAATTATAAACCCTCCACATCTAAGACGTCATGTTTCCACAGAGCTCCTTTAATCAAAGAAATTAAAAGATCTTTTGGGTTGCTTTGTAATAATAATGGTAATTTTAAAAAGTTTTATAACTCAAGCATTTGTCCTTGACGTGTTCTGAATTATTTCCTCAGAATTAAAAAAAAAAAAAAGAAAGAAAGAAAGAAAAGGAAAAACCAGGCATAATGGAAGGCTTAGAGACTCCATTCAGCTGCCCTAAAATCAAAACCAAAGAACAGTGGCGGCAGCAGAAATCTGAAAAGCCATTAAGTCATCAAAATCACCATTCAGTGAAACAGCTTTGGAACAGATGTCTCTCCATCATCTTTATCCAAAGAACCAGGGAGGGGACATTGAATATATTACTAAAGATAATAAAGCAACCAACCTTAAGTCAGTGCTGTTTTCACACAGATATTCTTTAAGAAAGGTGTGCTCAGGGTTGTATTCTTTCATCAAACTTACTCAATTTGTAAACTAAGCAAATAATCCAAGAAACTGAACTACATGAAGAAGAACTTGGCATCAGGATTGGAGGAAGACTCATTAACAACTTGCGATATATAGATCACACAATCTTGCTTGCTGAAAGTGAACAAGACTCAAAGCACTTACTGATGAAGATCAAAGACTACAACCTTCAGTATGAATTACACCTTAACATAAAGAAAACAAAAATCCTCACAACTGGACCAATAAGAAACATCATAATAAATGGAGAAAATATTGAAGTTGTCAAGGATTTCATTTTACTTAGATCCACAATCAAAACCCATGGAAGCAGCAGTCAAGAAATCAAACAATGTATTGCACTGGGCAAATCTGCAGCAAAAGACCTTTTTTTTTTAACACTTAAAAGTGTCAAAAAGCAAACACGTCACCTTGTGGACTAGAGTGCTCCTGACTCAAGCCATGGTATTTTCAATCGCCTCATATGCATGAGAAAGCTGGACGATGAATAAGGAAGACCCAAGAAGAATTCATGCCTTTGAATTACAGTGTTGGAAAAGAATATTGAATATGCCATGGGCTGCCAGAAGAATGAACAAATCTTTCTCGGAAAAAGTATAGCAGGAATGCTCCTTAGAAGCAAGGATGGTGAGACTTCTTCTCATATACATTGGACATCTTATCAGGAGACCAGTCCCTGGGGAAGGACATCATGCTTGGTAGAGTAGAGCGTCAGCGAAAAGAGGAAAATCCTCTTTTCAACAAGATAGGTTGACACAGTAGCTACAACAATGGGCTCAAGCGTAACAACAATTGTGAGGATGGCGCAAAACTAGGCAGTGTTTTGTTCTGTTGTACATACAGTCACTATGCATAGGAACCGATTCAACAGTACCTAACAACATTCTTTCGACAGACTTGTTCAGTGTTCCCAAACACCCAACGGCAGTCTTTTCTTCATATGTCAATCTCTTATTTTCTCAGAATTTCAGGGAAGAGAAGACTGATGGTCAAGACTGTGTCCTACATCAGGATACTCATGTTGTATCTACAGAAAGAAGGTTAAAAGCTTTCACATAGGTCCGATATGCTGAATGGAGCCCACTTTGTTGAGGAACCCCTAGCACAAACCCAGATTCAGTGGAACCTTTGGTGTTTGAGGTCTCCAGGAGGCACCCAGTCATAGTGGTTCTATGAGCATGGCAACCCTGGAGCTGCTCGATGTGGCACCCTTGAATTTAGGACCTTTTGAAATGTCTGTTTGCTGCACTGTTAATCGTGTTCCCCATTTTCAGTTGTTTCAAGAACAGCATAAGCTTCTGAAGGAGGAAAGGTGGAGCCTGTCAAGGAGCATGGAGAAATGTTTTTGGGTCAAAATACTTGTGTCAAAAGTCCTGTAAAAGCTGTTAGGATCTTGCCATAAATGTCTGAAATCCTGACAGAGAGAAAGGCTAGAAACTAGGGCCGACCCTGCACACAACCTCAAGGCCCCATCTGACAAAATTACCTTCGACCTGGTCCTGTCATAATGTCTGCAATTGCTCCCTCTGAAGACCTCTTCCATGTTAAATGCATCCCCTCCAGAAGATCTCTATTTAAATGCTAATGTTTTGCTCAGCCAGTATCAGTCATTAGTTTATCACATTAGCCTCAGTCACCCTGGGAAAATGGAACTTGGTTGGGTAAGCAGTAATGAAAGGCAAGGTGAAAGGGATGTTCCAGAGCATGTGTGGAGAGCAGAGATGTGCGTGGTGGTGGTTAAATAGAACGTACTAGGGCCAGCAGCTAGAGCGACAGGCAATAAGCCAGGACTTCCACCCAGAAGCGGGGTGCACAGTTAACCTCCCAGAGGGACACACTAAGAAAGCTTAGGGAATATTTTAAACGACCATTACCTCCATCATAGTTTGACTAAGGACTGGCCCTAGGCAGGTAACTACAATGATACAGACAAAAAATACTAACCCTAATCCTAACAAAAATACTGGCCAAACAGTCCACGTTGTTGTTGACTGCCATAGAATCAGCCTCCGACTCATAGCGACCCCATGTACAACAGAATGAAATACTGCCTGGTCCTGTAACATCCCCATGACTGGTTGCAGATCAAATCATTGTGAGCTATAGGGCTTTCAATGGTTGATTTTCAGGAGTAGTTTCCCAGGCCTTTCCTCCTAGTTCATCTTAGTCTAGAAGCTCTGCTGAAACCTGTTCAGCATCGTGGCAATATGCAAGCCTCCAGTGGCAAAAGAGCGGTGGCTGCATATAAGGTGCATTGATCTGGAATGGAACTGTGTCTTCCGCATAGAAGGCAAGGATGCTACTAGCACTGGACCATCAATGCCCCACAAACAGTCCATAGGTCTCCAAAAGAAACAACTCAACTGGGAATCAGAACCACATATTTGGCCCTTGTCATTTAAGATGATCCACAGCAAACTAGGTCAACTCTATTTGACAGAATGACAGCTGTTCCCACAGTGGCTTTGGGACATTATTTGAAAATCAGATTATTTATTCTTTAAAGGCAACATCCATTGCTAGGCTTGTTTTTCTTTTAGTTAATCTAAATGGGAACATCCTTATCTGCAAGGACACAGATACCTTTTTGTGGAGCTTTCTGCAGTATACAAATGTGTAGCATGGTAATGATCTTTCTGGTTAAATTAAAATTTTCCACACTACAAAAGCCTATATGTATAAATAACATGGGTTAGATGGATGAAAGAGCTATTCACTGGGTGCCTAAAAGAACTGAACAGCTCAAAATTGCATGACATTTGTGTAAATCTATTTTTTGAAACATATTTAAAATTTGACTTGTTTTATTACTTTTTTAAGTGATGCTTACTACTAACATGCTTAAGTGTCTCCCAGAGGGAAAAGCACTCTGTGAAAAAGCTTTTGATCTTCATTCATTTTCAAGCATCTGAAAATTAAAGGACTTGTTGGGGAGATATTCAGCTCATTTTTTGGCTGAGAGGCACTTTTGTTTTCAGTAGGAAGAAAGATGTTCATTTAAATTTAGGGAAACCTCCTCAAATTTAAGAAATGGCAATGTCTTCATGTAAATAGGAATGTGTGACTTCCCAGGTATTTTCTAGTGGCTTTTCACAGGAAGGAAAGTTTTAAAAATACTCAGTTAATAGAGTAGGAACACATCTTTCCAATTATGGCACCATTTGATAGAACTGAGGGACTTTGTATCTGGGCAGAAAAAAGATGGCTTGGTGAGATAGAATCAACTAGTTTGGTGAAAATAAAGCTTTCTGATCAAGCTGATATGGGTTTGAGTTCTAGTTCTGTTTCCTAGTTACTGAGGCTGGAGAAGTCACTTACTCCTTCTTGGCCTCAATTACGTTATCTGCAAAATGGGCATAATAATCCCTCTATTATAAGATTGTTGCTATAAAAAAATACATTAAAATGAAATAATGCATATAAATGATAATGTACTTACTGCACAATGCCTGACGCACAATAAATATGTAATAATTATAAGAATCTGTTATATCAGTTATTTATCCTTGAGATTATAGTCTTGGACTATATCTATATCAAGCCCAGGATATGAAAATTTTCAGCTAAAACATTTCTGTGGTGAGGAGACAGATTTAAAGCAGGGAACCATTTACATAGAAACAACACAAGCATCCACAGATACTAGTACATACCCTTATAGGTGAATTCTTGTAGCCGTACGTAAAAATGTGTGAGTCAGTCACTGCTCTAAACTCTGGAAAAGAGCTGGGGATATGTACCTTTAAACACAGAATCTAGAAAGCAGTCATCAAATCCCTTAACTAATGGTTGCTCCAGAAGCCTGTACCGTATCCATCAATGGAAATCAGTCAGTCTCCAAGGGGTGCAGAGACAATTTAAAAAGATTACTGTCATGTGTGGCTAAACCCTTTATTTTCAGCTAGCATGCTGCAGACATTTAACAAACAAGAAAAGCACTGATTCAGTCATCACTCATCCCACCGAAATCATTTTCCATCTGTCAAAGAGACATAATCTCAACATGGTTTGTTTAGTGTTGACAGAGATATGAATAATCTTTGGTGGCCCTAGTATTCATTCACGAAGTCAGAGAATAATGCCAAACACACAGCACTAGCGTTCTTTGTTCAGATCTTGTGGATTTTCAGGGATGCCTAACACATAAAAAGAGATCCTAAAGTCTATACCCTGTAATTTTACATATGAGGAAACAGACCCCAGAGAGGTTAAGTAATTAACCTGAGGTCAGAAGACTCATTACTGGTAAAGCTGGTATTGGAAGTCATGGTTCCTGATATTCCATCCAGTCTTCTTTCCACTGCCCACACATGATTCACATGGAAGACTGGAGAGGCTGGCATCTCTTCTAATTCCAAACACACAAGTCAAAAAGAAGGCTTCCATGGAGAGGTGCAAATCAGACCACTCTACTGAAACCACGAATTTTATCCAATGTTTATTAACACTAATCAAGTCGTGCTACCATATTAACTTTGTCTGGAATCCTCAACATACTATGTCTCATGATAACATAAAAGAGCAGGAAACTAAGCAATGAGACAAGTCAGGTTACGCATTATCAGTGATTAATTAATGCACAGCTCTGAATGGACGGAGAACTGAGTTGAATTCCACTGCACTCAATGAAGGCATTAACTGGTACCCTATGACATTAATAGCCCTTTAACAGACAGGTCCACAATGAATCTGATTGTAACTATAAACCTCTTGAAGAAAACATTTTTAATTTTGAAAAAAAAAATTACTTATTTGAGATTTTCTCCAGTTAGCCCAGTTCCTTCCTCACTCACTTCACAACACCTACACACATACACACACATATTTCCATTTTCCCCACCCCTTGCTCATTTCTGCCAGGAATTGCACACTACACTGATTTCAATAGCACATCTGCAAGAAGGAGAATTTTGTTTTGTTTTGTTTAATAATTTTGGTTTGTAGTCGAGACAGAAGAAGTCAGAAGGTGAAGAACTACTCAGCTACATCTGAGAGCTGGGAAGGTGTGTCTATGGGAGGCTGAACAGAATTGAAACATCAAGCAAGAATTTCCCCACTCCCCTTCAGTCTGAAAACCAATATAGAATTGGAAACCTTGCTTCACGCTTCTTTACCCCAGTACCTGCAAAGCTCACATAGCACCCTATAATTCAAACAGAGAATGAGATGGCCTGGGGGCGTTGTGTGAACATCAAGTCAGTAGCCAGGCAAGGCAGACCAAATTTAAGCTTCCCTGGTACTGATGACAACTGTTAGCTTCCACTATTTCTGACTTTTCCATGCTTGCTATCTAATTATGTCACATCTTGAAAATGCAGCATGGGAAAATTCCATTTCAGCTCTAATAATAGAAATGGGTAGTATTTACCACTTTAACAGATTGTGCTGTGTTGTGAATGAAGGCTGCCTCTTCGGTCACATTATATATATGAAGTTTCTTCGGCAATAGTGGAGCATATGGGAATTAGAAAACTAAGCAGACTATGGGAGCAGTGTGATTTTAAGACAGGAATTTAATCTAAATCATGGTGTTAAATGGAAACCTCATCCATAAAAATTGCATGTTGGAAAAGCAACTAAATGTCTAAGTAGGAGAGAAAAGACAATTTAAAAATGTTATTTTAAAGTATATTAGTGGCACTGAATCCTACTCTATTGAAAAATCAGATCATTTTCCCAAACAAAAGCATAGTTTATAAACTTAGTAATAGCAATATGTTATATTTGTCAAAAATGGAAGAAAAGGCCAAGATGTCCTTGAGCTACAGATGAAACCAAAATGACGGAATTTTATTCTGTATAAACCACAGTAGATAGAGAAGAGCAACAAGAAACAACTTGAAATTTTGAATACGGGCATCTGGGAAGAAACAGTGCATGCATCTTCTCTGCATGGGGCTTCTCTGTGTTTTAAATACAGAATTTGCCTCAAATTTCAGATTTCTGCTATGGTCAGTACTGTGTTTCTCCCTGTATTCAACTAGGAAGTTGCAAGTGGACTCTCACCTTGTGGAAATTGGGAACACTTTGAGCACATTAGAAACAATTCACTTTTCTCTGGGTCACAGCAGAGGACAAATAATATCAGCTAGTGCAAAGTGCAACCCTCTCTGCCTGAGGGGAAAAAAATGGGCCTAAACTTGATGACATACAGCTAGTTTGCAGCAAATAAACTTCTTCAGATACCAGCAGAGTTCAAGAATTGAGAGAGAATGTCATCTAAGAAGAAGAGGAATTGATTAAGTTGTATATTAATTAATCAATATTCAACAAACCGTGATTGCCCCATAATGTGCCCAAACAGCTATGTGGGGGCTAGCTAGGAAGCACCAGTCTTGCCAGCACCCTAGACCCAATTTAATTAAGGCTTTGGTCCTCTCTATGTTACCACCTCCCTGTAGGTCTTTTATGAGACATATGGGGTAAATGGTGTTATGGAATGAATTCTGTCGCTCCAATAGATATGCTGAAGTCCTAACCCCTGGTATCTGTGAATGTGACCTTGTTTGGAAATAGGGTTTTTGAAGATGTCATCATTTAAATTAACAGGAAGTCATCCTGAAGCAGATTAGTGTCCTTATAAAAGAGGAGGAGAAACACAGAGAGACATACAGAGGGAAGACAGTCATGTGACAACAGAGTTATACGTGGCTGGAAGTCAAGAAACGGCTGAGGCTACCAGATGAAAACTGCCTATTTCATAATTTTGCTATGTTGAATGTAGCAGCCATGATAATGCACATTTCAAAGCTCCTATCACAAGGAGCAAAATTTATCCAAGACTTCTGCTGCTGTTCCATAAAATCAATCTCAGCCTTTGCCCCAACGCTACACCTTCCACAAACAGCTGCCAACAAATGTTTGAGGGTAGCAGGGATACTAAAGCAGACCCATTCCTGGGAGACTTGGGACTCCTTTCTTGTCTGACTTTAGCTCAAGATCTCCTGAAAGCCTTTGATGAGCCTTCCTTAAACTGCTTGGCAGTCTGGAATGTTTCTATCTAACCTGCTATCCTCTTCTCTCAGAGACAGGCTTGCCTCATGGTTTGACCATTCTCCCAGACTTACTCAGCTCTTTCTCTATTTTCTTTCACAGCTTTTTCCTTAATAAAATCCCTGCATATTTAATCTCACCTTGCCATCTGCCAGAAGGAAATGTGAAGGTGTACAAGTGACCAGGAGTCCCTGGTGGTGCAGACAGTTAATGTGCTCAGCTGCTAACTAATGGGTTGGAAGTTTGAGTTCACCTTGAGGTAATCTACTTCCAAAAAATCAACGATTGAAAATTCTATGTAGCACAGTTCTACTCTGACACACACATGGTCACCAGGAGTCAGAATCAACTCAATAATAAGTGGTTTTGAACAAGTAAGCTAGAAGGTAAAAGGGATTTCTGTGTTCTCTATTTTTCCTCATATATACAGCCTCTACCACCACCCGTCTGTCAGTTTGTTGTACTGTGGTGGCTTGCGTGTTGCTGTGATGCTGGAAGCTATGCCATTACTATTTCAAATTACCAGCAAGGTCACACATGGTGAACAGCTTTTTGTGGAGCTGTCAGACTAAGACAGACTAGGAAGAAAGGCCTGGAGATCTGCTTCCAAAAGTTAACCAATGACAACTTTATTTTATGGATCACAACAGAACATAGCCTGACTCGCATGCTTCGGACAGGTCATCAGCAAGGATCAATTGCTGGAGGAGGACATCATGTTTGGTGAAGCAGAGGGTAACCAATGGCAAAGGAGACCCTTAATGAGGTAGATTGGCACAATGGCTGTCACGACTGAACATGCCGGTGATCATGAGGATGATGCAGGACTAGACAATGTTTTGTTATATTGTACATAAGGTCTCCATGAGTCAGAGATGACTTGAGGACAGCTAGCTATCTAATGCTATCGTACAGCCTCCGAAGGTTTCTTTCCGTTTTTCTCCAAAAAAAATTGCATGGACTTTTAAAAATTCATCTTGTTGAATTTCACCACCTTGTGAACTACTCACACTTATGAGGGAGGCAATTCTTGAGAATCCTTTGAAAAAGTGGTCTAACTGTAAAAGGCAGTTTATGCAAAGAGACGGTTTACTCAGTCAGATAAAGTCAAACATTAGAAGCTAGGTCTTTGTTTTGGCTGCCTTTTTTCAGTACTTTAAGCTTACAAATCAAGTGGAACACTATTTCGTCCCAACCTCCACACTTTACACTTAGGAAAATGAGGTTTTTCCTCATGTTCTGTAGGTTATAAATAGCCTACTTCTTGTCTATTTCAGGCATAGTTGGCAGCATGTTTTACCTAGATAATTTTGCTTTTAAATTTCAACTATGCCGCATTTAAAATACGCACCCCAGTCCCCAGTGCTAAACCATAAGCTGGGCTTCTAAATTTTGGCTTTTTAATGACTGATATTTAAAATAATGTATCAGAAGGTTACTACCGCACTTGAATTTTCTCTATGTCTCTTTCTACATACAATTGGTTTGGCTCTTAGGACTGTCAAGATGAATTAGAGAAAAGTTGAGCCAATTGTGCCTTTAAACACAGCTTTAAATATTCCTACTATAAATGAAAAGTGAAAAGGTTAAACTAGAAAACTTCTAAGGTTTCTTCCAGCTTTAATAACATACAATTCTATAATTCTATGGTTTAATGCAGTCAGATATGTTTAGAGTTATTGCACCCCAACCATGAGCTCCCATTACATGAAATCTGAGTACAATGGAATTTACTTCTCTAAACATTTTCAGCAACCGTGACGATTCCAGTTCCGATATATGGGAATTCCCGGGCCACTCATGTAACTAGCCTCAACTATGGGGTCAGGAACCATAGAATTGGCTCTGTAAAGGGAAAGACCTCTCTTGCTTCTTTCTTCCTTCTTTCCTTATGCTTTCTGTCTGTGAATAGGGATGGGAGAATTAGAAGGGTTTGCATACACTAAAAATAACCCAACACAAATTTCTTTAAATATCATACTTTCTGCTTCAAAGGATACTTGCAGAAAGTATTTCAGAAGGGCCTAAACCACTGAAGAGTGACATTTAACCAAGCTTAGTCACCAAAAGTTCCCTTAAAGCCACTACATAAAATAAACTTTGAAATTTTAACTTTAACGACAATGAAATTGTGAAGATCCATGGATTTGAGTAGGAGGATCCAACTCCCTCCATTTTCCACCTACCCTCCCTCATATTGTTGTTGTTGTTGTTAGAGGCACCCAGTTGGTTCCAACTTATAGCGAGACTATATACAACACAACAAAACACTGCCTGGTCCTGCATCATCCTCAAAATCATTGCTTTGTTTGAGCCAGTTGTTGCAGCCACTATGTCAATCCATCTTGTAGAGGATCTTCTTCTTTTGTACAAGCATGATATCTAGTCCCTCCTGATAACATGTTCAAAGTATGTGGATTTAGCCTTGCCATCCTCTCTTCTAAGGAGCATTCTGGCTGTACTTCTTCCAAGACAAATTTGTTCGTTCTTCCGGCAGTTCATGGTATAGTCAATATTCTTTGACATCATAATTCAAAGGCATCAATTCTTCTTCTGTTTTCCTTATTCATTGCCCAGATTTTGCATGCATATGAGGCGATTGAAAATACCATGATTTGGATCAAGCGCATCTTAGTCCTCAAGATGACATCTTTGCTTTTTAACACTTTAAAGAGGTCTTTTGCAGCACATTTGCCCAATGCAATACGTTTGTTTGATTTCTTCACTGCTGTTTCTATGGCCATTGATTGTGGATCCGAGTAAAGCGAAATACTTGACAATTTCAATATTTTCTCCTTTTATCATGATATTGCTTATTGGTCCACTTGTGAGGATTTTTGTTTTCTTTGTGCTGAGGTGTAATCCATACTGCAACCTGTAGTCTTTGATCTTCATCAGTAAATGCTCCAAGAACGCTTTGCTTTCAGCAAGCAAAGTTGTGTAATCTGCATAATGAAGATATGATATGAGTCTTCCTCCAATCCGATGCCCCATTCTTCTTCAGAGTCCAGCTTCTCAGATTATTTGCTCAGTGTACAGACTGAATAAGCATGTTCACCAGGATACGACCCTGATGCACCCCTTTTCTGATTTGAAACGAAGCAGTATCCCCTTGTTCTGTTCCAATGACTGCCTCTTGGTTTACCCACAGGTTCTGCATGAGCACAATTAAGTGTTCCGTAATTCCCATTCGCAATGCTATCCATAGTTTGTTATGACCCACACAGTTGAATGCCTCTCCATGGTCAATGAAACACAGGCAAACATCTTTCTGGTATTCTCTGCTTTAAGCCCAGATGCATCTGACATCAACAATGATAACCCTGGTTCCACATCCTCTTCGGAATCTAGCTTGAATTTCTGGCAGTTCCCTGTTGATGCACTGCTGCAACCATTTTTGAATGATCTTCAGTACAATTTTACTTGGGTGTGATATTAATAACATTGTTCAATAACTTCCACTTCTGTTGGATCACCTTTCTTTGTAACTGGCAAAAATATGGGTCTCTTCCAGTCAGTTGGCCAGGTAGCTGCCTTCTAAATTTCTTGGCATAGATGAAGTATGTGCCTCCAGTGTTGCATCCACTTGTTAAAACATCTCAATTGGTATTCCATCAGTTGCTGGAGACTTGTTTTTCACCAGTGCCTTCAGCGCAGCTTGAACTTCTTCCTCCATTACCATCGGTTCTTGATCATATGCTATGTCCTGAAATGGTTGAACATCGACCAATTCTTTTTGGTGCAGTGACTCTATGTATTCCTTCCATCTTCTTTTGATGCTTCCTGCATCATTAATATTTCCCCCCATAGAATCCTTCAACACTATATTATATTATATATTATAGCAGCTCTAGATAGCTAAGACAGTCCCCTTTTCAAAGTCCCCAAATTTTATTCAAGACTATATTTCAACTCCATGGACATAGTTGTTTTATAAAACCTAAATAAAAACAAACCATTGCTTACTATTTTTCTCTCAATAAAAATTGCATCTTAGAAAATAATCTATTTAATTTGGTACCAAGACATTAATAGCCCAACTATTTATAATATGCAACATTTTTTCATGTCAAACTGTTCAACAATGTTAACAGCATCTTGTTGCTCTAGGCTTTGCAAATAATATCAGTTATTCCTTAATTTAATTGTGTGACTATGTCCAAACTCACTGAGCAAACAATGCTTTTTATTTGTTTATAAATTTTGTCACCTTTGGACAGTTTTATTAGTTGATTAGAGGACAGCAGTAATTAAACCAAGGTTAAGAACTCCTTCATTAGTCAGTTATCTTCTCTTAGTTCCAACACCAAAGACTCCATGCAAAAATCATAACCACTGTCTCAATTTTCTTGCCATAGATAACAATAGGGATTACATTAAAGTCATTTTTGGCTAGTCTTTTGACTTATATGAATATCTTAATTTTAACTACGAACCATTTAAACATATAGAAAACTACAGATAATGATATAGCAAACCACAAAGCACTCCTCCCTCCAATTTAACAAACGTTGATGTTTGACCATATTTGCTTCAGATAGTTTAAAAATAAAATGCAGCAGATACTTTATAAGTAGTGTTAGAGATACCTTTCTTCCCTCCCTAGAAAAATCACCACAGAAGTTATATACTCTTTGTATCCAGAGTTTTAATTTTTAACTACATATGTATATATCCACAAACATTATACACTATTTTTTTGTGTATTATAAATTTATCTAAACACTTCCATACCACGTCCTTTGGTAACTTGCTTTTATCTGCTCAACACTATATTTTTCCAGTGTATCCATTTTGATACAAATAGATTCCTCATGTTTAGTATTCTATTAAATTCTATTGAATTTAACATCAGTTTTCCTATTCTTGAACAATCATATTGCTTCCAATTTTTGCTAATGCAACAATGCTGCACTGACATTTTTGAGGATTGTTCCTTGTTTAAGAGTTCTACCAAGATATATAACTTAGAAATAAAATTGCTGACTTGTAGGGTATACACACATCTTCAACTCTACACCAAAAAAACAAACCAGTTGCCTTCAACTTCGACTCATGGTGGCCACATGTGTGCCAGAGTAGAACTGTGCTCCATAGGGTTTTCAATGGATGATTTTTTAGAAGTAGATCACCAGACCTTTCTTCTTGGGTATCTGGGTTGATTTGAACCACCAGCCTTTCAGTTAGCAGCCAAAAGCATTAAGCATTTGCACCACCCAGGGTCTCTCTGATTCTCCTAAATCCCACTAAAATGTAAGCTCCATGAAGGCAGGAACTTTTGTCTATTTATTGCTTTGCTCCCAGGACCTAGAGCTGTGCCTGGCATACAATAGACACATACACAAATAGTTGGGTAAGTAAATCAAACAATGAACCAATCAATATTAAGCCTCTGCTACATAAGGCTGTACCAGGTTTTAGGGTTACCAAAGATCAATGAAACACAATATTTGACAGTGAGGAACTCAGTCTAGAGCAGCATGGTTCAGTAGAACTTTCTGCGATGATCAACATGTTCTATATCTCTGCCGTCCAATGGACAACATGGGTCTAGAAGAAAAGATAGATATATAAACTCGTAATACTGGTAATAATCCAATGTCATTAGTATCATGGTTGTTGTTATTGTTACCTGTCATCAAGTCATCCTCTAACTCATGATGACCTCATGCACAATGGACCAAAATACTGCCCAGCCCTGTACCATTCCCATGATTGTTTACAGATGGGACCATTGTTATGGTAGAGACATCCGATAAAGTGCTTTGGGAACCCATAGGAGAAAGCTATTAATTCTCCTGAGTTTGGTTTCCCCAGGATACCCTCCAGGAGCACTCAGTGTTTCTCCCTCACAGTACTTTGCATTCTTGTAATTATTATTTATTTATCGTTAGCTGCTTGATGTCAGTTTTCCTTACTAAGCTATGAGAGCTGGAGCTGTGATCATCCTCAGCTACCTAACAGGATGCTTTGCACATAGTAGATGATCAATAAATACTGCTTTACTGATATCTGAGATGGTTATGGGAGGCTTCTGGAGCAGATCACATTTGAGCTAGTTCTTAAAGGTTGAGTAGATGTTAGTTATCTACTGCTGCTATAACACAAATACCACAAGTGGATGGCTTCAACAAAGAGAAATTTATTCTCTCACAGTTTAAGAGGCTAGAGGTCCAAACTCAGGGTGCCAGCTTCAGGGGAAGGCTTTCTCTCTTTGCCAGATCTAGAGGAAAGTCCCTGTCATCAATTCTCCCCTAGTCTAGGAGCTTCTCAGCACAGTGACTCCAGGTTCAAAGGACACACTCTGCTCCCAGCTCTACTTTCTTGGTGGTATGAGGTCCCCCTACCACTCTGTTTGCTTCTCTTTTATATCTCAAAGGAGATTGGATTAAAACATAACCTAATCTTGCAGATTGAGTACTGCCTCAATACCATCAAACCAAAAACCCACTGTCGTCAAGTTGATTCCAACTCATGGTGACCCTATAGGACAGAGTAGAACTGCCCCATAGAGTTTCCAAGGAGCGCCTGGCGGATTCAAACTGCCAACCCTTTGGTTAGCAGCTGTAGCACTTAACCATTACACCACCAGGGTTTCCCCTCAATAACATAGCTGCCCCTAATCCCACCTCATTAACATCATAGAGGTAGGATTTACAACATATAGGAAAATCATATCATGGAGGTGATCACATTATATCAAATCTCATCATGGAAGTGATCACATCATCATACAGCTGCCAAACTACATCATAACTGCCAAACCACTCATAATCATGGCCCAGCCAAGCTGACACATTTTTGAAGGACACAGTTTAATCCATGACAGTAGGAATTTGCCAGACCAAAATGTGATAGAAGAAATGGTAGGCAGGAAAAATGACACATCCAAAGGCGGATAAGTGTGGGAGTTCCAGTGCTACCATTAATAGAATAGGGAGTTCAATGTGGTTGTAATACATATGTTGTTGTTGTTGTAGGTGCCATTGAGTCAGTTCCAACTCTGAGTGACCCTATGTACAACAGAACGAGACATTGCCTGATCCTGCCTCATCCTCACAAGCCTTATTATGCTTGAGCCCATTGTTGTAGCCACTGTGTCAATCCATCTTCTTGAGGGTCTTCCTTTTTTTCACTGACCCTCTACTTTTATACACATATATAGATTTACTCACATCTTACTGCTTGACTGTTGAATTTAGACAACAACTTTAGGAATTAAAAAAACAAAGAACCATCATGATCCTCAAGAAACAGTGACTTGAAAGTTATTTTAGTGATGAAATGTGAAATGAATTGCTATTTTAACAAGCACGACAAGATGCAAGCTCTCTGCAGTATACTAAAATGAAAAGATCTGGTTTCCCATCCTAGATCAGCCACTCCCTAGCTGTATTACATAGGGCAACTTACTCAACCTTCCTAAGCTTCAGTTTTTTTTAATTTCTGAAATGCCAGCACTGAATCTCCAACATCCTTTCCAGTTCTACACTATGTGATTTTACTGAGTTAGAAAGAGAAAAAACAGCAGGACAAAATCCCACTTGGAGAGATGTTCATTTATGCTGCTTCCCCACAGTCAGACCAGAAATCCTAATGATGTTTACTTCTTTCAGTCTATACATCTGTCAGTCTAAGCATAAGTTACATGACCAAAACAGTATTCTGCACTTCATGTGTGCTCAAGAAATATCATTGGCTAACTGTAGTGTCAGCATCTTACCCACCTGTGCTGGCACTCCACAATTCAAGAACCCATTCTGAGACTTTTTAGGGAGTCTCTTCCTTTGGGAGCCATGGTGTCTTCCTCGTCAAGCTACAACAAACTTTTTACATTAAAAACATATTGACTTCCCCAGGTAGAGATGAGATAGAGAATATGCTTTATCCACCTTTTCATAGTTTATATTCAAATCCTCTGGCGGTTCTAGAAAACAGCAAAGTCTAATTAATGATAAACAAGAAGAAACAGAAATAATTTATTGCTATGGAAGCCTTACCACATGTCATGCATGTATGTAGGTACCCAAGCAGAATCTCCTTTGACTGTTTCCACCACTAAAACTGGGAATTTATCTCCTCCTTTTCAATTCAGTTCCATCTTTCATGCATGAAAACAGGTGAAGTTTTTCCTTTGACTAATTTCTTTTAACATACATGATGTCGATCCTTACTTTCTTGGGCTCTCCAGCATGTGCCTAAGCATTCACAGCGAGTCTCTCAGAATATGCAGATCATCTCCTGCAGGCTCAATTAAGAACAGATGGTTAAAATCTGCAAGGTAGTATTTGCATAAAAAGATCATTTTACTTTGACACTGTAGTGTTTTATATTGCTTTTAATTGTTTTTCCTGAAAATAGAACCCTCTGCCTTAACCAAAAGATAACAAAAAAATTCAGCATATTTTTCTACTGAAAGGGAAACATTTCGTAGGAAACGCTCTGTGGGGAAAAAAGTAACACAAGTATATAAAGGAAAATGACATACTGTGAATAAAGGTGTCACATCTGTTCAAATGTACAAGAAATTTGCACTGAATCTGATGGCTAGACTTATATACCTACCTCATCTTTCCAGAACCCAGCACACACCTGAAGTAATCCAAAAAGCCTCAGAGCCAAGACCGTGGGCTTTACTCCAAAAGAAAACAGGTGCCCTCAAAGCAGAGCTCATTGACTTATTCTCTTCTGTAAATCAAGCTTACCAATTTGATTACCTTTTGTTCCCACTACACCTCTGTCCTGTTTTGATTTACGGTCTGAAGTTTGGATAACACATTAGCAGCTTGTGAACAGGTGATGGACACAGGGACGAACTATTAAAAGCAGATGTAAGACATGAAGTTGGAGTTAAACAAATCTTCAACTAAAAAAATCCAACAATCAGGTCATTTTAAAGGTGATTTTTAAAAAGAAAATTTAGAAAATGCAAACAGCCCCTTCTGTAGAGGCAGCACGTAAAGATTCTATTTTTTCCACACAGAGACCTGCCACCCAGTCCACAACCAAGTTGGACTGGGGCTAGTCAATGGCAGAAATACTGCCAGAACTAGGCTGAACAGAGGGCTTTGAGATGACCTGGTACGAAAAGCTTTATCAAAAACAAAGAAAGATCCAGTAAGATTCTTGCCAAAAACAAAGAAAACTCCATTCAGACTCTTCCTCTAATAATTTTATTTGGATAAATGGAGAAAAATCAGGCAACTAGCAGTAGAAACTGAAGCTGAAAAAATGCTCTGAATATGAGTTATGAGGGGTGAAGAACAAACCAAAATCATTAGAAAATTAAAGATATGGGAAAGCACAAACCAGGATTAAGCAAAAGCTATGACATAGATAAAACAGATATAGGGGTGAGTTCTTTACATAGCAAGTCTACAACATATGTTTATCAATTGACTTTAACATAACAGTATGCAACACTTATTGAGCAGTTATTATCTTCCACAAACTATAAATACCACTTTGCAGGCATTATCTCTCTGAGCCCAAAACAACACTACAAAGAGAAAAGTTTGGCACAAAGAGTTTAACAAATTTGTCTAAAGTCACTGAGCTAATAAAAGGAAAGAAGAGTAGGGATAAAAACCCAGACCTGTCTGACTCCAGAGTGTGTTTTTAATCACGAAGCATCACAATCTCTCTTTTAATTTATGAGTTGGGGTGAGTGTATTTGAAATTCAGAAATTTTAAAATTTTATGTACACCATTTAGCAGTCTTTACATTAAAGGCTTTGACATGTTGCTTTTAAAGTCCTTCTCCATTGCAAGAATATGTAAGTATCCATTTTTACTACATTTTCTAATATGTTATGGATTGAACTCTGTGCCCAAAAAATATGTATTATAAATCCTAACCTCTATGCCTGTGGTTATAATCCCGTTCGGGATTTGTTATAGTAGAGACAGGATTAGTGTAGGGTATATCTTGAATCAATCTCTTTCAAGATATAAAAGAGATTAAATGTGAGCTAGCAACCAGAGATGGGGGAAGACACATGCCAACCCACATGAAGATCACCCAGGAACAGAGGCTTGGAACAGAAAAGGACCTTCATCCAGAGCCAACAGAGAGAAAAAGCCTTCCCCTAGAGCCGGCACCCTGAATTCTAACTTCTACCCTCCTAAACTGTGAGAAAATAAATTTCTGTTAGTTAAAGCCACCCATTAGTGGTATTTCTGTTATACCAGCACTAAATAACTAAGACAGAATTTGGTACCAAGAAGTGGGGGTGCTGTTCTAACAAATACATACAGTGTGGAAGTGGCTTTGGAAATGGGTAACGAGTAGAGGCTGGAAGAGTTTTAAGGTGCCTCATAGTAAAAAGCCTAGATTGCCTTGAAGATACTGTTGGAGAATTATGGACATTATCTTAGTTATCTAGTGCTGCTATAACAGAAATACCACAAGGGGATGGCTTTAACAAATGGAAGTTTATTCTCTCACAGTTTTGGAGGTTAGAAGTCCAAATTCAGAGTGCTAGTTCCAGGGGAAGGCTTTCTCTCTCTGTTGGCTCTGGGGGGATGCCCTCATCATCAATTTTCCCTTGGGTGGGTCTAGGAGTTTCTCAGCACAGGGACTTTGGGTTAAAAGGAAGAGCTCCAATTCATTCTTGATGGTAGGGGGTTCCTCTGTCTGTCTGCTCACTTCTCTCTTTTATATCTCAAAAGCGATTGACTCAAGATAAAACCTAATCTCGTAGATTGCCTCATTAACATAGCTGCCTCTAATCCTGCCTCATTAACATCATAGAGGTAGGATTTACAACACACAGGAAAATCACATCAGGTGACAAAATGGTAGACAACCACACAATACTGGGAATCATGGCCTAGCCAAGCTGACAGACATTTTGGGGGACACAATTCAATCCATGACAGATATCAAAGGCAATTCTGCTGAGGGCACGGAAGTGAGGAGAGCTACAGAGAAAGTTTCTATCATTTTAGAGAACACATATGGCACTAGCAACAGAATTTTGCTAGAAATGTGGATGTTGATGTGCTTTGGGTGAGGCTTTAAAAAAAAATGACAAATATGTGATTGGAGAATGGAAGAAAGGCTATGCTTTTTATGCAGTGGCAAGGAAATTGTCTGAATTATGTTGAAATGTTTGGTGCAAGGTAGAACTTGTAAGTGATGAGCTTGGATATTTAGCTGAAGAGATTTCTAAGCAAGATCTTAAAGGGGACTTGTGGTTTCTCCTTGCCACTATAGTAAAATGCAAAAAGAAAGAGATGGACTTAAAAATGAACTGCACAAAATGAAAACAAAACTAAAGATTTGGAAGATGCTAAGGGCACATGTCCTAGAATTTTCACCAAGGATGTGACCACACAATCTTTTGTTAAAGACATTAAGCCTGTGACTGATGGATCTAACCAATGACCACAGTAGAAAACCCATCAGCTTAGACTGAAGAAGACAGAGAAAGAACAAATGCAGAGAATGCTGTCTGCCTCTTGGATTTCTACAGGCAGGAAACAGACCAAAGGAGCTACATCTGTTGTCCTCCAAGAAAAGAAAAAGACCATCCCTGGAGCAGCTCAGAAATCAGAACTGTTAGAAGGAGCACAGGAAGCAGAGCTGCCTCTGTCTCAAAGGGTAGGGTCAAAGCCTTCTGGGTGTCAAAGCCCCCTAGGTTTCAAAGAGTCAGATCTTCACCAACTCAGTTCTGGAGTGTGGAGCTGCCATTGTCCAAGAGACTGAGGCCACTGCCCAAAGCTGAGGGGGTGGGGCTGCCCTGCCCAGCGGGCAGAAGAATGGGCCTGCACGGGCCTAGTGAGTGGGGTCACCACTCAAATGGACTAGAAGAATGGGGCTGTTCAATGCCAAGGGAGGACAGTTGCCATCCCAGTGGGCATAGAAGGCGGAGCTGAAACCCAGGGCTGAATGGTCTCCACCCAGAATCCAGACAGCATAGCCAATACCCAGAGTCTGGAGGGCAGAACCATTGCCCAGATGGTCTCAGAGAACAGAGGACTATTTTCAAGCCTTGTAAGCTAATGTAAATTGTTCTGCTGGGCTTTAGACTAGTTTGGAGTCCATTATTCCTTCTTTCCCCCTAATTTCTCCTATTTGTAATGGAAATGTCTACCTTGTGCCTGTTCCACCATTGTACTTTGGAAATAGATAAGTTGTAGTTTAGATTTCACAGGTTCACAGGTAAAGAGGAATTTTTTTCCAGGATGGAATATGCCTTAAGTGTCAGGCTATTTGATTTAGATAATTCAAAAGATGAGATTTCAGAGTTGGAGTTGATTTAAGATTTTGAAACTATGTGATGAGGTAAATGTGTTTTGCATGTGGGTAGGACTTGAATGGGGGGGGGGAGCTAAAGGGTGAAATGTTGTGGATTGAACAGTTTCCAAAAAAATATGTTATAAATCCTAACCTCTATGCCTGTAGTTGAAATTGACTAGACTGCAATGGGTTTGTTTGTTTGTTTGTTTGTCTGTCTGTCTGTTTGTTTGTTTGTTTTTGATGCCTTTAAGTATAATCCTATTTGGGAATGAGTAGTCTTTGTTATATTAATGAGACAGAATTAGTGTAGGGTATATCTTAAGCAACCTCTTTTGAGATATAAAAGAGATTAAACACAAACTAACAAGCAAAAATGGGGGAAGATGCATGCCAAACCACACAGAGATCACCCAGGAACAGAAGCTCAGAAGAGAAAGACTTTCTTCCAGAGCCTACAGGGAGAGAAAGCCTTCCACTAAAGCCAGAACCCTGAATTCACACTTCTAGCCTCCTAAACTGTAAAAATAAACTTCTGTTTGTTTTAACTTGTGGTGTTTCTCTTATAGCAGCACTAGATAACTAAGACATATTTTAATCTACTTGAGATTAATTAGGAAACCCTGGTGGCATAGTGGAAACCGTGGTGGCGTAGTGGTTAAGTGCTATGGCTGCTAACCAAAGGGTCAGCAGTTTGAATCCACCAGGTGCTCCTTGGAAACTCTGTGGGGCAGTTCTATTCTGTCCTATAGGGTTGCTATGAGTCAGAATTGACTCAACAACAACGGGTTTTTTTTTCAGTGGGGATTAATTATGTGATATAGAGAGTAAAAGTTGTTTTTTAGTCTTAATGATTACATAACAGTCACAATGTCGTTCTTTTTAATAAGCTATTTTTTCTCCTTATCAGTAAGTACTTCAAGTCTTCTCTTTTCAGCAAGCATGGCTGTGTCATCTGCATATCACATACATGATATGAATTTTCCTCCAATCCTCATGCCCATTCTTCTTCGTATAGTCCAACTTCTTAGATTATTTGCCCAGCATACAGATTGAATAAGCATGATGAAAGGATGCAACCCTGACACACACCTTTCCTCATTTTAAACCATGAAGTATCCCCCGGTTCTATTAGAACAACTGCCTCTCAGTCTATGTACAGGTTCCATATAAGCACAATTAAGTGTTCTAAAATTTCCATTCTTCATAATGTTATCCATAATTTGTTATGATCCACGCAGTCAAATGCCTTTGCATAATCAATAAAACACAGGTAAACATCTTTCTGGTATTTTCTGCTTTCAGCTAAGCTCCATCCAACATCAACGATGATATCCCTAATTCCACGTGCTCTTCTAAATCTGGCTTGAATTTTTGGCAGTTCCCTGTCAATGTACTGCTGCAACTATTCTTGAATTATCTTCAGTAGAATTTTACTTATGTGTGATATTAACTATAATTGTTTGATAATTTCCATGTTCTGTTGGATCACCTATCTTGGGAATGGGCACTAATATGGATCTCTTCAAGTCAGTTGGCCAGGTACCTGTCTTGCAAATTTCTTAGCATAGATAAGTGAGTGCTTCCATCACTGCATTCATTTCTTGAAACATCTCAGTTGGTATTCCAACATTTCCTGGAGCCTTATTTTTTGCCAATGCAGTACTGACGAAGATCAAAGACCACAACCTTCAGTACAGATTACACGTCAACATAAAACAAAAACCCTCAAAACTGGACCAATAAAAAACATCACGATAAATGCAGAAAAGATTGAAGTTGTCAAGGATTTCATTTTACTTGGATTTTTTTTTTTTTTTTTACAATCAACACCCATGGAAGCAGCAGTCAAGAAATCAAAAGATGCATTGCATTGAGAAAAACTGCTATAAAAGACCTCTCTAAAGTGTCGGAAAGCAAAGATGTCACCTTGAAGACTAAGGTGAACCTGACCCAAGCCATGGCATTTTCAATCGTCTCACATGCATATGAAAACTGGACAATGAATAAGGAAGACTGAAGAAGAACTGACACCTTTGAATTAGGGGATTAGCAAAGAATATTGAATATATCATGGACTACCAGAGAACTAACAAATCTGTCTTGGAAGAAGTACAGCCAGAATGCTCCTTAGAAGCGAGGATGGCGAGACTTTGTCTCATGTAATTTGGACATGTTATCAGAAATGACGAGTCCCTGGAGAAGGACATCACGCTTGGTAAAGTAGAGGGTCAGTGAAAAAGGGGAAGACCCTCAAGGAGATGGGCTGATACAGTGACTGCAAGAATGGGCTCAAACATAGCAATGATTATGAGGATGGTGCAGGATCAGGCAGTGTTTCGTTCTGTTGTCCATGGGGTCACTATGAGTTGGAACCGACTCACTGGCACCAAACAACAACATTCTTTCTCAACTAATCCGAAATTCCACATTTATTATATTATAAATATTTATACACACTTAATAAATTTCTGGACTAGGTAGTCTATTTCTCTACCATAAAAACACTGTTAATTACTGTAGCTTTGTAAGAAATAGAAGTACCTGGTAGGTCCAATCTCCCATCATTGTTCTTGTTTATCTGAAATGTTCTATACTAATTTCATACAAGTGGTTAATATAAAGGTAAAACAATCTACGTAACATAATTGCATAGCAAAGAATCACCACATTACAGAATAAAATAATTAATGTTCACCATGAACCAAAAAATTATCAAGAAAAACTTAAATTATTTTAATCTGTTGTCCAAAATAAAGCAGAGTATGATACACTTTATTGAGATTTATGTAAAATAATAGTGTAATAAAATAAATCATCAGATTTCCAAAAAATAAATAGAGAACTAATATTAAGAGCCTACAACAAAAATAACTTCTCAGGCACTGAGATACATTGGTGGAAAATGAGCCTAAATTTAATTAGCAAGGTACTCATTAAAGCATCATCCCCAGAAAGATTAAGTCTCAGAATCCTACAAGGATCATGGCACTTCCTTTCTCATCAAATCATCTGGTCATTATATTTCTCCAACTATAGTTTCTTCCCACTACCATTCACACAATTGTTGTTCAATTCTCCCGGGTTGCATAGATAATCAGGATGCCATTTATAATTTCAAAGAAGGTCAACCAACCCTTTTATGGTCTAATGATCTTTACTCTCTGTTTCCTGAATCACTTCTTGAAGATGTCTGAGCTAACTCAGAAATTACATTACAACATCCAACAACACGCCATTCGTCTTTTTGCAGCAGGCCTAGTATTATCATTCACAAATTATTTGTCAACTATTATGAGTCTGGTGGCTTAGTGGTTAAGCACTACAGCTGCTAACCAAAGGGTCAGCAGTTCGAATCCACCAGGCGCTCCTTGGAAACTCTATGGGGCAGTTCTACTCTGTCCTATAGGGTCACTATGAGTCCAAATCGACTCAATGGCACTGCATTTGGTTTGGTTTGGTTTGTTATGAATCAAACTTTTTCTCTCCAGAATTCAAGTAGGATAAAGAGAAAAGAGAGGCCATAGAAAAAACTACACAGGTTGCAGAATACTTTCATCTCAGGATAGTATTTGGAAGGCTCATTGACCAAGAACTTTGTAGTACAAGGCAGTAAGATCCATTTGTGGAATATTTAGAGAGAAGTTCACCGTAGTAGCTTCTACTAACCTAAAAGCTAGAGAGCACTTTGAGCACAGAAATAGATATATTAACAGCATCTTGTGGCCTGAAGTGGGCAAGACTGGCAACAGGGACACAAATGAAGAGACCAGCATTATAGAAATTAATGGAAGCCTCAATTAAGCCATTGGCAGCCAGGCTGTTGAGTAAGGCATGGATTCAATATAATTCAGGAAATAAAAAATTGGTGTCTGGTTGAACAATGTAGAGTAAGACAGAAGATTTCTCAGATATCTCCCAAGATTGTTCTTGTGTTACTTCCACATAGTAGTTCAATAAATGTTTGTTAAATGTATGAATGAATGAGTGAACGATTTCTTTAGAACTTTATTCATTATTTTTCAAAGTATGGTCTACAGATCAGCTGTCAAATTAATGGTTTGTTACTGATTCACAACAAATTACAGAGCTTGCTCTACGAGGTAAGTTAATTAGGTCACAAAGCACACTGTTTAGTTCAGGTGACTTTTTTTTCATAATAAGATTTTTTTAATGAAGGAAGCAGTACATTATTTACATTCTAGTATAACCTATTAATTTCATTAGGGATCAGCACTTTGATGATATATATGATTCTGAACAAGAACCCACTTAGATTTGACTCATCTGGGGAGCTAGAGATGGTAATGTCTTCTGACAATATCTGTGGCACCAGCACTAAGCAAAGAAGCTCTTAATGTCAAGGTGAGGTCTAGGGCAGACTTTTGGACTCAGTAACCTGATGGTTCTGAGGACTGATGCATTTGACCTGTATATAGGTCTAGCCCCGTGGCATAACGGTTAAGAGCTATGGCTGTTAACCAAAAGGTCGGCAGTTTTAATTCACCAGGCAGTCCTTGGAAACTCTATAGGGCAGTTCTATTCTGTCCTATAGGGTCACTATGAGTCAGAATCAACTCGATGGTGGTGTTTTTGTTTTCTTTTTTTTTTTAAGGTGTGCTTGCAGAATAGTTTCTGCTTTGACTTCAGAGAAATGGCTATGCTGATATTTCTGTGGGCTATAGCTAGATTAGTGATAACTGTAGTAATTGCACAAAAGGCAAAATGGACCCCATAATCTAGTCTGTTCAAAAGATTTCTGTCGCTAAACTGAGGGTATCAAAAAATGATATATAATGGATAGGTTTGGCCATCTGTAGAACTTTTCCTAGTGATTTACTTGTGAGTATGAAATGGATTTGAGAAAGCCCTGGCTCAGTTAGTATGTCTCCAGCAACTTATATCAGAAAACCTAAATTAAACTGGCTCCCACAAAGGCAGAATTTATTTGCTCAAATAAGTGGAAGTCTAGAGGTGGCCTTTGGCCTTGAGTTAATACAATGGCTCCAGCTCCATTTCCCTGAGTTGTTCTAGGTTCTTCCCTTCTCCGTAAAGGCTTCATCCTCATACTGGTAGAAATATGGCTCCAGCCATTCTGGCCTCATACCCACACTTTTCCTATAACCAAAAAAAAAAAAAAATCCACTGCTTCTGAGTTGATTCAAACTCATAGAGACCCCATAGGATAGAGTAGAGCTGCCCCATAGGGTTTCCAAGGATCGCCTAGTATATTTGAACTGTTGACCTTTTGGTTAGTAGCCATAGCTCTTAATCACTACACCACCAGTGTTTTCTGTTCAATACGGTCACCATGAGTTGGAATTGACTCAACCACAACAGTCTTCCTATAGCTCCCTCTTAAAAGCAGGGTAGCTTTTTCCAGAAATGCCCCTCTCCCTTCATATCCTATTGACATAGATTGAAATACACACAAATTCCTGGACTGATCCTTCTAGCCAGAGAAATGCCATGCTTAGGCCTGGCATCCTAAAGCAGACATTGGCACTGGCTTCGTGGTAAAGTATTACCAGGATTTTCTTAGACTAATTAGGGCTCATCCTTCTAGCTAAAGTCAGTGTCCCAAACCTCCTGGCTGCTGCAAAATGGATGACTCAAACCCCCATATCCAATACAGAGGACAAGTCAAACCTCCCTAAGGAGCAGACAGCCTACAGTGTATACTAACAAAGATAAACAATAATTTAGAGCATTATAACATGAAGTAACGTCACAAGAGACATTTTTGATAATAGACATTTCCAAAAGAGAAATATTGCCAAAAGAAAATTGGACAGTTAGACTGTCCATGTGGCTGAGTCTAGCAGTGACCAAAGAACATTATGTTGTGATTCTAGAAGATGGATTCCAGTAATTTAGGCAGGAATAACTGTAGGACAAAGAAGGATTAACTCCAAGTTATATTAGCCTGAGGAGACTTCCCTTGGGCAATACCTAATCTCTTTGCTATAAAGTCTATGCTCACCAAGCAACCTTCTGAATTATTATTGGTCGTTCTGAGTGACTGACCCCACAGAAAGGGGAATCTTAGTGAAGAAATGCTCCTGATTTAAAAAATCAGTTCTATTTCCCATGGTAAATTGGTCACTGTGGTTTATAAATCATTTTCTGTTGTATTTTGTTAGAAAGATTCTATCCTGCAAAGCCTGATAACCTTGATGAACTAATAAAGGTTATATTTTGAAAGCTGAGGCCCAGAACCAGGACAACAATGTCTCCATCATGGTATAATCCCCATGAGGACAGGCCTAAACCTGTTGCTAACTTTACTCTTTCATAGAAACTATAATATCTGAGCAGCCCAACAGAAAATCCATCAAGGAGTCCTCTGATCTTTAATTGAACAGAAGGCCCTTAGAGAGGTGGTTAAGCATAGCAGTTATGAGTCATATCTTTAGCATCAAAGAAATCTGAGATAAAATCCTGGCACTTCCTATCAACTGTGTCACCTTGTGCAAGTCATTTAACTTCCAACTTCCCTGTAGCCCCAATTATGACATGTGAATATAATGCCTATTTCATAGAGGTGTTATAAGAATTTAATGAGACGAAGTTCATAAAGTACCTGGCACATGTATGTTTTCAATATTTTGGTTCATGTTAATAATATGATTTCTGCTTTTGGTTAAAAAGTATCAGATAATCTTTGCCCAATATGGTGTTCCACAATAAATGAGAGCTCAGGAGATGTGGTTAGGTGACACTACTGAAAAAAAAGAAGAGAGATGTAATCCAAGATGCCAATATGATTTGTAATATCACATCTTGATCCAGATTAAATCAATGTGGGGACTCCAGGATGGATCAAATCTGATTGTTGTCTGCTTCTTAATCAAGTGGCATCAAAGTGTCTTTACATAGCTCTTATTAGTTTCTTAATTGTTAAAAAGAAATATATAACTAGAAAAGACCACAGAACATTAATTTAGAAGAATAAAGAATCTGAAGACTATGCTATGTGAAGAGCAGATAAAGAAATTAGAGTAATTTTAATCTAGAAGCAAAAAGCCAGGAAAGAAAAAGTGGGATGTTTGAAAGATCAAATATTTAAGGAACTGTCATGTAGAAAAGGGAATAGAGATGGTCTGTGTATCTTTTCGGCAGCTTGAATCCACTAGCCACTACTTAGAAACCCTATGGGGCAATTCTACTCTGTCCTATAGGGTCACTATGAGTCAGAATCGACTCGATGACAACAGGGTTTATGTATCTTTTACTTGTCTGTCTTCCCCATTAGACATGTAAATGCCTTGAGGAGAGAGATTATATCTCATCCATCATTGTAGTCCCAGAAGTCTGTTCGGTGCCTGAAACATAATTGGAGCTCAATAAATGTTTACTGATTGAATGAGAAGACAATTGGATAGATGGACGGATGGGTGGATGGACGGATGGACGGACGGACAGACGGATGGATGGATGGAGGAATGGAGGGATGGAAGGATGATGGAATGGAGACAGGGATGGAAAATAAATATTATTTAACTCATTATGAAATATTAATGCTAGAATGAATATTAGAGAAGAGGAAATGGAGGCTCTAGCAAAGAATTTTCTCAAGGCCTCTTAGCTAATTTGTATGAATTCTGACTAGACCACAGAAGCCATGATCTCTAGCTCAGTGGTCTTTCCACTATCTTCCTCTCTATTCAAATCTGAAAGATCTGAGAGCACTCCCATGGGAATACAGTTCTCGTGTAGGACTCAAGGCCCTTTTCCCTTGTCATGTATGCTTAATCTATTTAATTCAGTGGCTTTGTATTATAGCACTGAAGTAGGCTATGATACCTAGTTTGCACAATATAGCCCTATAGTTATTCTTGCCATGGACATTAAAGACACTTCGGTATATCCTCATTTATACCTCATCTCTGTTACTTGAGCCTCAAAACAACCCTGTCAACATCAGTAAGATACTTAGGACTCTAAGACTGTTTTAGAGACTTACTCAAAGAGAAAAAGCTGATATGTGGTAGAGCCACACAACTCCAACCCAAATCTTCTGAACCTCTCTAAGAATAGCAGTGTTATGGATGGAATTATATCCCCTAAAAATATATGTTGAAGTTTTAGCCCCTGGTACCTGTGCAGGTGACCTTGTTTGGAAATACGATCTTTGAAGATCTTATCAGTTAATTAACATGAGGTCATGCTGGAGTAGGGTGGGTCCTAATTCAATTTGAGTGGTGTTCTATACAGACTTGATGGCAATGGGTTTGGTTTTTTTTGTTTGTTGGGTTTGGTTTTTTTGTTTGTTTGTTCTATAAAAGGGAGAAAAACCAAACCTACTACCATTGAGTCAATCCCGACTCCTGGTGACCTGGTAGGAGTGCCCCATTGGGGTTCCAAGGCTGTAATTTTTAAGGAGGCAGACTGCCACATCTTTCTGCCAAAGAGTGGCTGGTGGGTTCAAACCACTGACACTTTCGTTAGCAGCCTAGCACTTTAACCTCTATTAAAAAAACCAGAATTTCTTGAAAAAGGAGAAAAATCAGAGAAACAGACAGAGGAAAAACAGTCATGTGACAATGGAGTTATACTACAACTTTAAGCCAGGGAATGCCTATAGCTACCAGAAGCTGAGAGAAAGAAGAAAAGCTCTTTCCCTAGAGCCTTTGAAGAGAACATTGCCCTGAAAACACCTTGAATTCAAACTACTAGCCTCCACAACTGTGAGATAATCTGTTCTCATAAGCCAGCCTGTTTGTGGCATTTTGTTATGGCAGCCCTGGGAAACGAATACAAGCAGCAGACATTTATTGACATATAGTATGTGCCAGAACCATGCTAGGTGCTTTACACTTATTATCTTAGTCTTCACTACAACCACATAAGGTAGGTAATATCCCTATTGGATAGATAAGAAACCTGAGAGGTCTACAGGCTAAGTACCTTGTCCACAGTCATATAATAAGTGACAATATCAGGCTCTGAAGTCAAGTTGCCAACCTCCGGAGGCTTCATATTTAACCACTGCACCTTACCACCTCTAATTCACCTCAGCCTTCTCTTCAGCAACTTTTTCTACATGTCAGCCTGGCATAATGTTCATTCGCTCCGGCAAATGCTCCAGCTGTTAATAAAATATCCATCCTACACACCTCCTGCCTTGTGGAACAGGTGCACAGGGCCCACCTCTGGAGTAAGGTACTTCCTGTCCTCTAAATGAGGTGAGTGACCTGGGGCTTGACATTTGATGTGAGTGACTGACGGTCTTCAATTAAACCATTGTAGAGGCAGGAGGAGTTTGATGCTACTATTTTTTTTTTTTTACTCTAAGCATTCAGTGGTTTTCCTCCTTGATTTGGGATCGCAGCCAACATGGAGACTGAAATCCTCCCTGACAATGTTTGCTGGATTGCCACAGTGACTTAGTCCAGATCCCCATGGACTGCCTTTCTCTTTGTGCCAGCTTGTCACAGCAGCATCAGCAAGGAGGGTGACCTAGTGCTTTTAGTCTAGACATATAGTCATCAGAGGCCCTCAGGTCTCCGGACAAATTTACAAGCTTTTGAGACAAGGGCCTGTCTGAAAACAAAACCAACACCTGATAATTGACACCCTACAGATAGAGAGCTCTGCAAAGAAATGTAAAACTGACAGCTTTCTCAGCATGTCATACCATTTTACCCCATCTTTTTTTTTTTTTTAGTTTTGCTTGGGTTGATGATGACAGCTTCCTATCCAGAGCCACCATTCTAAAAGATGGGATTCTCTTCTTCAGCTCCAGAAGTGTCCTAGCAAGGCACTCCCCAAGATGCAGAGAAGTGTGCTCCCTTCCTCCCTCCCTCCACCGCCTTTTGGAGTTCAGAGGTACAGCTCTTCATCCACCCTTGCAAGGCTGGGAGCATGGGTGGAAAAATCCTATGGCCATTACCTCCTAGGGCCATCCTTATATATGTTAGGAAAAGGCCTGCAAGATAAGCCAGCCCAGTCATGGGTCTTTCTTTTTGAGATCTCTATGTCCAGATTTCCATTCAGGGGCAGGGAGGGCGGCTACAAAGGGGAAAGCTCCTAAGCAGGGCATACAAAATAAAAATAAGCCCATTGCCTTCAAGTCAATTCTGACCCACAGCATGAGTACACACAATAACCCTATTTCAGAGCATTTAGGGTGTCTCAGTTATCTAGTGCTGCTGTAACAGAAATACCACAAGTGGGTGCCTTTAATGAACAGAAATTTATTTTCTCACAGTTTAGGAGAATAAAAGTCTGAATTCAGGGTGCCATCTCTAGAGAAAAGTTCTCTTTCTCTCTGTCCATTCTGGGGGAAGGTCCTTTTCTCTTTTCAACTTCTGTTCCTGGGTTCCTTGCTGATCTTCATTGGTGTATCATCTATCCTCTCCCATCTCTGCTCTGCTTGCTGCTTAATCTGCTTTTGAATCTCAAAAAAGATTGACTTAAGACACACCTCACACTAATACTGACACTTTAACAAAAAGAAAACTCATTCCCAAATGCAATTAATAACCACAGGTATAGGCGTTAGGATTTACAACACTATTTTTGAGGGACACGATTCAATCCATAACGGAGGGTAAAGAATATTCCTCCTTGAACTTAAAAAACACTCTCTACCTCCCAGAATAGGCAAAGAAAAGATAAATGAAGGTCAAGAGTTTTCTCTCTCTCTTTCTCACTCACACGCACACACACAAACACAGCCTCTGAAACCATCCATTTTATTATGATGTGGCAAGGTGTGAATTCCTTATCAAATGTAAGTAGCATGTGCAGAAAAGAGTTGCAAACAGTTCTACCCAGTCACTCTGGCTGCACTGCAAGCCCGGGCTCAAGAACTAAAAATCTATCTCAGATAATTGACATTTATTTGATTGAAACAGCAGGGTGCCCTCCATCACCATGGGAAGAGACCATATGGAAGAACAGTGCGAGTAGAGATAATGTTTGTCTACTGAGTGTGCCAATGTGTTTAGAGATTATTCACAGGGCTCTGGGGACTCCAGTATGATAATGTTTCAGCCAAATTAGAATCAGATTAATTGCTCTAATCTAATGGAAAGACAATGTTTATCAAATTATTGCTCTTTTCACCACATGATATTGCAGTGTCATTATTCTTTGGGTTTAAGAAAGGAAATGAAAAGACTCTTGTAGCACATCTGCTCAAGAGTTATATGACAGTGCTTTTCCCACTACACATGGGACCATAATGCAGTTGGCAATTCTGTGAAGTAACCAATAAATTAAAGTAAAAGATCTGTAGTGGATAAATCTGCTGGAGTCCTATGATATCAGTTCATATTTTGACAAGACAATCTAAAGTCAATTAACTTTCTCCAGATTTGAGAGATTTTCTTCTTCATATTATGTAAGGAGTGTTTTCCTCTATAAACTGGGAAGTGCTTTTTTAAAAAAACATAAGTGGTACTTACAACAAAATTCTAAAACTCTTTTTCAAAATATCAGAATCAGCCCAGTTTTTCAACACCAAGAGAGGAAATGGAGCTCTTATAAACTCATAGCATGTAAACTTCTATGGGTCTAGATGGGAGGGGTGAAATCCTCCCTGCCTCATAAGACATAGAGGACTTCCTTAGCTCCTCAGTGCTAAAGTAGTTGCCCCATCTCACTGTCATTCTCTGGCCCAGCATTTGCATCCCTGTGAATTTTCAAAGGCTTCAACCATGGACCAGGTGTCTCCTCTCAGAGGTATAGAAAGTCACATCCAAGCCGACAGCCTCACAAAAAGGTGCTGGCTACTAGGCAATGCTTCCCAATGCCTACTAGGCTGAGAGCCCAGCTCCAAGACAAAATTCAGGTGAGAGACAGAGAAGAATTTTTCTCCCATCCACATCTCCTTAGGGTGCTCTGTTGGTCCCTGCAGAGCAGGGAGGAAGGATCAAGCAGCACAATTTGTATGTTCACTCTGTTGTGCACTCAGATTATTTTAAAATAACAGCACAAAACCCTCAAATGTTCATAAAGGCTAGGGGGGAGGTAACTGTTAGGCTTCCACTGGGTCATGTCCCAAGTCCAGACCATCCCCTTTTCTTTTAGAACTAGTGCCTTTAGGGGAAAATCTTAGCAAATGTAACAATACAAAGAAAAAAATTAAATTGTTTTCTCTATCATTAATTCTACACTTTTGTAACGTTTCTAACAGGAGGCAGAAATCTGACTCTAGCCTCCTTTTCATGTTTGGCTCTTTATATTTATTGCTTACAAAATATTTATGACAATAAGTTTGGAGGTCCTCATGTTGTGGTTAGGTGCCTTCAAGTCAGTTCCGACTCATACAGACCCTACGTACAACAGAACAAAACACTGCCCAGTCCTGCACCATCCCCACAACCATTGTTATGCTGCAGCCCATTGTTGTAGCCACTGTGTCAATCCATCTCCTTGATGGTCTTCCTCTTTTTCTCTGACCCTCTACTTTACCAAGTATGATGTCCTTCTCTAGGGATTGACCCCTCCTGATAACATGTCCAAAGTATGTGAGACATAGTCTTGCCATCCTTGCTTCTAAGGAGCACTCTGGTTGTACCTTCTCCAAGACAGATCTCTTTGTTCTTTTAGCAGTCCATCGTATATTCAATATTCTCCGTCAACACCACAATTCAAAGGCACCAGTTCTTAGGTCTTCCTTATTTATGGTCCAGCTTTCATATGTAAATGCGGTGACTGACAACACCATGGCTTGGGTCAGGCACACCTTAGTCTTCAAGGTGACATTTTGCCTTTTAACACTTTAAAGATGTCTTTTGCAGCAGATTTGTCCAATGTGATATGTGTTTTGATTTTTTTTTAATTGTGCTTTAAGTGAAAGTTTAAAAATCAAGTCAGTCTCTCATACAAAAATTTATATACACCTTGCTATATACTTCTAGTACCTCTCCCCCTAATGAGACAGCACACTCCTCTCCACCCTCGATTTTCATGTCCATTCAGCGCATCTTTTGATTTCTTGACTGCTGCTTCCATGGCTGTTGATTGCGAATCCAAGTAAAATGAAATCCTTGACAACTTCAATCTTTTCTCCATTTATCATGATGTTGCTCATTGGTCCAGTTGTGAGGATTTTTGTTTTCTTTATGTTGAGGTGGAATCCATACTGAAGGCTTTGATCTTTGATCTTCATCAGTAAGTGCTTCAAGTCCTCTTCACTTTCAGCAAGCAAAGATGTGTCATTAGCATAAAGCAGGTTGTTAATGAGTCTTCCTCCAATCTTGTTGCCCCGTTCTTCTTCATATAGTCCAGCTTCTCAGATTATTTGCTCAGCATACAGATTAAATAAATTTGGTGAAAGGATACAACCCTGATGCATACCTTTCCTGACTTTAAACCATGCTGTATTCCCTTGTTCTGTTCGAACAACTGCCTCTTGATCTATGTACAGGTTCCTCATGAGCACAATTAAGTGTTCCAGAATTCCCATTCCTTGAAATGTTATCCATAATTTGTTATGATCCACACAGTTGAATGCCTTTGTATAGTCAGTAAAACACAGGTAAACATCTTTCTGGTATTCTCTGCTTTTTAGCCTAGATCCATCTGACATTAGCAATATCCCTGGTTCCATATCCTCTTCTGAATCTGGCCTGAATTTCTGGCATTTACCTGTTGATATACCGCTGCAGCCACTTTAGAATGACCTTCAGCAAAATTTTACTTGCCTGTGGTATTAATAATATTGTTCAATAATTTCCACATTCAGTTGGATCACCTTTCTTGGGAATAGGCATAAATATGGATCTCTTCCGGTTGGTTGGCCAGTAGCTGTCTTCCAAATTTCTGGGCATAAATGAGTGAGCACTTTCAGCACTGCATCAGTTTGTTCAAACATATCAATTGATATTCTGTCAATTACTGGAGCCTTGTTTTTCGCCAATGCCTTCAGTGCAGCTTGGACTTCTTCCTTCAGTTCCTGATCATATGTTACCTCCTGAAATGGCTGAACTTCAACCAGTACTTTTTGGCATAGTGCCTCTATATATTCCTTCCATCTTCTTTTGATGCTTCCTGCATCTTTTAATATTTGCTCCATAAAATCCTTCACTACTGCAACTTGAGGCTTGAATTTTTAATTCAGTTCTTTCAGCTTGAGAAATGCCAAGCACATTCTTCCCTTTTGGTTTTCTATCTCCAGCTCCTTGCACTCATCATTACAATACTTTACTTTGTCTTCTGGAGCTGCCATTTGAAATCTTCTGTTAAGCTCTTTCACTTCAGCATTTCTTCCTTTTGGTTTAGCTATTCAATGTTCAAGAGCAAGTTTTAGAATCTCCTCTGATACACATTTTGGTCTTTTCTTTCTTTTTAATGACCTCTTGCTTTCTTCATGGATGATGTCCTTGATGTCATTCCACAATTTGTCTGGTCTTCGGTCATTAGTGTTCAATGTGTCAAATCTATTCTTGAGATGGTCTCTAAATTCAGGTGGGATATACTCAAGGTCACACTTTGGCTCTCACGGACTTGTTCTAATTTTCTTCAGTTTCAGCTTGAACTTGCATATGAGCAATTGATGGTCTGTTCTGCAGTCAGTCCCTGGCCTTGTTTTGACTGATGATATTGAGCTTTTCCATCATCTCTTTCCACAGATGTAGTCTATTTGGTTCCTGTGTATTCCACTCGGCAAGGTCCACATGTGTAGTCACCATTTATGTTGCTGAAAAAAGGTATCTCCAATGAAGTTGTTGGTCTTACAAAATTCTACCATGTCATCACCTGCATCATTTCTATCACCAAGGGCCATATTTTCCAATCCTTCTTTGTTTCCAACTTTCTCATTCCAATCACCAGTAGTTATCAGTGCATCCTGATTACATGTTTGATCAATTTCAGACTCCAAAAATTGGTAAAAATCTTTAGTTTCCTCACCTTTGGCCTTAGTGGTTGGTGCATAAATTTGAATAATAGTCATATTAACTGGTCTTCCTTGTAGGCGTATGGATATTTTCCTCTCACTAACAGTGTTGTACTTCAGGATAGATCTTGAAATGTTCTTTTTGTCAATGAATGCAAGACCATTCCTCTTCAAGTTGTGATTCCTAGCATAGTAGACCATATGATTGTTTGATTCAAAATGGCCAATAACAGTCCATTTCAGCTTACTAATGCCTAGGATATCGAGGTTTATGCATTCCATTTAATTTGACGATTTCCAATTTTCCTTGATTTATACTTCATACATTCTACGTTCCTATTATTAATGGATGTTTTCAGCTGTTTCCTCTCATTTTGAGCCACGCCACATCAACAAATGAAAGTCCCAAAAGCTTGGCTCCATCTGCGTCATTAAAGTTGACTTTACTTTGAGGAGGCAGCTCTTCCCATCGTATTTTGAGTGCCTTCCAACCTGGGGGTCTCATCTTCTGGCACTATATCAATGTTCCCCTATTTTCATAAGGTTTTCACTGGCTAATTCTTTTCAGAAGTAGACCGCTGAGTCCTTCTTCCTATGAGGTCTTTATAGTTGCCCAAAACCACTCTCCCTCCCCCTCAAAAATTGTTATCTTTTTCTCTGATTCAAACTTGACAAACATGCATAATCACAGGTGCTATATCAAGATTCAAGTCTGGAATGTACATCCTAATATATGTCATTGCTAACTTTTCCTCACTTATACCCTAAAGTTATTCTTAGAGCCTGAGGTTTTTTTTAAGGCATGATTATACTATCATTACTGAGTTGGTCTAAACAATGTCCCATCTGTCATTTGAGTCCTCATTTGTAGCCTGTCAAGACAAGGTTAGGCATACAAGAATAGAGTCAATTACTCTCTGATCCAGCAAATATCAAATCTTGCTGTGATTTTTGTTTTGCTGCTTCAACAATGGACTCCCCTGTGTTAAAAAGAGTTATTTTCAAGAAATAAATGAAGGATATCACAGCTATATTGATGCCTATGAAAACATGTATGTTTTCCAAGACAAAGCACAGAACCATAGATCTTCATTAATTACAATGCACTGGAACAAAAGCAAATGCAACCACTGTAATTAACAATGCAATGCCTGAAACCCCCATCTAAATGCTTTCATTTCACTATAATTTAACAGTAAGAGTCTGAGAAATTATTTTAGCCCTTATTTTTGAAATTCCTCTTAGAAAGCTTGTGTGACTCAGTCTGAGGCATATTCATACAATCATTTACATTTTTATTTTAAATACCTTCATTATCAAACTTCTTTAAACCCTACCCTATCATTTAAAACTGAATTCCAAAACTTCTATTGTAAACCAAGTATTTGTAATAACATCTGAGGAATTCATGCAAATATTGTGAATTTGGTGGGCATATTTTACCTCTTCAGTAGAAAAAATAAATCCATGCTTAACTGAGTCAAAGAAATAACTTCAGCAAACATTCAGTTATCAAATTGAGTCAACTTACAGTAAATATGGAAGAACAACCTAACAATCCACAAATATTTATCTAATGCTTATTATGTGTAGAAGTTAAAGGAGTGGCCTGCATGTTAGAGAGACAAAATAAAGCGTAATGAAAAAGTTGAAGAACAGTTATATGTGCTGGTTTAAGTGGTTCTGACTGTAATTAAAATAGAAATTTAAAAGAGAGAGAAATTGATGTCAGACAAAATGAAAGAATGCCTTTATAGAGAAAGTAGGATTTATGTTTGTCCTTGAAAGCTAAATCATATTTCAATAGATGAATAGAAGGGCACAGAGAATAGCTAAAACAGAGTTCAAAGGAAGGAAAGGCTGCAGTGTTGGGTGTGGAGAGTGAAACGGCCAACCTACTGAGAGAATATTTAAAATGACTGACAATAACACTGGAAAGGTAGTGAGAGAGACTAGTTCAAAGGAAATGTAAACACACACACACACACACACATGAAAAAAAACAACACACACACACACACACAAAAAAACCCAGACGGACTTATCTAAGTGCAGTAGGCAATGCTGGAAGCATTGAGGGAGAGTGACAAGAACAGGAACTAGTAGGAAGCTGGTAGCTGGATTGACTGGAAGAAGGAGACCTGGATTCAAAGAGGTAAGGCAAAAAAGCTGATGAAATTGGGACTTCAACTAGGATAGTGGCAGTCAGCACTGGGCTTTCATGTAAGTAAAGTAGGTGCTAAACTATAATTACATGGATCCCTATTCACAGTGGATGATGTCTAAGAGATAGAGCTTTTTTTTTTTTTTTTTTTTTTACTGGAATTCAAAGTTTTGATTCCAATTTAAAGAAACTTGAGTTGTGGAAATTAGATTGAGTACTGCAAATAAACTATTATCAGATATTCCTACCTGAGAGATAATGAGTTTAAATTTTGGAGGATGTGATTTTGTTTTTGTTTTTGATGGAAAGAAGGTGGATTAAAGGAAAGAAGATAAACTGATTGCAATGTAAATTTGAGGAGACAGGAAACAGATATTATTGAGGGAGATCCGGAAACCCTGATGGCATAGCAGTTAAGAGCTACGGCTGCTAAACAAAAGGTTGGCAGTTTGAATCCACCAGGTGCTCCTTGGAAATTTTATGGGGCACTTTTACTCAGTCCTATAGGGTCGCTATGAGTCAGATCGACTCGATGGCAATGGGTTATACGAGATGGAGATCCAGAGTCCAGAACTGTTAGAGTGAGGGTCCCAAAAACAAATTTAGGCTTCAATTTTAACCAGGGTTGTTTGTGGGAAAAAAATGAACAAGAAAACAATGAAAAAATATGGAGAGCATTTTTTAATAAAAAGATCAAGCTAATGCAAGTTGCATGAGAGAGATGGAGAAAGTAAAAACTACCTTCAAAGTTATTTGAAGACTGGAATGTTCTGGAACCACCAACAGAAGTAAAGCAGTTCTGAAAAGGAACCCATGTTAGAGGCAACTAACTGCTTTCAATTTTCCTTTCAAGTAGAGCTATGCTATAGACAGTTGGAAATGCATAAATGGAGCAAGGGAATAATCAGGATTACAAACGGAGATTTGAAAGTCATTAAAATATAAAAGTGATAGCTGAGGTAAAGGGGGTACATGTAGAAAACTGAGAGGAGAGGACATGACTTTGGCTTTGGAACAGAAATAAGAATGAGATCTAGAGTGGTATGGGGATAGAGATGCATTCATAAATAACTTCATAAAAATATACTGAGGTGGAGAAAGAAAAAACAAGAAAGTCCATTGCTATGGAAGTCAGTGAGGAGAGAGTATTAAAAATATGGGTAGTCAGCATTATCAAGTGCCCAAAGAAGTCAAAGTGGATAAGAACTGAGAAAAGTTCATTAGATCTGAAAAGAAAGAAATCATCAGTAATCTCTGAGAAACTCAGTGATCTGGGGAAATTCGAATACAGAACAGGCTATAGGTGATCAAGTGTTCAGATGTCAGAGAAGGGAATGATTTGGGCAGAAGAGAGTCAGAGATAGGTGGTAAGAAATGATGCCTCAGCATACAAAAGAGGCTGTAACCAGAGCTGAGATGAGAATCTGCTGCCTTTGAGGTTGAAAGGTGGAATGAGAGGAGAAGGAGGGTGAATGAAGTGCTAAGGTAAAGGCAGAGAATATAAAAATCTTAAGGTCGGCCTTCATACTGAACACCTTATCTTCCTTCACTGTATCATTTTCTCTACTCCTCAATCTTCTGTGTAAAATATATATGTTGGCAATGGAAAATTTGAGAGCTTAACAGGAGAGAAGAGGGTGGAATGACTCCCGTGGAGTATACTTTGGGTCAATGAGAAAGGAAAAGAGCTGACAAGCATAGCAAGGCCAGATGAAAGCTGAACAGCATATTACTGCCATCATCTGGATCTGTCCAACTCAGTGCTCTAGAGATCAGCTACAAGAGAAGAGAAAGCCCATGAAGGAATAGTCCGGGGTGGGATTGCCCCAATGTAGCATTAAGTAAAGCAAGTTGTTGTTGCTGTTACGTGCCATTGAGTCGGTTCTGACCCATAGCAACCCTATGTAGAATAAAACAAAACACTGCCAGGTCCTGCGCCATTCTCATAATCTTTGTTATCCTTGAGCCCATTGTTACAGCCACTGTGTCAATCCATCTCCTTGAGGGTCTTCCTCTTTTTTTGATGACCCTTTACTTTACCTAGCATGATGTCCTTCTCCAGGGACTGGTCCCTCCTAATAACATGTCCAAAGTACGTGAGACAAAATCTCACCATCCTTGCTCCTAAGGAGCATCCTGGCTGTACTTCTTCCAAGACGGATTTGTTCCTTCTTCTGGCAATTCTTGGTATATTCAGTATTCTTCACCAGCACCATAATTCAAATACATCAATTCTTCTTCAGTCTTCCTTATTCATTGTCCAGCTTTTGCATGCATATGAGGCAACTGAAAATATCATGGCTAGGGTCAGACTCACCTTAGTCCTCAGAAATGTTAGCAAACATGCATATTTATAATATGAGCACCAACACTCTGCCACACAAACTGTAGAAACATTTAGCAAAATATAGCATTTAGGATGAGAGAGTTAGTTGTCACTTTTCTCCAGGGCCCTGATCAAACCTCACTGGCACTAAGCTACTCTGTTTTAGTCGTGGGCCTCACACTCTGAAAAAGATGTTGAAATACTGAAACACAATCAGAGGAGGGAAACCGGGACAGTGAGGACAACCAAAGTATTATCACATGCGGAATAGCTCCAGGAAATGACGATACTTAACCTACAGTTGAGTCCAAGGAGACACAATAGCTGTCTTCCAGTATATGCATGACTGTCATCTGAAAGAAATGTTAAAGTTCTTTTGTGAGGCCCCATGGGGTGGAATTTGGCAAGCTTTGTAATAGTGAGACCTGGCCAAGGACCGAATAAGCTGCCTCTGCATGTCATTCTCCTTTTACTGGAGATATTTAAACAGACTCAGGATGACCAGTTGCTGATGATCCAGATACATACCACGAAAACAACAACAATAATCATAAAAAAAAAAAAAAAAGCTGACAATAATTGAGTTATTTAGCAAGTATGAAGCACTACAGTGGGCATTCTGTGGGGATTATCTCCTTTAATTTATATAACAATCCCACGACATAAGTAGTTTATCCATTTTATAGATGAAGAATCAGAGACTTAGGCTTATTTAAGGTCCAAGGATTCAAATTTAGAAATAGACCATCTGACTTCAAAACCTATAATCTTAATCCCTTCACTGGACTGATACTTAGTAGTTTTCCACCCTGAAACACTAAGATTCTTTGATTTTCCCCAAATAACAAACAACCCATACCTGAATTTTTCCATGCTTGTTGTCTTGTTTCCTTACCTCTTCACGCAAAAATTGACATGCCTGATAATATTTGGAGAGGTTATCTTTGAATTAACATCTGTAAAAGCTTGGATGACATATACATTGTACTGGTTTTGGAGTGTCAGATGCACAATACGTACCAGCCCTGTAACAGTTCATTGATGAGACCAACTTTTGCTATCAAACACCCCTCCTTGCAGACCAAATAGCACTTACTGCTTACTCCATAACAATATTCTACCTCTACCCCAGCCCTACCACTGAAGCCAGAAGAAAAGGGGCTGAAACAACGGTCCATGAGTCTTTTAAGTGTTGCAGCCTTTCAACTAGGTCTCTACATCACTGAGGGCTGTTCTCCTCCTGTGTCCTATTGCCAGTACATTCAACACTCAGGATTCATGAGATATAATCAGTACATATCTTTATTTGTGCCTTCTAATAACCCTTTCCCCCATGTGTCTGTCAGTTTGTCGTACTGTGGGGGCTTGTGTCTTGCTCTGATGCTGGAAGCTATGCCACTGGTATTCAGATACCAGCAGGGTCACCCATAGAGGACAGGTTTCAGCTGAGCTTCCAGACTAAGACAGACTAGGGAGAAGGACCCGGCAGTCTACTTCTGAAAACCATTGGCCAGTGAAAACCTTATGAATAGCAGAGGAACACTGTCTGATATAGTGCTGGAAGATGAGCCCCTCAGGTTGGAAGGCACTCAAAAGATGACTGGGGAAGAGCTGCCTCCTCAAAGTAGAGTCGACCTTAATGACATGGAGGGAGTAAAGCTTTCAGGACCTTCATTTGCTGATGTGGCACAACTCAAAATGAGAAGAAACAGCTGCAAACATCCATTAATAATCAGAACCTGGAATGTACGAAGTATGAATCTAGGAAAATTGGTAATCGTCAAAAATGAAATGGAGCACATAAACATCGATATCCTAGGCATTAGTGAGCTGAAATGGACTGATATTGGCCATTTTGAATTGGACAATCATATAGTCTACCATGCTGGGAATGACAGATCGAAGAGGAATGGTGTTGCATTCATCATCAAAAAGAATGTTTCAAGATCTATCCTGAAGTACAATGCTGTCAGTGATAGGATAATATTCATATGCCTACAAGGAAGACCAGTTAATATGACTATTATTCAAATTTACGCACCAACTACTAGGGCCAAAGATGAAGAAATAGAAGATTTTTATCAGCTGCTGCAGTCTGAAATTGATCAAACACGCAATCAAGATGCATTGATAATTACTGGCGATTGGAATGCGAAAGTTGGAAACAAAGAAGAAGGATCAGTATTTGGAAAATATGGCCTTGGTAATAGAAACAATGCCGGAAATCGAATGATAGAATTTTGCAAGACCAACGACTTCTTCATTGCAAATACCTTCTTTCACCAACATAAATGGCAACTACATGGACCTCACCAGATGGAACGCACAGAAATCAAACCAACTACACATGTGGAAAGAGACGATGAAAAACCTCAGTATCATCAGTTGGAACAAGGCCAGGGGCCGACTGTGGAATAGTCCATCAATTGCTCATATGCAAGTTCAAGCTGAAACTGAAGAAAATCAGAGTAAGTCCATGAGAGCCAAATATGACCTTGAGTATATATTTTTTTTATATTCCACCTGAATTTAGAGACCACCTCAAGAATAGATTTGACTCATTGAACACTAGTGACTGAGAATCAGATGAGTTGTAGAATGACATCAAGGACATCATCCATGAAGAAAGCAAGAAGTCACTGAAAAGACAGGAAAGAAAGACCAAGATGGATGTCAGAGGAGACTCTGACACTTGCTCTTGAGCATCGAGCAGCTAAAGCAAAAGGAAGAATTGATGAAGTAAAAGAACTGAACAGAAGATTTCAAAGGGCCTCTCGAGAAGACAGAGTATTACAATGACATGTGCAAAGAGCTGGAGATGGAAAACCAAAAGGGAAGAATACACTCGGCATTTCTCAAGCTGAAAGAACTGAAGAAAAAATTCAAGCCTTGAGTTGCAATAGTGAAGAATCCCATGGGGAAAATATTAAACGACGCAGAAAGCATCAAAAGAAGATGGAAGGAATACAGAGTCATTATATCAAAAAGAACTAGCCGATATTCAACCATTTCAAACGGTGACATATGGTCAGGAACCAATGGTACTGAAGGAAGAAGCCCAAGCTGCTCTGAAGACATTAGCAAAAAACAAGGCTCCAGGAATTCACGGAATATCAGTTGAGATGTTTCAACAAACAGATGCAGTGCTGGAGGTGCTCACTCATTCCAAGAAATATGGAAGACAGCTTCCTGGCCAACTGACTGGAAGAGATCCACATTTAGCCTATTCCCAAGAAAGCTGATCCAACCGAATGTGGAAATTATAGAACAATATCGTTAATATCACACACAAGCAAAATTTTGCTGAAGATCATGCAAAAATGGCTGCAGCAGTATATCAATAGGGAACTGCCAGAAATTCAGGCTGGTTTCAGAAGAGGACGTGGAACCAGGGATATCATTGCTGATGTCAGATGGATCCTGGCGGAAAGCAGAGAATACCAGAAGGATGTTTACCTGTTTTTTATTGACTATGCAAAGGCATTTGACTGCGTGGATCCTAACAAACTGTGGATAACACTGCGAAGAATGGGAATTCCAGAACACTTAATTGTGCTCATGAGGAACCTTTACATAGATCAAGAAGCAGTTGTTCAGACAGAACAAGGGGATACTGATTGGTTTAAAGTCAGGAAAGGTGTGCGTCAGGGTTTTATTCTTTCACCATACCTATTTAATCTGTATGCTGAGCAAATAATACGAGATGCTGGACTATATGAAGAAGAATGGGGCATCAGGATTGGAGGAAGACTCATTAAAAACCTTCATTATGCAGATGACACAACCTTGCTTGCTGAAAGTGAAAAGGACTTGAAGCACTTACTAATGAACATCAAAGACCACAGCCTTCAGTGTGGATTACACCTCAACATAAAGAAAACAAAAATCCTCACAACTGGACCAATGAGCAACATCATGATACATGGAGAAAAGATTGAAGTTGTCAAGGATTTCATTTTACTCGGATCCACGATCAACAGCCATGGAAGCAGCAGTCAAGAATCAAAAGACACATTGCATTGGGCAAATCTGCTGCAAAGGACCTCTTTAAAGTGTCGAAGAGCAAAGATGTCACCCTGAAGACTAAGGTGCGCCTGACTCAAGCCATGGTATTTTTGATCACATCATATGCATGTGAAAACTGGACAATGAATAAGGAAGATTGAAGAAGAAATGACGCCTTTGAATTGTGGTGTTGGCGAAGAATATTGAATATACCATGGACTGCCAAAAAAACTAACAAATCTGTCTTGGAAGAAGTGTGGCCAGAATGCCCCTTAGAGGCAAGGATGGCGTGACTGCGACTTACATACTTTGGACATGTTGTCAGGAGGGATCACTCCCTGGAGAAGGACATCATGCTTGGCAGAGTACAGGGTCAGCGGAAAAGAGGAAGACCCTCAACGAGGTGGATTGACACAGTGGCTGCAACAATGAGCTCAAGCATAACAAGGATTGCAAAGATGGCTCAGGACCAGGAAGTGTTGTGTTCTGTTGTGCATAGGGTCGTTGTGAGTCAGAACCGACTGGACGGCACCTAACACACACACACACACAGTAACCCTTTAAAGTTTATGCAGTAGGTGAAATTTCCTCTATCTCTCAGGGGAAAACTTAAGCGGTCTCATAAATTTTCAGCTCACAGTTAAATTATAAAATGCCTCTGGTCACTTCAGGTCATAAACATAGGCTCAATTCAGTACTTAAATCATCTTATTATCCCATCTTCTCCACACCATTCTGTCTTACATTTCCAATACCTCCTCCCTGATCTCTCTGTGCTGCCAAGGTTTCAGTAAGGGAAGGGAAGAAGAAAAGTTCTTAATTTGTAGCACTCCAAGATGGCTTAGTGCTCTCTGAAACTGTCAAGATATTTCAAGCCTTTTTTTTTTTTTTTTTTTTGCTGTTGAGACTAAACACAGCAAAACATACAACAATTCAACAGTTTCTACGTGCACCATTTAGTGATGTTGATTACATTCTTCAAGTTGTGCAACCATTCTCACCCCCCTTTTCTGAGTTGTTCTTCCCCCAGTAGCATAAGCTCACTAGCCCTGTAAGGTTCCTATCCAATCTTTAGAGTTGCTGATGTCATTTTATCCCACACAAAAACAAAAAACCCGTTGCCGTCAAGTCAGTCCTGACTAATAATCACCCTGTAGAACAGAGTAGAAATGCCCCATAGGGTTTCCAAGGAGTGGCTGGTGGATTCAAACTGCCAGAGTTTTGGTTAGCAGCTGTAGTTCTTAACCACAGCGCCACCAGGGCTCCTGAGCCAATATAGACAGTTCTTAAGAGAGCATAATGCTCAAGGCAGACTATTTTTTACCAGTTAAGCAAAAACCTTTATTTTTACGGCACATTTGTGAGCTCCTGGGGACTCTGAAGCATTGTGATCCTCTGCTGCCCTTTCTTAGTCTTGGGCAATGCATCTCTAGTCTGGCCAGTCACCTCATTCCTTCTGCAGCTCTTGGGACTCCTTCAGTGACCTCTAGCTTCTGTCTGCTGATGTGTCATCACCCCTCTGGCTAGCACTATTGAACAGGACCTAAGATAACCTCCACATCATTTTTCTTTCCCTTATGGATGGTTTACATGTATCATGGGAAATACCCACAAATTCTTTATCTAAACAAATTCTGGGAATATAAACTAATCCCAATGTATCAGAAACAATTTGTTCCTGGTGCCGAGGCTTCTGGACAACCCATCCCTCATATTCTTGATTTCGCAGGAAGCAGCCAGACACCTGTCCATGGGGACTGGCTAATTGCAGAGGACACATTACAAGATCTCCAAAAGAGCTTACTGAAGCCTCTCCCTTCAGGCCAGAAAAGAGGCAAGGACACAATGAGCTGCCTCTGTTGTTAGGTGCTGTCGAGTCAGTTCCAACTCATAGCAACCGTATGCACAACAGAACAAAACACTGCCCAGTCCTGAGCCATCCTTACAATCCTTGTTATGCTTGAGCTCATAGTTGCAGCCACTGTGTCAATCCACCTTGTTGAGGGTCTTCCTCTCTTCCACTGACCCTGTACTCTGCCAAGCATGATGTCCTTCTCCAGGGAGTGATCCCTCCTGACATCATGTCCAAAATATGTAAGACGCAGTTTCACCATCCTTGCCTCTAAGGAGCATTCTGGCTGCACTTCTTCTAAGAGAGATTTGTTCATTTTTTTGGCAGTCCGTGGTATATTCAATATTCTTTGCCAACATCACAATTCAAAGGCGTCATTTCTTCTTCAGTCTTCCTTATTCATTGTCCAGTTTTCACATGCATATGATGCAATTGAAATTACCATGGCTTGAGTCAGCTGCACGTTAGTCTTCAAGGTGACACCTTTGCTCTTTGACACTTTAAAGAGATCCTTTGCAGCAGATTTGCCCAATGCAATGTGTCTTTTGATTCTTGACTGCTGCTTCCATGGCTGTTGATCATCGATCCAAGTAAAATGAAATCCTTGACAACTTCAATCTTTTCTCCATGTATCATGATGTTGCTCATTGGTCCAGTTGTGAGGATTTTTGTTTTCTTTATATTGAGGTGTAATCCATACTGAAGGCTGTGGTCTTTGATGTTCATTAGTAAGTGCTTCAAGTCCTTTTCACTTTCAGCAAGCAAGGTTGTGTCATCTGCATAATGCAGGTTTTTAATGAGTCTTCCTCCAATCCTGATGCCCCATTCTTCTTCGTATAGTCCAGCATCTCGTATTATTTGCTCAGCATACAGATTGAATAGGTATGGTGAAAGAATACAACCCTCATGCACACCTTTCCTGACTTTAAACCAATCAGTATCCCCTGTTCTGTCTGAACAACTGCCTCTTGATCTATGTAAAGGTTACTCATGAACACAGTGAAGTGTTCTGGAATTCCCATTCTTCGCAATGTTATCCATAATTTATTATGATCCACACAGTCGAATGCCTTTGCATTGTCAGTAAAACACAGGTAAACATCCTTCTGGTATTCTCTGCTTTCAGCCAGGATCCATCTGATATCTACTGCCTGTACTTGTCCTTTTCCTAATCCTCCACCTTGATAGTTCCTGTTGTTAGGCACTATCAAGTCAGCTGTGACACATAACAACCTTGTGTATAACAGAACAAAATGTTGCCCAGTCCCACACCATCTTCATGATTGTTGGAATGTTTCAGTCCATTATTTTGGCTATTGTGTCAATCCATCTCACTGAGAGTTTTCTCTTACCATCTACTTACCGAAAATGATGCCCTTTTCTAGTGATTGGTCTGTCCTGGTGATGTGTCAAAAGTAAGCTAGTCAAAGTCTTGCCATCCTCACTTCTAAGGAGCATTCTGGTTGTATTTCTTCTAAGACTGATTTGTTCATTCTTCTGGAAGTCCATGGTATATTCAATATTCTTTGCCAACACCATAGCTCAAATACATCAGTTTTACTCTATCTTCCTTTTTCATTGTCCATCTTCTGCATGCATAAAAGGTGACTGAAATGACCATGGCTTGGGTCAGGCACACCTTGGTCATAAAAGTGACATCTTTGCTTTTTAGCACTTCAAAGAGATCTATTGTAGCAGATTTGCCCAATGCCATATGTCATTTGATTTCTTGACTGGTGCTTCCATGGACATTGGTTGTTGATCCAAGTTGAATGAAATTAATGATAACTTCAATTTCTTCTTTATTTATTATATTGCTGTTTATTGGTCCAGTTGTTTTCTTCACATTCAAGTGTATGCCATACTGAAGGCTGTGGTCTTTGACCTTCATGAGTAAGTGCTTCAAGTCATTTTCAGCAAGTAAGGTTGTGTCATCTGCCTGACTTGAGGGTAGAGGAAGCAAAACTCTCAACTCATCCAGCATCTCTCTCCAAAGAAATCCTTGAAAAAAATTCCCTGTCCATGAGTATTCACTCTCTCAACTCCTTTCTCAAAATGGGTAAAGGATTGAAGAGTCTTAAAATCAGGTTTTAATCACGTATTATGAAATTCCAAACAGATGCTTTGTCTCACTGTGCATTCTGGTGTCTCCTATCAATCATATCTTGGTAGTTGGTGAAGTTTCCAATTTAACATCCTTTCCCTGAGACATAAAACCTATTTTCCAACCATTCAAGAATCTTATTGACGTGGTTCTAGATGTGGATGCCATACTGAAAGCCATTTGCAGCTACAGAGTTATCTTCACATTTTTAAATGTATTTTGTTTTCTAAACTCAAACAACTACAAAAAGCTATGAAATGAAGCAATAAACTCTTTACAATATTATTTCCTAAAGAGATAGTGAAAATTCTTTTCTTGGGGGAAAAAAAATTCTGCAGCCTTAACAAGGGAAAAAGTCCATCACGTACTGGGTACATAGCCTGTGAAATAAACTAGCACATTACTTTTATTCAAAATGGCTATTAAACTTATATTTAGCTTAGGTAGCTTAGAATTTCTTCTATTTCTCAAGAACCAACTCCAACTCCATTTTTTTCTCTCCGGGTCTTAAGGTCAGTGGTTAGTTCTTTATCTTCATTTGCTTATACCAAAAAAAAAAAAAAAAGCTCAACAAATTTTCATTAAGGCTTAGAAAGAGCATAACTCCTCAAGCAATACTTAACCTAGTCATTTCTCTCTTTTTTTTTTTTAAATTCTTCTTTCTCTTCCTTTAATGTGGAGTCATAGTTAATAGTTCTTTCTCCTAAATCTCCAGTTCTAATAGGGTCAGAAAAAGCATTTACTTGCCTAATTTCTTGCAGAACACAACTATTCTTTCCATACTGGGGTTGCTTAAGTCACCTCAGAGTCCTCTCTTTATACCCAAACACCTCATCTTCTAACCCAAAGAGCAAAGCCCCTGGAGTTATCAAAGAGGAAATCAAGACACTAATGAGGCTAGATCATTCTTCATGAGGTTCATAGTAGCTGTCTACTCTGAAGATGTTTGAATAACTTTATTTAAAACCTGCTAACTTATTTGAATATGCACACAGTAGAAATTTTAGAGAACTACTTAAAGTGTCTAGAGTCAGAACCACAAAACATAATCCCAACGGCAAACTGAACTTGATCATGTCACCAGCCTTCTGTTTAAAAGTGTGTGACCATTTCCCAGTACTCAGAGCAGTGATATCTAAAATAAGGTGGACACGTGGGAAGAAGATTTTAGCACTTTTCTTTGTATTTATCTAAAAATTAATAAAGAAAAAAGAATTTCTAATATTTAATATATGGATTGATTTGGAGGGTTTGACAATGGAGCCCTCACTCATTTATTTGCTGAGCATGTGACAACATAATTTAGTTTATATATACCAGTCGAAATGGATCTACAGGTCATACATGTAAACTAAGCCAACCATCACAAAATGGACACATGGCTTAAAGAGATCTTTCAAAGAAGGTGTGGATTAAAGAAAATATTAAGAATGCCAATGAATAAAAAGAAAACAGCAAGGTAGACATTTCTTCCATTCCCAGTATGTCACAGGAGGAAGTGAAAACAACAATGACGTAGTCAGATTTGTCCTTGGAATGCCACCTGGGATTTATTTTCAAAAAATAAGCACAAAATCCTTCTAGGTAAAGGTGATAGTGAAAGGGGGAGAGAAGAAATAACCTCTTTAAACAAGAAACCTACGATATAGAGAGAACACACTGAAAACAAATGTTTGGAAATGTTTCCTTTGTATATAATTTTTTTGTTGCTAGAAATTGTATGTGCCAACTTCAAGAACTGCCAAATCTAGATACTTAAATTTACAATTTCCTAACCTGTTTAAAAATTTCCAGAAGAACAGTTTCAGTGGCTTGTGAACCCATTGTGCGAAATAAAAGAACAAAGCACCTTCTGATCATTTGCATATTGACTAGTAATTAACAGCAGGAAAGGTGGAAACGTACCAGATGAATTAAAACAATACTTTTGCACAACTGGCAAATAGGTTTTTTATCATTTGTTAGTGAAACCAACAATGCACTTCTTCCACTTGAATCTTATATCTTTGCAAATTATTTCAGCTATAACCATTAAAACCATACATTGAAAAAAAAACTAATCTTGAAACCATACCTTCAACCCTGTATTGCTAAGTGTTAAGCCAAGATTTTCAAATATTATTAAGTGTATCATTAACATCACTCTCATTAAACATCATTATTATTATAAGTCAACCAAAAGGTATTGTGAACCATTAATAACTAAAATAAAATAAAAATTATTTTAAATATTCATTTTATCATTACTTATCTTTTTAAAATATCTGTATTTATGTTTTTATAATGTATACAATATAATATTACTACAGTGTTACCTGTGGACAATTTATGGAAAATAAATATATTTGGGACAAAGGCTCAAACTATTTTACTGAGTGAGAAGATGTGCAATCAAAGCAGAGACCACAGGCTTGGAAGCTAAATTTCAGGTTTCTGGTCTGGCATGGGCTCCTCTGGATTCAGCAGCCTTCTTTTCTGTCAATTTCTCCGCACTTCGCTCCAGTCACCACCACCATGTTTTGGACACTCTGACTAGCTATCTCCTAAATACACCAAGTTCTTTTATACCTCTGCGCCTCAACCTAGAATGTTTTGTCCTCTCCTGTCCATTACAGAATTCCCACTTTTCCTTTAAGACATAGAAAACTTGCTCCACTCCCCTAGGTTTGTAGAGAGAAATGATAAGAGAGGGTGTAGTGATTTTGAAAGGAGCCCTGGTGTTGCAGTGATTAAGAGTTTTGCTGTTAACTGAAAGGTCTGCAGTTCAAACCCACCAGCCACTCTGTGGGAGAAAGATGTGGCAGTCTGCTTCTGTAAAGATTTACAGCCTTGGGCTAGGCCATAGAAACTCCATAGATACATCCAAACTCCCTGAGGGACCTAATTGCCGGGCTGAGGGCTGTGAGGACCATGGTCTCAGGGAACATCTAGCTCAATTGGCATAACATAGTTTATAAAGAAAATGTTCCACATTCTACTTTGGTGAGTAGAGTCTGGGTCTTAAAAGCCTGTGAGCAGCCATCTAGGATACTCCACCAGTCTCACCCCTTTGGGAGCAAGGAAGAACGAAGAAAACTAAAGATACAAGGAAAGGTTAATCCAAAGGACTAATGGACCACATCTACCACGGCCTCCGCCACACTGAGTCCAGTACAACTAGATGGTGCCCGGCTGCCACCACTGACTGCACTGACGAAGATCACAATAGAGGGTCCTAGACAGAGCTGGAGAAAAATGTAGGACAAAATTCTAACTCAAAAAGAAAGACCAGACTTGCTGGCCTGACAGAGTCTGGAGAAACCCTGAGAGTATAGCCCCTGAACACCCTTTCACCTCAGTAATGAAGTCACTCCTGAGATTCACCGTTCTGCCAAAGATTGGACAGGCCCATAAAACAAAACGAGACTAAAGGGGTGCACCAGCCCAGGAGCAGTGACTAGGAAGGAAGGAGGGAACAGGAAAGCCGGTAATAGGGAACCCTAGGTTGAGAAGGCAGAGCGTTGACATGTTGTGGGGTTGTTAACCAATGTCATAGAACCATGTGTTACTGACTGTTTAATGAGAAACTAGTTTGTCCTGTAAACTTTCATCTAAAGTACAATAAAAAAAATTAAAAAAAAAAAAAAAGATCTACAGCCTTGGAAACCCTATGGGGGCAGTTCTACTCTGTTCCACAGGGTCACAATGAGTGGGAATCGACTCAATGGCAATGGGTTTTGGTTAGGTGATATTGAATCTTAGCTCTGCCACTTGAAAGTACATATAAAAGGAAGTTACTGAAACTTGTAGATCTTCAGTTTCCTCACCTATGAAATGAAGATTCTGAATTGTCTTATAGCAGGAGTCAGCATACTTCTGCTATAAGACAATGGAGTGACCCAGTGGCCGCAACAATGGGCTCAAGCATAACAACGATTGTAAGCATGGTGCAGGAGACTGGGCAGTGTTTCCTTCTGTTGTACATGTCACCAGGTAGTAAATATTTTTGGATTTGTAGGCAAAACAGTCCCTGTCACAACTGCTAAATTTTGTCATTGTATCATGAAAGTAATAGCCACAATAATGGAGTCAAACTTACCAACAATCAATCAGGATGGCACAGGACCAGGCGACTTTTCATTCTGTTATACATAAGGTCTCCATGAGTTGTAGCCAAGTCAACAGCAATTAACAACAACACAACAGCACAAAAGTAGCCATAGACAATACATACACAGATGAATATGGCTATGTTCCAATAAAATTTTACTGACAAAAACAAGTGCCAGCCAGATTTGGCCCACAGGCCATAGTTTACCAATCCGAGCCTTATAAAACTGTGGCAAAGATTGAAGTAAGCCACACAACATAAGTAAAATAACTGGCATGTAGTAGGTACATAGTTTATTATGAGGTAGGCCCTGGGGAAGCTCAGTACACAAAAACAAACATGGTCCCTGCCATCATCTAGTAGGGCAGATGGATATTAAACAATTGCATAATTATATAAATAAGCCCCACACCTCACCTCCCACTAAACCTCACATGCACGAAGTTAAGCTAATCACTGTCTTCACTGATCCATGCAAGGATGTTCTCTTGCTTTCTTTTATTTGTGGTGGGTTCCATGAAGAAAATACAGTTTGTGTTATAAGTTTGTATAGCAATGCATACCTAATTAAGATTGTGGTTTCAGAGAAGACCATGCTATGGAAATGACACTGAAATCTGAGAAATGAAAAAGAGTTAGCCAGGTGAAGGGAAGAAAGAGGGAAGAACGTTCCAGGCACAGAGACCAACATGTGCAAAGGCCCTGAGGAAGAAAACAGTTTGACCCTCCTTGAAAAAAAAAAAAGAAGGTCAAGTTTAGTGGTTGAGGAAAGAGTTTGAAGATCAGGTTGAATATGTAAGTACAGTTTGGGGAACCCTGTAGGCCAAGTAAAAGGTTTGGAATTTGATTGCTATTTGTTTGTTTTTAGATGCCATTGAGTCAGTGCTGACTCACAATGACATGTACAACAGAATGAAACACTGCTCAGTCCTGCACCAACTTTACAATCATTGTTATGCTGAACCCATTGTTGCAGCCACTGGGTCACTCCATCTCATTGAGGGTCTTCCTCTTTTTCGATGACCCTCTATTTTTCCAAGCATGATGTCCATCTCTAGGGACTGATCCCTCCTGACAACGTGTCCAAAATATGTGAGATGTAGTCTAGCCATCCTTGATTCTAATGAGCATTCTGGCTGTACTTTTTCCAAGACAGATTTGTTTGCTTTTCTGGAAGACCATTCAAAATTCTTCACCAACACCATAATTCAAAGGCATCAACTCTTCTTCAGTCTTCCTTATTCATTGTCGAGCTTTCACATGCATATGGGGCGATCAAAAACACCACAGCGTGGTATTTGTGATTCTAAGTACAAAAAGGAAGCTTTTAATATTCTCTAATGATCTGATCTGTATAGCCAACATATTGAAGTTACTGTGATTATTGTCAGCATGTAATTATTATTAATAAGGTAGGAGAAAAGTTTTGTGAGCCATTAATAACTGACAACTCCTTTGAAGAGAGTCCCTCCTTCAAACCCTCCTCAACAACTCCTTCTGATCATGCCATCTGTTTCCTTCCGGGGCTCTGTCTGATGCAGGGCACTCAGAGAGTTGCTTTAATCCTGGACTGAAATGTGTGGCCCAAAGTGGATCACAGGACATCCTCCCTAATTCTGAGGACAACAGCTGGGGACCCTGCATCATTCAGGCACAACAAAGACTTTACAGCCTCCAGAGCACAAGAAAATAACCTGCACAGGAGTCAGCGTGGCCACTGATGACAAGGGCAGAGAAGTGGTGGAGTTCTGCGCTCATGTGACTTCCTAAATGAGCAGTGGAGTGCAAGGAGGGCCCAGCATGAAGGACACAAGGGTGTTGCACCTGAGGTCACATAAGGCACCACCTCTGCCCTCCCCAAACCAGGTTTTCACACAGACAATTGGCTTGAAGAGGTCCTTGAAGAAGAGCTAGGAGCCTTTGTGTGTGTGTGTGTGTGTGTGTGTGTGTGTGTGTGTGTGTGTGTTTTAGGTGGAAGTTTACGGTGCAAATTAGTTTTTCATCCAAAAATTTATACGCAAATTGTTTTGTGACATTGGTTGCAATCCCTGCAATTTGTCAGTACTCTCCGCCTTTCCCTTTCTACCCTGGGTTCTCCATGTCCATTCGATCAGTTTTCCTGTCCTTTCCCCCCTTCTTGTCTTTGCTTTTGGGAAATACTGCCCATTTGTTCTTGTATACTTAAATGAACTAAGAAGCACATTCTTCACATGTGTTACTGTTTGTTTTATATGCCTGTCTAATCTTTGGTTAAAAGGTGGACTTCAAGAGTGGCTTCAGTTCTGAGTTAACAAGATGTCTGGGGGCTATAGCCTCAGGGGTTCCTCCAGTCTCTGTCAGACTAGTGAGTCTGGTCTTTTTTTATGAATTTGAATTTTGTTCTGCATTTTTATCCCACTCTATGCAGGACCGTCTACTGTGATTCCTGTCAGATTGGTTAGTGGTGGTAGCTGGGTACCATCTAGTTCTTCTGAGTTTAGGCTAGTGGAGGCTGTGGTTAGAGCTGGGGTCTTGTGGATGCAGGTGAAGCACAAGACACAAAACTGTGGTTAATTTAATCTTTTTTTTACTAGCAAGAAAAGAAAAACAAATGTTGGGGTTAAGAGATAGAAGAAGAAAATGAGGAGAGAAAGCAAAGAAAAAAGATGAGAAGGAAAGCAAAAGGGCAGAAAGGACACAACAGAATGGAACACTCATGGTCCTCTCAGCATGAGTGTGACTAAGAGGGAAGAGTAGCAAAGGGGACCAGACAATAACATGGAATACAAAGAAACAAAAACCCAAGAGAGGACAGAAACAGAAAGTGAAAGGGGCAGAAGAAGATGGACAGAAAGAGACCAAGGAAGAGAAAACATGCTCAAAAGTGTTCTGAAGTGAATTTATCGAGTTAAATTGCTTTTGTCACATCCTGCTGTTTGAGAACATGAGTAAGTTGTTGCCTGTTATCACTGACCTTTACAATTCTGAGTAGCTGCTCAGCAATTAACCAGTATTCCCCAGAGTGTCTTAACTCTGCACTAGAACAGATAGCCACAACAGGTCCCTAGGGTGGAGGAGGAGGGAAGAGAACCTGCAGAGTTGGAAATTACTGAACAAAACCACATCATGAGGTTCCTGCCTGTGGGTCTAAAAAATAATCATACCGCATTTTTTTTTAATTTAAAAAATATTTCATGTACATTCTATCATTTGTAACACAGCAGCTATTCTCCCCGTTTACTTTATCACAAATCTAAGGCAAAGTTGGATTAGGCCACACACTAAACATCACACAGATATTATACACTGTTAATAGGTGGAGAGTGAATGCTAGTCACCTGACCCTGAGTCACATGCTCCTTCCATCCCATCTTACCTCCTCAAAACTCGGGTATAAGGGTTAAAGCTTTTCCCAGACATCCACCTGGGAATGTTTGCTCTTCTTCTGAACCTTTGTTTCCAGATGCCTTCTTTGATTCTGGTTTCAACTGTTGAGATTAGTGGAGGATTTCCTGAACACAAAGCTAAGATCTTGGTAATCCTTTCAAGCACTTTTTTTTTTTTTTTTTTAAGAAGGATCAGTAGTTGGAAGATATGGCCTTGGTGATGGAAACAATGCTGGAGATCGAATGATAGAATTTTGCAAGACCAATGACTTCTTCATTGCAAATACCTTCTTTCACCAACATAAATGGCGACTATACTCTCGCCAGATGGAGCGCACAGAAATCAAATTGACTACATCTGTGGAAAGAGATGATGGAAAAGCTCAATATCATCAGTCAGAACAAGGCCAGGGGCCAAATGTGGAACAGACCGTCAATTGCTCATATGCAAGTTCATGCTGAAACTGAACAAAATCAGAGCAAGTCCATGAGAGCCAAAATATGACCTTGAGTATATCCTACCTGAATTTAGAGACCATCTGAAGAATAGATTTGACAGGCTGAACACTAGTGACCGAAGACCAGACGAGTTGTGGAATGACATTAAGGACGTCATACATGAAGAAAGCAAGAGGTCATTGAAAAGACAGGAAAGAAAGAAACAACCAAGATGGATGTCAGAGGAGACTCTGACACTTGCTCTCGAACATTGAGCAGCTAAAGCAAGTGTCAGAGTCTTGATGAAGTAAAAGAACTGAACAGAAGATTTCAAAGGGTGGCTCAAGAAGACAGAGTAAAGTATCATAATGACATGTGCAAAGAGCTAGAAATGGAAAACCAAAAGGGAAGAACACACTCGGCATTTCTCAAGCTGAAAGAACTGAAGAAAAAATTCAAGCCTCGAGTTGCAATAGTGACGAATTCTATGGGGAAAATATTACATGATGCAGGAAGCATCAAAAGAAGATGGAAGGAATACACAGAATCATTACACCAAAAAGAATTAGCCGATGTTCAACCATTTGAAGAGGTAGCATATGATCAGAAACCGATGGTACTGAAGGAAGAAGTCCAAGCTGCTCTGAAGGCATTGGCAAAAAACAAGGCTCCAGGAATTGATGGAATATCAATTGAGATGTTTCAACAAACAGATGCAGCGCTGGAGGTACTCACTAGTCTATGCCAAGAAATATGGAAGACAGCTTCCTGGCCAACTGACTGGAAGAGATCCATATTTATGCCTAGTTCCAAGAATGGTGAGCCAATTGAATGTGGAAATTATAAAACAATATCATTAATATCACACGCAAGCAAAATTTTGCTGAAGATCATTCAAAAATGGCTGCAGCAGTATATCAACAGGGAACTGCCAGAAATTCAGGCCAGTTTCAGAAGAGGGCACGGAACCGGAGATATCATTGCTGACGTTAGATGTATCCTGGCTGAAAGCAGAGAATACCAAAAGGATGTTTAGCTGTGTTTTATTGACTACACAAGGTCATTCGACTGTGTAGATAATAACAAATTGTGGATAACATTGCAAAGAATGGGAATTCCAGAACACTTCATTGTGCTCTTGAGGAACCTTTACATAGATCAAGAGGCAGTTGTTCAGACAGAACAGGGGATACTGATTGGTTTAAAGTCAGGAAAGGTGTGCATGAGGGTTGTATTCTTTCACCATACCTATTCAATCTGTATGCTGAGAAAATAATCCAAGAAGTTGGACTATATGAAGAAGAACGGGGCATCAGGACTAGAGGAAGACTCATTAACAACCTGCATTATGCAGATGACACAACCTTGCTTGCTGAAAGTGAAAAGGACTTGAAGCACTTACTAATGAACATCAAAGACCACAGCCTTCAGTATGGATTGTGCCTCAACATAAAGAAAACAAAAATCCTCACAACTGGACCAATGAGCAACATCATGATTAACAGAGAAAGGACTGAAGTTGCTACGGATTGCATTTTACTTGAATCCACAATCAACAGCCATGGAAGTAGCAGTCAAGAAATCAAAAGACACATTGCATTGGGCAAATCTGCTGCAAAGGACCTCTTTAAAGTGTTGAAGAGCAAAGGTGTCACCTTGAAGACTAACGTGCACCTGACCCAAGCCATGGTAATTTCAATCGCATCATATGCATGTGAAAGCTGGACAATGAATAAGGAAGACTGAAGAAGAATTGGAGCCTTTGAATTGTGGTGTTGGCGAAGAATGTTGAATATACCATGGACTGCCAAAAGAACGAACAAATCTGTCTTGGAGGAAGTACAACCAGAATGCTCCTTAGAAGCAAGGATGGCGAGACTGCATCTTACATACCTTGGACATGTTGTCAGGAGAGATCAGTCCCTGGAGAAGGACATCATGCTTGGCAAAGTACAGGGTCAGCAGAAAAGAGGAAGACCCTCAATGGGGTGGATTGGCACACTGGCTGCAACAATGGGTTCAGGCATAGTAATGATTGTGAGGATGGTGCACAACCAGGCAGTGTTTTGCTCTGTTGTGCATAGGGTGGCTATGAGTCAAAACCAACTCAATGGCACATAACAACAACAACAACAACAATACATATACTTTATTTTGGAGCCCTAGCGGCACAGTTGTTAAGAGCTCCGCTGCTAACCAAAAGGTCAGCAGTTGGAATCCACCAGGCACTCCTTGGAAACTCTACGGGGCAGTTCTACTCTGTCCTATAGGGTCACTATGAGTCAGAATCGACTCGATGGCAGTGGGTTTGGTTTTGGTTTCTCCTCACTGGAGCAAGAGGGATTTGAGGTGGAGGGTGTAGGCTTACACAAAGTACTTCAATGCAGAGGCTAATACAGAGGTCTTATATCACTCAGCACTTCTCCTCCGGCTCTAGGACACTTAAAATATCCCAATACTGAACCCATAGGCCATCATGCTCCTCATCCCTCAAAGAATGAAACAATTCTATGATTATTATGAAGATATATTCCTGTGTAATAATGTAAAAATTTTCTAATTATGGAGTTATTACATGATTATCCTAATTAAACACAGAGAGAATTTGTCCCATCAATAACAAGAGAAACTTGCATTTTTGTCTTTATCCACATAGATGCACCATTTGAATGCCTTTTTTTTTTTTTTTTTGAGTTCATGTAAAAAATTATGAAACCAAGGAAGGTCTGTAAAAAAAAACCCAACAACAACAAAAAAATCCATTGCCACCAAGTCTATTCCTGCTGCCCCATAGGTTTCCAATGCTGTAAATCTTTACAGGAGCAGATTGCCACATCTTTCTTCCACAGAGCAGGTGGAAGGCGCAAACCAATGACCTTTTGGTTAGAAGTCAAGCACTTTAACCACTGCACCACCAGGGCTCCTTTGTAAGGTCTGTGTTGTTGTCATTGTTGTTGTTTGGTGCCATCAAGTCGGTTCTGGCTCATAGCAACCCTGTGTACAACAGAACAAAACACTGCCCTGACCTGCACCATCCTCACAATCATTGTCATGATTGAGCCCATTGTTGCAGCCACTATGTCAATCCACCTTGTTGAGAGTCTTCCTCTTTTTTTGCTGACCCTGTACCTTACCAAGCATGATGACCTTTTCCAGGGACTGGTCCCTCCTGGTAACATGTCCAAAGCATGTAAGATGGAGTCTCACCATCTTCGTTTCTAATGAGCACTCTGGTTGAACTTCTTCCAGGACAGATTTGTTTGTTCTTCTGGCAGTCCATGATGTATTCAATATTCTTCAGGAACACCACAACTCAAAGGCATCAATTCTTCTTAGGTCTTTCTTATTCATCGTCCAGCTTTCACATGCATATGAGGTGACTGAAAACATCATGGCTTGGTTCAGGTGCACTTTAGTCCTCAGAGTGACATCTTTGTTTTTTAACACTTTAAAGACGTCTTTTGCAGCAGATTTGCCCAATGCAATGCATTTTGAGTGCCTTTTTATAAGGTACTTAAGGGCAAAAAAAGAGTAAGGTAGAACAGAAATTAAGGCTATAAGTCAGTATTTTGTTCACGTCAAGCAGCGATGCTAATACAATAGCTCTGAAACTGGGACAGTGCCAGGATGAATGTCATGAATCTGCAGTGCAAAACATGAGTCTGGGCCCAAGTGAGAGGCCTGGCAATGTAAGCTGACACCAGAGACTCAAGCTAGGCTACTGAAATCCTCTCTTTACAGAAATCATTCTGAAACAGCCAGGCCAAGTACAGTTTTATTACTAAGTCCTCGTGGAATGCAGTTCCGATCAGCATTTAGTCTGGAAGAGGATAATGCAAAAAAAGTCATTGGTTACTCTCTAACATTCCTGAAAAGTAATCAAAATCTTGTTCTTGCCCTTGTTTCCTGCCCCACCATGGGAGTAGGGATGAAAACGAGTGCCTGTGAAGGTAAGCTGTCATCAGCAAAGCCAGTCAAGTCAGGAGACCAAACCTCTGGCCCTCAGTGCCAGGCAAAATGCTACCATCCAGCAAGCAGAAGGTATCAGAGACACCCCATAGCATTTCCCTGGCCCTCTTGAATCCTAGTTTCCCAGGCAGTAAACTTCAAGGGGTAAGACAGGGTTTTAAAGGCAGAGATAAAAATGATGGTGGAAAAATTTATAGGATCCTTAAATATACAACAAGGGAGGGATGTGGGTATGGGAAGTGGATATGAGCATAGCTCTTAGCCATCTGTTAACCTAAGCCTAGAGTGGGAAGACTTCACCTGGCTTCCTGCAGGGAAAAACGGTCAGTTGGATTATTCTTTCCTTGGCCTGGTTATAAGTAGAGAGGAGATTACAAGAATGAATGTTATCACAGGTCTCCTCTCTTCCACATCCAGGGACCATAGGATTTACATATTGGCTCACTGACTCCTCAAAAGAACTCTCTGAGGTAAGCACTATTAATAGCCCCATTGAACAGAATAGAAAACTTGGGCTTAGACAGAATAAGCAGCTTAACCCACGTCATGGGGCTAGTAAGTGGCAGGTAGCAGATCAGACTCAGAACCATGCTTCTTAACCTCTGTCGCTACTGCCACGCAGCAGTTCTTCTCCAATGATGGAGTAGCAACATGTTTAATAGGGGTACATTTCACTACTGAGCCTTGTTGAGTATGAGACCCAGTGTGTTTCCTGACTTCAACAACATATTTAAATTCTATTGATTAAAATACGTTTAAAGTAATGTAGGATTGGAACACATTGGTGGTTCAGCGTAGAATTCTCAGCTTCCATGTTGGAGAGTTGGTTTCAGTGCCTGGTCAATGCACCTCATGTGCAGCCGCCCCGTCTGTCAGTGGAGGCTTGCGTATTGCTATGATGCTGAATAAGTTTCAGTGGAGCTTCCAGGCTAAGATAGACTAGAAAGAAAGGCCTGGAGATCTACTCACAAAAAATCAGCCAATAAAAACTCTGTGAATCACGATAGTCTGATCTGCAACCGATCATGGGTATAGTGCAGGACCAGGCAGAGTTTCATCTCATTGTACATGGGGTCGCCACGAGTTGAGGGCCCAATCAACAGCAGCTAACAACGATGTAGGGTTATGTTTGTGTGTGTGTTTGTTTGGCAGAAAATCCATGAGGCTGGGCTAACTTAATGCATGATTAATTATTTTAAAAAATCATAGACTTGACCTAAAAGGGCCTCTTGTTGATACACAATGGGTTTAGGCTATGAGTTGTGCTCATGATTAAGCTCCTCTGTGCAAGAAACTAAGCCTGAACACAGAAGTTACTTTTAGTATAAGTCACATTGCCACGTTCTATGAGGCCTCTGAAAATGATCGAGTTGACTTACAAGATAAGAATTGCCAGATAGATGTCCTTGGCAACACACAGCTCTTGGTCTGAAATGAGACACAATAGGAAATGTATGAAAATGCAAAGTTTACGGGAATATAATTTATTTAATGGACAACATCAACCTATTTGGAATAACACAGCTAATAAAATGTGTTTTCAGGCAGCAGTTCCCTGTTATATTTCATTACAGAGCAAATTGTTACGGTTACCAGACAAAACCCCTAGAATAAAAAAGAACCAGTATGCTTTCTTTCACTGACATAACCTTAACTTTAACAGTCCAAGTATATGGTTTCTATTCACAATTACAGACTCTCAAAGACACCCATGTACTCCACATCTATGTTTCTAGAAGAAAAAAATCTCCTTAAATTGATTTGCCCTTCGTCACTGTCACAGATATGTTTTCCCTGTTTTGACAGGTAGTTGTAATTCTATTAGCAGCCCATCGACTTCCCTGTGAAATCGATCTGTGTTGGGCTGGCTGGGTCTTCTTAAACTGGCTGATTTATTGCTTCTGCATGTTTTTAGAAAGAGAGAGTGCGTGCATGCTCACAAGTGAGCTAGAGTCAAGGGGTGGGGAAAGGATGAGAGGAGCAAAAAGACTCTCTTCTCTTGCCACAGAGTATAAAATATCCAGTGTTTGAAAACGAGTAATTTTTAGCCTCACTGTTGGCTGCCTATGTGGCAGATGAGCTGTGACCTTTTGTCAGCAATCTTGCTCAGGTGCCTGCTGATGCTGGCAGGTATAAATGACTGTCAATTTTCCTTATTAATTTACCTTGCTGCCTCGTGTACAAACTAGAAGAATTTGCTCACCCAAATGTCCTCAATGTCAATCTATCGTGTTTACCTAATTTCGCTCTTGTACGTCAGACCTAACAGTCACCAGAATGTGAGCAGCTGCCTCGAGGTGCCCCTGTCTCTGCCATAATCTTCCCCACTGAAAGGAGAGCACCCAAGCCAATTTTCAGGAGACCACAGTTTGCCAGAGGTCAGAGACAGAAATCACCACTGCATTTTGCTTAGAGAATTGCATCAGAAAAAAAGCAAAGGAAATCCTAATAAATGCCCTGGCCTTAAAGTCTATCCCAAGATTTATAATAGAATCAGGCAACGCTAAATTAAAATAGTAAGGGTGAGAATCAGGCAACTTGAAAATAAGTTGATTTTCCAGGTATTAAGAACACATCATTGCACAGTTACATAACTTTTCAAACTGAAAATATTTCTAAATATTCCAGTGTAAACTTCATGAACATAAATATGAATGTCTCACAAGTATCATTTGTAATTTCATCCTTGAGCAGTATAGTGGAGAGGCTAATTCTAAGCAGGATTATTACTACGAAAAGTACTTTAGTAGGCAAATTCCATTTTTGCATCCTTTCTTCTCCATTTACTTGCCCTCTAAAAGTTTTTTTTTATATGTTTAGGGGCCACCACCAAGATTTTCAATTCAGTCTTACCCTGTGGGGTAACACTGGAGCTTTCTGCCTTTTCTCTACCCAAACTTTCCCAGGTATTAGACCAGGTAAGATGATAAAGTAACACATTTATATAAATGATGAACTAATAAGGTTTAATGTATCAACTCTCCCAATAAGATTTTACATTTTAACTGGGAGTATTTATAGACATAATACTGTCCCCCAACATAGAGACTAATGGTAAGAACTGTGGGTACCGCTGAAGACAGGGTGACTGATAGAGTGGCTATTTGGTAGCAGGTGTACCTTTCAACAATCCTCAAAGGACCCTCCAAGAATGGTGCTGATTCTAAACCACAAGCAATAACTTCCTCTATCCTACAGAGCCTTGTAGGAACTGATAATCCTGTGCTGTACTTTGCCATGTCAATGTGGTTAAGCTGGGAATCCTCAAGCTCTGGGTTAAATTTGTCCAAAAGAGGAACTTGGGCAAGGTTCGGAAGACAGAAGTAAAGCAGCAGCCCTTGGTCTTGGAAGGTAGTCACAGTCAGATATGGCAGTAGACGCAGAGGCGCCTGGTAGGTCTCAGCTTGCCCTCACGCCCCTCTGTTCTACACCCAGTTCATCTTCCCAGTGATGGCCCTGCTGACCAAAAGTTGCCCCAGGCCCCACCACTAGCTGCTCAACTGTGAACTCTCAAAGGTAGTAGTCACACAAAGGCAACAGCTTCCCAAAGACATTTCCACAAGACCCCCTCCACGGTCCCACTTTGGCAGCTGGATGCACTTGGCTTCTCAGATCAGGCAACACAGATTTCCCTGCAAACTATGACTTGTCCATTTTGACCACTATTTCAGGCATACTGGTTAGTAACTCTTTCTCTGATTGTCCAACTCCCCCATCAGACTTTATTTCCCCAGATCCTCCCACATATGGGTCAAGTCTAATCCCTGTAAGAAATCCCCTATTCCCATAATCCCCATAGTAGCCCCTGCTTGGTGCCTTTCCAGAGTCAGGTCCTACATACACAAGGCTGTGCCCATGGGCATGATTTATAGCTACAGCTACTACCTATTACCCAACTACTGCAATCAAACTCAAACGTTCATTACTTGTCTGAGGCTCTGATTTGTGTTGTACATGAGAGATGTAATTTACAATTCATTTTTTAATCGTTTATTTTATCATTTTTAAAGCTGAGACTGATTTTCTATATGTGTTCTCCATGCATTAGCTAAATTAATGAGGTTATGACTCAAGCTTTCAAAAAACCAATCACTAATGGGGGGATCATCAACAACCATCATGAAAATCCAAGCTAGAGAGATCATATTATGCTGCATATCATCTTTAATAAGGTCATGAGTATTTATAGTTTCTGATCTAAATCAATAGTAGTCCTAAGTCAGAGGTTGAAATGCTTTAGGTGTCAGGACACAAAGTGCTCAGGACAAGTGCAGACCTCAGAGTGTGTCCTACCTAAGGTTTTGATCCAGTTGTTTTGTTTAACTTCATTACCTAGCACATATGAGCTAGTTGGCAAATACGATCTGATCACATCCCACTAAAACCAGCACTTAAGGCCTCCAGGTGTCATGATAACAGGTTTGAGTCAGTTAGGTACTAACACTGATGCTGATTGTAATTAAGTACATCATTTTCAGTTGTTGAAGTTTAATTCTACTAAAATCATGTCTTGAAACTCAAGACTAATATAAGGAATACTGACAGAAAATTGATTTGAATACATGCTTCATATGCCCTTGACTCAGGTTTAAGTCATATCCAATACTTGAATGCCAAGCAGAGATGTTATCCAGTCAAAATTACTATTAAAACTTGAAATGATGTGCAGAGAGACTGATTTCTAATTATTTTTTAAAACTTGGATATACTTGTGATGGAAAAAGAAGGGGCTTGAGAAAAGGAGACTGATATAGGAACCAAATGGGATGTTCACAAAGTAGAAAATGAGGCACTAATGAGTGAATAAGGAGCCCTGGTGGCACAGTGGTTAAAGTGATTGACTGCTAACCAAAAGGTAGGCGGTTTGAAACCACCAGTGGCTCCGAGGGATAAAGATGTGGCAATCTGCTTCCGTAGGGAATTACAGGCTTGGAAACTGTATGGGGTTGCTTTGAGTCGGAATCAACTCGATAGCAGTGGGTTTGGTTGGGCGTGAGTGAATAGATGTAATGGGGTTACAAATAGATAATAAGGAAAGTCTGGAGATGTAGGAAAGAACTCTGGGTGGTGCGAGCAGTTTTCAGTTAGTTGCTAACTTAAAGGGTGGCAATTTGAACCCAGTGGTTCTACAGAAGAAAGGCCTGGCAAACTGCTTCCATAAAGATTACAGCCAAGAAAATCCTATGGAACAGTTCTACTCTGTAACACATGGGGTTGCCATGAGTCTAATTCGACTCAACAGCAATGGGTTTGGTTTTGGTTTGGAGATGTATGCAAAGAAAATATGTATGTGTGTGTGTGCGTGTTTGTGCATGTGTACAGGCTGACCATAAAGCAAGAGGAACAAAGAAATTGGGAAATAAACACTGGATGGTATAGGCTGGTCAGCCTATTTGCTGTTAGCTGCCATAGAGTTGGCCCCTAACTCATAGCACGGCCCCATGCACAACGAAAGGAAATGTTGCCCAGTCCTGCACCATTCCCATAATAGCTTATAGATCGGGTTTTTGTGATCCATAGGGTTTTCACTGGCTAATTTTCAAAAATAGATCACCAAGCCTTTCTTCCTGTTCCATCTTAGTCTGTTAGCTCTGCTAAAATCTGTTCAGCATCATAGCAACACGTAAACCTTCACTGACAGACAGGTGGTGTCTGCACATGAGGTGTGCTGGCCAGGAATTGAATCCAGGTCTCCTGAGAATTCTGATGCTTACATCTAGTCCAATCAGATTTGGCTGGGGCAGGGTCATACGTTACAATGGAAAGGTGACCACTCACAAGAAAGTCATGAAGGTAACAGATGCTTAATGCCTTTTCTGTTTCTGACACTTAACATGCATGGTAAGAAACTTGGACTTCAGGAGGGAAAATTACAAACTTCTGCTCTGAATTTTACCCCATTTACTACACAGGTTGAAGAAAAAGTAATCAAAGAAATGTATCCATATATACCACAGAGAATTCCAGCTATAATTTTTCCTTCAGAGTGGGCTAACTTTTTTAATATTCATTTTATTTTTGGTGAGAATATACGCAGCAGATCATACACCCATTCAATAATTTAAACATGTACAGCTCAATGACACTGGTTACATTTTGCACTTTGTGTCACCATTTTCAGTATCTCTCTCTATATTGTTTCATTACCATTGACTTAGACTCACTGCCCCATAAACTGCTCACCTATGCTCTGGAGTTACGGCTGTCAATTTGATCTGATACAGATAATTCTTTTAAAAGAGCACAATGCTCAAGGCAAATACTCTTTACTAATTCAGTTAAATTTCATTTTACTTGGATCTACAATCAACACCCATGAAAGCAGCAGTCAAGAAATCAAAAGACGCATTGATTTGGGCAAATCTGCTATAAAGGACCTCTTTAAAGTATTGAAAAGCAAAGACGTCACCTTGAGGACTAAGGTGCACCTGACCCAACCCATGGTGTTTTCAATCGCCTCAAATACATGTGAAAGCTGGACGATGAATAAGGAAGACTAAAGAAGAACTGATGTCTTTGAATTGTGGTGTTGGTGAAGAATATCGAATATACCAGGGACAGCCGAAAGAATGAACAAATCTGTCTTGGAAGAAGTACAACCAGAATGCTCCTTAGAAGCAAGGATGGCAAGACTGCATCTTACATACGTTGGACATGTTGTCAGGAGGGATCAGTCCCTGAAGAAAGACAACATGTTTGGTAAAGTACAGGGTCAGCAGAAAAGAGGAAGGCCCTCAACGAGATGAATTGACACAGTGGCTACAACAATGGGCTCAAGCATAACAACAATTGTAAGGATGGCTCCGGACTGGGCAGTGTTTCATTCTGTGGTACATAGAGTCACTATGACCCAGAACCGACTCGACGGCACCTAACAACAACAATTCAGTTAAACTACTGTTTAGTTTGAAGATGACTTCACGGGATAGTTTCGATTCAAGGTTCAAATATTTTCTCAGGGCAACAGATTTGGGATACCCCCAGCCTCAATGGGTCAGTAAGTCCAGATTCTGTAAGAAACTTGAAATTCTGTTCCCCATTCCCCCTCTTTTGATCAGGATTCATCTATTGAATCTTTAATCAAAACATCTAGTAATGGTAGCCAGGCACCGTTCAGTTCTTCTATTCTCATGGAAAAGGAGGCAGTAGTTCATGGAGGCAACTAGGTCTGCAGTCTAGTTCCTTCTCTGATTCCTGGTTGTCCTTCTTCCTCTACTGCTCTAGGTGAAATAGAGATGGATTATTGTTATCTTGGAGCCCTGGTGGCACAGTGTTTAAGAGATCAGCTGCTAACCAAAGGTAGGCAGTTCGAATCCACCAGCCGCTCTTGGAAGCCCTATGAGGCAGTTCTACTCTGTCCTGTAGGGTCTCTATGAGTAGGAATCGACTCGACAGCAACGGGCTGTTTTTGTTTTTTAATGGTTGTATCTTGGATGGCCCCTCACAAGTTTTTAAGACCCCGAGCACTATGCACCAAACTGGGGAGAGGGTGGTGTTGAGGGGTGGAAGTAGAACAGAAACTCTAAAATCACTGTTAGGCCAATTGGCTGGACAGCAGAGTGAAATAATTTTCAAAATCACATCTTTAAAATCTTTGAAACTAGAAATATACTATGCAGAACTTTCTTGGTTACCATTACTATCAAGTGTTGATAGAGTGCTCAAAATTGTACAAGCTGCACAGATAAGCACAATATCAGTCTTTGAAAAAGCAAAGGCATTTTTAAGAACAGAACCAAACAGCATGAATAAAAGAAGCAAACTTCTCTGAAGTTGCTCAAGTGTCAGATTACATCTGCAAGATCAAAATTATATCACAATATTTTTGTCTGGTTTTTAATTTGCTTTAAGCCAAATAAACATGAACAATGAGAAAGAAATCTCAGCCTAGGAGCTGATAACACATAAACTACATAAAGGACACTTGGTTGGTTTCTGTCATAAAATTCCATCATAAAATCACACCTGCATGAAAAAAGTTTTTGCCAGTTTCTGTCTTTCCCTCTCAAAATAGCCATCCCTGCCAAAGGACATTCAGTTCAGTGTCTGGGACTATCAGTTATTAGGGCTTGTTGGCAGTCAGAAATCATTCAAATATATTTCCTGCACCCTTCCAAATCTATAAATAAAAAATTCTACACTAGCACCTTTGAACAAGAGGATTTGGGTTTAAATGACAGCAGTCAGGATTTCGGTTAAATAGAAATAAATATTTTGTGAAGAGGGAAGTTAAGACATTGGAAAGGGTCATATTGAGAGAGACTGGAGCCCTCCTCTCTGAAACTATTTAAAAACTAGAGGTACTTTTCCCAGGAGCTCATAAATCAAGAGCTCAGGTGACTGCAGGGCTTTGTAAATGATAAAATACAAAAATATACCTAGTCAATGCTTTGTTAAGTATCAAACCCTATAATTCTATGATTAAATCAGAAAAGCAATATAGGGGATTCTTAGTTCTTCAGGGCCCTGGTGGTACAGTGATTAAGGGCTTAGTTGCTGACCAAAAAGTTGGCAGTTCGAATCCACCAGCCAATCCTTGGAAACCCTATGGGGTAGGTCTACTCTGTCCTATAGGGTCACTATGAGTCAGAACCGACTCGACCGCAACAGGTATGTTTTTGTTTGTTTTTTGATTTCTCAGTCCCAATTGTTCCACAAAATGTAAATCCTTTCTCATCTTTATTGCCATTCTTCCATTAATCAAAGTCACCTGTGAACATGAGAATTAACCAGTTTAATAACAGAAATTTAAGAATAATAGAAAGATCTCTGGACTTTGGGTCAAGAGACCTGAGTTTCAGTTCCAATATCATTTCGTTAGCTGTGTGACCTTGGAAAAACCAATTAACTGCTCTGAGCTGCAGATTATTTATGCATAAATAATCTGCCCTTCCTACATCACAGGGCTTTCATAAGGATCATATGCAATAATGTTTGTGAAAGTACTTTGTAAACTGTAAAATATTAACACGGGATGGTGTTATTATCACTATATGACAATCACATCCAAATCACAGAAAAACAGACTGCTCTTAGTTAACAGGAATATATAACACAAATGCAGAGAGTAGTAAGCAAACATTAACAGGATGGGAGAGGGAACAGAAACAAACTAAAACATTTACCAAAGTTTTTCTTGGACAGATGGAAACCACAAGGTCTCTGCTGTATTTCATATCCTCAGAGTCTCCTGTGTTTTAGGAGACAGTTCACCCACCTCCCCCCACCCCCCCAGCTTTCCAGTCCTTGATATGGCTTTCCACAACTTTTGTTATGCTGAGAATCACTGTGTTAAAGCCTGCTGACATCTAGTTCTCGGGAGTCTAGACACTTGGTCCACCTTAGAGACACAGAATATGAATCATGCTTCTCTTTGTTTTTTCTCTTTAGTTATCTTGTCTCAAGTCCATGAGGATTTAAATAGAAATTCTGAATGTAGACTGGCTGGCCTATCTTTGCTCTGTGGTGCATTGTTAATCTGGGAGATTTAAACTTTTTGAAGGCAGTAGCATGGCAAAATGCACTTTTTAATAAGTAGGAGATAATCAAAAACTCAGAAACCTCACATAAAGAATTTCTGCAACATGTTTGTCATAATAATTAAAGGTTACTTCAGGGAATCTTGCGAAAAATGGAAGTCCTAAATAATAATTGCAAAACCAGGCAAATGTTGGATGACACATGCGGATAAAAGATAAAGTGTGACAGATAAGTTCTTTTTTCTAATATAATAGAAATAAATTGTGAAGTCCAAAGAGGCATCTGAATTTCAAAACTCTGCTAAATATTATCATGTATTAGGGCCTGTTTTATGGCTGCTTTCTTCACAAAATTCATGGAATCTAGTCTCAAGTTTTGACCTGTTAAAACAACATACAATTTGAAATTGCACTAAATTTCTCCAGTAGTTAAAAGCGTCATCTTTAAAACTAAAATGTTTTTGTGATAGCATAGATGATTTAATTCATAAATGTGCAATTTCTAATGAAGACAATTGCACTCACAATACTCAATTCGGCAACTGCTTGTAAATACACTAAAAAGTTAATTTTCTATTAAGCAGACTATTTAGGTTCTTCAATTTCCCTTGTCTACTCTGGTAAATGATTTTCACCATCTTACAGGTCATTCCTCCAACAGAGGTACAACTTTGTCATTTTGTTTTGATTTTTTAACATTGAAGTTATAGTCTGTACCATATTTTGAGAAACGTGTCTGCTCCTGAAAGCTAATAAAACAACATGCATTTACTAATATTGGGTTCTGTAGTCTGTAAGGCTCTGTTGCAGACACAGGAGATGAGCCTCATGCAGGAATCGGTCAAAAATCAAGCTTATGGATAGCTGAATGCTAAATTGTGCCACAGAACACAAATGCCCTTGGAAGTCAGGGGAAAAGAGAACACTCAGAACTATAATAGTTCAGTACAATCTCCCTGAACTTAAGCTGATCTTCGAAATACAACTTAGGATTCAGAGAAAAAACATTGGATTTTCAAGTAGAGAAAAGACCGTGATCAAATTGTGGGAAGAAATGTCAGAAGCCTGGATACTCTGGAGGGAAGGGATGATGTTAGAGGTAAAGAAGGATAAGTTTGTCTAGGTAGAAAAAGATTACATTATGTACAATGTTGACAACCTGACAAAGAAGCCAACCTCGATGCAATAGGCAAAAGGGAACCATTAGCCTAGTTTTTGAATAAGGACATAACATGAAAGATTAGTATTTAAGGAAGCATCAGGGATTGAATAGGAATGATACCAGAGGCTGGGACACCAGTTTGGAGGCAGTTATATAAATGTAGGTGGTAGCATCAGAATCAGAAAGAAAAATCATAATACTATATAACTGGAAGAGAATTCACTGACTAAGTCAAATCTTTTCTTTTTTTAGATGTGGAAACTAGGGCTTAGAAAGATTTATAGAAGTTTATCATCTATCCAGTTAGCACCAGAGTTAGGACTGAAAGGTACGTTTTTGGGCTCCAAGAAAATCTCACTAGAGAAATTTTGAGGAAAGAAATTTCAGGACTTGGTAATATTTTGGTGATAACAATACAAAAAAAAAAAAAAACTATTGCCGTCAAGTCAGTTCTAACTCATAGTGACCCTATAGGACAGAGTAGAACTGCCCTGTAGGGTTTTCAAGGCTATAATCTTTATGGAAGCAGACTGCCACATCTTTCTCCCACAGAGCAGCTGGTGGGTTCAAGCCACGGACCTTTTGGTTAACCACTGAGTGCTTAACCACTGTACCTCCAGGGCTCCTGGCAATAATGATAGAGATGGAAAACATAAAGCTTATCTCTATGGCTCTACAGACGTGGTTGATTCAATAGTGCCACAATTTACCCTGAAGAAGTTAAGAAAAACTAGGTTGGAGGAAAAAACAGAAGAGTTGGATTATGTTAAATTTCATGTGATGATTGAATGTCTAGGTAGACATGTCCTACAACAACTGGAGATAAGTGACTGCTCAGGCTGACTGCACAGTCCATACCTCCTGCCCAGACTTCTCTCCTGAACTCCACTGTCGTCATATATTCAATCATTCATCTGACACTGACGCTTCCAAATTAGATCAGCCAAGACTGAATTCATTATCTTTATTCTCTATCTTGATGGTTGCTACCATTACACATGCAGTTTATTCACCGGACAAATATTTATTGTCATTAAAGTCAGAAGCCTGGGACTTAGCTTTTTCTTCTTCTTTTACCTTCCTGCCTACAGTCAATCAGCAGCCAAATCCTGGGTGACTTATCCAACTAAGATGTAACTGGGGAAATTTCAGCAAAGGGACAGTCAGTGGTCAACATATTCATTGTGGATATAAAACTAAAACAAAGAATGGGTAAATGGGTAGGAAACATAATATGTAAGCACTGTATATTCTAACAGAATAGAATGAATGCAACAAAATATTGGGATGAGAAAGGAGAGAAAAGTGAAAACAGAATAAGGTCATGATACAGGAAATAGACAGTAATGGAAGGATACCATTTAAAATTGATAGACCAGATTCTGAAAAGTTAAGTAAGAGATTAAAGACACTATAAAAAAGTATACATATAAAAATTGTTTTTGTCATTAGGTGCCGTCAAGTCATAGAGACACCATGTGACACAGTAAAATTATCCCATAGAGTTTTCTAGGCTGTAATATTTATGGGAGCAGATCACCAGGTCTTTTTGCCACAAAGTTGGTTGGTGGGTTTGAACCACCAACCTTTCAGTTATCAGCCAAGCTCTTAACCATTGTACCACCAGGGCTCTCTACATACAAAAGTAACCAAAAGGAAAGTATAAATTTTTCTAACTGCCAAAAGAAATTTTTTATAAGTATGAGAAAAAAAAAACACCAATTAGAGAAGAAATATATTAAATATAACATAATACACATAGTAATTACAACATAAAATAACACAACAGCATTAAAACCAAACCTGTTGCTTTCGAGTCGATTCTGACTCATAGTGGCCCTGTAGGACAGAGTAGAACTGCCCCATAGGGTTTCCAAGGAGTGGCTGGTAGATTCCAATTGCCAACCTTTTGGTTAGCAACTGAACTCTTCACCACTGTGCCACCAGGGCCCCATGACAGCACTAGTGCCAAACATATCAGTCATATCAATAAATGGGCTTACCTTGCCTATTAACAGAAAAATATTTTCAAACTGGTTCATGTCTTAGCAATCTAGTGCTGTTATAACAGAAATACCATAATTGGATGGCTTTAACAAAGAGAAATTAATTCTCTCACAGTTTAGGAGGCTAGAAGCCCAAATTTAGGGTGCCAGCTCCAGGGGAAGGTTTTCTCTCTTTGTCAGCTCTGGGGGAAGGGCCTTGTCATCAATCTTCCCCAGCTGAGGAGCTTCTCAGCACAGGGACCCAAGGTCCAAAGTATTCACTATTCTCCTGCCTTTTGTTTCTCGGTGGCATAGTGGTTAAGAGTTCAGCTGCTAGCCAAAAGGTCAGCAGTTCAAATCCATCAAATGCTCCTTGGAAACCCTGTGGGGCAGTTCTACTCTGTTCTATAGGGTTACTATGAGTTGGAATTGACTTGACACCAATGGGTTTTTGTTTCTTTGTGGTAAGAGGTCCCTGTGTCTCTCTGCTCACTTCTCTCTTTTATATCTCAAAAGAAATTGGCTTAAGATACAACTTAATCTTGTAGATTGAGTTCTGTCTCATTAATATAACTACTTCTAATCCTGCCTCGGAAACTATGGTGGCATAGTGATTAAGAACTACAGCTGCTAACCAAAAGGATGGCAGTTTGAATCCACCAGGCACTCTTTTGAAACTGGATGGGGCAGTTCTAACCTGTCCTATACCGTCACTATGAGTCAGAATTGACTCAATGGCAACAGGTTTGGTTTTTTTGGTAATCCTGCCTCATTAACATCATAGAGGTAAGATTTACAACACACAAGATAATCACATCAGATGACAAAATGGTAGACAATCACACAATACTGGAAGTCATGGCCTAGCCAAGTTGACACACATTTTGGGGGGACACAATTCAATCCATGATAGTTCATTTAAAAAAAAAAAAAAAAACTGTACTGTATACAAGAGACACCTATAAAACCGTGATTTTAAAAGGTAAAACATAAAGGTATGGCATAGATACACAAGGCAAATGGAAACAATAAGAAAGCAGGGTTTGTAATACTCATATAAAATAAAATTCAGTCCAAAAGCAATAAAAAAGGCACTATATATTGCTAAAAACCAAAATTCACAATGAAGATAGAACAGTTATGAATATCTGTGCACCAAACACCACAGAAACCACATAATATGAACAACAAACTATAGACGATGCAAGAAGAAAGAGATGAAAACTTAAAAATAATAGGAAAATTTAATATTTAACACAGCACTCTTAGTACAAAGACATTCAAGTGGGAAAAATATAAATAGGAACATAGAAAATTTAAGTGATATAATCAATAGGATATATCTTATAAATATATATATATATATAGAATACAACACTAAGCCCTGATAATAAAGAATACAAGTTCTTTCAGAGCACACAGTGAAAAGTTCACCAAAATTGATGTTAGGTGGCAAAGATACAAATTTTAGGTGACAAAACAAATTACAAAGTTGCGTAAGGTAAAAATATTACAAACAACACACATTGATCACAACGTGGTAAAACTAGAAGTGAAAAATGCAATAGAAAATCAGAAAGCCCCTCCCACCTTAAATTTTTAAAAATTCTATTGAATAACAATTTAAAAGAGTGGAAAGGTAAAAACAATTCCTTAAAAAGGTGAAAGAGGATATCTAAACAGAAATTACACAACTTCTAAATAATATTAATACGAAAACATGTCAGAGTCTGCTGGATACACTTAAAGCAGTGATCAAAACAAAATTCATAGCCTTAAATATTTATATTAATTAAAATGAAAGACCAAGAAAATAAATAAAATTCCCAATTCAAAAGCTAGAAAACGAGCAACAAAGTAAACCAGAGGTATGCACCAGACAGGAAAATAAAGATAAAAGTAGAAATTAATGATGTGGAGAACTGAAAACAGTAGATCAAAATTTTAAAAATCAAAATTCTGATCCTTGGGGAAAATTAACAAATTAGGCAAACCATTAGTTAATTTAATCAAGATAAATGAAGGAAGAAAGCACAAATTTACAAACTACCAAATAACAAGGAGGAAATAACTATTGATAAAAAGATGACTTTGGTACTTCTATTTTTAGTTTTTTGAGGACTCGCCACACTGTTTTCCAGAACAGCTGTACCATTTTGCATTCCCACCAGCAATGGATAAGGGTTCCAATTTCCCCAAATTCACACCAACATTTGTTACTTTATTTTCTTTCTTTCCTTTTTTTTGTTTAAATCTCAGCCATCCTAGTTAGAGTGAAATGGTATCCCACTGTGGTTTTGATTTGTATCTCTCTGATGGTTAATGACGTTAAGCATCTTTTCATGTGTTTGGTGGCCATTTGAATGTTCTTTTTGGTGAAATGTCTATTCTAGTCCTTTACCCGTTTTATGATTAGGTTATTTGTCTTCTTGTTCAATTGAAAGCAGAGACTCAAACAGACTTGAAAGCAGAGACTCAAGGAGATACTTGTACACCAATGTTCATTGCAGCATTATTCACAATAGCTAAAAGGTGAAAATAATCCAAATGCATATCAACAGAAAAATGGATAAACAAAACGTGGTATATACATAAATTTTTTTTTTTTTTTATAAATCAATAAGAGAAATGAAGTATTGATACATGCTACAAATATGGATGGAGTTTGAAGACATTATGCTGAGCAATGGGTTATGCTGAGAGAAATAAGTCAATAAGAAAAAGACAAATATTGTATGACCTCATTTACATAAAAAGACAAGAAAAAGCAAGTGTATAGAGACCATAGCTTAACAGTGGTTACCAGGGGTGGGGGACGGGGGAGTAGAGGGGGTTATTGCTTAGGGAGTACTGAGTTCCAGTTTACGGGGGTGGAAAAATTGCATTAAGTGTAGGGTTGCATAGCCAATTATCGTAATTGTTGTCAATAAGTTGTATACCTGTAAAAGCTGAGCTGGCAAAAGTTGTGTGGTAGATATATTTACAACAACCAAAAAAAGAAAAACAGTAGCTGCTGAGGCTGCTTATGTACAGCCAAACACCTCATTGGATTTGATTCCTTGGTTTGGAGGTTCAGGGTCATGGTTTCAGGGAACACCTCGATTAATTGGCCTAATAATGTATTTACTGCTTCTGTTCTACCTCCTAGTTCGTATTGTAATGCCTGGGAACTTAAAAGCTTGCAAGTGGCCATCCAAGTTACAACAATTGGTCTCTATTCACCTGGAGCAACAGAGGAAGAAGAAGAGTTAGGAATGGGAGGAGGAAATAAATGGGTGGCTAATTGCCTCCATGAACAACTGCCTTCTCTGCTATGAGACCAGAAGAACTGGATGGCACCCAGCTACCTTTACTGAACATTTTGATCAAAGCATCCTGATCAAAAGGGGAATATGCAAAGCAGAATTTCAAATTCTCAGGGAATTCATAATTTCTGGAGCCATGTAGGCTGGACAAAACCCATGAAACTACTGCTCTAAGATAATCTTTAAACCAAGAATATCCCCTGAAGTCTCCTTAAAACCAAACAATAGTTAAGTTTAACTAGTCAAGAATGTCTGCCTTGAGCATTATGCTCTTTTAGGATCTATTTATATGGGATCAAATAGACAACAGCAACTCAAAAGTTTATATAGGGCCCTTGGGGGCAGTGAATTTATGTTAATGGAGGAACAACTCAAAAAGGGAGAGTGACAATGGTTGCATAACTTAAAGAATGTAGTCAATGTCACTGAATTTTACATGTATAAGCCATTGAATTGGTGTACGTTTTGCTGTATATATTCTCAACAACAGAAACAACAAAAATAAATTATTTTTAAAAAGATGACTTTGCATATCTCTATGCAAATACGTTTGAAAACCTAAATGAACTGGAAAATTTTGGGGGAAATACACAATATCAAAATTGACTTCAGTAGAGATAGAAAATTTGACACACTTATTTCCTAGAAAACCCGATGGGACAGTTCTATTCTGAGTCAGAATTGACTTAATGGCACACAACACAGCGCACACACACATTTCCATAGAAGGAATATAATTATCAAGAAATTCCACTACCCTCCAAAAAACAAAAACAAAACAGGTCAAGACAGTTTTACAAGGTAATTCTACCAAACTTTTAGAGAACAGAAAATCCAATGCTACAGAAATTACTTCAGAGCATTAAAAATAAGCTTCCAATTTCCTTTTATAAAGAAAACACTAAAGAAGAATGTTATAGACCAATATCGCTCATTGATACCTGTGTAAAGACCTAAGTACAATATTACTAAAAAGATTTCAACACTGCCTAAGGAAAATAATACAGCATGGCTGTTATGGATTGAATAATGTCTCAAAACTGATATGTCGAAGTCCTAATGCCTGTACCTGTGAATGTGACACTGTTTGGAAATACGTTGTTTGAAGATGTTATCAGTTAGGTTAACATGAGGTAATACTGGAGTAGACTGGGTTCTAATCTATATGGCTGGTGTCCTTATAAGAGAGGAAACGGTACACGGAGACAGAGAGATGACAGCCATGTGAAGATGCATCTCCCAGCCAAGGAACCCCAAGGACCATTGGCCATCACCAGAAGCTAGGAGAGAGGCATGGAACACAGTCTGTCTCTAAGCTCTCAGACAGAATCAACATGGTTGACACTCTGATCTCAAACTTCTAGTCTCCAGAACTTAAGACAATAAATATCTGTTCTTATAAGTCACCCAGTTTGTGGTATTTTGTTACAGCAACCCTAAGAAACTAAAACAATAGCCAAGTGGTGTTTATACCAGGTATACATGGATAATTTGAAATTAAAAAAATTATTAACATAATTCACCATATAAATAACTATAAGAAGAAAAACCATATGATTCTATAGCTGCTAAAAATGACTCAGGCTAAATTGAATACCAACTCTTAGTAGAAACACTTGAGAAAATATGAACGGACGGATACTTTCTCAACATGATAAAATATGTATTAAAGTTCACACCTTACTTCATGAGTAAAGGCTGCAGGCATTATCATTAAAGTCAGGAACAAGGCAAGGATGCCCACTGTCTCCACTGCTATCGAACATTGTGCTGGAGTCTTTTAGCCAATGCTATTTTACAGGAGAAAAAAATCCAAGGCATAAAAATTGAACATAAAAGAATACAAATATTTCTGTTTGCACAGGGCTTTTTAATATACCTAGAAAACCCTAGAGGATCAATGATAAAAACAAACTCGAACAATTAAAGAATTTGTCAAAGTAGAAAGATATAAAATTAACATGCAAAAATCAGCAGCATACATACAAGTAATAAGAAGAAAATATCATGGAAGAGAAAAACCCACTGACAATAGCAACAAAAAAGGTAAAATGCTTAGGAACAAACTTAACAAGATATGTTCAAAACCTATGTGAATAAAATTATAAAAACTCTTAAGTGTAAAGACATTCCTTGTTCCTGATTAGGACATCTTAATATCATCGAGATGTCAGTTCTCCCTATTTTAGTTTATAAATTTAATGCAATTCCACTACAAATACCTGCAACTTTTTTCAAGAGCTAAACATAATAAAAAAATAGATGATAATAAAATTCATATGGAAAAATAAACATGTAAGAATACTTGGAAAATACTGAAAGAGAAAAGCCATGAAAGGGTACTAGCCCTACCACATATTGAAGCATATTATAGAAGAGTGTGGTTAAAAAAAAAAAAAAAAAGCCATCGAAAAGATTCCGACTCATGGCAACCCTACAGGACAGAGTAGAAATGTCCCATAGGGTTTCTAAGGAGCTGCTGATGGATTTGAACTGCAGACTTTTTGGTTAGCAGTCGAGCTCTTGACCTCTGTACCACCAGGGCTCCAGAACAGTATGGTACTGATGCCTAAATAGATAAATCAATGGTCTAGAATAAA